>NC_081258.1:7525797-8125797 GCF_030490865.1 Poecile atricapillus | reverse complement strand
TGTGCAAGTGCAGCTAGGAAGATGCAGAATGGGTTACTCTACCCTTAGTTCCATGCCAGCATTAAATTTAATACTTTGGTAGAGGTCAAATGTCAGAATAGCTCCAGAATGCACTTTACTGTTTATATATTAGTGCATGTGCATGAAATGGGCTGTGGAGTGGATCTGTCTGTGTGGTCAGGGGCAGCTGTGGATGCCTGAGCTCTCAGCAGCTGCTCATAAGGACTTTTTCAGTGTTTCTGGTCATTTCTGTGGGTAATATTGTTTTGTTGACATCAGAAGTCTACAAATTCCACTAGAAGTACAGGAATCTGTGGTGCTTGATGTTTGATTTTACAGATGTTAATATTGGCCTTTTGTTCTTGGCCTGTGATATCTGTTACCATTAGAATGCTGATGGCTTCCCCTTGTGGCTTCTCCTTATTGCCCACAATGGTGCATGGAAATCTTTTCAACTGGAATAAATGAGCTGGATGAGAGGGAGAGGGCCTGAGTTCACATCCTGCTTCTCCCCCCTGCCCCATTTTTCTTTAAATTAAATACTTTTGTTCCAGGTCTCACTAAGTTGCCTCTACTCACTAGATGATGATGATGATGAGTAGCTCAAGATGTGCCAGGTGTCTGAGGACTTTTGTGACTTCCTTTGGGTCAGTTGCCTGTTAATTATTAATTATTAATATATTTAATTATTGTAATTACAAAAAAACATCTGTAGTTGAAAAAGTGTAGATCTGCAGTAGATAGCATATTTGGTGTAAAATCCTGATTCAGCAGAACTCTAAGAAATCTGGGAAGTTGGAAAAAGCATTGCAAGCTTTAGCATCTGTTGCCTGGGACACTTTTGAGAGAGAAATCTTGCTGTGAAGTTTTGGAAGCAATTCCTTTGATTTGCATTTTACCTGCCAGTGGCAGTGCAGGCCTGGGCTGGGAAGGAATGACTGCACTCCATCAAATGTTAGTTAAATGTGTCAGGCCTGAAAACAAATTAAAATTGAAGTGGTGGTGAACAAAATCATAATCTTTAATGTATTTGGCCTTGTGAACAAGTAAGATCTTAAGTACTCTTTGAAAAGCATAGTGAAATATTGGCTATGTGAATCCTTTAGAAGTGAAATAAATATTTCAAATCCAATAAATTTATAGAAGAAATTTAAAAAAAACAGAAATTGTTGGTGTACCTTTTAAATAGAGGGGATGGGTGAACAGGGAATATAACTTTCATGTAATTAATTTCTTTAAATGCCTGTTCCTTGAAAATACCCAACATAATGTAGATTAAGGCAAAGCCAATAAATGTTTTTAACTTTTCCAGATGTCTAAGGATTTTTGTCTTCTGAAACATTAACATCACCACTAGAGAAATGGGCTTGGTGCTCCTTTATGTTAAGGAAGAACTACATCATCAGAAGAGTCAGAGAAATGGGGCTAAATGTGCTCAATCCCCATTTTCAGTATGTTCAAGTGCTGTTGCCTCAACACAAATGCTGGTGCTGAATTAAATGCATGTGGAAATATTGTGTTATTCAGCAGGGTGGTGTGATGTGGTAATTGAGCTGTTCTTGGTGAATGTGAATTAGCAGTGGCTGGATGTGCCATTGTGTACCAGTAAGCAAATAACTTCCTTTTTCATAATTGGTTTGCTTCTGCCCTTGAAAATAAGTGAGCCTTAAGGACTGGAAACTAACGACAGAAAGAGGTATGACTACCCAGGGAGCTCAGGGTAACATAGCAGCCTGATGTAAAAATTTAATGAGCTTTCTTTTGACACTGTGATTTGTTTTAGCAAATTTTTCTAGGGAGCAAGGCCAGGAGCCATATGTAAATGAGCTTTTCTTGAGATTGTGCTTGCCAGACAGCTGCAGGGAGTGTTAGGGTGATGAAATGATGCTGCACATAATGGGGTTAATGAAGATTACAAGTTACTTCCTTCAGGGAAGTGTACTCCGTTCATTTTTTTCTTTTGTTTTAAGCAAGCTTATCCTGAAAGTCAGAAGTTTAAGTGTTTAAAATGTTGTGAAGTCTAAGTGGAGTTTGAGGCACCACAAATTGCAGGTGGCTAATTAGCTATTGTGATCTCACATGAGTGCTTGTACTTCTCTCTGTGCACAGGTTTCACTTCAGAGCCTTTCATTGAGGAGAGCTCCTCTCTGGGCCTTTGCAGTGGTTACCTACAACACTGAGAAAAGACAATCCCAAAAACTCTTGAGCTGTTGTTTAGATGTGGAAAGAATTCTGCAAATGCAATGATTGGAGTATTTAGATTAATAAACAGGTGCAGAAAAAAAAGAAGCCAAACTCCAAAAAATTCTGATATGTTTATTTACTCAGGAAAGGAAGTAGACAGACGTGAGAAAAGCCTGTTTTAGTCTAAAGGTAAGTTGCCAGAAGCTAGCACACTTCATGTACTTCCTATCAGAGAAAGCTTAAAGAGCTGTTACCTCATGAAAATGAAATTTTCTAGGTACTTCTCTGTCATACAATAAAATTAGGTTTTGAGAGGAGCCAAAGGCAGAAATCTTCAGTGTTTAATAGAAATTTTAAAGGGAAACCAGGAGGCAGTGACAGACGTGTTTTTGCCACACTGGGAGAACTGTGGCCTGGATTTTCAGTTTTCCAAGTCCTTGAGTCCAGATCACTTTAAATTTTATGTAATGTATCAGGGAAGGGGAAGAACTGCTGGGTTATTTAGCAGAAAAATATATCCCAGTTTGTTACTGTCAGGTCCAGTGCTCCACTGGCTTCAGAGATACACTATAAAAAACTGTTCCTGTGTTCCTTTTCGGCTGTATAAAATCACTTTGCTGTAAAATTACCTTTATTCCTACCTTTTGTGTCTGATTCTCCTCTTGATAAATAAACATATTTGAAGTCAGTTATCAAGTACTAATATTGGTGACCTTGTCTGTTCTCAGTCAAAGAAGGAAGGTTAGAACAACGTTTGGAATAATTACTTTTCCTTTATGTTAACAAACTCCTTATGTGTGTATTATTAAGCAAAAATTCCAGCAGACGTTTGCTTCAAGATGATTCTCCTACCAATACCTTTGAGGCTTTTGTTTACTTGGGGGTTTTATGCCTCATATATTGCAGTATTTGAAAAGATGGTGCCCAAAGAGCAAGGTTATTTTTTAATGTTGTTTATAGATATTTTTATTGTGTGGAAAAGATTATACTGAAATGTCCACTCAAAGCAAATCAAATAGGACTACATATGTTTGCCTATTGCAGCTTGTTTTAATGTTCTTAAATTATTTTCTATGGCATTTCTCAAAAATCCCTTAGTGCTGTGCTCATGTACGTGGTTTTGGGCAGCAGATGACATCAGCTGTAGCACTTAAGCTGAAGCAGAGCCAGGATGAAGAGAGAAAATGTGTGTTTTGTTTTGTTTTAAATGAGGCACAGTCCATGAAGAGCCTTAGCACAGTGACAGGATAGACAAACATGCATCCTTTGTAGTCAGTGGCCTCAGAACAAGAGCAGCTAGCAATGCCCAAATGAACCAAGAGAATGACCTTGACTCGACCTTTGCTGCTTTGAGATAGAGAACACTTCTAATTATTCCTGACAAAGACTAGCAAAATGGTTTACTTCTAAAACAAAGACATGTTCTGAGGCACTCAGTGCATAACCTCACAAGCTGTATCACAAAAGAGGGGGGCAAAACTCCAAGTACATAAACTCTGACTCCCAAACTGTGTTTACTGGAAGGGTACATTCCCCTCTGGGTAAAGGCCTGAGCTCGAGTTTCAGATACAATTAGAAGTAAGAGGTGAATAACCAATTAATCCCAAGAGTAAATATGTTACTTCAGGAGTGCCAAGGTATCTCTTTTCCTAAAGTTGCCAACAAAGAGCTCATTCTCTCTCTCTCCCTCTGCTGAGACCTTGCTGGTAAAGGGAATTTGTGCAGTCTGCTGGGCAGTGGGTTTGTGCTGGGTTTGGTGTTTGTGCTGGGTTTGGTGTGGTCACTCGAGGCATTCACAGTGTTCCATAGGTTATAACTTTACAGTCTGGGGCAAAGCACTGACAGGAACCTCCACAAGTTCAGCGAAGTGAAGTGCAAAGTCCTGCATTATGGGGAGGACTAACTCCGTTTATTGGACAGCCTGGGAGCTGATCAGCTGCGAAGCAGCTCTGCCAAAAAGCACCTGGAGCTCCTGGTGGGTGAAAAATTGAACATTTATTGAACAGTAATACACCCTTGCAGCAAAAAAGGGCCAACAGCGTCCTGGGGTGCATTTGGAAGAGCTGCCAGCAGGTTGAAGGATGTGATAATTGGGATGTCTAAGCAAGGTTTTATTCTTAAGGCTCCTTAGTTTCAGCCTGTCTTCTATTACAGCACGTTTCATTTGCAAATCTGTGTTTTTCTGCTGCCTTGAGCCACATTTTGTCTGTTCTGCCCTCTCAGCCTATGTTTTTCATTTCATTTTTCTCTTACATGCTTTTCTGCTCCATTTCATAATTTACCTTGTTCATCCTTATCATAACTCAAATTTGGCTATTGGCAGCAGAAGTATTCTGACCCTTTCTTCCAACTGGCTTATCCAAAGGGTTGTTATTGTTTCTGTTAGAGAGGTTGTGTATTTCTAATACTGTTCAGTTGATTTATTTAAAAAATACAGCACAAAAGCAGATTTCTTGGAGCACAGCAGGAATCAAACTGGTTATAATGCCAGGCCTTTACTCAGGAAAAAAATGTGCCTCTTTCTTGGGTGCTAAAGGTACAAGTTGTTTCTTTTTCTTCCTTTGCTATTTCTTTGTTGCCTCTTCAGCAGAAAGGCACACTTCCACAAATGTCATCTCCTGGAGCTGTGGATGTGGATGTACCTCTGTGGGGTAATCCATGCCTGTGTTGCTAGCTTAGTGTTACTCTCCCTTTAAAAAAATATACATCATAATATATAGAATTTGGAATAATTTTAGGGAATAGTCTATGATGCATAAATATTTAGTCATTCTTCAATCCATGCTGGATATCTTTCTATGAGTGTGAGGGAAAGAAATTTCTAACTGGCACATACAACTATTTCAGAATGTCAGTTGACTGTTATTATGCCAGACTAGGCAGGAAAGATAAGAAATACAGTTTACTGGGACTGTTACCTCTTAGTATATTTGTACAAAGATGATATATTTTGTATTATGAAATGTAAAATTTAGTCCCAAGAAATCTTCTGCTTTATCAAATTAAATTTTATTGCTGTCCTCTAGTTTGACAGAACACAATAATCTGTTTTATTATATGTACTTGTAGTCTTTTGATTGAAAGAAACCTTTATTCCAAACTCATACTTTTTAATGTCATGTGAAGATGATCTTGGTTAGAGTACATAATTATTTTGAGCTCTTGGTTTTTGTCTCTATTGTTTTCCTATTGCATTGAAGACTGATTTGTGATAAGGATTATTAATGGATGAAGATATTGAAGATTTGAGAGGGGTGTTCAAATGGGGACCTAAGACTTTTTTGTAGACAGACAGAATAATAAATACAAGCCCATATTTTTATCTAATCTAGCTGCATTATTGATATGAGTAAACTCTGAAAGGATTCTGTGCTGGTATTGGTTTCTGTGGCATAATGAACATGCATGAAATGTCATCAGCACATTTTCTTACCTTTTTAATAATTTTTTAAAAATCTTAGTATATGACATACTCAGAGCAGCAGAGAATATTACCTTACAGTATTACCTCATCTTCCACAAGGGTTTAGTGCATTTAAAATTGCATTTGTCAAACAATATCACACACAGACCTTTAATTACTGTGAGGATCAGCTCTGTATTTTTTTGATAAATTTGTTGTGTTTATGAAGCACTTCCACCTTGGTGTGGAAAAGATTCCTGGTTTTTTATACATGAGAAGCTGAGGAATATGGATGTGCTGCTGTGCACTGTTTATATCATATAGAAAGTCTGGTGCAGACAGAATTTGAAGCTTGAATCCCAGCCTTGTGTCTTGGTGACTCTATTATCATCTCTCTGAGTTTATTGTGGGGGAAATTTACTTAACTGCCTCTACTGTTCCTGTCTTGCACTCTTTTTCTTGATGCAATTATTGACAGTTGTACATAGTTTAATGTAGCTCACCAGTTTGTGCTATCACAGGACTGATGCCATCAGTAACTGCTAAGTTTTCACACAGATAATCTATTTGTGCACTGTGAAAAGGTGAGACAGGTAATTTGTGGATGAGTCAAGGGATTCTGATGAGGTGCTGGAGATCCACTGTGCCTCCTGGGGCTGATTTCTGGTCCTACACATTGTGGCTGGCAAGGGCTGAGTATCAATGCACTTTGCACTGTAAGAGTTCCTCATCTCTCCTGAAGAATCAAAGTTACACTCTGCTTCTACCAGCTGATTCTAGGAACTAGAAAGATTCAGTGTTAATTGTTGTGTCTTGTATAGGAAGTTTCATTTTAGGCTGTACCCTATGTAATGGTAAGGAAGAAATTTATAGATTGTTCTTTGATATATGAGAGGAAAATATGATAAATATTATTATACATTGTTTAATTTAAAGTGATGTTACAAGTATAATACATAGATTTAATTTTGTTTCTCATTTTCTTAATCATTCAGCCCTTATTTACAAAAAAAGCCACTTCCTATTTAGGTTTCCATTTAAAAATTACATTATTCTCTAGAACGAATCTAGGAAATAATCTTTCCTCACTTGAAATGCTCTAAAATTAACTTTTCATAGACTGTAAGTAGCACTCCAGAGACAGGTTCTTTAATGTACTGGTTATTGCTTTCAAATTACTCTTAATTGCCTAAAATTAATAATGAATTTTTTTTTTCCTTTGGTTCTTATAAGGGACAAATGAATTTGAATCACTCTCTAAAGAACTGGATCACTGGACATCTTCTGATTACTTGTTACATTCATGATGATATTTAAAGAAAAAAAAATAAGAACAGCCAAGTCACCTTCAGAGTGTTTTCTGTTTGTCAGAAAATCAAAAGAAAGTGACTCAAACTCAATTAAACCCTTCTTAGGAAAGAATAGAGACTGCAAAAACCAGAGGAACTTTTGTCAGCTCTGAATGGCACAATGCAAAGGCAGTGTGGGAGCTTCTGTCTTGTTTATGAAAAATATGTTTTATTCACATTAAAATATTGATGTAATAACTTTTGTAAAAAGAGGCCAATACAGAAATATTTCTGACCTGATCTGAAAACAGAGGAAAGGATAAGTCTATTTTGTGAGACCTATTTATATCTTTTAGAAATGTTAAAATAAAGCAGATGTAAAATCTTCCCTAGCTTATTTCTTTTCCTAGCTGTAAACTTTATCCATTAATATGAAAATCTGCATTATGGGATGTACATGGGTTTTCTGTACTCCATCTGGCAGCTCAGAAGAGAGACAGAAAATTAGTCAGGAACTTTATTAATCACTTGGGAATCAGCTGAGTATGTAATTAGCCCAGAACAGCTTTTTAAAATGTTGCCTATAAGGTATGGCAAATCAATTCCAGCTCAATAAATCAGGCTTGTTTGCAAACTTGAACTTCCAAAAGTAGTACATTCAGAATGCTGATATACCAGCAATTTGATAAAAAGCTCTTTTCTGCTGGCTATCAGTGAGTTGGGTCCTTAGTGGCAGCACTCAAATTAAAAGGGGAAGTGTGGGAAATGAAAAGATGGAGAAATTGCAGTTTGGGCAGCCTCAAGTGCTGCTGTGAGGGAAGGGGAATTCAGGGTCATGCTGGTGACCTGGGCTCTCATGGTACACAGCTGTGCCTTTTCAGACAGCACCTGACTGAAAGAAAATTATATCATTTTCTAATGATAGAAAAATCTGAAAATATCTCCTGTTTAATTATGGCTACAGGAGTAATAGCAGTGAAATAAATGGAGCAGGTGGAAGCCAAGCAAATAACTACAGTAATTTCATGTAATGGTTTCTTTAAGAGTTTTTCCCTCTATTGTATTATAGCTGCTACTTTAATATTAATGTTAAATACTATTCTTAAAAAAACCAGATGTTACTTTCATTATTAATTCAAGGAAAATGAACTAAGGTAGGAAGACTGAGTAGAATCTGGTGGCCTGTTTTAGCCCTTAAAATTTCCTGTGTGAAGAAGCTTAAAATGGGTCCATGCTACTTTGGTTGGTTGGTTTGGTATGGTTTGGTTTTGTTTTTTTTAATATAGATGTATAGTATACTGTAAAAGTGATGGCTTCAGTCTGAATTTATTGTTTTGAGGGGAATTCAGCTTCATTTTGTGTGGGGTTTTCCCTGGAAGAGAATGTATGACTTGACATTTTAATGCTAGTGCTCTTCTCATAATGGCTTTGTTTTTTTTAAAGCCTGGCTGGCAGTTTCAGCAATCCCAATGCAGTGTATTTCATGAGACAGGGATGCAGTGGTTTGGTCTGCAGACTTATAATTTCCTGTTAGGAGCCATTTACTAGCATTTACTAGCCCTCCTTTCAACTGATCCATGGCAGGAATACTACATGGAATTATGGCAAACAGCTGCTCTGCAAGTGCTCAAGCTACTCCAGCTTTGCAGCCAAGAGAAGCCTGCATTTGGAAAAGACTTAGTGAATTTATTAATCAACAAAAGTGATATCACAAGATTCTTATGTATAAAGTAGAGAGTTGCTTTTTAATTGCTTAAATTTTAGCGTGGTGGATTTCAGGTTATTGAAATGCCTGCATAACTGGAGGTGAAAATTCTCTGCTAGCATGGCAGAGTATTTATTTATCACACTCCCCCCAAACTTCCTCTCTTAATATCTGGGGTTTCTACAAGTAGAAGAGAAATTTTTTTCTTGCAGATGATACAAATGTTTGGATATGGCTGGGTCTTCAATGGGCTTTCAGTGGTGTGCATGATTTTTCACACTTTTAATCTGCATGTATCTACCGGGCTCTGTGCAGGCTGTGAGATGATGAGAAAGGTTTATTGTACACAGAAGGAAACTTCTAGGGAATAGCTGAAATTTTTCTGTTACTGTCATATAAAACTGAGGAGGTTGTCAAATATTGCATATTGCACTTCTTGGCATAGCACAGTAGGTCAGAGATAATTTCAGTTCTCTTCTTCCTATTCTTTGGACTTGTTAGGCCATAGTTCAAATGGCTGTCTGCCACTGGAGAGTGGAGAGCTCAAAGTGGCACTTTGATCATTACCAAATCTGAATTCATTTTAGTATGAGGAGAGACATTTCCCAGAGCAAGATTTTTGATATGCTTTAGAAGATTAATCTCATTTTCAATAGAAATATGCGTCTGTTATCTTAAAGAAACATGCTGCCGCAGCTGGGACTCTTTGTAATACCTCAGTTTGCTTAATTGCTTAGTGTTGCTTTCATAATTAAGACCTGTTAATTTGTTGCATATTGATAGTGGGGATGGACCCTGAAAAAGGCTTGCAGTTCCTTGCAGCTCTGAGGCAGAGTGGCTTGGGTTGGAAAGGACCTTAAAGCTTAAATGCTGGTGACCTAATAATCTCTTTTTATAAAAGATTGCCAAACACCATGAAAAGCAATGAAGCTTTCTGAACCATCTCCTGAACAGCATAAAACTACGCTTAGGTCACCAGCAATTATAACGTGATGTGTTAGAAATCCCTTCATATAAAAGTTAGGTTGTGCAACAATTTAACTGGGAACATTTGGGTCTAAAAGTTATTCACAGTCTTCAGAACACATTAAAGAGACCTTCAGATATTGTGGTCCTGTAGTTCTGGGTAAACCTTTTACTTCCCTGAATGTCTGTCAGAAAAGTAACACCTGCTGGAATGATCAAGGGGATCTCAGGGAGAACAAAATGTTTGAAGATCTCTAGAGGCCGTTCTCTGTACTCCTTTAGATCGTACAAACATACTAAAGTTGACAGTAATTGTTTCTGCACTTTCTGTGCATCTCACTTACATAAATGACAATTTACCAGGAGCTCTGGGATTGATTTGAGTCAGTAACATTTCGGGATTGAGACCTGAACTGGAGCATAGTGCATCTTTTCCTTTTAAAAAAAACCCAATTATACTAGAAGGGATTTGTTTTGTAATTACATTTAAAAACCAACAGCATACAGGCAGCATCAACAAAGCCTGTACCTGGGGATTTTTCCTTTTTAACAAGCTTTCTTCAAAATTAAAATAATTGACACATCCATTGATTTTTATAGTCTTTTCAGCATTCTACAATATTGCAGAGATCCTTAAATGATACTGAAAAGATTCATCTGGGCAGATGATTTTCAGCAACTCTGTTGGAGGGAGCTGATTTTCCACATACACATTGTTCCTTGTTTTGCTGCAATTGCTCTGGACTGGGTGAACTTGTGGCATAGCTGCAAAGGACATTCCAGGTGAACATTAAGAACCCTTCTGGCATGGCATCTGTGACACACTAGCCTTTATTCATCTCTGCAACTCTGAGGAATTTAGCAAGCAGCTGATCTGCCCCAAGGCCTCAAATATAAGTTAGTGGGTCAAAACTGGAAAGATTTTAAGTGGGACAATAATTTTCAGATAAATGTGTGGGGTGTTTCTATATATCACTGTCTTTTTTTTCTTATGACATTGTCTGTCCTATGATGTGTGTTTGGTGTTGAGTGTACTATTATAACTATTACAACTACAATTATAACTATAACTATTTTAACTATGTTATAATTATAATTATACTGATTTTGTTATCTTGTAAGATGCAAAAGCAAAACACCTGGAATTAGAAGGAAACACTGGACTTGCTGCAACAGGACCCTTCCAGCTCTGTGGAGCACCTTGCAGGGTTTAGCAAACAGGATCTGTAGAGCAGCTGGTGCTTGTGGAAACCACACAATAATCACAAGCCATTTTGTGGTTCATTACCAGTTAGAGACCATTTTTGAAGGGATATGTGCAATATAGAATGTTCTCTTAGAAGTCTAGCAAACAAAAAAAAAAAGGAAATCTGATTAAAACAGCATCAGAGGAAGCCCTGGGATGCTCTGTTATAACTTGAAATCTCGTTAGACTATAGCAAGTTGAAGTCAGGGCAAATTTTATGCTTCAGCAACTTGTAAGGGTCTCTCTGACATTTTCAACCAGAAACAATTAGTTCATGGTGATGATACTTCAGCTTCTCCTGCAGCACAGTATTTTGAAGCAGAACAATCTGTTGGATGCAGATAAGCATTTACTGAAAGTCATTATAAGGTAATAGGAAATTGTTCAGAGACCTCCACTAACGCTGAAGTTGAATAACCCCAGGAGCAAAACCTACATACTAACAGTCCAATTACACCCACAGCTTACACTTAATTATTATTTAATAATTTATAACTAAAAAAGATTATTTGATGGTGTGTTTCACTGCTGGCTTACAGATCTGAAGTAAACTGTGTATAAATTGGGGAGTATGTTGTTTTTCCAAGCAGGCATGGCAAGTTGCATTATCTTCTGCTCAGTTTGGAAGCGTGTTTGCTTGGGTTATTTAGGTTTATTTAAGTTAGTGACAAATGCAATAAATGTTACTGATATTTTTATTTCTACCGGCACAAGACAACAAATTGTTTTGCTTCCTTGAAATGTTGATAAGATTATTTGTGTAGGCTGTTTGCTAGCTAAACACCAATGTTGGTTTTTTTCCTGTTTTAAAATTGATGTGATTGTGGTCATAGAGCAAATGGACTTTTCCACTGGAGTGCAGTGAGTGATACAAAAGGAACCAGAAAACTTTTCTGGTAAAAAGTAGGTGATATAAAGATAAAAATCTTCTTCTGTTGCTTAGGAGAAAATGATACCTTTTGAGAGGAGGGAAGACATGAAATGAAGTTAATACTAGGAATAAAAATATATTGAAAAGGGATGTAAGTGAGATCTGGGAAAATACGCAGAAAGACAAATTTGAAGAAAAGAAAAAGACATTTTTATATCTGTGTGCATAATGTAAAATGTAGAAATAGTTCACAGAGCTTAAGGTTCAAATTAAAAAAATCTTATATTAAAAGATGCAGAAGAAAAGCATTAGAGAAATGTCTGTGTTTCTCCTCATGTCTAATTATAGGTGATTTAATAGAAATACTTGTAAAATAGAAAAATTACCAAGTTGAAAACATGTATTTCTGGTCTTCAATTTAGAAGTTATGCTTATTTGTTATTATTATATGTTCTGCTCCAGCCTGTCTAAAGCCAGTAGAAAATGGTGAACATTTATAGGATGTTTTGGATAATCCAAACAACACCGAGGAATTAGATTGATGTTGAAACAGGTCAAGTGATGCTTTTAAAAATTTTAACAACTAATGATCTGCTTAGGAGCATTTAATTAACATAGGCTGAATTCTAAGGTTTTCTTTATTGTTGTATATGACAATTACCAGGTGAAATTTTACTATAAGATTAATGTTGTTTTTAAGATGATATATTTACAGGCATTATTACAAACCATGAAGGCAGATGAGATATATCATTTGTAGAATTCATTTGGATTGATTAATCATAATTTCTTTTCCTCCCCATAATTTTCCTTATTAAAAACCCAAGGTTGCCTTTTAATGACTGTTTTTGTTTGACCCACCAATGTATAAACACAAAAGACAACATAATAATACTCAATATTACTTCATTAACCTTCTAGAGCTGGTGTTCACTAGGTCCAAGATTATATTAGCAAACAAAGTTCCTTACAGACTAATGCTGTTTTGTGTAATACTCCCTCTAACATATCCTTAATTTATGGCATTAATCATCAATGACAAAAATGTTAACCTTTTATGGCCTCCCTAAAATTAATGAAAATTAAACTTCACAGCATGTCAAATTATGTGGATTACTGCCATTGATGGCCATTCTGCCAAACAAATGACTGACTTTATGTTCCTTTTGTGAGGTAAATTCTGTAAAAATTAGGAAATAATATATTTCCTACCTTAATCTGTGGTAAATTCTTCAAATGGAATTCTCCATGGGAGCTAAATGCTGGAATTTTCAATCCCATCTCTGAAGTAAAAACTTGTTCATTTTTTTTTGTTCTCCAAAGAGATGCTGTTAAATAGTGTGTTCTCAAACCTGAGTTACTTAATTTACTGACATTACTTTGAAGGAAAAAATGAGACAAATATAGAAAAATCAAAAAATCCTTTTAACTTTCGTGTCCTACTAGATTTATTAGCAGATGTCATTATAATTATCCCAATGTCATAAATGTTTTATTGTGGTTTCTGCAATGGTCTTACTAAATACCTTACCAAAAAAAAAAAGTTCACTTCTTTTACACAGAAGTGGCCTCTCCTTCACTGGGTGGGAAATTTCAGACACTCTTTGACTATTTACAATAATAAAAATTGAGAAAAGTGTATGTGTGGAGAGTGGTGGAGATGATCCTCTATATACTAGAAATAAACTCATAAAAAGATGAATTTTCCTAGAGGGGCAGAGTTATTTAAAAGACAGATGGGATGGAAAAACTGTGACACATTTGAGCAGCGATAAATGATGTGTTTGAAACGGATTAGATTTCAATGTTACTTTGTTCTGCAATTAAAATACTTTATTTCTGTGTTCTCTGGAGAGCAGAATGTCACAAATTCATTGTTCATTCTGACCGAAGAGTCAATTCTTTTTACATGTCTTTGTCTTTTATTTATATTTATTTACTTACTTATCCACAAGTCCTTTTTCAATGTCACTGGCAGACCCTGCATGTCTGACTGAAAGGGGGGTGCCTCCCAATCCCTGCCACCTCATTATTTGTGAAGCAGCCACTTTGGCTTCTTCATTCTTCAAATAAACGTGGGCCAGGATAAAGCACCAGTCTGGAGATACAGGACTGAGTGCTGTGTTAGGTAGCAGCCTAACTAAAAATAACTGGCTTGCAGGAGGAAATCCTGTTTTCCTGCTGCTCTGTGAGACTTCCCGTGGTGTGTCACTGTCCCCTAACTTGAGCTGAGATATTGCAGCAGGATTCAGGATGCAATCTGTGTGCACAGGGCAGGATTGGCACTGCCTGGGTCATATTCAAGTGACTTTGTGCTAGAAATTTCATAAACTATGACTATGCTTAGCCTGAAAATGACTTAGGTGATGCTCCCTGGTTTAGTCCCTGTCTGTGGGTATTGTGCAGTCCTGAGCTGCATGGGGAGGGACACAGGCTGTGAACAGATGATGAGCACGTCTGCTTTCCTGCAAATAAAAATTAAATAGATGAATATGGGAACTGATATCACTCACTTTGAAATCTCTGTGTAGGTTTAGTTTAGGCTGGCAGCAGATGTGGAGCTCTAATACTTATTAGAGTACTTCTTAGAATGTTATTTTCTGAAAAAGCCCCTCCATATAATGTGTACTCCTGCAGCTGGGTATTTAGCCCTTGCAGTAACAGGAATTTCAGTGTGTGCCCCTTTTTGGAGTTGCTATCTGTAAACTTCTGCAGGATCCTGAGAAAGAAAAGTGTCTTGGTAACTAACTCTGGGCATATTTCTTGTTGCATGACTCTGTAGGATAACCTTGGAATGGCTGAACAATTTTCCTTAGGTCTGTGACTGAAGTTAAGGGTCTTTTTGAAGTTCATTTCTGTGCTTCCACCACTATTAAGCCTTTAAACACTAACATTGTGTGTAGGTTGAGTGGGAAAGGATTGAAGGAAACGTTTAATGCTCAATGTGGCTGCTGTGAGTGGACACATGGAAAGTAATTTAGCCTCTTGAAACAAAGCAGAACTATTTTGTGCAGGAAAGGACTATGGAATCCAGCACTTGCAAAATGGGATGCTGTGCTTAGTTGATTGTTCTACCCCCACCCTGCTCCCCATCAAATGCTAATTTACCTATCCTTGCCCAATTCAGCTTTGCCATTGAACTTGCCCTGTTCATCTTGCTTGCAAATGTGCTGGGGGTCTGATGATTTTGTTCATAATATTCAGGATTAATGCCTTGGTGCCTTTGTCATGGAGTCCTTTGCAATAAAACAGTGCCAGGAAAACAAAGAATGGGAACTTCTTTTCCATAATAAATTTATGATCAGTGGAGATGTTCTTTTTCTCACTATGGTTGAATTGGTTAATTAGCTGCATGTAAAGGTCATTCCCACCAAATGCTGAATGTACAAAGTACATTATTCTTTGACAGAAGCAAGGTCACCTGCTCCATGTGTTTGCTTTCATTGTTAATAATGTGCACATTTTTTCTGAGCTTTAAGCTAAATTAATGTAATCATGTGTGACAGGTGGTTTTCTGAGTGATAGGGAAGCGTTTAGGGAGTAGATTTTTAATAAAATGAAAGCTGGTATATAATATATAATTGAAAATTGCAGCCTGGTAAGTAGGTTTATGCTGGTGAGGGGTGCTCATAAAACAAGTCAGCTGAGGCAACAAATTAATAATTAAGGTATTGAGATGTGAGAATATATTAAGAAATAATTTAGGGCCCTGGAGGAAATGGGAACAGCTATTTTGGGTTTGTCTTGTTTTTCTAAAAGGAGAATAATTCACAAGTGGAGGTCAGCTGTTATTAGAGGAAATGCACAACAAACCTGGTTGGCTTTTTAACTTTTCAGTATCAATCCTTAAGGACACAGGATGGGATTTTCCAGTGTTTATAGTACATCTGTTACTGAAATTATTTGGGGTCTGTCACAGAAAGTATCTGAAGAACCACCTTATTCCAGGAAGTGTCAGCAAGCAGTGATGTTAGATCTGGCTAAAAAATATTTAGGCATCTAAAGTAACCTAATTGAAAACAAAAAGAAATACAGTTTTTTTCCAAAGCCTGGTGATCCATACAATTAAGTACAAGATGGAAGTAATCACACCATGCTTTACCTTAAATAACTTCAGTGATGGTGTCATAAGTATATTCTGCCAACTTTTATCCTCCTGGGAAGAACAAAATGTTTCCTGACTCTCACATATGCTTCAGCCCCCAATAATAGGCTGGAAAGTCTCATGGGTTTCTTTTGTTTGTCTCCCAGAAACTTCTCTAAGGAGAGGAACAATTGCCCTATGTTTATTCATCAGAAATCAATTCAGATTTTTAGTATTAATCAACAATTTACCATTTATGGGATGAGAAAAAAAATATTTTCCAGCTGTTCTAAGTGCTGGTGGATGTGCTTTGTCAATGCCTGGCTGAAAGGATGACATTGAGAAGTTTGCTGCACTGTGTGTAAATGAGCATGACAGCTTTCATAAATACTGTAAAGAAATATGGCAACATATCTGACAAAAATGTCCTAGTTAGATACAGGAGTTACACAGAGAGGCTGGTGCTTTTCATTTGAAAATTTGGAGGCCATTTCATGATAATTCATGAAGAGAAGAATATTCACACATGGGTTAGAGTAGCTCAGATACGAAGAGAAAATTGCTGGTTTATTTGAAGTATCCCAATACTTTAAATGTTGGCAGCTTCTTTTCTGAGAGAAGGTTCACAGTGATAATTTTTTATTTTTGATTCACAGTTCTGTAGTACATCCTAGAGTTGGAGGGAAAAGAAAATTTCAGTTTTCTGCTGGCTCTGGTTTAGCTGTGGGAATTAGATACAGATTTCATCACCTGATACAAGCTTGGCTGTATATATATTTGTGTGTATTTGTATATGATTATACATTTCAATGGTAGTTCTAAGGCTTGGAATATCAATGGTATGTCTTGTAGACATGCAGTGATGACAGCACATTTTATTTTTATAGCATAGGCCGATATTTTATTTATGTTTTATGCACAATAATGTAGCCAACATAATTAGACAGCAATTTGTGACTTCCAATGTAAACATTTTAGGAGCTATGTAGTCAGAAGCGATTGCTAATTAGAGAGCTGTTAGCTAAACATATATAATTGGGAACAGACTGACAGGCTATTGCAAACAGCAGGCTATTTATAACTCCATGCTGTTCTTAAATTATATTTTGTTTAATGGACTTTGGACAGTGCATAAAAGGGGGTTTTGTGACTTGATCTGCACTTTAATTTCTTTAAATAAAAATGAAACCTTGCAAATGTGAATGCCACACAGGCTAGCTGTGATAATTAAAAGCTATTATTAACTAGATGACTTTCTGGCTGAGCCATTTTCTAATTTCTTTAGGAGTGTGGACTCCCTGAAGAGAGTTATAAATTCAAGTATTACTTAATTATGCTTTTAACAATAAAGGGCACTTTAATCAGCAACCTCTCAAAAACCCTTCTCCTGTAGTCATTTATTCAAACAATGAAAAAGTCAAGAGACACTTATATTAAAAAGTCTTCTAAAAATACAATGTACCTATTCACAGGTCCTAATTTATGTTATATCAGTTCCTATCGATGCTTACCCTCCAATATCAAAGGCAAAGTATTATTTTAACTGCTTTTGGCTAGCAGGAATGATTTTACTACAAAGATTTTTGTCCTTTTTAAAGAAAACCAGAAGATATCTGGGCACTGTGGCCATGCTCATGGATTCACTAAAGGATGTGTTATGTTTCAGAAACAGGGAAAACTAAATATACCCTGGAGACGACTTGAGCACTGAATGGGAGGGTTTGACCTTGAATTTTGAAGGTGAAGTCTGATAGTTTCTCCTTAGGACAGTTGTCCTTGTGAGCTGGGAGAAGGAGCTGGGGTGCTGGTGTGTGTTGGGATTTCACAGCCCAGCTCCAGCAGGGGCACCGAGCATGAGCCAGCCTGGAATGGTCTCTGGAAGCTGGAAAGAGCTCTCTGTGTATAGAGGGAAATCCACTCCTACAGGGAGGAGTGCTGAGCAAGCCCCAAGGGAAGAGAGGATTCCTGTTCCACAGCCACCAAGGCAGGGCTGCTGCAGGAGTGAACTGAAACTAGTATTGACAGAATACTTCAGACCAGAGATAAGAGAAAAGGATATGATCCTTAGTTCACACATTTTTCCCTTCGGTGAATAAATGTGCTCTGCAGACATGGAAAATAAAATTTATGTAGAATAAAGACTTAATGAAACAGAGTAGGTTTCATTCAATTGAAATTGCTTTTTATTTGGGTTAGTTTCTTTAAAAAGTGAAATAAATCAAGGTAAACTCTTCTTTTCTCATATTTATTATAACTTTTGGTTCCATTGCACATGAAGCTGTGTTGGTGTGCACAGTAAGAAATGAACCATCCTGATGTAGCACAAGGGCAGAAACAGCAGAGTGAAGCCACAGTGCTGTGGGACGTCTCACACCTTGGTGTGATGTGATCACACCATGGACCATGTGAAGAGCATGACACAGTTCTTGTGGCAATGTCACCTCTGCCAGCAGCTGCCAAGGCAGTTTATGGCTAATATGGATCTGTAGTCAAAGAGCAGCTTTCCTTTAACTTTGGCTTTCCTGACAGGAGAGAGCTAGTTCCAGTGCAACATAAACCCCAGAGAGATTTGTTTGTGTTTGTGTGGTTTGGCTAAAACTGAAGGCTGAATCTACTAAATCAATTTTATATTTTAAGGATTCTAAAGCTAAAGATGAAATTCTATCACACACTCAGAGAACATGCATAAACCAGATGTAAAGCCTTGTTCAGTCCCTCCTAAAGCAAATAAAAATGCTGCATTGAGGTCAGTCAAGTGGTGCCTTGAGTGGTGGCATGAGACTGGTTTGGTAGCTCTGGGTCCTACTTCACTGTGAGGTCTCACCATGGTAACTGTGCAGGATAAAAAACTACAGATGATGTACAAAGAGATTCCCTTAATCAGAAAGATTCTTTTAATCCGTGATTCTATGAAAAAATGAGTGGTTAATTTATGAGGCTGCTTTTATCAAGCTGCATACTGATGTTAATTTTCAATCTACGGTGCATAAATTGGAAATGGGAAAAGGCTGAGATTTCGTAACATTTTACTGAAAATATTCTCTTGCATTTGTTGTTTTCTGTCTAAGATGGATGTCTAAGATGGTTTTGACCATAACTGTTGCTTTCCTCACTGAAGTTACACAGATTTTTGAAAGTAACATCTGAGTACAAAATGTTCTAATATTGAAAAAGTGGCTTCCAATTAAAAATCTAGGATAAGAAAATAATGGGGAAAGTTGATTCTCCTTCTTGTCTGTTTTGACAATTTATTTTCTCTGTGATGGTCTCAATTCTCATCAAAGGTCTGTGGATTACTTGGTTTGCTTATTTCTGTGACTTATCCAAAGGTTTGGTGATTCATTTGAAGGAATCTTGTTTTTCATAATGATTAAAACCCACCTTGGACATGATAGTTTCTAATTAAGGAAGTTTTAATGTGCTAACAACAAATACTATGGCTAAATCATCAACAGAATTGTTTTTAAAAGGCAATTTCCGTTTCTTAGACTGTGTTAGTGTTCTGACATTTCTGTGCTACATTGCATTACATTTCTGTAAACCTTATTAACTTTTTCACAAGCAATTAATTATGAAAGCAGTGGGAGTAATAAGACTTGATTTTCAATTCATGGTTGGACTCTTATCTAAAAAGGCAAATCAGCAAATGCTGATTAAAGTTTTTCCTCTGGTTGGGATGTTCATAACGCTCTCTCTGGTGTATAATGAGAGCTGGGTTCATATTGCAGCCTTTAATAAAACTTCAAAGAATGTAACTGCATGGCCCTGGCTGTCAGCAGCACAGGTGAGCAGATGGGCAGCAGGAGGAAATGCTCTCAGAATTTCTCATCTGTGCTTTTCCTTGGTCTCAGGCTAAAGACATTGAGGGACAGGCAAAAGGCAGCAAGCAGGAACTGCACTGAGCAGTTCTCTGCTGTGTGAAATGCTGAAGTTCCAAATGAGCATGCACAGTGTCCAAACGAGACTGGTCTCAAGCTCCTGCCAGGGGACTGTTCTGGGGTCACTGCGTGTGGCTGCTAAACTGAGACATTTTCCACTGAACCTCCTGCAAAACCTCTCTTTCAATAATTTGAATTGTGATGGGAAAATGATTTCCAGTCTTTAGAAGTGGATCCAAATGGGTCCATTTGAACTAGGAAGGCACTTCTGGCTATCTGAGCTATGACTAGATTATTAAAAAAATAAAAATAATCACAAATTCTGCATCTGCAAAGGGATATGATAAAGGGAGGGGCTGTGATTACTGATGAAAGGGCAACTTTGCTATGTGGGGCTGGAGTCAGCTGGCAACATTTGCTCTCTCTTCAGATACTTCTTTTTTTGAATCACCTGTCTTCATTCTTGATTTTTGATTCATGATTTATCTTCATCTCCCCATTAACATTTCCCTTTTCACCCATTAAACATAATTTCGTGGATGTATTCTTGGAATTCTACCTGAGATGGCCTATTAAGCATTGCAATTAGTCATGAGTTCATTAATAAGTCTGAACAAGCCAATTACGATGCATCTGTGAAACAGTGATTAGTTCTAGAAATGTGGCTATTAGAAACAAAAGATATGACTCCTACAGATTTTTTTTTGGTGTTGTTCTATGTGCTTATTTCTATATTTGGAAAAGCTTTTAGTTTCTTTTCAGTTGCAGCCTGCTCATTAATTTCATCCTGCTCCATGTGGAATCAGGAGAATTCCTCTCAAGTATCTTGGTTGCTTGCTTATTATTGCATTTGCACATGCTAGAAGAGCATGCTGAAGTGACCAATTGGTACCAAAAACTTAACTGATGACAGCTATTAAAAAAATTCAGATCACTTTTCTTATTCTGAAGATTCTTTTAAAAATAGAACTTATGTGTTTCAGCTAACAGAAAAGGCTCAGTTATTGGCAGTCCTGTTTCATATAACTATTTTTAGCTGTTGGGAAAAGTTAAGTGTTTGCAGGTGCTTTGAAATAGATTTTGGCAAATATTGCAAACAATATGTGAAATTATATATTCTGGTAAACAGGAATTTGTCTCGAGACATTTCTAATAACTGTGTGCTATTTCATCACATTTATCCAGGAACCATTTTTACTGAAGAAGGCACCCTCTCTGCTTGCAATGGTTTAATGTACATTAAGATTTTGTAGATTTGGCTTAAGAAGCATCAGAAATATGCAAAAAAATTCTAGGATAAATACAATTTTATTTTCCTCAAACACCAAGCAATCAAAGGCTCAACTAAGGAGCTTCTTGAATTATTAAGGGATTTGTGTTTATAACTAAAGAATCTCTGTGTGTAGCTTGATGCCAGAAGAGCTTGATATTGGGAGACCTTAAATCAGTTCTATACTTCATAATTTGTGAAAACAGAAGATCATGGTCTGGAGAGAGATTTGTATTTTATTTGGGAGGATAATTAGATTAATTCCTGTACAGGGCAGATAAATGTTTAGAAAGGCAGAAGTCACAGACTCATTGGAGCTCTCAGAGCACAAAATGGCAGCAGGCACCCCTAAAAATCCACCCAGTAAACTCTTTCACCATGGAAATCTCCAGATGTCTGGGTAGCCCAAGAGCTGGGGTTTTGTACTCTTACTGTTATAATTGCTTTCCAGTTGCTATTGGGATTTGACACTTTATGCTAAATAGTGATTTTAGGGTGTTGCATGTGAGACTTTGACCAGAATACTGGAGCTGGGAATAGGAAAGGGGAGTGTGGGGTAGTGGCTTCTGAAATAAAATCAAATGACAGTTGAATAAAACAGGTAATTATGCAAAATGAGGTGATATCCAATATAATTTTTACATGGAGGACCTCAGTATGTTCATTTGACATTTTAAAAACAGAGTAAGAAGCTGTTGAGGAGTTTTTTGGCAAATGTGCATAGATGAGGTACTGTTCAGTCAGGGATGTAAGGAGATTTTGGAACAATAATTAACTTAAAATGTGGTGTTAGAACTTACCATTATTTCATTATTTTATTCTGTCTAGTATAAAGCATGCTATAGGGACATTGCAAAATAACTGTATTACCTAAAAAATATAGTGATTAAGGTTAAAAGGGGATTTTTGTGATTTTTGGAAGGAAAGCTTTCTTTTCAATTAATTAAAAATAAAAAGATAAAAGGATCAGAGGTGAAAGTGGGCAGTGAAAGACACTTAAAATGACCCTTTTTTTGCCACCTCTGTTCCTCATAGACTTTTTGGTGTTTAGGAGATAAGAAATTAAATTTAAAAATAAATTAATTGTAATAATATTAATTTAATTTAACAGAATAAAAAAAAAATATTGGCCAGAATGGGAATTCCACAGAGAAGGCTGAGTTTGTCTCAAAAATAATTCTTAATCCTCAAAATATTATTAAACATGAAAAAACAATTTTGAAGGATTGTGTCTTTTTCTCTAATCTCAAAAGGGATAGATAGATAGATAGATAGTTCTCTTTGTTAGCAAATAAATACATTTTTGCATTTTGTTCCATTTTTAATGAAAGTGAGGGGATATAACTGTAACATGAGCTACTGTAAACCACAGTTTGATTCAAGCAAGTAGATCTGATCTCAAAATTACCTGGGGATTTCAGTTCACATAATACAGCAGAGTAACTCATGGGATTTTGCTGCCTCTTCCAGCCCCTCTCTTCCAGCTTCAGCTGAATTTGTTCGCAGAGTTTGTATTGTTAAAAGTTTGCAAGTTTAACATTGAACAGCACCTCAAACTTTTTGGAGCAATCTGTGGTGCCTTTGGTCTAACAGGCTTAGCTAATTGGCACTGTTAAACCCCACTTAAAATTTCTTGACATTAATCTGTGCCTCCTTGGAAATGAAGTGTGCTTTGGATTCCCTTACCACCTGCTGGTGTGAGGATTTATTTGAATAACTAAGCTGTCCAGAATTTTAGTGGGATTTCTGAGTCCTACATTCTGCAATGTATATGAAGAATAATTTACTAAATCCACAAAAATCTTTTTGGATGCCTTCACATAACTCAAGCTTTATTTAGACTTTCTAGTTTCTCTGTTGAATCTCAATATTCTTTCAGTCTGGTGTGCAGTACTGAATATTCTGCAGAACTGAGTATTTTCTGATAAATGAGTGATGGACTTGCCTTGTGGTGCACTGAGATTGAATGAGTTGAATTGGTTGTGTGATTCCATATTGCAGTGATTTCCAAACCTCCTGATTATCAACAAAAGAGTTTTTGAGTGTTCACCCCCAATATATGTATTTTTATTTGGACTCTTTGTTGCACCAAATTGCTCAGGATCTTTTTTAATTGAAGCTTGAGTGTTTTCAGGCATGGAGATTCCAAACCTCTCTGGAATTCTGTTCCAGGGTTTGATTGTTCTCATGGTGAAGAGTTTTTCCGTTCTATCTAATCAGAATTTTGTTGCAGATTGTGACTGTCTCCTCTTGCTGCATCCTCCTGAGCCTGGCTGTGCCTGCTCTATAAACCCTGACTGCCTCAGGTAACTGAAAGCTGCAGTGGGATGCCCTGAGCCTTCCCTTTGTCAGTCTGTGCAATCCCAGTTCCTCCAGCCCCTCCACAGCTGTTCCAGACCCCAAGAGTTTTGCTGAGCCTGTGCTGGAGCTGCCTTTGCTCCAGCAGGAGCTCCAAACCTGACCCAGGCTCAAGGCACAGTTTGGGGGTGCTGAGTGTGGGGGACACCCTGGGCTGGGCTCCTGTGGGTGGGAAATTTCTGCTTCATTTCTGCTCTATTTGAAGGTGCTCCAAGCAGAGAAGGACAAAGTGTTGGAGCACTTCCCATTTGTATAAAACCTGTGCTTGACTGAGCTTCTAAATATGCTGCTAACCATAAACCTCTTCAATTTAAATATTGAGCTCTTTGATATTTAAGATTAAGCCCCTGCATGTAAATGTGAAGCCTGTCAATGCCTTTTTCATACAAGCTGCAGCTCCTCCTTTTTTAGTGACAGCAATTTAATTGAGCAACACTTTTAGTATTTTAAAATCCTAAGATTTGTGTTGATTTGCATTATACATATATATAATTATATATATATACATATAATTATATATATAAAAAATATATAATTATATATTTGCATTTTAAACTAAGAGTATACTGTTTGATTAAAACCATGAACTAGATAAAACACTTAGCACTTTGTCTCTTAAGAGACTTCATTTTTCCTCTTGGTAGGAAAGGAAAACTAACATTGATCTGGCATATTTAATATCAGCATCATTGTACAAAAAAGAATCCCTTGTCAGACCAAAAGGATAAAGGCTTTTTGTATTTGAAGTGAACATTAAGTGATATAAGATAATGAGTGGATGAAATAACAGGAAGACAACAAGTTGTGAGGAACAAATGGGTGGAGAGAGGAAATGTGTTTCCAGGGAAGCAGTTGCATTCTGCTTCAGTGACAGAAGAAATACCAGAATTTCTTCTGATGCAGAAATAAAGTATTGGTCTCTGTATCTTGTACAGGAGTAAGGTTGGAACCTGTAAAAATACAGACAGATGATTACTGTCCTTGAATTTAATATAGGCAATTAATTTTGATACAGGCAATTTATATAGACATATGATTATCTATACTCTTAGTTTTTTGCTGTGTTTTATGGGAAATAATGAAACCATGATTCCAGTTTCATTATTACTTCCAGTTGGAAAACTTCTTTTGGCCAGGTAAAAATGAAGTTCTGCCAGCAGTTCATGATGCATAACTTTTTGAAATAATGTCATGGTGCTTGATCCTGTGCTACAGTTGGTGGAAATTGCAGAAGAAGGAATTAGTGAGGTCCTGGCAGAATTCACTGAGAAACCTGACTTTAGAAAATTAAAGGTTTTTGATTGAAATTAAGATACCACTTGTGCAGAGAAGGAGGGAATAAACATGCTTGCCCATATTTCTAGTTAGAACAATCCTGACCAAGTGATTTACATGTGAATTCTTCAGTGTGAATATTTTCCATATTCAGGTAACACAGAGCTCTTGGTGAACTTTGTAACTTGCCCTTCCACTGATACCCATTTTTGTTATGAATTGTTCTCCTTCTCCTTGTGCTTAATGCTGGTACTGATATGACAGCATTTCGAGTGTGTTCTGAAATTCTGCTTGAATTTTCATGGTCAGTTCTCAGGTGGAACAAAGCTCCCTGGACCCAGCAAGCAAGAACTGCTCAGTTCTGACCTTGTCCTCTCTCAGTGCCGCTCCCTGGCACTCCGCAGTCCACTGTCCTTGGCTGCTGCTCTCGGGTCAGCAGATCCAACCTGCAGATCAGAGTCTTCATGAAACTGTTATATTTTGCTGAAAAATGAGGGAAGAGGAAGAAAGGCTCAGGCATTTCAAACTAGGCTTCAATAAATGTCAGGTCTGTACTCTAAGGCATTAAAAGTGAGAAATTAAAAAATAGGGGAAAGTAACTGATAAAATCAAACTTAACATGGCAACAGAAATTGTAGCTAGGAAGAATATTTTAATTATACTTTTCTACTGCTGTAACTTTATTTTTAAATATTACATTTTAACTTCTATTTCTTGCATGATTAATCCCATTCCTGATTAATTTGAAACACTATGTCTGTGCTACTCCCACGTAATACTCCTGGAGGGATAATATGCTTCAGGGACAAATGTTAACTGAATGTGCTGCATTATCTGTTCTTGGCATAGCAAACAAAGGAGAAAAAAAGTCATTTATTTCCAACTTCAGAAAGCAGCTTTAGGGGATCACAGTGGCAGTGCTTTGAATTCAGCTGAGTGATTGTGGTAGCTTTTCCTTAGTTTTATCAGTAGACAGGAATGATGACACATTTCATCAGTAGACTTGGAAACATAAAACTTCTATGGAATCCATTCAAGTTGAAACAGCAGTCCTGTTTATCTATGCAACATTAAGTCATCTTCTCTCCCCTCTCCACTCCTCGTTCTAGAAAATGAATATATTGCTGGACTAACTAAATAATTACAGGTGCTTCTAGACTTTGATGGTGTAAACTAATCTGACATTTGAGATGCAATGATATATTTGAATGAGATTTTTAGAGAGCTTAGCACTGCTACAGGAATGACATATAGATCCAAGGCATTAAATTATTCTGCTGCTTTATGTTCCTCAAATGTGTCTGGTGGCTGATTGCAGAGAATAATAAAAAAGGTTCTCTGCAAGGGAAAAGAGAGAAAATGTGGAAGGCACTTGGCTCCTGAAATAGATCAGGAGACAAATGAAATACCATTTGGATGCAATTATTACTGCATGGTAATACGTGCTTTGCTCTGTGTGAGGTGTATATGTCTGTCTGTCCATCTGTCTGTCTGTCTGCTGTGACTGTGAATTGGTGGGGGTGGATTTTCCAGTAACATTTTACAGAGGAGTGCCCTGAAAAGATCTGCATGCAGGAGAACAGATACAGCCTTGGTCTCCAGATGGGATACTTTGTAGTTAAAAACATTTCATTCTTTTTCTAACTACCAAATGAATGACTGTGGATTTGGGTTTTTGTTTTGCTGTCTGCTTGTGCTGTATTTCCACACAAACCCATAGATCAAGTGTTTGTTTGAATATGTAAAGACAAAAAATGCATCTGTTGTACCATATCCACAGGAAAGGATCTGCTGTCTATAGTCAAGTTGGCCTTAGGCTCAAGTACAATTCTGATAAATGTTTTATAACTGCTTAGAGCTGCATCTAGCTGGGCTGTCTAATTTAGCTGCTATCTAATTTAGCTGTTAGTTATCTTACTGGGAACAGCTCTTAATGGAAAAGCAGAATTATCTTTCCCCCTTACAGTCTTGAAGTTTACCATTTCATTTAAAGAAAGAATGTTTCATTCTAGTTTAGGGAAAAAAGTCTTCATCTGAGAATATTTCTCCCTGTAAACATATACAAGCACAGGTCCCTGATTTTTGCCTTTGTACTTCGATGACTTGCATGAGCACTGCCACAGTTGAGTTGTTTGGTCCTTTTCATGAAAAGTATATTTTGAATGAATGAAAGCAATCTGGAAACAGTTTGGAAACTTCAGCCAATAGAGATTCCAGTTGTGCAAAAAATTGCTTTCTCACATGCACAAGTGGAAGGAACACAAATGAGATGAACTGGCCAATGTGCACATGGAGTGTGGTCATGGTAACTGCAGATCAGACACTCAGCTTGAACACAACAATATAAGTAGGTGTGGTATGTAATTTTTATCTGTGCATTTTAAAGCATGTTAAAATGCAAGGTGAACTCATTGATAAGAGCAGTAGAATCTCCCCCTTTACATAAATGTGACCATTGGAGGCAGAAAGGGGCAATGGGGCCATTTTCCCACCAGTGGTGTCCCTGGGGAATTTTGTTTTGTTAGAAGCAGGCTGGAGCTGAAGTGTTTAAGAATACCTGCCTTAGTTTTCTCCTCAGTCTGCCAACACAACCTTCCCTTCATTTGCTACTGAGCTATGCATAATGCACAGCAGAACTCACTTGAATTGGTGCATGACAGGATCCTGTGCATGAAAATCGTGTCTGCATTAGAAGAACAGACTCAAGACAGATAATAATCTGTAATGTGAATAAATCCAGATGTGTGAGCTCTTGTGCCCCAAACCTATGACTAAAGCAGAATCTTTCAAGAGACATTATAAATTATGCCCATGTGAACTAAAAAAGCAGACAAGGCCACACTGTTTGATGGTCAAGGGTTCCAAATTATAGCAGCACTGACAATTTGTAATCTTTCAGTTCCTGTTCAGCTGCATCCATACAAATTAAAATGGTTTCTAAAAGCTGCTGTCTTTCTGACTTAACTAAATACAGCGTAGGTAATGATTTCCACAAGCCCATTAGAGAACTCAAAAAAATATATTTGGAAGATTATACAAATGGAAGAGCTGGAGCAGAGTGTATTTTTCCAGGGAAACATATTTGCCAAGCTAACACACTTTGAGTCTCACTGCATCATCCATTGGTCATTAAACATTAGGGTGAAAGGCTCATGTGATTTTTCACTATAGCTGGGGATTTTTAGCACTGTTAGCCTGTCACAAAGTGAGGTTTTTAGGGGTGCAATGAATGTACAATAAGCCAAGTGATTTTTGCCTGCTTTTACCCTGTTGGTGCCATGCTGTCTTTGCAGTGTTTCAGAGCAGTCCCAGATATGTTCTGCCCTGTCCATATTCCTTTTAACAACTAGATGGGTCTCCACTCTGGGTATACACTCAGTTTGGGTATTCAGTGCATTTTGGGTCTTTTAACAGTGCAAATTAAAACCAAGATACAATTAAACCCTGCATCAGTAGTGAACTTTAGGTACACAGTAATATATTCTGTCCACAAGTTAATTCAGCTTCATTACATCACTGCTGTGAGGTTGCTTTAGTGTTATGTTGGTTGACTAAGCAAAAAAAGTAACTCTACCAGCTGGCTTTAATATAAAGGAATATTTATGTACAAATAAGACATTTCCTGTCTCAAAGAGTTCACTCTTATTGATTTATCACAGAATACAGAAGCAATTTATAAGGGATATGTCTTGTGAATTCACTTATTAAAAATTTGTTACTGGCCCTGGTTAGTGGTTGGTGCTTCTGTCATTTTCTTTACTATTTTTCTACACATTTGTTATTTTTTTCCCTCAAATGCTATATTTAACATTCAAATATAAATGCCATATGAATTGGAGAGATGTTTCTGATAGTTGCATCCTTTTTTGTTCAGTTAAATTTGCAACTTTACAGCCTTGCATTATTGACTGCTGCTGTGAGAGAGGATTCACACAGGGCAGGGGTGGGCTTTTCCTTTGTACATCAGTTTAGAACGAGATATCTTATTTATCTTCCTAGCAGAGAGAGCTACAGCTTCTTCAAGTGTATGGGCAAATTGATCACATCCAGTAATCGAAGAGAGCTATTGACTTTGCTGCAGTTCTTGTTCCATTCTAAATTACAGATGGCACATTTTGTAGCTGAGTCCTCATCTTATTAAAAAAAAAAGAAGAAATTATTAAGAACATTTGTGCTCAGGAGCCCTTTTAGTTGACTTTGACAAATGGCTCAACGGGTCATTTTTAACAATGAGAGTATGCATGAAAAAGTAAAGTATTTTAAGATCACTTATGGTGAATTATATAAGTAATGGCTATTGAGCTATCAATCGGTCAAGGTGGAACTGTTGGAAGTCACTGAAGCAGGATCTCCAGTATTGTCTTCTCTCTCTCTTATTTTTATGTGTGTTGTGAAAAATGGAATTTTTGGAACAAATGATTGATTGAACTGGCTCAATTTTGGTTAGGAGAGCCATGTTTTTCCCTGGCCCCCCTCATGTTCAGGTAAGCAATGTCAGGCAGCTTCCCCAGCAGAGGACACTGTGCGTCTGCTGTTGGCTTTTTAGGGTTTTGTTTTGCAAAGACCCATGGAAATAAATCAAGATATGATTTTGTACTTGGTATTCTGTATGGACACCATGACTGACATTGCAATTATAGGTTTTCGCATTGTTTATGCTTCTCCAAAAGCGCATCTGAGTGCTCTGAACCACTGGCTGAAAAGATCTGTGCAAGGTTTTATTACAGTATATAATTGTATTTACCCGTTAAGACTTCCAAGCGTGTTTGTCCTTCTCGTAGCTCAAACACTGTTTGTTTTATTCGTAATTAAATACCTGATTAAATGAGTCTCCAAATCAGTTTTGAAAAGAATGTGATTTAGCACAGTTCTTGAGCATCCATGTGAAAGAAATAGACCATGCTCTGCTTTATATTTATTTCCTTGATGTTCAAGGGCATGGCTTGTTATTCCCCTTCCTTCATTATTTACATAAAACACATTTCCTCCAAAGCAACAGCTCTACCAGCCCAGGTGTTATTTCTGTCTCCCCTGATCTATGAAATCATGCAGACATGCGTGTGTCCCACCAGTACCTTTTGTTAGAGGACACTTGGTTTACACAATACTGAGAACAGGAGCCTGTTTTCAAACAATGTGGGTTAAATTTCTTTTCAGTGATGTGAATTAATCTCGCTGAGTTGACTTAATGTGAGATTAGATATTTTCCATCAGCTGAGTATCTATGTATTAACTTAGAGCTTTCATAAAGGAAGTGATAATGCTATTATTTTAAGAACATCCTAAAAAGGCATAGGAGGATCTGTTGAGTAGAATTGTTGAAACATAACAGATAGGATGGGGAGAAATAATTAATTAAAGAATGCTGCTTGTCAATTTTATCTTCCTTTGCAATGTTTCTAACATTTGCTAAGGGGCAATTAGGATTTCATCATAACAAATATTTGGAACTGTTTGTTGCAGTCACAATGTAATTTAAGATGGCCAATTAGACACATAAAAAGGAATATATGATGAGCTGTCAATTTGCAAGATAAATATAGAACTACAAATTGTTTCCATGAAGCACCTTGAAATGTTTTTACAAATTAGATCCATATAAATGTAGGTTTCGAATAAAAAAATTAACATGACAAAAATCAGAGGCACTTATTTATGCAGTTTATGGATTGCTATTTTTTTGTAAATCCTGTTTGATTATTTAGTGTATACTTGTGGATTTCAAAATGTTTTAGTAGTGAAGACAGATGTCATTTATGGCCCCAGTAAATACACAGAGAGATAGAGGTCTAAAGGAATTATCCAAGGGAGTTCCTACAGCAGGTCAAGAGCAGAATGAGAATACTTCAAATCTTCCTTTATTTCCAAAGTGGAATCTAAATTATTCTTCTTTTAAGTTTTCAAATTTTGTGGGTTTTATTTATTTTCATTTGGTTTTATCCCCTCCCCAAATAAATTTAAAATCTCAAACTGCATACAAGCCTTATGTTGCCATAACTTTTGAGGAATGATGATTTATGTACATTTAGTGCACGTCCTAGGTAGATGTATCATATTGGATCTAAGGAAGAAGCTATTCACACAGGTACCAAGGAGAAGAGCAAATAGAAAACTTCAAGTAATGATTGTCTGGTCAAATTTGGTGTGCAAGATAATGCATATTATGTTTTGTGTTTAACCAGTTTCTAAGGATTACTACACCATTTTTAAGCAGATATGTACTATGTTAAGGATTAGATAAAATTTGACTTCTGACAATATCCATGTGAGCAGAAATAATTTTAATTATTCAGTCTTGACATTTGCTATGTCACTACTATTAGAAGTGTGTTAACTGCATATAGATTATTGCCTACATAATGTTGTTGAAATTTTTAAGTGTACCAATCATTCGCATGAGTAAATGATTGCTGATGCTACTAAGGAAAAGATCTGATTTTTTCCAGCTACTGCCTTTTGTAGTAAATTATTTTTGAAAGGTGGTCACTCAGATCTGAGATATAACAGTGATTTACTTTAATTTGAATTCCATCTTGGGAGTAAAAGATTTGTATTCGGTGCAGTTCTTCTCTGTGTTTTGGTTGATTGGTTTTAGATTAGCCATTTAATGAGAATGGAGTGTGTTTGGAGAGCAGTAATGCTGCTGTCAGTTTATAAAGTCTGCACAGGGGTGGAATGAAACCACCCTTTTAACAGGAATAGTGTTACTGCAAGCAAATTTTCCTCAGATTAAAAACAATGGGATGAGCATCAAATAAAACCATGCTATTATTGTCACCAATGAACTGGTGCATTGTTCTTCATCAAAACTCCTTAAAGAACCAGAAAAGCTCCCAAAGAAAGCCAAAACCCAATCCTCAAAAACCCTAAACCGAAAAACCAAACCCAGACTAATAACAAAACCTTTAAAGAGCCTTCAACAACTTGAAAAAACTTGACTGGTGCTTGTGAGCAAGTCATGGGGCTGATTCAACAAACCTGTGGTGAAGTGGAAAGGTTTTTTTTCTTTTTCCCCCTCAAGTCCAGAGCTCCCTTCTGGCATGGGAAGTTCAGGAAAGGGTGTCTGTGTGCAGATCTTTTCTGTGCTTCCATTTTAATTTAGTTTTGTTAAATGTAAGTTATAGTTAATCATGGCAGAAAGAAATGCAATGACTGCCAAAAGAATCACACGCAGATATTTGGATAGTTTTTGACGTATTGTTTTCTGACTATTTCTTTACAAGTTTGACACTCATAGCATATTCAAAAATCTGACTCTTACATTTAACTCTTCCTACCTTGAAGCTAAAGAATGTGTGAGAGATGAATTTTTTTGGATATGTTAACTAGTGTTCCTTGCTCCTGTTGTTTTTACACCAGGAGGGTTCCTGTAAATGGAGTTAAAGTCCAGTGGAGTTAAAGACTTTAACTCCTCACTAACAGAGGAAGTCAGATTTAAGTGTCCAGGCTTGCAGATTTGCATGTGCTTTCCAGTGCAGACAACATAAATAATTGACCTATGATGGGTTCAACCAGAGATCCTTTTAGTTGCAGGACAGTGGGGAGTGCCCTGGTGATGTTATAAAGACATTAAAGTGCCAGTGCCATTTATTGATTGCTATGGCTGCTCTCTGGGGTGGTTTTCGTGCTGCCAAGTGGCCACGCTCAGAGGGATGATGAAATAACGGAGCTGGGTACCAGTCACAGCCCAGAGCCACTGAGCTCCTGCTCTCACTGGAATTTATGATAGACTGTGGCTCTTACCCTCAGAACTGAATTGTCATTTCCCTTTTCTAGCTCATTAGTAACAGCAATGTAGTCCCAAAGAAAAGGCTGTGCCAGGTTGTACTGAGCAGATTGTTCCTAAGCCAAACACATGAGTTCTGTGCAGCTGAGCTACGTCTAGCAGAACATTTATTTTCATTTTTTCTTTAAACCGCTTACAAATTCTGATCAGGTAAATAAAATAAAAAGGAAGTTAAATAAATAAATAGACAGAACTTTCCTGATGACAAAAACTAAGTTTAAAAGTATTTTGTGAATTAAGTGAATTGCGTCAAGTAAATAAAATGTACTCTACCCATTTAGTATAGATGTTCTGTCACCAAGATAAATGGACTAGCTATTACAAGTATCTGTGTGGCTGAAATGCATAACAACATAATTACTTTGCCAGCAAAATGCTAACCTGCTTTAATCATTCTGTTCACAGAATAATGTAAAGTGATTTAGTGGGTAGAATGAATCCACTTACAAATTGTTTTATGGTCATAATGCAGTCCTTTTGTAGAATGTAAATTGATGATGATAATTTTATGGGCAAATGATTTTTCAATTAAAATGTCTTTTCACAGACAGAATGGGAATGTTACAAACTGCTCCAAATAAGAGTATGTCAGGGTGAAGGCATATAGGGTTATCTAATGTATCAACCAGAGCCTCAGCTGGAAGAACTGCTATGTTAAAAATGTGATTTATTTTAGTCAAGTTTTTAATTTCTTTTCATTACATGTGCAAAGTATCCTTATTTGGTACCATTGGCAAAATAACCAGCTTAAAAATTTACCACATAAACAATAGCAACTAACATTTCTCCTGTCCTCTTTGACTCTCTTATATGCTAATAACTTGGGGTTTAATAATTATTTTCAGCTAACTGTACCATTTTCTGTATTACAGTAATTGCAATGTCTATAAAGATCAGAATAAATCACTGCAGTACAGTCATCTTTAATTTTAAAATTGTGATGAGGAAATGAACTATATTGCCCAGCCTAACTAGATGAACTCCTATTCAGCATAGTAGGGGATTATTTGATTATTGCTATATTGCTATTCTATTCTAAAGTAATGTGTACTTTTTAATGTGTAATTTTATTAAGTAAAAATCACTTCAGCCTTTGATAACTTCTGCTATTGCATAGAAATGCTTTTTTCCTTAGTGGTAGATCAGCCTAAGGAATGGTTGAATGGTGACTCTTATAAGGAGTTATTAACTCAAGAATCTTTCCAACAGTATCAAATCTGTGTTTTCCAGACAATCCAGGTGAGACCCCACCTGCAGAGCTGGGGCCCAGCGCAGGAAGGAGCTGGAGCTGCTGGAGCCAGGCCAGAGGGGGCAGCAGGACGAGCAGAGGGATGGAGCAGCTCTGCTGGGAGGAAAGGCTGGCACAGCTGGGATTGTTCAGCCTGGAGAGGAGAAGCTTTGGGGACAATGTGGCCCTGCAGGGCCTGAAGGTGGAGAGGGACTATTGACAAGGGATGGAGCGACAGGACACGGGGGAACGGCTTCACACTGGCAGGGAGGAGGTTTAGATTTGATACCAGGGAGAAATTCTTCCCTGAGAGGCTGTTGTGACCCTGGCACAGGGTGCCCAGAGAAGCTGTGGCTGCCCCTGGATCCCTGGAGGTGTCCAAGGCCAGGCTGGACAGGGCTCTGAGCGCCTTGGGATAGTGGAAGGTGTCCCTGCCCACGAGAGAGGACTGGAATGGGGCGATTGTTAAGGTTACTTCCAACCCAAACTGTTCTGGGACTCTGAAAATTGAAGCAGAATTTGTATGGTGGAGTCATGTTTCATAGCTGAGCTCTTTGTGGAAAACATTTTTTTGCCTTTTAAGAATCATATAAAGAATTTTTTACTAAGCTGCTCTGCAGCATTCAAGACACCAAGTTAATGACTGTAAAGTTTGCAGTTTCTTGAGCAAACTGATGCAGTAGCTTGCCCTTGATATTAAAGACAAGCAGGGAAGCTCAAATATCGCTGTAAGAGGCAATACACAAATATAATTAGCGCCAAACTGTTCTGTTGATTGCAGCTTAGAAATTTTTGATGAGCAACATCAATATTTAGTGGTTGCAGAGATAAATGTGTGTTGTGAGTTAGCCATGAACACATCCCCAGCAAAAACGAGCATGTGTGGACAGAATTATACCTTGGGAGTGCAGTCTAATGAAGGATAAAAACACAGATAGATGTGTGATGTATTGTTCAGTCTAAAATAGCATCCTGAATGAAAGTTTTAAATTTTGAAATCTACAGTAAAGGAGGTACCAGAAAAAGGGAGCAGGTGAAGTAATGGTTGTGTAATGGATGTGATTTATACAGTAAAATCTGTCCAAGGTTTAACAGCCTCTTAATTCTTATTTTCTATGGACTTTTTTTTTTTTTTAGACTTTTCTCACTCCATTTCTCCTCTGTGTGAGCTTTGAGAGTTATAAGCACCTTTTAAGCATCTCAGTTCAGCCTTGTGTTTCAAGCTCCACATGCAATGTTTAAGCTTTCCAAACTCTCACATATAATCTGATTGTTTCTACATTTCTCAACAGTAATCTCCTCTCAGGCTGTTTTTTGCTGTCCTTTTTCTGTCATCACTTCCTTACAGAATGCTGCTGTTAACAGCATCTTCCTGACTCCACTGCTCTGATCGACACATCCCTTATTAAAAACAAACCTCTCGGCCTTGCTCTTCATGATTGCTGCTGCTCCTTGTCCAATCTGATCTGTAATGCAAGATTCTGGCTCTCGGTTTCATTTCGAAGGGATTAAGGTAGACTGGTTAATTCCTTAACTCTGTCTCTTGTCCTTTCACACTGTACAGTGCTCCTCCTAAGATGAGGAGTCCTTCACCCTCAGAGCCAGGGGATGCTTTTCCTGAATTCTGCCGGCACAGAGGGATGGGACAAGCTGCATTTTTATTACTGTGGGCTGAAACCTGAGCTATTTTATTATCTTATCTCTGCCACCCATAATTTTGGTGAACTTTTGATTTATATGCCTGTTCTATCCTCAGATTTAAATATTACAATATTCATAGTGAATGCCTCTAGAGCTTTTATTCTGTTTGGTTTCCATCAGCATAAGCTTTAACTGAGGCCAGTGATTCTCAGGTAACTTGGCTGAGTCTCACCAGACAGATCTTTTGGTGTTTTGCACAAGGTGAGAACCCCCAAACCTCTCTTTGTTACTCATATCAATTATCAATCACATGCCAACAATTTGAAAATTCTGAGAATGTACATGTCAGAGTAGATTTTCAAGCTAGTCCCACTTTACTGATCTCTTGGTTTTAGCAAAGAGCAGCTCCATTGTTAAAACCAGACATAATTTTTAAATTATTTGTAGGAGTGTAAAAAGGACTTTTTTCTTCCTTTCAGTAAGAACTGTTTTAAAAAATTGACAAAATGAAAGCAATCCTCTCTTTTTCTGTTGTCTTTTGTTAGAGCATCTAATGTTGAGTCTGTGGCTGTGCTCTCATCGTGTATCTGTCTGATGTCTGGAGGGCCATTGATGCTTCTTGCTGATATTGAATGTAATAATCAATTATTAAAGAAGAGAGAAGTGTTGGGATGCTAAATCCTTTCAGTTCATAAAGTTTATCTTCCTAACTGCAATATCAAACTAATGATTTAGAGACCCTCAAAACTTTTAAACACTGTTTTGGGTTTTAATTAATGTTCTCTTTTTTTTCTGATAAATGACTGTAACTTAGTAAATACCCTCACTCTGCCACTACTTCTGCCCTTTTTGATTTTAACTAAAAATGATTTGTCTTCATTTCTGCATCAGCAGCCAGGGTTCACTTTGATAGTATTTCTCTCATACCATTTTTCCAATAGGGATTGTAGCTTGAACCCTAACAAGAATAGCAATTTGAGAAATGTCTATAAATCCTCAAGGCATTGTCATATTGGAAGGAATTTAGCTGTATGATACGGGCAGGAAAGATGCAGAATCAATAATAAAAAGTAAGTAAGAAGCAGTGGGTGGTCTGAATTGATATTGACAAGCCAACAATACAAGGTGTTTGTGCCTGATTACATTGACTAACTCTGGGAGGACTTTGATGCCAACAAATGGTTTTGTCATCTCCTGATAGTTTTGAAGTGCATCACCTTGGGGTATCTCGTGTGTTGGCTCCTTTTGTGAATGTAGGATGGAGCTGTTCTGTCCCTGAAGCTATAATTTTTCCTGGAGATCTTTGCAAGACACAGAGATTATTTTGTCCAAAAACCAGAAGGAAGGAATGTAGATAAAATCTTGCTATAATTTTGATGTACTTGATGTCAGTCATAAAAAATCACAACCCAAACAAATAAAAATAAGGTTGTGTAATTAAAAATTAACAGGTAGATTTGTTTGTTTGGTTGGTTTTTTTGTTAAGAGAAATGGCTACAAAAGAGGGACTCCAAAGGAGGAACACACAAGGAAAAATTGTGTAATAACCTTATAATACAATGGGAATATATGGATAAACCTATTAAAATAAATGGTTAGTCACCTTCATGATTTCATTAAACCTGGTTAATACCAGTGTAACTTTGTGAGCTTTGGCTTGTTATTTTCATATTGGCAGGCACAGAACTAATCCAGGGGGAACTGGATTTTGGTATTAAGCAAGTTTTTTATAGCTTTGCATACTTAATTGGGAATAAATCTGCCACAGAAGCAGTGGGATGTACATTATTCACTGAGTATTTGGACAGTATGTTTTTATCAGTCTTCTCTGCTGATGCTGTTTGATCCTAATGGGCAAAATCTCCACAGGTAACTTTCCAGGGCCTTAGACAATTTGGAGTCCTAGCTGCACTTCTTTAAATTTTCTCAGAAGAATAGAGGAGGTGAGTTTTGCAGCATTCTTAAACCACTAGAAAAATGTGCTCTGAATTTAAATTAGAATTAAATTATCATGGAAAATGCTATCAAGCTTGCATAAATTGAATTTTTTGCAAAGCAATGAAGTCAGTTCCAGTGGGATTTTGGCAACAGGCAGAACCCATGCACCTGCAGCCTTTATGACATCATGATGGAAGGGTGATTTCATACATCTGATATTTTGCTCTTGCCAGCATTTCTCTCAGGCCTGTTTCTACTGAATCTCATATCCTACAGTTCTTAGTAAAGATAACCAGGAAAGTGAAACAGAGCTCATCTCTGTGGCAGCTGTGCAATAACCATAATAAATCATGGCTTCATATGAATGTGGTGACAGCCCTTTTTGACATTTGCTTGTAGTAGAAGATTCCCTGTGGTTTTTGTATTGAAATAAAAATAGAAAAGTCATTTTTTGAGCTGAGAACAATATGAATTACAGCATATTTAAACAGTGTCACACTGGATCCTCTGTTACCATCTTACATTTGGGGTATCAGTAGTGGCATGAAGCTTTCCTTTGGTTGGGTGCTGCTTATCTTCATTTGCAAGATATTTAATGAATTAGCAATGTATGAGGGGAGCAACATGGGTGCATGAGGGAGCAGAATGTTTTCCCTATGAGAAAGGGTTAAATAGAGCTGTTAATGCTGGAAAAATCATGGCAGAGGGGGATAAGAAAAAGGCCTGTGATACAATGAGTAATACAGGGAAGGGAAAGGTTTTTCCCTGTCTCACAATATGACAACTGGTGCCATCAAAATTAAATTATCAGGAGTGTGTTCCAAACAAATAAAAGGAGCACTTCTTCACACAGAATGTAACCAGGTTTCAGTACTCACTGGATGAGATGTTATGGCTCCTTGCAGGGCAGTTTAACACAAAGATATAGTTTCTGGCTCAGCCTGGAAGCTTTTGAGCTCTGAATTGCTGGAGAATGACAAGAACATGGATAAGACAGATGGTGCAGAGCAGAAGGGATGAAGGAAGGTCATGGGGTCATCACATATTAGGATGTGGAAGAATAACTGCAAACATAGCTGTGGATGTTCTTGGACATCAAGCCAGCCTGGCTGACCAGAAGCTCTTGCTGACTCTCTCTACTGTACAAATTGTCTTTTCCTAAATGATGTGATGTGCTTAAAAACAGGGAAGAAAGTACTGTCTGATCTATAGTCTCCTTATGTGCTGTTTAGGGCTTGGTCAGGCAGCTGTGGGAAAGGGAGAGCAACAGCTGGATTTCATTTCCCACCTGAAGGCAGTGGTGCACAATTTGGGGTTTTGTATATGCTGCTGTGACTAGAATGTCAGGATAATTCCTCCAGGCTTCCTTTGGCAGTGCCAGTGCAGCAAAGGCTGGCTGTGAATGGTACTTGACACTATTATCCTTTCCTGTTCATGTATGTGTTGAAATATTTGCTTTTGATTTAAAATATGAATATTTTTCTCTGTGGTTTCATAATTACTCATTTCAGTGCATTCTCTGTTTTGGCATTAGCTTTTTGTTTTGGTTAGGTGGTGTTTTTTCAATAAAGTATCACTGCAGTGGAATCTTCTATTAGCTATTTTTTAGAGTGATTTTAGTGCATTTTTTTACACTGTTCCTATAGGAAGTTTGATGTAAAAATATTAATAATAATAATCTTTCCTGTAATAAGAAACAGAAGCAGAAAAGAAAGAGGGAAGAAAATAAGCACAATCTGAATAAATAAGAAGTTTGTGGCTCTCAGAAAAAGTTGAAAACACTTTTGGGGGAAATGCTCACCTGAGAGGAGCTTGAAATTTCTCAGGAAATGTGCAGACTCTTTGTTTTCTTGCACACCCATCTCCTGGGAAAATGTTTGGTTCTTTCAGTAAGACCCCAGATATTTATTGAACAAAAGTCTGATAGGACATCATGGTGAAATGATGGGGTTCTTGGCAGTAATGAAAGTAAAATTTTCTGTGTCATAACACATTGACACAACCAATAATGAAAATTCATCTCAGAAGATGTATTGAATAATTTATTGTGTAATTTAATAAATCTTAAAAATTCACTATGGCAAATATCTAATTATTTTTTTTATTTCAAGTATAGACTAAGATAGCAGGACTGATCTTTTGATATTTGAATTTATTAGGCTACTGCTCAGCTGAGATAATTAAGTTTTGCATCTTGTATGAATGATTATGGAGTGTGTGCAATGATTGTTTAATTCTCAAATGGCATTGAAAATTTCTTAGGGGAAGCTTTTACTAAGATCTCTGCTTCAGTTTAGAGTTCAGAACAGCCAGTATCACTGTGCTTAAAAGTTATCAAAAATAGGAAAAGATTAAACTGACATGGTAAAGATCGTTTCACTTCCTTAGCAAGAACCCATAAGCATTGTGATTTTAATTTTTGCTTTTTCATATAAATCAAACAGTCTTTCTGGGAGAATATTTGCAAGGGATTAATTTAGATATATTAATATAAATATCAGATGATATATTTTCATAAGAAAAGTGTGTTTTAACTGAAATAACATTTCTGACAAAATCTAAGAATTACTTACATAATCTTACTCATGAATAATCTTTCAGGTTTGTGTTCTGTTGATGGATGAAGTCTAAGAGCTGTTGGTAATAATGTAAGAAAAAATGGGCAATTGATGTTGCTTTATTATATGTGAGGGTATTTTGTTGTTTACATATGTGCTAGACTTTATAAATAATTTCTGCCATCCCAGCAGTCAATAATGTATCTTACAGGAAGGTTATTTAAGTCCTGTTTACTAATTAGTTTGCCTTTCAGTGCATTATCTGCTACCTCATTCAGTTTTGATTAATTCTGATTACTCTGTTGCCTTGTGGTTGTCCTTGATGCTGAGTTTTAAAAAATTATTTATTAATTATTATTTTATAGCCTCAAATAAAAAAAAAAAAGGTCCATGAATTGCAAGAATCCATCTTTGGAATAGCAGCATACTATGAATTTGAGTTAGGATTCTAAATAGAATTTTGGCTTTCAGCTCAACAGGAGGAAGATCAGTGTTAGTAAGCTAACAGCTTTTAATAGTGAGCATTTTTCAGAGTTCCAAAAGGAGGATTCCCAAGACCTTGCTGGCTTTTATGTACCCTTTTTTCCTGAGTAAATTGTTCATCCATTTCTAGGTTAGAAACATAGTAATAGAGCATTTTTAATTATAATAGAAAATGAATTATAAATGTCATGAGATGAAGAGCATTCAATGTGTTTAATAATCTAAAGAAAAAAAAGTCATCTTGTCCAATAAATTATGTGGTCTTAAAAACTGTCTTTGCAAGGGGAAGAAGAAGCTGGTGCTGTGCATTCAGTAATTAAACAACTAAACCTGGGAATCAGTGCTGGGGATCTGGATGACCTTTCCTGGGAATGATCCCTCCCAGGGCAGGGAAAACATCTCTGGTTTGCTTGGGATGGTCTGTGGACCTTTGAAACTGTGAATTCTCTGTGCAGTTTCCTTCCTTGCTCTGCTCCCAGGAGGGCACAAGGTGGTTACTACATGTGCAGGTCATTTGAGAAAGCAAAGGTGCCCCCCAAAAGTGTGGGGTTACCTGCACTGAAACAACAGCAGGATGGTGCTGCTGGAAGAGTCAGAGACATTAGAAAGACACATGTGTCACTGCTGGGAGTTCTGGTCCCTGTTTGCACAGACTTTGCTGGTGCTAAATAACAGCACACATCTTGGAAGTGTCAGCTTTTCTAATCCCGTGTTTTTTGCTACTGAAAGTTACAGATAACTGAGCTGTAGCCAGTGGGACAGAAACAGCAGCAGCACAAGCAGGGAGAAGGAAGGGATTAGCCAGTGCCTGGCTAGTCCATGCTTGTAGAGGGAGAGTAATCAACCCAAATGTCAACATTTATTAATGCTGTTCACATCAAAAGCTGTCAGATGAGCACTACACGAGAGTCCCTGGCTTCAAAAAAGAAATATCGATTGAAATAAACTGCGATCGGAGTTCCAGCATCCTCACTCGATACATATCCAGCTTTGTATTCTCTAACAAAGTCTCTGAAGGCTGGCAAACTCAGGAAAGTACTTACAGAAATGTCAAATCATGATCTCCACCTGGTGAATACTTGTCTGTCTGATTCCTTCCATTTACTGTTAAAGTAATAATAACTGCAAATGGAAAAGTTGCTAAAATCCCAGGCTCAAACTCATGCATGGGTACAAACAACTCCACATGCTGCTATGTACTCATGTGTGCCTACAACACAGATGTTATCATGTATGTTTTAGTGGCACTGTATAGGGTGGTACAATATTAAATGGATGTAAAATAATGTGATATCAAAAGCAAATTTTTAGACCCTAGAAAAATCTTAAATGTGTGATTTTTAACGTAAAGAAGTGAAAGATATTTTAAAATAAAATGACGTACTTCAATATGATTATGTGATTTTGTCTTTGACAGGGCTTTAGTGATCAAGTTACATGGTCAACTAAGAGATTCCAGTGCCTTAGGAAACATATACTTATGTTTGAGAGGATGGAAGTTCCACAAAAGCAGAAGGGTTTTTCAGAATTTGCCAGAATACTAGAATTTTTCCAGAATACCAGCACTGCTTACATTGCTCAGTCAGTACCTTACTCAGCCTTTCCTCCTTTCTCAACTCTGGTTTATGTCTTGGTCTTTACAAGAGCCTCAAATGTAAGTGAAGATAAATTTAAGTATTATCTTTGCAAAGAGTGGTAACTGCTAGAAGAACAATATTGCCAGCATTAAAACATTACGAAGTTTGATTCTGGTTTGTTTTCTTCATGTCAGGCTAAAGGCCTAAAACTGTCTAATAAGATTTTTTTTTATCTGTTTCCACTAGTGTAAAACCAAAGCATCTCATCTTTCCAGTGTGATGAGGAATAGCCGTTCTCTCCAATACACAGATGCAAAGCAAATAAGATAACTTGCTTTATCTCTGGATAAAGGTCCATGGGGCAGAACAAGAACTTGGATTTATATATCTGGCGTTTATTGCTCTTTGCAGTAGTTTATTTAAAGTTCCTAAATTGTGTGCCCTCTTGTTCTGTATTCAGTAGCCCATAGAACCCTCCTGTGGAGGAATTTAGTTGCTGAATTTAAATGTCTCATGTTGTTGTTTTGTTATTTCAGGCTATTTTCCATTTAGCTTTTCATGTTTTTGCCATAACATACACAACTTTGTGATGAAGTTTTGAGCCTTGTGGTTTTAATATCTCCAGGTGCTTAGATATCTGCATATTTCCATAGCAGGCAAGCATATGTTGAAGTTTTATTTTGACCAGAAAAACCTGAAGCACCAGTTTTATACATTGCAGTTGAAAAGATGGAAGGCAAAGCTCAGAGGAGTTTCCATTGAACCATTGCTGATCTTTGCTGCCAGAATTCCTCAGGAAGTATTGACTAGAACTGACTATGTTGTTTTGGTTTGATTTTTGTTGTTTCTTTTTTTTTTTTTTTTTTAATGCTGCTGATCCTGTCCAATGTTGTAGAAACTGCATAACACCCACACTGCAATATTAGGCAAATAGTAAAAAGAATTCTTTCTCTTTTTGATGAGAATTGCAGTTGTTAGGCTTAACTCTAGCCCTCTACTTCTTAGGGATGAGGGTTCTTAGCACACTTTGGAAAGCCCTTCTAAAGGAAAATTTCTCAAGTTTTAATCAGTTGCCATCTAGAAGTTGCTGTTTATTTGAAATTCTGCTACAAATTATGTTTGAATTGAGAAAATGGTGGTGGCTTCCTGAACAATTCCACCATTCATGCTTCCATTTGTGCAGAAATATAGTCTTGGCAAATACAGCTCAGTTTTAAATTAGACCTGGTCCTAAGTAAGTTGGACTACTGAGTTGAAACCGTGCCAGGATTTGAGCATCCTTTTCATTTCTGAAAGTTACCTTGTATTTTGTTCTAGAAAAGTGGTTCCTTTGTCTTCTATTTAGTAGCTCTTGTCTTTGTGTCATGGATCTCCTCAACGTTTCATGCACTGCATGTGTCTGAGAATGTGTTACTGCAGCAATTTCTGGTTCCAAGTCTGCATTTTACCTTTACTGTATTTCTGAAAGCAAGGCAGAAGTTACTGTGTTGTTATATTTTCAAAATTTGCTGTTAGCTGTGTTTTTTGAGGATTTCATGAGGTGAGGGAACATCCTTTTTTAAAATAGTTCAAAAGTTGTGTCATCTGTGTTTCAAATGTTTTATTTCTTTGTGACTGGGAGTAGCCAAGGAAGTTAAAGATTGTGTAATGTTGCCTCAGATAAAGGAACAGTTTGTGCTGGGGTCCCACCAGTGTATTTATGCAGAATTTCTGTAGCAAAGAATTGAAGGAATTGGATTTTGTGTTACAAACTTCTATGTGGTCCTGTGTGTGTGTATACATATATTTGAAAGAAGCTATGCCTGATACATGCTTTCACAAGGGTTGTCTTGGGGTGAGCTTGCAGCTTTTTGTTTTGCTCAGAGAAGCAGAAATGTGATGGGATAGGTGTTTAATTCCGCTCCATCTTACTGGCTTTCTCCCAGAAGATTTTGCATAAAGAAAGTTTATAAAAGCAAGTATGTTTTGTATCCATATATGCATAAAATAATCAGGGGAAAAAGAGATATTAAAATGGATGTTCTTAACCGCAAAAGACACTGAATATTCTGCTGCAAATGTCTTCTGTTTTGGATGATAGGCAGAAAGAGCTTGTTAGTGTTTTTCTTATTGCAATCTTCGCACGTCAGAAAGATTCTTAAAGCTAAAAAGCAAATTATTCAGATTAGTTCCAAATTTCTCTTTGTTAATATGTATGATATGCAGCTTGGAAGATGAATTTCAAGTTGTTTTTCTCCAAAAATGTCCGAATAATTGATATCACTACTGTGTCTTTTAATATATATTCATAACAATCATGTCTTTCAGATCTGATTTTTTTGTTTTGTTTATATCACCAGTAGCTAATACTTACTGTGGCATCTTATCATTCCTTCTGTCTCTCACTGTTGCTGTACCCACGGAGACGAGAGCTGGGGGACAGTGAGTGTTGGGGAAGAGTTAGGTCCATCTCCAAGATCAGATAGTTGATTTTTTAGGCTAAAAATATGTCATTTAGCATGTAAATGTAAATCTGATTTGGAGCAAAACTGTGTAAATTATACTCAATCTAAGTTATGCCATCCTTAAGTGGACATAATAAAAGCCTTTAACCAGTGTTTGCTGGAGCAGTGCCAGGGAGAGGCACCTTAAGCCAGATGTCCTGGCTGGCTGAGAGAATCCTTCTCAGACTGGGCAGTCAAGCAGCAAATCTGAAACCTGTGGAATCACTATTAGTAAAATCTTGACTGTGCAATCTTAGATATGAACCACCTGTACCACTTCTCCTGGCATTTTCTAACCCTAGACCTGTAATGCAGAATGTCCAGGTGGTACATGAGTGAACAGAAAGCCCCCACGTGTCTGTGTAGCAGAACCAAGCCTGGCTGGCAGCTCCCTGTGTGGGAGCCACCAAACTGGGACTGCATTCCTTGTCCTGGCACAGCAAATCTGGTGTGCAAAGGGAGCACTCACAGCCTGCATGCCTGCAGATTTACTGTGTGCACTCCTGTGTGAGTGCAGTGACTCTGGGAGATGTGATGCAACGTTTTAGAGATGAGCTGGACCATCAGAAAGTGATTTGTAGGGGCAAAAAAATATTCATTTCATTGTGAATTAAGTGATAAAGTGTGTATTGTGTGGACAGGCAAGCAGTTTATTGCAGTGGGTGAGTATGGACACTGTGCTCTGGCTGGAAATACAGGGACATCCCTGCATTCCTTTTTCCCTCTGTCTGAGCTTCTCTGCCAAGGCTGTAGCTCTGTCCCTTCTGCCCCACAGGAAGGAAGTTCTGGTGTGAGCAAGAAAAGCAGAATCATATATTTTCAAAAAGATCCTCTCCTTTCCATTTGCTTTTGTTGATTTGCTTCAGTGAAGCCATGGCAGTCAGGGTGGAAGAATGGATTTCTGTATTGCATGATCACAATGCCTCACTGGAAACTCATGTTCAAATAAAATCCAGTCTCCCACAACAGGCTGAGCTGGGAATATGAACTGGTCATGAAGTCCACAACAGTCACCACCAGTAAGGTGGTCTACCAAATTTAAACACTATCTAAACCCATATTTTTGGATCTGGCTTAAAATATCGATTGCTCATCAGGGATTGAAGGTCTTTTTTGCATTTATGATTCTTTCTTTGTGTAGATTTAGGAAATTCAGTGAAACAGTGTGAAACAAAGGCACCCATTGCAGTGGTTCTTCTGGGCATCTGGAATTGTTTAATTGCTGTATTTTTTCCCTTTTGCATCAATATATGAGAATTACAGTGAGGACTAAAGTCTATTTTAAATGCTTCTGTTCAAGTTTCACAATTGGAGCTATCAGTCAAACTGAAGATATTCCTGGATGTGGCATCACATCTAATAATAAACAACATTTTTTGAGTGACAGGAAAGGTTAGGTTATCTTACATGTGGATTTAACATCACATCCACTTGTTACAAACTTTCCTTCTGACAAGCTGTAAATGAGAGTTTTATCATTGATTTATGGTAGGAAATAAAATGATATTTTATTTTTGCGTGTGTATTTTTCACAATTGATCTTGTATCATTTTATTGACTGATGAAAGGAGGGATTGTTTGGTTAGTAAAGGTAAGGTATGAGTTACTGAGTTTCTGGTTTAGCACTGTGCCAAGCTGGACTTCTATTTTAATTTGTTGTGTAAAATTTGTTGTATGCTTACCAAAGTAATTAATAACAATATCTGTGCTAATGACAATCCTCTGTAGCATCAGGGACAGCAGCAAGTGCTGCTTCAACACAAAACTGTGCTGAAATAGCAATGGCTTCAGAGTCTGAACAGAGTCATCTTAGAGAACAGTTTGGGGGTTTGTGTATAATTCAAAAATTATAAAATTCAGTGATAAAACTTAAAGGACACAGTGGCCTTGAGTTATCTGGACACATAAGGGCATGAATTCCAGTGCCTCAGTGATTCTGGAAAAGAGCAGGGCATGCACACTGCACCCCACCCTCTGTGAAACCCCAACAAGCTTTTCTTTAGCATGGATGAGACATTTAAAGAAGGTTCATCCATTTTGATCCATGCTGGTTTTAGGCTTGGGCACTGAATCTGGCAGAAGCCAAGCATGTATTTACTGTCACCTGAGTTATTTGGACACATGACTTGCTTGTCTTGGAGCAGGGGAACAGTTTGAGATGTAGCAAACATTGGCTGGAATAATGCACTCTTGTTTTCTGCACATGATCACAAGCATTTAAATTCAGAGAAGCAGAATTCATTTTGAAACCACACTCTTGAAACTCAGCCTGTTACTAAGTAATAATGCATCCTAGGACTTGTTTTTTGATCAAGACCCAGATTGTTTTAGCAAAGCTGTGTTGTTGTGCGCGTTCTGAAATTAAATAGATCTGCCTGAGCAGCTGAGAAGTGTTGGAGCATGAAAGAGACGCTTTTGACTGAACAGGTAGCAAAAAAGAGAAAATCTGAACCAGGCTGTTGGATTCAGAACTGGAGCTTGATCATAGGCATTTCAGAGGTGATTTCCTTTACTTCACTATCTGGACATAAAATATCTATGTATATGTAAATAGTAAAACCTGACAACTTATCTTTTTCCACTGAATTGTTGAAAGGTGTGCAATGCAGCAGTTAGCTGTGTGGAAAAGGCAAGCTGTGTAGGCTTTCCAAAATCTCTTGGAAAGGGGTAAGGAGTTTTTTATCATTCTGAACCTCATACCTGTAGCCTGAAAAACAATAACACATATTCCTCTCTCACCACTGTTTTCAGCTGATAGTACACATTGCATTGCCAGATTCTGCCAGATGTATTTATTTGCTTTTTGTCATCTGGCAAAACTCCATCGGTTTCATGGGTTTTTTTTCCTGGAATAAAACTGTGGGCACCATAAAAGCACCATATCTGTGATTCAGGTTTTAGAAATGCAGCTGTAGGCAGGGGCTGGGTATGTCCTCTTAGAGGTAGAATGCAGTTCACTGCCACAGATTTACCGTGAATAAACTGGTGTGCTAAATGAGGTACTTGTGGTTGTGGCCCAGACAGATTGCAGGGTGACAGAAACATCATCTGGTTTTAGTATTTCAGTGTGTGCATTATCCCAGTGATCTCAAAACCTAATGGAAGGACAGATGTGTTTGATATTTACCATTTGGAGGAAGATGTGTTGGTAGAATTGGAGGTGTTAGGAAAAACTCCTTCATTAAACCCTAATTCCTGTGCCTGGGAGGGGACAGTGAGGAATTGCAGGGCACTGGGTCTCTGAGGCTGATCATCCCAGACTGGGGAGGGAGCAGAGTTTGCACAGAGCTTTTCAGAACCTTATATCGAGTGCTGGAAGTTAGTGAAGTATAATTCAACATCCAGGAGTAATTTTTAATGTATGACTTAAGCTAAAGCAAATGTTAATGCAAACATCAGTTTCAGTAAGGCATGGATGCAATTTAAAGACCATGGCAAGACTGATCTACTTTCACACTATGATGGAATATGAGTATCAGAAAATTATCTGCTTCTTCAGGGTAGATTTAGTTCATTTATCATTTGCTCAAAAATTAGAATGCCGATTTGCTGCATGTTACAGTGGCTTAATACTTTACAAACAGTGGTGCTGTCAGCAAGAAAACAGGAACAAAGAGGAGGGAAAAATTAATATTCTTTGAGAGAACGATTTTCAAGAATGTTACTATTCAATGCAGAAGAAAGTTCTTAAGTCATCAAATTAAATCTGAAGAGAAAGTAAGCCTATAAAAAGTCTGTTATAACTTAACAAGCTCTGAAAGGAAGAGCATCTCCAAAGGTGAACTAAAGTTTCCATGTTTAAAGAAAAAAACTTGAACTCCATTTAGCCTGTCCCTGAGTAAGGAAGGAGACCAAAAGCATAGGGAAGGGTGACAATGATCAAAATATAATAGAATTTCCTCTGTCACTGAAGAACCTGCCCCAAAATAAAGATATGGTATGTTCTTAACCTATTCTATTTCTAGTGAAATTCTTTCAGAAAAGTCTCATTAACTGACCCTGGAAGTAATTTCTTGTCACATAGTTTGTAAGCACTGAAACAGTTGTGTTGTATTTTGTAATCCACTAGACAGGGGCTCTTTCCCATCTATTGCCCATTTTCCCAGTCTGTATTTAGTTCTGTTGTTTTTTGGTTTTTTTTTTTCCCTCCTGAAGCTCTGACTCACATTTTCTTATTTAGTTTCAATGCACCAGGAACATAGAACCTGATGCAGTTTTAATGCATTGGTTAGTCCTGATACATGAGGCAGGGTTATGTCTGGATTGTGTAGGGCCATAGTGTGCCACTACAAGTCCCAGTTATTCTTGGAAACATTTACTAATGAGCTTTTCCTTGGCTTGCTCTTGAAGGAGCCCTGAACACGTCCTGGGAGCTGCTCCTCCCTGAAGAACATCCCTGTTGAAAGGATGCCAGGAACCTCCACTGACCTACTCAGTAACACGGGTGAGTCTGAATATCTGCTGTCTCTGTCAGTCGTGCACATTCCAATCCCAAAGGTCTCGAGCTCCTTACCACCCATTTTCTTACATTCTGTGACATAAGCAGCAGTCCAAGATCACACACAGATTCTGCCTTTATAATCAAGCCTCAGATGGAGTCAGCCACAGCTGATAATTGATAAAATCACATCAATGGCTCTCAGATCCTGTTGAGGTTCATCACTGCAGCTCTTCTTGGCTGGGCTGCACTGACACCTTTGTCAGAGGAAACCTAAACGTCATTTTTGGATCTTTACAGAATGAAACATCAATTTGAAACTTTCAGCTTTAATCCTCTCTCCATGAGAGAGTTTGGTGCTGTATCTGCGTGCCCCAGATGTTTCAGGAAATCAGTTGAGTAAATCAATAGGTCATCAAAGCAAGCTAGGAAAATAGAAAAAGTATTACTCTTACTGTTTTGTAAAAACCAGCCCAGAGTGGTGGATATTTTTCAGATCAGAAGATGTGCTCAAAGAATAAATCCTTGGGTGTCACTAGTGCAGGATTTCCACTGGGGTTCTTCTGCAGGAGTCTTCTGATGGTTATCTAGAATTCTTTTTTTCCTTTTTCACCCCCCTCCCCTTTTTTGTTTGTTTGTTTTAGTTTTGTGTTGTTGTTCAGTTGTTGTTGCTTTGGGTTTTTTTTTGGTGAGGAAAAGAAGAGAGTTTTCTCTGTATGTTTCTATACAACTGGATATTAAAGTCATGCTGGGAAGTATTGATTCTTTAATTATTCCCTCTTCTGAGCCTGGAGGTTTTGCCACAATGAGCTGTGAGTTGCTTATTTCCTAATGTTCACACAATGAGATGAAGTTAATAAAATGATGCATGATTGTTGCAATAGGAGAAACAGGAAAAATCCCCCAACAGGAGGCAAAGACCAAGCAGAAATTTCAGCAGGGGGAGTGAGAGACTGCCCTGAGAACAGACTGCAAATGTGAGGTTTTGAGCCTCCTGCTTGTTGTGGTCACACAGGTCAAGGGCAGATGGGCTGGAACCAGAGCAGGGAAGTGCAGCTTGTCAGCAAGGCTGCTCAGGGGTGCCACTGCCTCGTCACAAAAGAAAATAAAACTACTGTGACCAAAACAAGTATGTCTGAAGGAAGGCCAAATAGAAATACCTTGGACTCAGTAGGAAGAAAGGTTTGCTGGCTTCCAGGCAGGAACTGCAAAGGAAGATATGGAGAGGAAATAGTCTTAAAATATGGGAGAATCTGGGGTGGGGGTTAAAATGACCATGTTGAAAAAGGTTGTATTTAGCATTATCCTGAATGAGCTGAATTTCAATCTTCACATCTTCAAAATAATTATTTTTGGTCAAATTAATTTATAAATTTGGTCAAAAATTTGTCATGTTTTTTGTTGCTGGGAGGATCACAATCTCTACTATTGTTAGCTATTTTTATACTTCAGCCATCATAAAAAATTAATAGTTTTTCAAAAACCTTAACTGGTAATTCCACTAGTGAGACAGAAGGAGACAGGCAGATTTGAAAAATGCCAGCAAGGGAAATAGATTGTGCTACTTTTTCCTCAGGGAAATAGGATCTTTTCATCTTTTTTTTCCTGGAATGAGTAAAACTGGAGAAAAGAAATGTCAGACTCATGGACAGATCCTGCTCTCTCCCCAGGGAAATTACCCAGAGTGGCTTTAGGCATCAGGTAACTTCTCAGGCCAAAAGACAGTGCAATGATCCAGTAATGAACACCATTAGCTTTTTTCTGTTCTGCTCTCTCGTGCTCTGTAGCTATAGCTTCACCAGAATACTTTTGTTGCTGGCAACTTATTTACAGTCCAAAAGCCAGATCAAGAAGGGATTTCTCCACATCTGTCTGGGCACAGCAGCATACAGGGAATGTAGTTCTGCGTGTCACCTGCTGCCATGGCCAACACAACTCCTGGATGTCATGTCAGAGTAATGTTCCCTTCAGTTGATAGCTCTTCCAGTTTAAAATTAATTATTACAGAAAGATAATCCATAAAGAATTTAGTTATGAGCAATAAGGCTAGATTGCCAGAGCTACCAATACCAGATTTGATTGCATCTGGTATTTCTGAAAGGAAATTCCTTGACCAATTGGAGCAATCATATTTTTTTGTCGTAGAAGAGATTAGACAAAACCTAAAGACCTGAGATAGGAAAGACTTGATTATTTTCTGTTATCCCAAGGACAGACTTTGGGAGCATGTACTTAATTTCAGCTTTAGTACAGCAGCTGATGTTGAAGTGATCACAAATGAAGTTGTTTTCTGTTTTTGCCGATTTAATGGATGCCTGAGAGCTTATGTAGCCCAACAGAAAATTTTCTGAATTTTGTAGTACATTAACAGTATTTCTCTGCATTTCATTGAGTCTTTAATTAAATAACATAACAGATGGAATTAATAATCAGTGTTCTTTATTTTCTTGATGTTGTGCAGAAATCATAACGAATGAAATTTAGTTGCATATTGGAAATAGGAAAAAAATGTTGAGGTAATTTGTGTGAATAAGGTTGAGACTCTTTTATATGTATCACCTAAATCTATGCTAGTTGTGACCTTGTCATTGTTTAAAAGTAGTGCCAAGGGGTGACTTTAATCTCCTTGTTCATCTCTGCTGTTGTCAGTACTAATTAGTCAAAGTTAAGAAAGGATCTTTCATGTGAAATAAAATATGTTGATGTATAAGCTTGTTAAGGATATGTTGCTCCTCCTTTAAAATCTCATCTTTCTGTTTGTGCAGTCTGACATGTAAATTAATCAGAGAGATTCAGGGCTATTTTTTCAAGTAAAATAGAACCATGTCACCAAGCGATCCACATTTCATTTTTATCTTGTGAACTGCTGAAGGCATGAATAGCAACGTTCAAATTATGATCTGTTCCTTGTTTCCTATCTCATTTTCCTACTTGTTGTCTTTGCTTTTGAAATACTCCCATCTGGATTTACATCTAAGGATGACAGATGAGAGAAAATTTTAGCACACTGCAGCGTTCTGTGTGTCTGACAGAGACATCCCACTTTCAGTGATATGGTCTTATTTACATAGCCATGTCCTCAATGTTTTCTACAATTACTTGACTCAAAATCAAGATCCTGCCTCAAGACAGAACAGCATCTATTAATAAATTCAGGTGAAATTTTTTAGGAATTCTAAAGCGATGACAATATTTTATAGTCTTTGTCAAAATGCGGAAGGGTTTTAAGAATAAATAGCAATTTCTTTTCTGTAACAGTGTTATATATTCTGAGGGCTTCCTTATCTTCCCCTGAGTTGCAAACTGAAAATGGATCTATTCTAAAAAACTAAATGAAATTTACAGCCTTGAAGAAATTGAAAATATTCTGGTTTTAGGATACTGTTTTCACTATTTGTCACTGCACTGTGGAATACACTAAATTAAATACCTCAGTATCTTAAGATGTATTGGAATTACAATGCACTCCATCTGTTTGAGATCATACCTACTGAAGGATGAGTTATCTCACACATCTTGGCAGTGCAGATAAATGTATATCAGAGATCAGCCACTGTGCATTAAATAAGCAATATAAAACCTATAATATAGGGTAAGGTGGGCCCACAGTAGAAATTTATGAAAATAAACCAACATTTATGAAAAATAATGCAATAATTTAATTATTTTGACTTGTGGGATGTTTTGTTTTTGAATGTGAATTAAATACCTGGACATCTCTAATGGATAAAACAAATGGAGACTTAAAAAATACTTGGGCAATTTTAAAAAGATAATGGGCTACTTTTTCAAGATACTTCAGTCTTCAATAGTAAATTCCTGCATGCCCATGTTATTTTGAAATTCTTTTCACAGAGGGGGCATTGTATGGATTTTTTTTCTAAATAGAAAGATATGCATTTCACAGTTATATATCTTAGTCCCATATTAAAACCTAGAATAGATGCAAAATCTACAGTGCGAAGAAAATGGAAAATGCCTGAATTGATTAGTCTGTCATAAGGAATAATTACATTTATGATTATTACTTTTTAACCATTAATTGATACCTTAATACACAGTATTCTCCTGTCCTTGGGAAATCTCAGGGGGAAAGTTGTGTATCTTTGTATTATCTACTCAGTAGTGGTTTTTAGGGCAATTTTGTTGTAAAAATCAAATTATCTTATAAATGAGCACTGGCAGATATCAGCTTAGTGTCCCAAATGGTTAAACTGAGGCTCTGTAATGACAATTCTCTGTGTTTTGGTTGTGATGTCTGTGTGGCCTTATGGAGTTAAGGAAACTGGAAGATGGATGTTCACGTCTCTGCATCATTTGGATTCCTTCAGCTTTCTGTTCTGAGGGAAATGCTTCTTTATCATTATTGTAAATCTTTCATAAACTCATTCTGGGCTGCATGAAAGAAAAATTGTGGACTTGAAATCAGTTGAATGATATAATGGGGAAAAAACCAGTCAATAAAGTGTTTTCTTTGAAAACAAGTCAAGGCAGCCTCTGTGCCCTGAGCTACAGAACTCTTGTCTCAAGTGGGTAATGCTGGGTAAAATCCACCTCTCTGGATTTGTAACATCATTTTGTTCTGATCTTACTCATTTTTAAAAATACAATTATTTTTCTCATTAGAGATTGTAATTTATTTGAATCAATTGTATTTATTTATCTTAATTTCACCACATAACAAAAAGGTCCATTTGAGGGCTTTTGTCTCTGATAGTATTAATTTCAGGAATTGATCTTACACATATTATAAATTGCAAAACCAACAAACTACAAAGTTATCTGAGTTATTTTACACTTTATATATTCATAGTCATTAAATCTTGTTTGTCCAGTGTCAAAAGGCTTTTGGAAGCAGGTAAGTAATAAATTTTAAAAATAATGATCAGAGAATAAACAGAGAAATTTTGTAATTTCTTAATATTCTTCAGTAGTGAATTTTTCATAATATCTGTCAAAAACAACCTTTTTACTAGAGCATAACATGTAATAAAGAAATAAACTAAGAGCTGGTATATAAAAAGATAGTATTAATATTTGCTGCATTCCAAAAGGAGTAGAACCTCACAATAGCAACAAGCAGTGCTTGTGATGTAGTTAAATCTCCACCACAACTGAAAGTTTGCTGAAAGGTGAAAACATTTTTTTAACTTACAGAACAGTATAGTTTTTATTTATTTATTTTTTCATGTTTTTTTGTTTGTTTGCTTGTTTCAATGTTTTTGTGCACTTAAAAATAGATTGCATTTTGTGTGTAGTTTGAAAAGAAACTAAAAATGTTCTTGCACTGTTCAGGTAATTAATGCTCTTTTTTACAGAACTTCAATAAAGTCAATAGACTCATGACAAGGATGATTTTGACCTGTTCATGCTCTTATTGATGCATTAGTGACCATGCTAATAGTAAGTCTGGAAAGGATTTCCATCCTCATAAATGAATTGCAGATATTAAATAATTCATGTATTTTATACCTGCTTCAAAAAAGAGACTTTTTTTTCTGAAAGCTATTAAAAGTTAAAATTTATTCTTGGCATAAAGCATAGCTTCAGTCTTTTTCCACCGTAGGGAAGCATCTGCTTGTTTTAAAAGCTTGTAGTTTACCACCTTAACTTTAGGGCACTAACAGTAGTAAAAACCCAAAAATTAAAGTAATGAAGCATAAACATCAATGCATACAAAAGGCAGTAAAAAAGCTGTAACAAGCCTTTTAAATTTTTATTGCAAAAATATGTCCCATTTTCCTTTGTCCTGTGAATGCAAAGCAGGAAGCATTTATTTGAGAAAGGTTGTGTGGGAGGACGTGAGGAGCTGGCTGAACAGCAGGTGTGCTTAGTTCCAAACACTTGGGCTCCAAGGTCTATTCTTGCTGGCTGGTTTTATTTTCCACTGGAGGATTTTACTTTTCCAAACAGGCATTACTAGAATGGCTCCAGTCTTTGTGTCCTGTTCTCCCTTTTCTTTCTCTCCATTATTTTTACTTATGTTTGTCTTTTGCTTCAGAATTCACTCTGGTGTCTGTTATTTATTTCCACACCACACAGTACTCCGAAGCCAGCAGTGTGCAATCAGTTACCTTGTTTCTTAACATTTTGTGTCTTTGGTTTCACAAAGGTACAACAATTGTGAAGAAACTTGCTTGTTTGTTTTGTTGTCTATCCTGAGACTCAGAGAAATAGTTCTAACAAAAACCTGCCGGCAATCTTTTTTCTTAAAACATATCTTAGGAGACATCTACTTTATTGAAAAATTAAATGCCTTTGGAAAACATTTCTAAAAATAGAATTATCTGAAAAAAAAAAAAATCAACTCTGGTTGAAATGAACCTCTTGAGGTCTTCTAATCCAAACCACTTTTCAAAGATAGGTTAATTAAATCGAATTGCTCAGGGCCTTGTCCAGTCAAGTTTGTGTTTCTCCAGGGTCAGATATTCTGCAGCATCTCTGGGGCCCTGTTTCAAATTTTAACTACATTCAGATCCCCAGGCAGGTCTTTGCAAATATCAGGTCCAGCAGAGAACCTGCACCTGCTGCCTCCTCGGTCAGATGTGTCAGGAAATTATCGTCAACACATCCCTGATGCTGGCACCTCCTGCATCCACAAGGGTGGGTAAAGCATGCAGGGGCAGCCAAGATCCACAAGTCTGAGGCTACTTTCAGTTGTCTGAGGAGGGTTTCACCTCCTGCTTCCTGCTGCCAAGGCTGTGGGCAGCAGCCATCCCCTCTCATTTGTGCCATGGTGCCCCTGCCCTGAGCCCGGAGCTCTCGCTGGCTCATCCCCTCCCCAGGCAGAGCTCCACATGTTCCAGCTGCTGTCCCACACACTGGGCACTTCCCTTCCCTGCCTCCCTGACCTGTCCTTCCTAAACAGCCTGTGTTCACCCAGTCCTGTCACCCCACAGCCTCTGCAGACACCTCTGTGGGTTTGATCTAAAACAGATCGATAACAATATCAGGATTTCCTTGGATGATGTAGGTTTCTCATCTTCAGGGTATATGGCAGGAACTAAAGGTATTCATAATTACAAAACTCAACAGATCAAAATGCTTCCTGATCATATTAATCTCTTTACAAGGGCTGCTAAAATCCCACCCATTTCTTCAAAGCAGTAATAGAATTCTCATATGGTGATGCACGTGGTTTTATCTGACTCTGTAGGAACAGTTAATTAACTTACTTTCTTCTAGGTTCCTCTGCGTTTTCCACTGGTCTGGTCTGTCTAAAGCAGCTGCCACTGTTTTTTTGGTTCCCCCTTTTTGCTGTTATTTAGTACTGCTCTGATGATTAACAGCATTATGCTAACGAGGTCCTGCAGCAGATCGTTGGGTTTCAGCGCTGGTGGTGGAGCAGATGGCTCGGACTCACAGTGTTACTCTTGGGGCTGCACTACTGTAAAGGGGAAAAGTGTATTGAAGCTGTGCATCTTCAAAGTTAAAATAACTTTTTAGATTCTTGATATTTTAGAGAATGGGAGGGGGAAAATTTGAGTTAAAATAGAAAAGAATCATATCTGGAATCTCTTCAGATCTGGTAGAAGAAATGGATTGAGGGGGATTGCCCAGGCATGGCAGAAAGTAGAAAAACTAAGGATTGGGCCAAATTCTCCATATGTATGGAGATATTTAAGGATTAAATAAGTAATTTGGCAATAGAAAGAATGTCCAAACTGCAGGCACTTAGGGTTGCCAAAGGGAAGATCTGTTCTTTGTGAATTTACTTTTCCTGGATGAGCTGGGATGAGGAGCCTTTGAGTTGGAGGGCTGTCTGATACAGCAAAGCAGAGTAAATGCTCTTTATCTGGAACTGTAATCCCAAATAAATTAAATGTGTAACTACTTATATTCATATAATTTAGTTGTTGTTTGATATCCTACTGATTAGATATTTGGTAAATCTTGCATGCAGCTCTCTGATCCTCAGATTCTTTATCCAGCTGCCCTTGTGATGCTCTGTGTGTTCTTCTCTTACACCATTCTGGTATTTAGTGAAGCACATATAAAAATATTGCTCTACTTGGTGTCCTTTAAGGGAGCACAAATGTTTATTCTTCACTTATATTTTATCCTGTGTGGGCAACCTGTGTGCTTAAGGGCAATAAAGACTTGACTTGGATACCAGATGGGTTTAAATTTATTATCCAGACTTATAAAAGAGGTGTCTGGAAAGAAATTGCTTTTCTTCTGTTTAACCTCAGACTGGATTTGCTTCCTACTAAATCAAAACTTTAATTGACTTAAAATGTCTCATAATCTGCTTTAGGTTTATTTAGCAGATCACCACTATTCTGTATACTCATGTTCACAGTTTAATACACAAAGTAAGGAAATATACTAAAACATTTTCAAATTAATGTCTAGCACACATGGAATCTCTGCTGTAGTGTTGTGCTGATCCTCCATCAGATGGTGCTATTAGGATTTAAGATAAGTATTTAGCCTGCTTTGGTCTTATGAAAACTGTCAGCTCTTCATCCTGTTTAGTCATTTTTTAATTTAATTTAATTAGTGAAGCTTTATGGGAAGTTTATATACTGTTCAAACAGTGAAAAAAGCCATGTGTGAACAAATGGTAAATGTCAAATTCACTACTGATTTGAAAACATGCCTCTCAGCAACTTTTATTAAATGTTGTGGGTTATTCACTAAGTTTCTACCTTAAGTGTCATGAGTTCTGTGAAATCACACACTATTCTTATCCAAATCTAGGATTCACACAAACATTCCTGGAAGCTACTTCTGCTGTTCAGAGCCACATGGTATTTAGGTAGTGGTTCTAATTTGGATACTTATCACTTCCAATGCTTTTTTGTCTTGGCCTGTCAGATGCCTTTTGGGCTGTTATTTTTTTTCCCCATGGAGAATCAAATTTTTAAGGCATTGTAGTACTTCTAGAAATATGTTCTTACATTATTTAATAACACCATCAAATTAATTCTTTTATTTTCTTCAAGGTTGTTGATGATAATGGGATGTGCATGTAAGCCCTGGAAATTGCAGTGAGAAATAACTCTGCTTCAAAAAGATTTCCCAAATGTCTGTAAATACTTCAATATTGGTGGGAGCCGGGATACAAAGTCAAATTTGGCTTTTTACTCTGGGTGAATTCTAAATATTTTAACTTTTAACAATCCATTGCTCAAATTTGCCCAGTGTAAACAGATAAATCTCAAGCAAATGTAATTCAGGCTGTGTCTTATTTATGCAGTTCCTGCTGCTGAGCATTGTTGTTATGGTGTGACTGGGAATCCTGGAAAGCTTCTGGTGGTTCTTTTTCCTATTACATGGATTTTAAGTCCAGCAAATGCCTTTATATTAATCATGATTGGGGCTCTTGATGCAAATTCTTGTTCAAAAAAGGCCATGCACTGCTTCCATTTCAGCCATCTTTTTTGATATTAAAAAACCCCAGGGAGCAGGTTCTATAATATTCTTGAAAATCATGATAGCCATTCTTTAAACTCGTTCTGGCTGCTTCACCTTTCATGGAAGTGTTATTTATCTAACGTGGTAGGGTGCTAAACAAAAACCAATTTGACCTGGCAATTGGTGACTAGACCTTGATCAAAGAAGTTAATCTAGAAATGCTAAAACACATTTTGAAATTTCTCATTTATACAGCTTTGCAGCAATTTGATTTTCCTCTGGTACTTTTTGGCACAGAAATATTTTTCTTCTTTCCTATTAAAACATAAAGATACAAAAGAAATTACTTTCCGTGATGTGAATGCTTAGAAGCATATTTTAATTGCATTTGGTACTGCTTGAGATACTAATAACTGTTACAACCAGATACTAAATTGTGTTAGAGCTTGTGACTGATTTTTCAGTGATTAAAGGGAAAAATTCAAAATGTTTCTCATTATTTATTCTTGATTTGGGGAAAAAAGCGAAGAATAGTTAAAACACATTCTGATAGCTCTTAAAATGTTGAAAATTTCACACATGGTGAACAGAAGGTAGCTTTGCTATAAGTCTTAAATTTTATTTTTCTTGGATCTTCACTTGAGAAATATTGATGGAATAATAATCTAAATCTAAAAGCAATAAGGCCAGGAAAATCATAATAAATTTTCTTTATGGGTTGCCTTATTTTTTTGTTTGTTTTTGTATTTTGTTTCTTTGTTTGTTTGGTTTGGTGGTTTTTTTTTTAATATTTAAGGATCATGCTTCCACATAACCCCATGTAATTTTCACACAACCCCATGAAATTTTGCTGTTCCTGAAGTATGTTTTTTTGGGAGCATGGAAAATATTGCAGCTAGTAGGAAAGGTGCTAACTTGGGTGGTGAATGTACACTGAAATCTTGGCTTAGTCGTGTCAATGATCAATTGAACCCTCAATCCCTCTCTCACAAATTTTGAATGTTGATGCATGTGTAAAATTCCTGGCATTAAAATATTTCACTTTGCAGCTAATATACAGGAAATAAATAGTACTTTTAATATATGGTTCAACTTACATTCCTAAAGGATATAGGAGTGACCTGAGCCTCATTTTCAGAAATGATTATGGAAATCTAGGAAGCTTGTGTATTGTTAAATCATGAATTTCTGTGTCTGTACAGGGGAGCTGTGGGAGAAGTGAAACACCTTTCCCAAAGTCATGGCCACAGACAGGCCAGGGCTGTATTTCCCCACTCTTTTGGGGGCTGTTACCATCCTGGCAGATGGAAATAAAATGAGTTGTTTCAAGAACAGCAATAAAGGGAAAACAAGCTGAAATCCAGCAGTTTATTTATCATATCAACTCGTCAAGTGATGTGAGTCATGGAAAGTATAGTGATGCTTTTTCATGGTCAAGGAAAGTGTAATGAGCAGCTTTCAGGGCTCTGCCACACACGGGTCTGTGGGGGTGATTTTTGGTAGCATCCACACTATTATGGGGTGGTGAGTGTCTTTGGACCTGGCTGCACTGCATGGCTGCACTAATCTGCTGTAAACAGTAGGATTTAAATGGGTCATTAAAAGGCATTTCTGTGATAGTGCTCCACTATCAAAAGAAAATATTTTGATGGTGTTCAGTGTTATCCTTGCTGGGCAAATTAAAATTCTTGTCTAGAGATCAAGAGGTGTAGCTTAGATTAATATCTTAGAGAAGGAAGAACATATTATCATCTTCCACAGTCTAATGCCTTTATCTGAGCCAGCAGTTCACAAAGCTGTGAACTGCTAAATCCAAGTGACCTTTCCCGGTGATATTCACAGCAAGTGGCAAGAATAACAAGTACACACACAAGACTGCTCTGAGGCTCTCCCTTCCTTCCTGTTTATATTATTGCTTCATTATATTTAAAGATTTCTTGCAAACAACGGCTGCCACCAATATCCCACAGTAACAATGACTGGGATCTCACCATGGGATGTAATTTCATTGGAGCTGAAAAGACAGAGGAAAGGCTGAATTTGCCCTCTTATGGGACGATGTCCCTTTTCATATTCCTCTGGGATAAGTTCATTTTGTATTGCCACAGTGGGCACACTCTATTAATACTTTATAAAGACATTCCCTGGGAGGATATTTTGACAGAATTTCATTCGGCAACTGCTGCTTCAGTTTCACTCATATTAATTCATTTCTCTGAGTTTTGGTCCGGGTATTTTTTTTCTGGATCCATAATAATCAGAGGTAATCCTGAGAACAGTTGCCTCTGAATCAGCAGGTCTGCTCTTAGATAAAATGATACAGACTCTCAAAACCCCTTATCCTTGGTTAAATTGATTGTTACGAATTAGTGATATAAAGTGCATTTTTTTTTATGTACAGTGCATCTTGTTTGTATTTAGCTTTTCTGCTTATTTAGATAGAAAAGTGAATTAGCAGTGTGATTTTTTAAAATGGGATTAGGTATTCCAGTTTGGTGAATGCTGATATCTATTTCATCCATGCTCCACTTACATTCTTTGCAGGATAAAGCATTTCAGAAATACTTTATTAATATGACACCGCTTCTGTGCCAGTGTTTGGCAATATCATTAGTGATTACTTGGTCTGTCTGGCTTTTATAAGAATTTACATAAAGCAGAAAACTTTGTTATTACACTAACCTGAGTAAATTCAATTATTTTGATATTTGTAATCTTGTTTCTGTGCAGGCTTTCTGAACAAAAAGTTTGATAGTGTCATGGTTTGAGAGGTAACATGTCTAGTGAAAATAAAAACCTTGCTAGATGACTTTTATAATAAATTTATAGCTATGTTATTAAAACAATTTCAGCAAGTGATAAACAAGCAGAAACACAGAACACTTGCCACTTGTTAAATTCAAGCCCTATAAATTGCATGGTTACTCCATTGACATCTGAAGGAGGAGTGATGGCCACAAAGATGTATTTTGCTCCAAGCATTTTTGCCAAACTGTCTGTGGGTTTGACTGTTGTATCTTATTATTTCTGTTTGCATGGGAAGTCCTGACAGCTGGAGAGTGTAACCTGATGTAATCTATGGAGTCACAAAGCTGTGGTCTCCTGATAAAGCACCAAAACCTGTGTGAAATAAACCCCAAGGCCAAGCACTGCCCTTGGTGCATGCCTGACTGTGCCTTTTTATGAGCCCAAAGTAGCTAATCCAGTATTTCCCCTCTGCACCTATGAGATGCCTTCATAATCCAAGTTTTGAAGTGTTGGTCTGGCACTGCTCAGAGGGAAAAGTCATCCTCATTGGTTTCCTCCTGGTTTGCCAACATGCATGTGTTAAAGTGCAGCCTGTTGATACTGCTGCAGGAATCTCTTACCATGGGATGTTATAATGCACTGACCTTTATTCACAGACACAAAGTAGTGGTAAAGACTCAAAATCTTTTTTTCATTCTGGTCTGTCTGAGTTTTTGACCATTGGTGAGCTCTAAGAATTAAAAATGAGGAATAGCTTCCAGTTCTTACTCTTTTTCATCCTATAACTATACTGAAAAAATTTGCCAGTATTTCAAGGTCCAAACTTGAGGGAAAAAGTTACCACATGAGAATGTTTTGTTTTTTGAATAAAAAACCCAACACAACCCATTGAAATTCAGTAGAATTTTACTTCTTTCAATATACCTTTGATTATGGTATTTTCTTACATCCTCTCTCCATTTCTGAACTAAAATGAGTAGGAGTAAGCCACTAAAAGTAGGGCTCAATGCTAATTCTGCATTGGGACTTTTAAAATTCTATAATGTGTTCAATTTAATAGAATTTTTTGAGTTTTGCAATATTTGGGGGAAAAAGCGTACAGAAAAAGATGGAAGTTTCACTAATCTGTATTTTCAGGCCTTTAAAAGAAGATTTTACCCGCAACTTTTAAAAATTTGACTGTTGTCCATCTGTGCACTGCTGTGGGCTGCACACTTCTGGAAATGTGACAAACCCTTATGAGGAATATTTTCTTCCCCAAGGAGTTAGAATAATGGCTACAGCTGAAGGAAACTCTTCTGTGTTTAATTGATATGATATTTTGGTATAATTCTGAGATATTTTGGTATAATTCTGAGAGTATGTGCAGTCTCTATAACCACGTGAAATGTGATGCTCTTAATTTTTTTCCTCCTGCAATTCCTGATGAAATTTTCTGTATTGTTAATGAAGAAGATAACTTATACATCAGTATCTTTCAGACAAAAAGTATTTTCTGGTGTGTGCTGTTTGAAAGAAATCTTTTCTGCTGTGTGCTGGCAGACTTTTCTATTTATCAAGACAGTCTGACAGGGGTGACCCACCAGTACGGGAACTGGTCACATCCACTTTGTGCTGAATATCTCAGAGTGTCATTGCAGTCAAGCTGGGACAATTCCCTTAAGAAATAAAGACAGCTATCATAAAAATCTGCATGGAAATAAATTTTTATTTTGATACTGAGATAGTTCTGAGATCATTCTTGTTTCAGAATTTGTCACTTGTTTAAGAAGTGTCGTATTATTAATCCTCCATGTGCTGAAATGGTGGCAAAACTGGAAATGCAAGAGTCCAGCTGAGGCAGCCCCTGGTAACAGCTGCAGGGGCTGTTGGGGTGGTCAATATAAGCAGTGGCTGAGCTTAGGCTGAATTCAGACTCCACTGAGGGGAAGTGAACATCGAGTTTTAAACCAGGTGTGATTTTTGAGCGAAATGTTTGATAATATTGAGGTTTCAAATAGTAAAAATCCTGTAACTCTCAAGTGTACGTTGCTTTTTGGTTTGCTTTCTCCCCCACTCGGGTACCAGCTGCTTCTTTTCATTTTAATTTTTTCTTTGGTCTGTTGACCTCGTTAAAACTAAATAAAAGCCTTTCTACCTTTTTTTGAATTTTTTGAAAAATTATTCAAAGGAAATGAGACTGGAGCCTAAAAACCTTTGGTTTTCCCCTTAAAAAGGCAAACACCTTTATGTGTTATCATTGATCTAGTTAGAAGTCATTAAGCTTTCAAGTATTCCTTATCTACATAACATATTTTAGATATAAAAGCCTTGTTGGTAAATTGCAATTAGACTTTGCTGTTTTTAAGTTGCTCAGAAACTTGCTGTGTATTAAAGGTGAAGATAAATGAAGGCAAATAGACTGTATTAATGGCAGTTCAGGGTTTTGTGTGAGGCATTTTTGCTGTGAAAACATACTTTGGACTATGAGCAAGATCTGCAGATTTTGTCAGTGGCACTTGACTGTGGTGGGGGTTTGTTAATTGTTTGTTAATTGTTTGTTAATTAATGCAGGTATGGCTGGCCCCGGGGTGGAATGCAGGACTCTGTCCAGGGCTGCTGCTGCCTGTCCTTCCCAGCTCTAAACTGCAGGTAAGAGCAGGGATGAGGACAAAAAAGTTCTGGCATGATGACAAAACTGAGGCTGAAAGTGTCCATCTACCTCAATGAAGACACAAAACAGTAAGTGTATCTTTTCTGGATGAACCAGAAATTATAGGGAATTTAATAAGAGTTGATGGCATAAGCAGAAGTATGAGCTGAGTGCAATATAAGAGTAATGATCAGTTAAAATTGCTTCCATGTCGAATGACAGTGAAATGGGAAGTGCCTGATTTAGCTTTATGTTCACACAGAGCACAGAGCTGTACCCTGGAGAGGAACAAACCTGGCAGGAGCTTCAAGGTGAGAGACCACGGAAAACCTGCAGGATGTGGGTTGGAAAGAAGGGTGGCCTGTGTGGTGACTTTTTAATAACTGCATGAATATTTACTTTAGCCTGAATTCTTTCTTTGGACTCACAGGACACCAGTTAGAAACCTGGTGTTGAGGATGATGATGAGGATTTTCAGTTGCTACTGGAAATAGAGAGTTCTGTTAGCACAGCTGCTCCAGGCAGGGTGTTTGTCCTTACAGAATTTCAGGTTGATTTGGGAGTTTGAATATGAATTGAGAGTAAGGTGTCAAAAGCAGGAAGCCCTCTGGGAGTTTATTGAATAGCAGATTAAGAAGAGGTTTGATGAATTTTGCCTTTGTGGAATTGACCTTTTTGCTGGGTAGCTGAGTATTTTAAGCACCAAGGGGGGTCTGCACAATGCATGCTTTCAATGATCCAGCACCATGGAATCAGGGGGAAAGAAATCATGCCAAAGTACACGAGCCAGAGAGCTCCCAGATCTGAAATGGAAACCAGCTGTGATGGGGGCAGAGGGAATGAGAAACACTTAAGTCATAGAAATTTAATAACCTTGAATTTTCCTCACAAACAGATCAGAAATAGACCATACCTCAGTGTACTTATTGGTCTTCAGTTATCATTAATTAGCAAATATTCTAATTATTTTTCTTCCCAGGGAATTGTATATTGTCAGGCCCAGAGAATTGTGTATTGTCAGACTATTTTTTTTCTGTATGTAAACATTGAGACGTATCCTTTAGAACTGAGGGACTTTTTTCTTTGATGCTAATTAAATGCTCTGTTTCAGCACAAATATCCTGAATTATCTAGATTACACATTTAGGTATCTTTAGTTTTAGATATTCAGTACTCAGGTATTAATTTGTTAGAAAGTTATTTTTTTTTATTAAATTTCTTGTAAATGATACTATACATATACAAGTGTAAATATGTATATTCAAATGAGTCAGGCAAAGTTATCTTCATGTAGTAAAAGCTTTTCAGTTGCCTTCTATATTTTGATCTGTAACATGAGATTGATCTATCTGTACCATTTTCTATGCTCAGTATTATCCCTGCCACTAAATAAGTTATCAGCTTTTTAATTATCTGCAATATTATATGAGTTATGAACAATGCTCCTTAGCATATAGAACCATTGCAGTGCTCAATCATTGTCATTTCACATATGATGAGTTGAATAGTTTGGGTTTTTTTCTGTGAGGAGTTTAAATTCTGCTTCTGCTGTTCAATTTATTGTACATTTGCCTAAGCTTTTTTCTTTATAATTTGAGCTTCTAATTTAAGTTTCTTCTTAAGTGTCCCACCCCAGTTTTCCTTCAGTGTATGTTTGAAATATGATCAATCTCATCTGTATATGCTGGTAAAAATTCTGTGCAGATAAATCAAAGTCTGGGTCTGCAAAGGAGAACATTATTCCATTATCAAATAAATCACACAGTTTATGACTCTTTTTAACTGCACTGCCAGAAGTTATTTACTGAAGGATCATGAAATACAGATGGTATTTCACTCAGAGTCACAGATACCTGAACAGGTCAAATATTTTAGTGCATAACTACAGCACAAAGTGTGAAGAAAATGTGAAGACCAAATCTTATACTTTGGTACTTCACACATAGAGCTTTTTATATTTGCTTCAAGATTAATACTTCTTGGTGTCTCTGTAGTTTATAAAGGAATATGTAACTGTACTTCTATCATTTCGGTACGAGCACAGTCAGGGTCAGTGCTGGCGGTGCAGGTTTGGTGCTGCCATAGGTGGATGGCTCTGCTCCCTTCCCAGGGCTTGTACAAGAAAGCACAGAGGGAGGCACAGAACAGCTGCATAAAACTCCACCCATTCATTGAAAAACACTCCAATCCTGGCATCAGGGATTTGTTGAGGTGAAGTCTCATGATTCAGCAAAACCCCTCCATGCTAAGTACAGAAAAACAGAGTACAAAAATAAACACCTTAGGTGAGTAGGTAAAGTCCCAGTATTTCTGTTAAGGTGCTAAGGAATCTAGTTACCAGTGGAGTTTCATATCTATGACTTCAATTCCCACAGTTGTGATGGATTTTAGTAATTTATTGGCTGTTGTATCCAGGGTTTCATTCCTTGTCATACTGTGCAGGGTGTTGTCACCTTGCTTGGTTTATTTTCTGCCCAGTAAGTTATTGTAAATTCCTTTGGATATAGGAGCGTGTTCTCTGGTTCACTTGTGGATCACCTAGTACAGCATTGTTCTACATTTTTGGCCTCTGAGCTTTAAGAGTATCTTGGAAAGGCATGAGCAGGGTGGCCACTGATATTTGTGAGTCTTCTGCATAAAGTCTGGGACTTGAGGCAGGTGCCTTAAGAGAGATCAGTGTGTTTCCCTTTGGTGATGGAGCAGGAGGGCTCGCTACATCACACTGACATGGGCAGAAATTAAAATAGTCTAGAGCACCAACAATGGTACTCATGGCCTGGAAGGTTTTCAGCTGTATGCTGGAGGTCAGATCCAGGACTAAAATCATCCCATCAATTTAAGGAAATGTTGTGAGAGGCCAAAGAAGTATTGTACACCACTCTGCTTTGGCTTCCTTCATACTTACTGCTATTGCAGACACAAACCAGTATGTTTTAAAATCATGCCAACTTAAAATAATCTGCAGAACCCTGCAAAACTATACCAGGACTTGCTAGCAGCAATGTATCTTGATTCACGTTTTTATAAAGAAGTATTTCAGTTTGCACCAGTTTGCCATAAATGGATGAAACCAAAGAATAATGCTTGGCCATAAAGCAGAATGAAATGGATTTATGAACCTTTGCTAGTAGTTTTAGGATGAATCCTCTGTGTTCCTTATCAATTGCACTGAATGAAGTATATGCAAATAGTAAATATTTCTGGTGAAGCAGGCATGTTACTGTTCTAGATCTTTGTAGATTTTGACAAATTGTCTCAAAAAAAATAAAAATGTAAGAATCCTTCAATAAAACCATCAGTTTTTAAAGTATGAATCGCTTAGCTTTCACATTTCAAAGCAACTCTTAATTTGAAAATGTTGTTTTATTATGCAACATACAGAAATCCTAAAAATTGATCACATTAAGAGGGAACATTTGTTTGGTACTGGCAATTTTGATACATTTGAAAAGCTAATGAACTGGGAAATGATGACTTTATGTTCAAAATGTTTTTTGAGTACCCTGTCATGTAAAAACAACTTTAATTATGTATTACATCCACTGCTTCCCAAAGAAGCAAAAAAATTCTTATCTAGCCGTTTCTCAGGATATCCAGCATACCAGGAAACAGATCATCTTATTACAGCGAAGAAAAGCATTTATAGAGTATTTATTATAATGCAAATAGTGATCCCCTCTTTTAAAGGGCCAGTTTATCAGGCATGTAATATATAATACACATGTGTATTAGGAAAATGTGATTAACATAAAAATGTTTATAATATATTAATATACTTATGTTTTAATTGTCATTAAATAGCAAAAAAGAAAGAGAAAGAAATACTCAGAGCTGTGACTGTGTGTGCAAAAATGCACGTGCTGCTGTTTCAGCCTCAAAACTGAGAGTGGAATATTTCCTGATGCTTGGTCCCTTTAATAGATTTGTTATCTATTTTAACAGATATCACAGAGGAGGGTGTCTTAAGGAGTGGCAGCACTTTAGCTTCGAAATAGATGCTTATAGACTAATGATATTCCACTTCATGTGTTCTGAGAGTATTCTTCTTGCAATTATAAACCCAGTGCCAAATAACAACCAAAAGGTTTTTATTTTTTACTTTTTGAAGCATTATTTTGATCCCATAATGCAGTATGGACTAGACTAGACACTCATTGTTAGTGCACACTTGACTTTCCATGGAGCTCCTTATCATCTGATCAACTAAAACCTTTTCTCCCTGGGCATCTGGGCCTCAGAGTGATGAAACCTTTGGTTTTTCTGACTCAAAATACAGCCAATTCCTTTTTAGGCTGCCTGATCTGTTAATACATCACCAGGATAGACATTATTTCATTCTTGATGGATGAAGGAGCAGACTGTAACCGCGAGGCAAGAGATGAATGAGGAATGGAGAACAGAACTAGAACAGACAGTCCTGGCAGTATGCAACAGGAAAGAGTGATATGTTGGAAAGGATGCTGCTAGTGTGGACCTGGAGAGGAAAAGCTCTTAAAAATGTTTGTCCTTTCACAGAAATCAAATGATACCCAAAAAAGTTGGTTTAATCTATGGGAAGTGGACTTTGCAAGCCAGTTCTGCCTCTGACCTGCAGGACTTTCACAAAAGGATCATTCAGTTTTATTTTCATTGAGTTGTCTGTTATTAGAGAATTTGCTTTTTCTTTCCATCTTCCTTGTATTACTTACTCTGCCTGATTCTCTCTATGTATTTTTGCCTTTTTCCTTGTACTGATTACCAGCATTTTCTTTTGTTCATGTAGCAGCAATTTAATCTGCCCATTTTTAAGAAAAAACAAAAATTTCAAAGAAGCAGCCCAAGCAGGCTACATAATGCAAGTATCAGATGGATTGGAATATTTCAGTCTAGCACATCAGGAAATTGTGGTGGGTAACAGCACCTTAAAATGTAGTAACAGAGAATAATGAATGAATTATGACTCATAATGAAATCTAGAACAAAAGAATGTTGAAGCTTGAGAGATAATATGGTTGATGCTGAAATGTCATGCATGTCATAAAACTTCACTGAAAAATAAGAAGCTTTGAGTTGAAGCTCTGAAAAAAATCTGTAAGACAGTAGTTTAAGTTAGTTTTCTGATTCTGAATTCATTGGATGAGGAGGAGACTTAAAGAAGACATTACATTTGTCATAAGAAATGTAAACATATGCCTGCTGTTTTCTTAAAAAACCCCATACACAAACGGTGTGTGGGTGTGAATTACTGAGACAGGCTCCATATTTCATTTACACAGTAATTACAGCTGACAGGTCCTTTTTCTCATTTACTTCTCAGATGGTTCTCCTTTGTGTCTCCCTATCTGCCTCTCTTTTTGCAGTAAATTTCAAAATTTTTGGTAAATGGAGACAATAAGCAAGAAGCCTGCTGCAGAATTAAGCATTGTTAGGTGTGATTGTTGCGGTATCTTCATGCAGAAAATTCCAGTTAGCACTGTATAAATATCAAATGATAATCAAGCTTAGGTATAGACTGTCAGGACTACCGCTGTAATAAATGCAGAGGATCAGAAAATTGCTTCATGATAAAAAGAGATATGATCTTGTTCCAAACCCAAATTCCCACCACCAGCAAATTAGAAGAGCATTTCAAGAGCATTTGCAACACGCCACTGTTATTGAATGCAAAGTGACATGTTTGCAATCATCTCATTATTTTTCTGTTTATTCTAATTTGATAATACACACATTTTTCTATCAATATCTATACTTCCTTAAACTTTTCTGGGGTATTTTGTTTTCTTTTTCTAAAAGATTGCAGTTTTCTCTTTCTTTATTGGACGATTTTTATTTCTCATAAAGTGAAAAGTATTTTGTGGAAACAGAGGATGCTAAACCACAAGGGCCACCAAAGATGAATCTCTGGTCAAGACAAGTCAATTTTGACTGGTGAAGGTAATTTTTTAGGAAGGTGTGGGCCTTTCTGTGTCTGACACATTGTGTGGGTGCTATGAACCCTGTGTTTATCTGAAGAAATTAATTTCCCAGGCACAGTGAAGTTGATGGCATCACTCTGAAGTGAAACCATTGCAAAGAGTTGTAAGGCCAGGCTGCAGTAATGTGATGACTGGAAAATAGCTCAAGTGGAAATATAAAAAGGACATTGGAAACAGAAGTTACTTTTCTGAACTGATTCAGAGTTGAATTCTCAGTTATTGGTGTGAGTGTAATGTTACAGCTCCTGATGGTCTAAGTCTCAAGGACATCAACCCCGTTTCTGTCTCAGGGCTATGTCACTTACAGAACATTCAGGAGGCACCAAGGTAAGTAAATTCTACCTAATTACAAATTTACTGTGGCAAAAGAGGAAAGTGTACCTCAACAGAGAGCAATGCAGCTATTTTTGAAGGTTCTTTGTACATGTTCCTCTTTATTTTCTCTACAAAATTAATTAATTTACATTTCTGATGCTCGCATGTATCCAGAACAGTCATCCACAGGCTGCAAACAGAAAGAAGAATGTGTCTTCAGCTGACTGGCTGTTCTAAAACCCTTCCCTTCCTCTGCTGACTTGTGTGTTAGAGGGAAAATGCCTGTAAATTTACTCCACTGACACTGCTGAATGAACTGAGACTTCGTGCAAAGAATCAGGAGCCAGCATTCAACTTACATTCAAGGTCAATTCATTTGCATTTGGTAATTAAAATAAGGCATATTGAAATGCTGTGAATCTTGAGGAGGATGTATGAAAGCTCATTTATCAGGCTATTATGACGAATATTTTATGCTATTAATGACTTTCCTTCAGACATGCTTATGCACTTGCCCTTCAAATCCTCTTAAATTTCTCTACCTTGTAAGTTTGACTCTTATAAAAAACACTGCTTAAAATTCCATGGTCAACAACATGTGGATATTCAGTTCTCTGGTGTTCCTATAGGAATCTTTACATATAATGCAGCATTATTTAATCTCTTACACAAGCTTGGGTTAGGGGATCCCAGTGTTTATTTTTAGTATTTTTTTCAGTTAACCATATTCTTCAAAGATTTAGGTACAAAAAAGAACATTTCTCTTTAATAATTTCCCTTTTCTTTTTACAAGGATACATAACAGAATATGGGTCTGAAATACTTACAATTTTCTGCACATTTTTGTTTTAAAAAGTCCTCCAGTACTGAGACATAGGAGCTATGTGGGGAAAGGAATCACAATTTGCACTTTGAGCAAGCTCAAAGTCCTCTGCCAGTGAGTGGATATTAGCCCTTTGCCTAAACTTTGAAGTCCCAGTGGTTATACTGCTCATCATTACCATTTTCTTTTAAAAGAAGTAGGTTATTAGAATACGTTAATATTTCCACAGACAAAAAAGGAATGTCTCAGCTGGAGTCTAGTGTCCATTTTTCCTGAGCAATCTGTATGGCTTGACTTCAGGGCAAATGCCTCTTCACTGGAGGCATCAAAGAGTTTCCTGTGACAAGAATTTCCCTGTATCATGGTGAGAAAAATTTAATTCTTATCCTCAAAATATTATTTCTGAAAATTCTTTGCTGAGATGTTGGGAAGAAACTGAGTTTTGAGTTCAGAGCATTGGAGCCCTGATGGGGACAAGGTGGTGTTTAAAACTTGATGAGGGCAAGTCCATTCATGCTGGTGGTTATCTTCCTTGCAGGAACAAAATCATCAGGGTCTGGTCATCAGCCCTGGGCTGCCAAAGGCAGCTCCTCCTTCAGCTGACCCTGGAGCCAAGCACTGGCAGCTCACAGGCAGGAAAGGAGCGATGGCAAGGGATCAGCAGCTCACCACACTTGTGTCTCCTGATGATATCCCAAATCCAGCTTTGGTTCACTCTCTCCATGTGATGGGAAGAGCACTGGTGCAGGTTTGGGGCTTTCTTTCCCCTTAGCTCAGGATTGTCTCTGGGGATGCAGTTTCAGTTGTACTCATGATTTTAAAGGGGTATTTAGAGTGGTCTTTTAAACTCCTGGTCAAATTACTCAGCTGTTCACCTGAAGCCTGTCCCAGACACAAGTTGCTTTCTTTGCAACAAATTCCACAGCCACTAAAATGTTACACTTTTCAGTAAGAGATCCATTTACTGCAGAGTTTGCATTATGCAAACACACTGACCTCCAATGCAGCACCGTGGGCAGCCAAGGCCAGATCAGAAAGGCTATTTTCAGAAAAAGCAATGAATCTCAGCACCTTCCATCTAGCATTTGGCTTTGGAATAAAAGTTGACTTGAAAAGACAGGGGTGAGTTCTAGGAAAGCTGAAGCAAATTAGTAAAAAGCCAATGTGTCTCTAATATATTTTTTGTGAAATGACTTATCAGTATCTCAACAATTGTCATGGTGTTTAGAATTTTTTCCCCTCTAGATTGTGTGTGGGTGATTGCTCTCTCTTAATGATCTAAAAGTGACCTGCTCTTAATGACTGTGACTGTTGTCGGTGGAATTCTGGGGTGGTCCAGTTTCAGTTTCCACCCAAAGAATGATGCATCCCAAGTCATTCTGCACCATTTCAGTACTGCTAAGGAGAATGTTAATAAAGAGTTCCAGAAAACCTGGAATATCACAGGTGGATTTTGAGTTAGCAGTACCCCACTGAAAGTGTTAATGTATACATTTCAATTAGTTTTAAAAATGTGTACATGACCAGGTGGCTGCATTTTTGCTCACTCTGTGCATATATATTCTAATTTGTTTAAAATTGTGCAGCTCAAGATTTCTGAGGATGTGTATCCCTTATTATTTTTACAGTATACCTTGAAATATTTTTGCCTGAACTCTATTAAACAATACTGCCTGTGTCATTCCTTGTTTTCCTCCATGGATAGCTCTGCTTGCAAACCGGTTTCAGCTGACAAAATATGAAAGTCTCAAAATTATTTGGCAGCACAGTTATGTCCCAGCAGCACCATGAGGTGCTAGAAAGTGTTTTCTTGATATGGTAGCAAGCAAAAGACAGCAGGTGATGGATGTGAATGTCCCTGGCACACCTGGCAGCTTACAGGTGTGATGAGCAGCAGGTAATTCCTGCACAACCTCAGAAAATGCACCCTGGTAAAAGATAAGCTGGATTTTCCATCCACGGGGAGAAGCGTCAGCTGGTGCTTGTGCATAATCAGAGAAGCTGTGTCTCACTCTAGGCTTGGATTCTGTGGGGACTGAGCCAACAGGAGTTTAGGATGTGACATCCACACAACCCAGTAAAAAATGCTGTGAGCTCCAGGACAGCCCATGGTTAATTTTGGAGGAGCAGTTTAATTTTATTTTTCTGAGCTTTATCTCTCTTATGTTCTCCTTGAGATTTCTTCTGCTACCTGTGCTCCTGTTTGCTGATATCACCTTTCACAGCTTCCCTCATCCTGTTAAGTTATGCTATTTGAAGTTTTAAAAATACTCAGGGTCCAAAAAAAGGAAAAATAGGAAGAAAAATGGAATAAACATGTCAGTTCAACTTCTTTTCATCTCATCTGTTTGTCCTGGATATTGCAGGACATCCACCCTAGAATCACAGAAAGTTATGCAAGCCCAGATTAAGGCAATTTTCAACACATCTGTATTTTAGACTGATCATTTTAGGTGATGATCATAGCTGATGAATATATACAGCAAAACAGATGAGGCATAAACCTCATGCAGAGAGAATCCCATCAATCATTAATAATGGTGGCTTAATCATGCCTGACCAATGTTAGTGCTTGAAGCATACTGAGGGCATTAAAGGGGTTTTTAGCTAGGTCAGCTTGCACATCTTCTCTAGATCTTTGGCAGGGATGGAAACACTCAGGGAATGTTTGTGAAATACAAAATCTATTTTTTTTCTAAACATCACTTAATTATTTGTCTAACACAATTGTAAAAGCTTTGTCACTACAGTATGCAGGTTTAGTGCCTGGGAAAATAGTTTTATTTTAAAGTGTAAGTGAAATATTTACCTCAGAGGATCAAAAAAAGCTTCTGGTCTGGAAAAGTACAGAAACATATAGTAGGTTGTATTTGCTTGGAAGGTTACTTTTCTCTTAGGAGACTGGCTTTTGATGGTGTCAGTACTGACCTTAATTACTCTTGTGATATTAAACTATTTTTAATGAATTTTCATTTATCATTATGGGGAATTAATATCTTCCTTCCTCTACACATCATTCAACATAAAATGGAATCCAGTTGTTTTGCACTATAACAAATGTTCTAAATATATGACCTAGTGACAGATGTTACAACATCCTTAAGCACCTCAATTACTTCAGCTGTTCTCAGATGCTGCTCTCAGGAAATGTACCTCAGGAAGAAGATAAAAAAGAATCTCTTACTGATGGTGAGTATTTTCTGCTTGATCTATGCCCAGATGTTGTATCTGAGCTCATAATGTGCACCTGAAATATCTTCTTGTGTGATTTGATTTCACAAAGCCAATCTCTGGTGATATTTCTGCTTTCATGCAAACACTGTATGTAGATGCTGAGCTAAAGTAGCTTTCATAGGAATTCTGTACCCTGCTTCGTCATTCTTCTTAGCAAGTTTCATCAGAGAACATAACAGATGTTCTGATTTCAGATGACATTGTACCTTTCCAGCCTCCAAAAAAACATTCACTTGATGAAAATCCGTAGGTATCCAGGTTTTACTTTTCCTGTTGCTTGCCTTTTTTTTTTTTTTTTAGAGAGTGAAAATTCAATATCTTACTCCAAAAGTGAAAAGTAACTTTTTACAATATCTGCACTTGGAAATGTAATTCAAGTAAGAAAGTTTGGCAGTACAGCAGCTCTTACGAAAGAAAAGAAACAAGATTGAATCACCAGAGAAAGAAATGGAGACATTTCACTGAACTGGATCCAAACAATGTGTTGGTGTTGCTCTTCCAGGCTTTGTTGTGTTTGTATTATGGGATAGCTTTTGGAGGCACCAGGGAATAAAAGTGTCACCAAACACTATAACTCAGTCAGGGTTTCAGCTGAGATAAATTTTCCCTATTCTTTCTTTGCAGTTAGGAGAACACCTGCAAGGCCAGGCTGGGTGGGGCTCTGAGCAGCCTGCTCTAGGGGAAGGTGTCCCTGCCCAGGGCAGGGGGGTTGGGATGAGGTGATCTTTAAGCTCCCTCCCAGCCCAAGCCATTCTGGGATTCTCTGATAATTTGCCTCGTTTTGAAGGCTGTAATTAAAAAAAGCTACACAAATGCTTTCAAATATCTGCAGCATCTGCAGGAACTGAATCCTCAGCAATTTCTTGTGTAAATCACAGTGCACACTGATTTTGCAATTCATGGTTTAATAGGACTCTTAAGATACTTCAGTTCTCTGTCTAATATATTTTATATTCAAAACAAAACCTTTTTTGTGGTTCTCTGTCAGATCAACTTCCCTAGAGTTGCTTAGACAATACTAAAGGTTTCCTTATTGCAGTGCTTATCCTGTGCTTTATGCTGACACTCACATAATGCCATTAATGTTTCTGAAATCTCCTCATTAATGTTTTATCTACACAGACACCTTCTTGGAATATTTTGTTTCTCTGACTATATGGGGCTTGTGACTCTTCATGTAATTTCTCTTTCAGAAGAGAATTTTTTTCTCTTCTGTGTGTGCAAGGAGTATGCATTTGTTTTATCTTCATGATATTAATGAAAGACTGGAAGATAACTTGCAATTGTTTTCAGTCATTTGCAGTGAACAACAGTTTGTGAAATAAATGTGAAATAATATTTTTGGCAGTATTTTAGAATTTCTTACCTAACTCTGAAAATGTATGTAGCCATTTAACAGGATAAGTGTCAGAGCTTTAGAGCTCCTCATAGTATGTGTTACAGAATTCCACTGATAACACTGCATTCCTGCTGGAAAAGCATCCTTTCTCCAGGGAAGATACAAAGGTTAATTTCTAAGAGTCATGTATTTTTCATGCTTGTAGCATAATAACAAACATGTTAATTAGAATGTGCCATAAATAACATAATATTATTAAAATATTTTACTTGGACATATTTCTGTCTTGAGGCTTTTTCTGGACTGCTGCTTTGCTGTTTTGTATGAGAGCTTGTAATTGCTGTCTGAGCTGCCTGCCCTGGTTTATGACCTTACTGTGCATCATGGCTGTTCATGTGAGAGATAGAAATGGATATCCAAATTACCACTCTTCAGTGTCCACTCCCATGATTTTGCTATAAAGTGTGGACAGAAAAGATCTTTTAATGCTCTGTAATCATCATTATAATTGTTCCGTGGTATTCACACACCCTTTTAATGTGCTTCATGTTTTTCTTCAGGAATAAGGAAATGAAAAATTCCAAACTAAAATGTGCATTTATGTCTCCATACTGTGATGTTACCTGGTATCTTTTCATGTGGAATATTGTAGCCCATTCTTATTTGGTTCCCAGTGTGGGATGCTTAAGAATACCCAAGTGACTGCCCTCATTTTAAACTCTGTTGGAGGAGTAGCATTTCCTATATAATCTTTTTGACCAGCTTTGATCCTAGAGAGCTTTGATGAAGCTACTAATTAGTTTTTTGATTCATCTGTGTTTAGGAAAGAGATTTATTATAGTAGCACCCGCTTGTGCCACTGATAATTAAAAGACTGTCAGCATTTTCATTATATAACTCGTCTTGCAGCAGAGAATCCCTCCCCATCTGACACTTTGGATTATTTGTGGATGACTGTGGCACTCTGAAGGACTTGCCATTTAGGCTAAAATTGACTGAAAACAGCATTCCCATGAGCCATTCCAGCCATCACTGCTGTGAGGTAAGCATGGCCTGACACTTGTCACTCCTGGAAAAAACCAGAAGAAATGGAAAAATCAAGACCAGACCCCATATTTGGAATTTGTGTATGTGTTGTGGTTTTTTTTTTTGTTTGTTTGTTTTTTTTTTGTTTTTTTTTTTAATTAGGAAAATAGACTGTGCTGCAGATAAATTTAAAAAACCAACAAACTAAGAAATAGAGTCCCCATTTTTAGAATTTCAGCTTTGTTTATCTTCTTCATAAACCTATAGAAATAATCTGTTGTTGCCTTGAAAATAATTTTTAAACCCTTACAATTTTGTCAGCGGCTGGAACCCACATTCCTCATTTTTGGCACATGTTCTGTTGGCAGTATGTTACATATCTGCTTTTTAAAGTCTGATTTTCCAAAGTACACATGTGGCCTTTGCTCAGCCTAAGATGTAAGTTCATTTAGTCTGTTTTCAATTTAGGGCTGCCCATGGCTATTCCCATGTGTGATAAACTCAGCTCACGCAGGGTAGGTCATTCTCCACGGGGTTCAAATCCCACACAATTACCACACTGTATTAGAAAGGAAAACGTTTACAGGTTATCTAAAATTATCAGCAATTCTGATATTGCAGCAATCTACAAAATTGGACTATGACCTATGAGAATGAAGATCTTTCTTTCTATAATGAGATATTTTGGTGTTTTTCTGTGCCTTCCTAAAAGCCCAAGGTGAATCCACATCTCCTTATGTGACTTATTCCAGAAGCAGCTCTCAGAGTTGCAGGCAAGGCTCCAATACACTCCTCTGAAAATTTATGTATGTTTTATAACAAGGAGGTAGAGCACACTCACACACAATATAAATTTTACTGCATAACAATAATTCAGTTTCTTTTCTTTTAAAGACTCTTGAAGCAATACATTACTTTTACTTGGCTGTCAGTGCTTTTTTACATTTATAAAAGTGAGATGGCAGGGGAGGAAATGGGATTGTGTTAGACCTCTACCTGCATTTATGCATTTGTGAAATACCATATGCATGGTTTATAAATTCTGTTAGATCAAATTCCTACCACTTATCGCAACATAAATTTATTTTTTTATATCTAGTCTCATTGACTTTTCTAAATGGACTTCTTCTCCCTCTTCATTTATTTTATCATTTTCTCTGTCGATAAATCTGCTGTCAGAAATAGTAGCTTCTCATCAACTTTCTTCATCCTGTAAATTATTTTTTTAACAAGCAGCTTTTAATGATCATCTTTAATGGAAACCAAATAGCAATGTTTTATAATTGGGAAAGAAAAAAAAAAATAAAAAATGAAGCAGGCCCGGTGTGTTCCGTCACACTGCTCCAGCTCTGGAGATCTTGGCCTTTGGAGGGCAAAGCAGCTCCTCTGTTGTGAGTTTTAGAAAAACCATAACACATAACACACTTCATGTCAGTGCTTGTCAGAAGGGAGAGAAGGAGAGCCCCTTGCCTTCGAACAAGCACACTGAAATTGTTGAGCCACTCAATTTTCTCAGTTGTCTTTGATCTGGAAGTTGTGACATCTGCTGAGCTGATCCAGGTAGCCCCCGGATTTTCTGCATAGGACAAAATTGTCTTTTGAATACCTTTGTCCTCCCATTCCCCAGAAATCAAGCAGGATGTGGTGGATTATCATGGGTGTGTTTAGCCAAACAGACTTTTAAATCAAAGTATGATATTAATGTATTCTGCAATAATTGTTTAATCTTGAATTGTAAATACAATGTACTAACAAAAGACAATTAGTATTTTCATACTTTTTTGAACAGGTAAAGTGCAATTAAAACCACAGATGCATTTGCAGTTGCCCAGTACAAAGAAAAACTACCACTTTAATGCAGTGTGGACATTAAATTCAGAGGAGACAGGAGATGACATGCACAGGAGTCACTTGAGGGAACTAACGTGTTACAGGCTTGGTGGATTTTATTGTTGTCACTTTTCTTGTTAAAATCCCCTGCTACCACTTGGCTGGGCTTAATTAATGGTTTTGCATTTTGCTGAACTTCAAAGACTGGGAGGTGCTTTCAGATCTGATATGTAAAAATGAGAAATGATGTTGGAAGTTATTCTCAATCAGATAGAACACACACTTACTGTCTTATTATTGTGGTGTAATATATCATCAAAGAACAGATAAACAAACCTCTTCTGATTAGTTTCCACCTCATTTATCTACTTTGTACAAATTAACTATTGTCCTTGACATCTAGAGGTGAAACAGTCAAATTTGAGTACTTACAGGCAATAATAATGATATTCTGTGTATATAAACCCTTTCCTGGTTTTGCACATCACAAATACTTTTTCACATAAGTGGTTTTATTATGTGTGAAATAGTTCATAATCCCACTCCTTTCTTCTCGCCTCTTGTAGTTTATTGTCTTAGGATAGGAATATGCACATGACTTCAGCTACAAAATTGCTTTTGTATAGTAATGAGCTACTTGTGGCCAGAATGAAGCACTGGCCAGCCAGGCAAGGCCACATTACCCACTAATGGGGTGGAATGAGGGGCACATGCTCCCCAGTTTAAACTACTACTGGGGATTTTCAGTGGATAAGATGTAATTACTCCAAAAGGTCCAGTAAGCCATGCCTGAGGGATATATAGTGATGTGTTGGTGGCTCTAACCTGATGTTTGTCTTGTCCACCGTGGTGGTGCCCCTGGCTGTGTGTCAGATTTGATGCTGAGAGCCCAGCACCCCTCACACTCTCACCTGCCTCCTCCCAGCACTGCTCTATGTCCAGTAACATCCCCAAAGTCTCCAACTTTTGGAGTAAGTTTTTTGGGGTGTCTATGTTATAGCCATTAAAGATTGAATTTCCAGCTGGTGTTAACAATTTTTTGAACAAATGCTTATACTGAAATTCAGTAAAGTTATCCAGCCTTCTGATTAATGAATTTAAATGTATGTTTCTATGACAAACTAGTTTAGAACACACATAATTCCATAATTTACATGGTTCACCTCTGGAAATATGAGCATCTCTGACTTGTAAGACAGTATTGTGAAAACAGCAGAACAGGCATTGCTTTGTGCTAACCAGTAATTCCAAGGAAAAGATCATGTACTGGAATGCAGTCCACAGGCATAAAGTTATTTTTTTCACCCTTAGTGGAAAGTGACAAGTGTGGATTTCAAAGAAATGCTGCCAGCACTATACAGAATGGTCAAAATGGATCCTTGAAATACAGTGGCTGCACTATAAGTTGGTGATTTCAGCATTATTTTAGCTTGTACATGTTGAACAAGTCACTTTAATTAGCATGTGAGTCAGAGGATTTAGAAAAATCTAGGAGTAGTATCTTGTGTTAAAACTTGAAGGCTATTGCAAAAAAACTTATTTTTGTCAAAATTCTATTTTGGCAATAAAATGTAATGAATAGATAGAGCTAGGATGTATCTTTTGTGTATTCTGTACAACTTTAGACTATAATTTATGCTTCATTTTATTGAGGCCCGGAGTATGTGTACCTGCACATGCCTATATTGTGTAGGAAAACCAACACTTTCTCTTTGTGGTGAAGAAACTGCTTGAAAGAAGTGTATTTTAGAGATCTAATCCTCTTTCAATGTTATTAGGCCTTTTAAAATAAATTAAATGTAAGTTAGATTGCAGATGATACCTATCATAATTTCCTTCACTGTATTTGCCTGCAAAGGGAGATTTAGCTTCACAAGAATTGTTGATTTGTATTCCTGTTATCTAGACTTGTTTGTGGGCAGGATTTTTCCTGTGAGAATTGTCTAATTCTCTCTCTGATAGCAATGGGATGGCAGCTGGATGTAGGAGCTGTAGCTGGGGTGATGCTGTGCCCCAGCACAGGCAGGGGCTGTGCTCGGTCTGTAGCAGCTCCTCGCTGCCGTCTCTCCTGACACTTTGTCCTGCTCCAATGTGAATCTTCTCACAGCACAGCTCCTTTGGGAGCTCCCCTGGCAACTCTCCACTTTCTCTGGCTGGTGTGGGGCTGTCCATGGGCTGCACTGGGGATCTGCTCCACTGTGGTATTCCTGAAAGCCACAGGGGAATCCCTGCTCCAGCCCCTGGAGCTCCTCCTCCTCCAAGTGGCCCAGTTCCTCCTGCTGTTCCTCACACTGCTCCTGATGCTGCTCCCCACACCTTCCCTCCTGCTCTCCCCTCACTGCTGGGCACTTTGCCCTTTCTCACACACTCCCACTGTCCCTCTTCCTCATATCCTATTTAAATGTACCTTAGGGAAGATGGAGCACAGATTGACTATGGGCATTCAACCAAATGATTGATGCTCACTGTAAATTGCTTTGCACTTTATTTCCTCTCATAGATCCTTGACAGTAGTTTAGGACTCACTTGCATTTCTCTTGAGTGGTAAAAAAGCAGGAAAAAACCCCCCAAAAAACAAAAAACCAACCAACCAACCACAATAACAGCAACAAAGAGGAGAAGGAAAAATAAAAAGTCCTGCAGTTCAGTTGCTGTCACATTTCTTATCTGTACATTCAATTCCTGAGAATGGGATGTAGAGGGCTGGACCTGCACAGATGGGGCTTTAGGGGAGTCATTCTGGGAAAAGCCTCTGGAGCTCCCCAATGCCCTGACTTTCCCAAATGTAGCATGGAAAACTTTTCACTAGAAGGGGCTACTGGTGGTGATTTGCTAACAAAACTAGTGTTCTGCAAAGATAAAGTCACCTCTTCCTGGGCCTCCATTCCTCCTGCAGCCTCCCAGGGGTGCACAGAGAGGGGACTCTGAGGTGGTGTTTCTTATTATCATATTTTCCCTCTGCTCTTAAATTAGGTTTTGCTTTTACTGATGTGAAAGAAAGCCAGCAGTGACCTTTCTGTTCTCAAGTCATTCTCAGGAAGAAGAGGTGAAAGTAAAGCCAGCAGTCAACTGCAGTGACATCTGAAAGGACAGCAGCAAATGTCAGCACTGAAGGCTGGTACAAACTCATCATAGCTTTTTCTACTGGTCACTTTGGGTGTGTTGAAATACTGACCATCCACCTTTAAAGCAGTTAATGTGCTAATAAACATTTTGTCATAGCAGTCTGGAAACTTTTGTAATTGCAACAGATGATAAAGGATCTAGGGTTTGTTTAATTGTTTTTTTTAAAGTATATTTCTGGTAAGTGTTACTAGGAAAACCTCGTTAGGAAAGTCAAATGAGCACTGACATACCTGACACAGCAAACTGGCAGAATTCCTATGGCCATTAACTGAAAGAGTAAAAGGAAACAGCTCCTACATATTTATGAGGAAAACCAAACAGCCTGCTTGGCTGGCTGTAGTCTTTCACGGCCTGTTGCTTTATTTTGTAATTACATCCTGTCCTTATTGTCTGGTTACCTATAGGACAGCCAGCCCTTGATGGTCCCTGCAGCCCTCCTGACTGTCCTAGGGATGGACTCCTGGAGCAAGGACTGCCTTGTGTCACTTCGCAAAGGAAGTTACCAGCCAGTGCCAGGGGCTGGACCAACACACTCTGGGATAAACCTTGTTCAAACCCCAGGCAGCACAAATCTGATCCCAGTTCTCAGTAACTTAACAGGAGGAGGCTTCAAGTGAAGAAAATGTATCACTAACACAAGTTTTTGATTAGCTAAGGATGCCTTTGTTTCTATTTCTTCTGGAGTAGCTGTCTCTGATAAAAAGGTACAGAACCCCAGTCATGTTGATACATTTATCTCACAAAATTTTTTTAAAGGCTATCAAAGATTATCAAATAAACACATGACCTTGACATTGATTCAGTGATTTAGGAATGCAGTAGCTCTTTTCTTCCACTACATGGAAGGGCTCTCAAGAGAAATGAAAAATTGAACTGTATCTTCAACCCACTTGAGCTAAGGTACAAAAATAGTAAACCTTGTAAGAGAGGCTTTTGAACACAGGTTTTTAATACTTCAGAATCTGTCAAGGTCAAGTCTGAAGTCTTCATTTTGCTCAGAGGTTTGACTTATCATTCCACAACTTTTCTAAGTAGAAGCAGCAGTTCTGCAGACTTCCAAAGAAAAAGGATGCCATGGGCCATGATGATCCCTTCCCTTCCCATTTCCACAGAGTTTAAAACACGTTGATCTTGACAACTGAGGGCTTGGAGACCGAGGTCTGGCACTGGGCTCGGGCAGAGGCTGTGCCTGGCTTTCCTTCTCTAATACCAGCTCCATTGCCTGACTCTCCCTTCTGCATCAAGTACTTACACTGATCACGTGCACCCTGAAGCTATTAGGGGTGGCTTAAAGGTAAATTTTTCATCTTAGATTGCACTTTAGCTAAAATATTTTGCTTTGTTGGGTTTGAGTTTTGTGCTTCTGAATGGTCAGATCTCTGTGAACACACTTTTAATTTATTGTGCTATGAAAACCACACCTGAGTTACATTCATTTGTATCTAAATCTAAAAAAATAACATGAAATAAGGAAAAGTGATTAAATACAGCCATTGTGGTTTTTTTTTACTGGAAAATATATACTATCATTAATTGGGTTGAACTATGGCATCACCTGCTGTAAACATATTAATTGTGGTAAACAAGATACAATTTTTATCTGCTCTCATCACTTCTGACAAGAGGTGTGAGGAGCTGTGCAATTGACTTTGTTGAGGATGACTCAAAATCAAGGATTGTGATTCCGCAGGGAATGAATGAGCTGGGGAGATGCAGCTTGGGCAGTTGTCACTCAGCAGCAGCTGCACCTCCTGAAGGCTGCAGCACAAGTTCTTTGGCACCTAATTCTTAGCCCAGGAGCTACAGAATTCTATAATCTGAAAGAATCATAAGAATGAAAAGTCTAGCAGAAGTTTTGGTATTTCACAGGTTATGTGTTTATATGGTTTATGTTTCTCCATAGTAATAATGGATGACATAGCAGACTCTAAAGTGTCTTTCAAAACTGTTTTGATTTCAATTGCCTAAAAACTTTATTGGGTATGGAGATCAAAGGTTTTCAGTTCTTGGCCTTATGAACAGCTTTTACAGAAACAGAAAAAAGTAAGTGAGGGTTATTCAGGTTTCTTTCTTCCCTCCTTCTAATTTTGAAATTAACCTCATAGTTCTATTTCTGTCAGCATTTTCTTTTCTCTCTTCCTCTTTATATGTAGTAGTAAAAATGGAATATTGGTTCAATTTAAGCAACTTAATGGTTCATTTTCTATTATTTGTACTTTTTATTATGAAGATCGTATCAAATCTTCTGAAATGATAAGATGCTTATATCCACATTGTTTTTCTTTCTGAAAAGCTGTTCTAAATTCAACTAGCAATGTCTTTTGTATTGTATTGCTTCCTATTTGGCTGCATTATGTGTAGAAGGGTCAAAATACATGCCTTTGATTTATGTGGCAATGTAAAGAACAGCTACAAATGCCATGAGGCAGAGACTTTGAGTCTGTCCAATTGCTGAGTGTTTCTCTGTGAAAAATGACTCCTTGTTCTTTGGATCACAGAGATTGTACAATTACAATTTTAATCAATCCAACACAAGATTCATTGGTTCTTACTGTGCAGAGCACATAGTCACAGTCCAATAAATCTGCTTCTGATGTGCAGATCCAGACTCCTGGAGCCTCTGGAGACTGTACAAATGACAGGGATGTCTGCCTTGCCTGTGGATTTGCATGGTGTCAGGTGCAAGGAAGGTGTGCTGATATTGTTCTGACTTCTAATGTGGCATTTTATGGCTCGCATTTGAATGATTAGAAATGAGGAGCTTGACCTGGTGGAAGCAGAGGGTACTGCTTATTCCTTTCTCTAGTTTTTTTTTCTTTCTCAAAGTGAGATCTTGATGCTCTTGGATTCTTTTGTAGTGGTTAACTCTGGGTGAATAAGATATTAATTTTCCAAGAATTGAGAAAGGATTGCAGTAACAATTAAACAGGTTATATATCAGGGAAATGTTTTCCACCCAGAGGGTGGCTGGGCACTGGGACAGGCTCCCCAGGGCAGTGGGCACAGCTCCAAGCTTGGCTGAGCTCAAGAAGCATTTGGACAATGACCCCAGGCATGAGGGAGGATTGTTGGGGTGTCCTGTGCAGGGTGAGGAGTTGGGCTCGGTGATCTGATGTGTCTCTCCCAACTCATAATTCTGTGATTCTATGGTTCTAAAAACCTGTCTGACAGGGTTCTTTTGGATAAAGCACTAAACTGTCAAGTCCTGGGAAGTGAAGCAAGTGGTGGATGGGCTAAGATACATTTGTGTTGCCCTGAGAATCAGGCCTCTCAATATTGTTTTTCACAAGTTCTAGCCACTTTCCCAGGAAAATAACTACAAACATAGGTGTTCAAACATTCCATTAAAGATATGCCTTTTGAAGGACATCTCTCACAGCCAGTGTGGTTGGGAAGGTGGTAACCTGACTATCCAGTCTCTGGTTGTTGTCCAAAACCTATAAATACTGAAAGAACAAATAAACTTTTCTTTTTTTTCACCACACTTTGAGCTGCGTCTGTGTGAATAATTTTGTGTCTGACAGTGACACATCTGGGTGAAAGCAACAGGAGTGGGGAGAGTGAAGCTTCCCCAGCATTCCCTGTGATACACAGAAGTGTTTGCAAGTTATGCATCACCAAAAAAGAGCTCCCAAAGACAATGAACAGTTTTTCCTGAAAAGCAACTTTAGATCTAGGGGCCACGAAATCAGCAAGGAGGGTTAACCTCTCTGGTGAGGTTTAGACAAGCTTTAAACTTCTGAGACATTCCAAACATGATCCATACTAGTTTGTTTACAACTTGCTACCTTGACTCTTGGAAGATTCTGTGTTTACTGAATGTGGTTAGCACCAGTCCTGATGGTGGGTTTGCACTACAGCATCCCTGGACTGAGGGACAACAAACATGCTCCAACATGCAGGAGACAGTGATCAGGAAGGCAACTCTGTGCTGCTGTACACAGATTTACTGCGTGGCACAGCACCTGAGGGTAGAGTGTCTGTGCTGGGCTGACAGTCTGGAGGCAGCAGGAGACACCTGCCTGAGCTGAATGTGAAGGAATGGCAAGAGAAGATAAACAGACAGCAACCTGCTGGTGAAGGAAAGGGCAGATAAGAGCAGAAAACTAAAGTGTATGAAGGGTGACAGATAACAGCGCTGAATAGGAAAGCCAAGGATGCTGTGGAAGGAAATAGCAGGATGTGAAGGAAGCAGGAACAGAAATGGTGCTGCAGAGGGGAGGGCGTGGGCTGGACTGCAGGGCTGGTGGGAGCAGTGCAGGGCACGGACAGGAGCCATAGGAACGAGGAGGAGAAAGGGACATAAATAAATAGGTTGTGCCATTCCTAGCGTTTCCTTAGGTGCAGCTATGGGATTTTAAACCACAAACTTCTGATGCAACCTGGGTCCTTTTGGATTCAATATCTTCTGACTGTCCTTTTAGTATTTAATTCTTTCCTGACTGAGGAAATAAGAAATAACTTAGAAGTTACTGCAAAAAATGTAGACTGAAAAAGGCATCTAGAAAATCCAGAAAGTATCAAACATTTATCTGTCTTTTAAAATGTTTGTTAATTTAAAATAAACTAGCAAACAAGAAGCCATAATTTATGACTGACATGTGCAGTTTTGTTAACATCTTTTTTGATAACTTTAGAGATGCTCCAGTAAAAGTGAATGAAAAAGAAGTAATTTTGAAGATTTTTTTGGTAGGTATTGTCTGTTCATTTATAGGTCTTCCTCAGGGTAATATTGCAAATGCTATTTGTGAAGGCTTTGCTTTGTAACAACAGATGACATGATGAGGAATATAAAAAATTGGGGTTTTGTTAAGTAAATGTTTCTGTATACACAGGGATCCTGTACACACAGTTTGGGATTAAGGATCTGTTTTGTCCATATGGCAATCTACAGGATTTCAGTTTGGGAAATGATGTTGTACTTACATCCAAACATTGCCTTCCACAGTTTGTGCAGAGATTTATGACTTCTGCTTAGGAGCAGCAGCTTTCTCTGGTGCTGGTCTATTGGTGCAATGTTTCCAAAATACTTTTTGTTGTTCATAGTAAATACAAAATATTTTCACAGCTCTGCTCTTGCCATGTTTGCGTTCATGAATTTTTCTTCAAATGTGGGAGTGGTGGTAGACAGTACATATTGGCTGTGGTGCTTGAGAGAACATAAAGAAGTATTTAGACCCCGAGGGAACAGACCCAATATTAATCTGAAGTCACATTTCACTTTGCAGTTTGCTTTCCAGCCTACATTCATTTCTCCTGTGTGCTGCTGATATTCTGCCTGCTGGCGTAGACTGCTGGACATAGTCCAGGGAAACAAAGCCTTTCCAAAGAAGGAAAGGTTTTAGCATCAGGATGATTTATTTTGAGGAAACTTTCATATGCTCTATCAAAAAGGAGGTAGGATTAGTTACTAAATAAATTGTTTATGACTCTGCTGCATAATAAATGTCTTTCTCCTCTTACTCGTCCTACTTACGCCTCAGTGTAACCTGGTCATGTTATCACTGAGCAACATTTTCCTGAGATCCAAATCCTGTCAAGCAGCCAGGCTCAAGCAGGAGAGAAGCAAAGCTTTGCCGAAGGAGAGGGGAAGGAGACACTGCAGTCTCCTTCCAGGGATTCCAGTCTCAGAACTGAGTTATATCTCTGAGTGAGGCAACTCAGTTTCACTGGGACGTGGAGATAACAGAACCTGACTGTGATGCTGAAAGGATTAGGTAATTTTGGACATAGGAAGAACCACCATAGATGAGAAGTCAGGCTTTAGATTATACTCCAGGAGCCCAGGGCAGGAGGGTTTCCAGTGCTCTTAAGAATTTCTGGAGTGCAATTCTTCCCTGGAGCACAGTACCTATCCAGTTGTTTTCTTCAGGACAAACGTTACCAGTAACATAATCTGCCTATCTTTTTTAGAAGCTTTAGAACACAAATAGCCTTTTCAGGCCTGAAAAACAATTTCATGATTTATTTCATATTCCAAATGCAGAATGGCATGGGAGACTAGCATTGTTTTCTGACAGATTGTCAAGCCTGAGGCTAGTGTACATGTCTGGCTGTACTGAATTCAAAATTGGTATTTTTTAGAGGAGGATGGCTGACTGAATTCCTGCTAGATTGGTTTCTTTGTAGAAATGTTCTGTTCTCCTGTGTTGTGATTCAGATTGTCTTTTCCTTCATAACAGGTGGTGACAAGTCCTTGGGGTGCCCTTAACTTAGAATTCCAGGAAAGTCATGTAGATAACATGGCACGCAAAAATTCACTGAAGCATGTTCAAAGCCTTTCTCTACAGTCATGTTTCTACGTGTGCTGCCCTCAAATTTGAAGCACCCATTTCTCCTTGTAAGCTATCAAGAAGGACAAGGCAGAGTAACCTGCTGTGAGCAAATTTAGTGCAAAAGTTTCATTCCTGGGAAGTGTAAGGCCATGCAGATGATTTGAGCAGAGAGTGCTTTAGGATTGTGGGGGCTCTGAAAAAAGGAGCCCTTGCTGTTAGATGCACCCAGCTCTAAAATGCTGGGAGAACATCATAACTGTCAAAGAGAAGTCCATTATGCCAAAGTTGGTGCAGAGTTCTGTCAATAAGGACAGAAAAAAGTTTTTTACCAATTACATGTGTTTTGCTGTTACATCATGTTCTGGTGTCTTCATTTAACTTTGGGTTTCGTGATTGAATTTATTTCGTAATTGAACTTAATTTCTCTCATTATGATGGCATAGTTTTTTGCTTTTCCAGTCTTATTTTTAGAGATGTAGGGATACCACTCATGACAATTCTTTCACTTTACCTTTTCTCCTAATGCAATTAATAATACTCCAAATGATGCACTGGGCTGTGGTTCGATAGGCAGGGGCAGGGAGAGTGCTAAAAATGAGAAAGGCACTAATTTATCTGGGTTGTCATACCACTTTTCATAAGGGTGCAGATGGTACCAGTGAAAAGAATTTCCTCTGCAGACTTTAGCATCTGAAGGCACACAGGTGTATCTTGGCACCAGTCCATGAGTCTTTAGCTGCTTTGGCCATGCCTGATTTACAGTGCCAGTCCAGCAAATAACAGAGGAGAGGAGCTGAAGCAGTGTGGGTGAATTTACTATATCGAACACAGTCATCTGTGATGGCTTCTGCTGCCTGAAAAGGCTTTAAGAGGTAGACCAGGCTAAAACAAAACTTCAGAGGACAAAATACCACATGAAACATTTGGAACATTAATCCATACTCCTTGATTTCAGTTATTAGCTGAGTCAATAATTTTTGGGCTTTTTCCCCCCCATCCTTCTCTTATGTAACTGTCCCTATCTGCTCAATAGCTGACATAATACCTTTATTTCTCTTATTTTGTTTGCATTAAAAAATCCAGTGCCTGGGACATGACAACACGTGCTTTTGACCTTGCAGTGCTGCCCTTATCAGCAGAGTGTTTCATAACCTCTCCCACTGAAGAAGATAAGGTTGACTAAACTGGATCTGTCTCGAGCCATCGGGCATTCATCCACAATGCTAAAGCCAATTTCAATGAGGTCACTTTTTCACACAACAAAACTATAATAGTTTTTGTCTCCTACTGTCTGATTTATTCTGCTGGCAAGGACTGCTGATTTCCCTGAAACTGAGGAGACAGTTTTTATTTTTAATTTTTTTTTACTCTAGATAGGAAAGCAATGTTTATTTTTACGAGCATAAGTTTTTATATATAATACTTTACTATGCCTCGGTTGTGAAATTACTTCACGATTTTCCTTTTGATCTGCCTGCATTCTACGCTCCTGCAGGATTTGCATTGTGAACTGTACCCTGTTGCTATACATACAATGCAAAGTATTTAAATACTTTCCTACTTTATGGAGATAATTATAAGCTCTATTTCTTGAACAATGAAAGCAAGACAAATGCTTAAGTCTTCCCATTTCAATTGTAATAAAGCAGATGTAAAATGAGTTCCAAGGGATTAAACACCCTGGATGTACTTTGAATTGTCCCATTAAACACCTTGTCCCAGAGAGCATTGTAATTACCACGTCTATTTGATAGTTTCTCATTAATTACACTGCCACTAATTCTTGGTATCCTATGCATTCTCTTCTCTTCTTGAAGTTCTCAGAATGAACTAAAAGAAAAGCAGATAAGCATGTGTGTGCCCTAGAGGAGTTATTTGGGTCATTTTCACACTGAGGTTAAAATGGGAGTGTAGCCCCTCACTGGTGTGGATGGGTTTGCCCAGGGCACAGTGGGGTGAGGGAATTGCATGTCTGAGCAGTGTTTCTGCAGTCTCAGACACTGACCTGGCACTATGACTGGGCTGCATAAATCAGCCATGGATTCTCAGCAATGGGCTGGGGGATGAGGAATCGAGGCAGTGACTAGGCTCATGTGGGTGCTGCTCAAATACCTGCACACAGACTGATGGAGGCACCTAGAGGTGTAATTAATGTCCTGGAAGGTACAATTGCAAATACACAGCTGAGCAAGAATGATACATTATTGTACGTCAGATTAAAAAAAATATAGTTTTTCCTTATCAAATCAAACTGTACTTCTTAGAATGTTAAAATATGGGTACCTACTCAGTCTCTTTTCAGGATAACCTCTTGCATCTTTTGTGTTCACAGTCCCGCACATAAACTCACCCCAAGCAATCATCCCATGTCAAGAGAACTACATTTCACAAGCCTGTGAACCTTGGGTCAAATATGTCCATAGGGTTAATATAAAATTAAAATATAGCTGCAGTTTACTCATTGAATTGATGTAATGAAATAAAGTTGGGAAAAGAGAGAATGTTCATTTTTCTTTGACCAACAGATACCAATAGAACAGACAAGATTTCTGACACGTCATCAAAGGTACACAAGGATGCTATCAAATTTATTTATTTTACATGATTTCTATACTTTTCTAATTAAGATAGGTTTTAACATATTCCAATTGAATTCATTTAACTTTTGTCCCACAATAATCTTCTCACTTCCCTGAACCCATTCTTGGTTGATAAAGGAGGGAGAAGTATTGGTGTGATGTCGTCGAATGATGAATTTCTTGCTTATGGTCAAACCCTTCTGCAGATACCATCTCAATCTAGAAAAGGAATGATGCCATTAGTTCTGATGTCATGGTAGCTTCCTTGGCTGACTTCGAGTGCAAATCATCATGACCTGTGGATTCATCACTCCTCCTGAGCCTTCTCCTAGTGGAGGAGTCTCAAATGCAGCCAGTAGGAGCCAGCCCTTCACCTGTCATTCAGGAGGAACGGGTTTCCAAAGCTGCCACAAAGAAAGGGATAGCACATCTTCCTAAACCACAGAATGATGTGGAAAGTGTTGAAATGCCTCACTGACAAGAATAGCAAGGAATACTGTAACCTGCAAAACATTGGTGGTGAGGCTTGCAGTGATAATTGTGAAATGGCACAGATCTTCATTAGCTTTCAGTGGAGGAATTCCTTTTTAGGGTTTTTGTTTCTTCCGTCATGTCTGGATTTCCACAGTTGTGTTGGTATGTGGTGCTGTAGTAGCATCAGTCTTTAGGGCAGAAATGTTCCTAGATTTATAATGGCACTGGTTTAGAGTCACAGTAGATTTTTTCTTGTGTTGCAGAAATGCATCTGTGTCTTTCATCACTGTGTTATAACTTTCTCTGGCGTAGTGTTTCTAGCATTGCAATTTTAAACTACAGCTCTTTCTTACTAAGAGATACCTCCAAGCAGGGGTTCCCATTATTTTAAGCACTGTGTTATGCCTCCAGAGGAGAGTTCCTGAACCAAACCATAAACTTACCCTTTTTCTTTCCTTCTTTTATTTTTTCCAAAAGAAGAGCTTTTCCCTGAGTTACTCTGACAGTACACTTACATAATCCAAAGAGCAGCACAAGATTCCCAGCTCTCTCTTTAGAGACATGCTTATATCAAAGAACACTCACAACTGGGAGGACCAGCAGCAATATATGACAAATGTGTATAAAAATTAATGCATCTCTCTGTTTTTCCTCCACTCAGACATTTAATATCCACGTGAATTTCTCCCTCTTGCCTTTCTGAGGGGCTTCACTGCCATATATTCTTACTGTATTAATTACCCCTGTCCACTTGATAACTGCATCACAGGGGGAGATCATGCAAATAAGCAGCCAGTCAGGATAGAGCAGAGTTAGTACATAAAGCAGATAAATGAGTAGTGAATGTGTTTTCAGTCACAGCAAGCAGTAGTTTTGGACTAGCACATTTTGCCATTTTTCCTTACAGTGTTTGGGGTTCCAGCACTTGGGCAGGCCTGACAAATATGACAAAGCAAGATTTGTGAATGGGATAACAAGTAATTACACTGCATAAATTCAGCAGCAATAATGCACTCTTTGTTTCCATGTCTGGGATCTAGATGTGTCTAGGAACACAACCACCATGACAGATGTTAAAACAGAACACTGGTAACTGCAGAGTACAAATCTGGCATTGGTGTTGAGATTTACTGAGCTTGTTTTTTTTAATTTTAGTGAACAAAAGGCTGTTAATTCAAATAGAGTCTGTTTCTGAATTTTAGCAAAATTCTCTGTAGACTAGATTTTTCAGGGCATGTGAACATGATGAATTTCCAGGCTTAATGACTTCTGAGCCCCAGAAAGCCCTAATGTTCTGCATTTGTCAGGGTGAACTGAATGCTGCCCTGCTTTTATTCCTATTTAACTGCTATTGTCAGATATGCTCAACAGATCTGGGCATTAAAATAAGGTTTGATTAAAATAAATCTTACAATTTAAAAAATAATAATCAGATACAATTTCTGTAGTTTTCTGGGCTCGGTCTGTTCTGTTCTTTCAGAGGAGATCTATCAGAACAGCTCAGATCGACCTGCACATTAACAAATCTCTTTCTGAATAAGCCAGGCTATGCTTAGAGAAGGTTCTTTCAGCCCTGCCTGCAGGTTGTGGTGCTGCAGCCACCTTTGTGGATTTGTTTATAAATCAGTCATGCTGAATCAGCCACTCCTGGCATCCAGAGCACTGATGCTACAATGCAGAGCTCTGCTAGAACAGGCTGTACCACAGGTGCTTTTTGCAATAAAGTACATATATATCATATATATACCCCCAGAGGTATCTGGGACAGTTTAGGGTGAAGGAGTTGATGAGGTGCAGAAGTCTTTCAGCTTTACAGATTGCATTGGGCCCACAGCTATCTGATCTTTTCCAAAGAAGACTCTTTATTTCCTAAATAATTCTCTTTTTTGGACAAGAGTGGTTAAATTATCAGGATGGTGCACAGGAAATTAGGCATGTGACACCTGCTAAAAAAGAACAGTGGGCATTTACCATCTGATTCAAGAGAGTTCAGTTTTTGAGTCTGAAAGTTAAACAAAGTGAAGTTTTTCAGCTGATATGGGGAAGTTAGAACCAGGGAGCATAGATCCTCAAAACTGCTCAGAAATTTGCTGTCATCATTATTTGTCTTGTAGTTGCCCAAAGAGCTAAAAAGCCTGGACAGCTACTCCCAGGGAAAAAATGATACTCCTCATAAAATAAAAATTACACTGGTAAATGTGACCAGTATAAGCAAACACTACAGATGCATAGAGGCACAAGGTTAATAAAACATAGATATTACCTGATTTAATTTTCCAGGTTTTATTTGTCTAGTTCTGGTCTTCAGTTTGAGGGTATAGGTTGTAGGAAACACATAGATTTTTCTATTTCCCTTACACTTTGTCAATTTCCCTTGATTTTTTTGGTCTAATTATCTACAAGATTACACTTTAAAGCTATATTGATATTGAGTATTTAAAAAGATGAGTTTATCCACTCTGGCCTGTAAATTTGGGTTGGTTTCTCTGTGCTGTGTACCAGCAGCACCTATTAGTTCCAGGATATTCATGCCTTTGCTGGTTACAGTAGGAGCAGGATGACCAGCCTCTTCCCCACTGCACTTTATATCAGATCAAATGCTGCCTGCAGCAGCAGCAATTTGATAATCGTCTTCATGAAACTACTACAGACTCATTACTCTGGGCAAATTGCTTTGTATGGTGTAATGCACTGGGCTGGAGTCTAAGGAGACATGAACCCCAAACAGTGCTTAATACAGACCATAAAATATTTAGAGCCTGATACATTAGTTTTAAAATGCTTACAAAGGTTACATTTTATCCAAAAAGAGAGAGAGGAAAAAATGCTGTTCCCATTAAGTCAGTGATTTAATAGAGTTTTCAGTACAATGCATTTACTCCATGATAATCAATTACCTCCAGCAAATTAAAATATAAATTAGGTTGTCTGGGAGAAAAGGAAGCTCTAAATCAGTTCATTCTGGCTGCACATAAATACAAATTTTATAGTTATGGTTTCCTAATGTCAAAACCAACACATCATGAGAGAAAGATATTTTTAGCTGCTGTGATTCTTAATGCATCAACTGTATTGATTGCATTTTTGTCAAAGTAGGGATTATCAAAATATATTTATAACCTTTAAAATGTTCCTGCATTTCTTCATTATATACATCAGGTATGCATGAATGGTTTGAGAAGCAAACATTGCATTTCTACTCAGCAAAATACTCAGAAAAGCTCAGCAGACTTTTTTGGCTTTTTGGCTTTTTTTTTGCCTTTTCCTAGTAGCCAAATGTACTGAATTGGAAATTTAATTTCTATTCAGAACTAGGGATGGTAACTATATTCAAATTAAATACTGCAACTGATAAGTGAGCTACTAATACCATTGTACATCGTCCTAATTAATACTGCATCATTCTGAGTAATATCAAAATACATGGGGAAGAAAAAGGGTGATTTATTCTGGAAGCTGTATGGGTACTGCTGGCTACAGCAATATCACAGCTGCATTTTTGTGTAGCTTCTCTGCCAGTGGCAGTAACATGTTGAAAATACTTTGAGGGGGCATAATTACATGTCAGAGTTGTGGTTGCTGTGTTATCCCCATTCTCTCACTGCTTTGTCTGTGGGGTCAGAAGCAAACCTGTCTGGATGGAGGGGTGGTATTTGGGGTAGCATGGCCTTGCACTGCCTCTCAGCTCCAGGTGAGATTATGATCCTTATGTAATTTTCTGTGCTTGTAGCTTTTAAGCCATCTTTCATGGCTTTTATCTGCAAAATGCTAGAAATCCATGTGAGGTAGGATACAGGGCTAAGAACAGAGAGGTCATTAAACCCTGATGATTGTCTAAGAAAATTAAAAATAGCTGGTGTATGGGAAAACCAGCTTGTGGAGGAAAGACCATCTGATGCCCTCTGGGGGGAAGTGCAAGGTTCAGGTGCAGCTACTGCAGTCAGTTCTCCTTCCTCAGCAGAGGACATTGGAAACTCCAGGGGTTTAACACCATGACCACGTTCCTGGAAGGGTTACCTGAAGTCCTCAGACTGCTGATGGTTGGAGCTGCTGGAGGAATGTGCTCAAGCTCAGTAATACCTTGGGGACAGCCTGGTGCTTGCAGTGAAAGCCTTGGGCTGTGCATCTCCCGTTCTGGGGGTGCCAGAATCCTGCACGGTGCTGCAGAATGCCCAGATCCCCATTCTGGGGCTTTGGGTGCCCTGCCTTGGCTCCAGGGACAGCCAGATCGTTCCTGTGTCACAGAAAGCAGGACAGTAAATGTTCTCACCTGCCCTTACTCTGCTGTCCGTGCCAGCCTCATATTCTGGGCTCTGTGAGCAATTTTAGCCTTACAGCCACAGCACAATTTAATTGCTTTTGCAATTGATTTTGTAGGATGGTTCTCCTCCCATCTTGTGCTTGGCTACAATAGGAAGAAGACATGTTTTAAAATACCCTTTTGAAATATATGGCCATTTTCAAAAAGGACTTTTTTATTTTTTTTTACTGTGCTGTGTGGCTTGAATAAAATAAATTATGGCTAGGAGTGGAAAAAATCAATTTTGCAGATTTGTTAATGTAACAAAGATCCCTTGTATTCTACAGGAAGAATTGATTCTTGAAATCAGACTTAGATATTTTAAGCTTGCACTCCTGAGGCTTGCAAACTCTTGTGTTATTTAATTTTTATGTATGAATGTTTTGTTGGGAGTTTCTTAGATCATAAATAAAATCAAAATCATGCGACAGGAGGCAAAGGTTTTTCTTATGAAAAATTCTTTCTTTCTGACATGCAATAAACCACAGCTGAGTGAGTTTTGAAAAGAAATCCGAACATAAAAGCCCCACCATGAACCAGAGCTTCTTTGTGAGTAATTCTGTGATAGCTTGATTCCATATCAGATGAACTAGAGATTGTGTCAGTGTAGTTCAAAAAGAATTGTGAGTTTAGTTTTATGAGTTGTAGTCCTATGGTCTCCATTCTAGTTTTTCTGTGGTATTTACCATTTGATACAGAACACATTTTTAGATCTTTATTTTATTTGACATTAAAATGTTATTTTTAGATTTGAATTAAAGGTCTCTACAACATTACATCAAGGCCATATTTTTAATATGATAATAGTTAATATTGACATCAATATAGACACTGAATTATTGTGAATATTTATTTTGAGTTTACACAGTTAAGACAATCTTCCAAAAGCTTTCCACCAGAAAGTTAAAAAAAAAATAAATTGTTTCCCAGTACAAAAATTTAATTTTTTTTTCCTAGTAAATTCTTGGAACTTGTAAACAGAGCTTCTCAGAGGAAGCTGGGCTAAGTTGGTCCCCAAATCCAGAGAAGTTCCTCTTGAGCATTTCTGAAGCAGTGAATGAAGGAGATACACTTCTGGACTTCAATCCTGGATTTGGTTCATTTCCTGTGTGTGGATTTTAGCAGATCAGGATCTGAGACATGAGACTTGGGAATGAAGGCAAGAGTAACAAATATATACAAGGCATTGAGAGACACATTTCCATATTATAGGCAGAGTTATTTGATCTTCTTCAAGTAAAAGCATCTTATTTATGTACATTAAAGGCAGTATTTAAATATAACCTGGAGGCTCATGGTGCCTGGCAGTCCCCACAGGAGGAAACACCCATACCATCGGTGGGAATTTGGGAGGGACAAATGTTGGTGTGAGATCAAGTTTGTGCTCTGTCTGTGCCTAAATATATTTGTGCAGGAGCTGCTTGGCTGTGACCTTTGACAGTTCTGGAGAAATGTGAGGGTGCTGTGCCCCCAGCTGGGGAAAGGGCCCAGGGAAGCAGCAGCTGCAGCCAATTCCCCAACCACCACATTGGGATTGGCAGCAGCTGGGGGAGCAGAGGGTTTAAAGGGAAGGGGCTGTGCTGGGAGGAGTTCAGGAGAAACTGTAAGTAATTTTAGAGTCAGTTTTTGGTGTCTTGCTGAAGTAGAGCTCTGCTCTGAGTGATGTGTTTGGGGTGGGGTGGTGCTCCTCTGTCCTTAAGAGGAGCTGGGGCCATGGATCTGCTGCTCCTGGCAGGGTACTCAGTGGGTTCCTTCTGGTGTCACTTCATGGCACAGCTCCTGAATCTCCCCAAATGGAGTGTGAACCATCAGAGGACAGCAGCTTTCACCACTGGTCTGGTGCTGGGTACCCACGTGAGAAAGTAAGTGATGATTTCTGCTCTAAAAAACTCTGCTGTCCTCTTGAGACAGAAACCGAAAGGTTAACTTCACATAGGCAGAAGTATTTCTGTTGTAAAAGATGTTTTTATGTCTGGTGTGCTGGTGAGCCACGAGGTGAGCAGTGCTGTGGGAAAGCAGCATGGGCAGAGACAGGCAAAAAGTGTTCCCTGTTCCCTTTTTGCTGAAAAAAACTATGGAGAGAGAAGCATTTGTCACAGGGGCAGGGCATGGCTGTATTGAGGAGAGATGCTCTGGGAGGCAATCTCCTGTTTGCAACTTCAAAACTTCATCTGCCCCTGTTTTCCTGGGATTGATTTGGCACCAGCAGTAACAGAAGGAGCATACCCAGTGAGGCTGGGCCCTCTGGGTGCTGAAATGTGAGTGCTGAGCAACGTGTGGGGCTGCAAGAGGGGTGGCAGCAGGAAACTGGGCTGTGGATGATGAATTTGTGTTATTTACCTAACACTGCACGGTGGCACTGGTCAGGGTTGCCTCATGTCATGGTCACAATTATGTGGGCCCATGTTGGATGAAGGTAGGTGGTGGTGATAATCAGTAAATGTTAGCACATGATTAGGTTAGTGCAAGTGAGCAGTGGTGTTTCTTATGACTATACTTAGCTTGGACTTGCATCTCTAAATGCCAAATTCCTTTGATACTTTTTGTATAAGCTGAATAATTGTGCTTATGGCCCACAAATTCCTGTCCCTGCCTGAAGTTTAGGTTGTGTTGAATGCATCTGTTAATGGTGTGTATTTGGCCTTGCTGCCTCAGGTTTCAGGTGTAACTGATTGTTTCTCTCTTCTTCTAATATAATTTGGGGCTACACTTCCCCTTCTGTCTGGAGGACCAGCTGGACTCAATTCCCCAATCACCAATTAACAGCAAGACCTTAAATGTGTGTGGTTAGATCTCTTTTTTTCTTCTTTCTCCACCTTTTGAGGATGCTGAGTGAGTGTTTTGGGGTGGGGAAGGGAGAAATCTGGGTAATATGAATAGAGATGAATGGTGGCAGATGAGATTCATCCTTCAATTCTGTGTTACTGTGGTAACATCCCGCAAGTATTTTATATTCTGATTCCAAAAGATACTTTATGAATAAGGAAAAAATCTATTAGATGCTGATCTACCATGGCTATGCCCTTAACTAGAGAGAAATGAATGTTGTAGTGATTGATTTTTCCAGAGTAGTTGAGTGCTGTAAAACGTGTTCCTTCCTGTGCCCACAAAAACAGCTGTACCGGTGGAAAATGTTTATCCTCAAGGGGCTGCAACTTGGAGATTTGTCTGCTAATATCTCCTAGAGGGATTATTTTGAAGAAGTAACCCTCAGCTTCACGTGGCAGAAAAGGGTGTGCGTGGTTTGACGGAGTAGGTGAATAAACAAACGTGTCCTCACTGCAGAGGTGACTGGAATGCTTTCCCTGGCTTGGCTCTTAACTCTATGGAGGTTTTTTTCCTTTAGTAGGGACATTTTTAGTTCTTTGCTGACTAAAGCAGGAGTTAACTGAGCTTTTCAGCTGTGAACTTGAGAACTCTGCGGAGGCTTTTTCCCAGGTGTACTTTTCTCATTTGAGCAAGTGTCCAGGGGAATTACTTTTACTGAAGGAAATGTTAACAACAAAAGGTACACAGTTGTGAAGCCCCAGGCCTTTAAGATGTGCACTTGTGATTCTTTGAAAATGAGCCATATGCTGAGAACATGTGAATCTGCGAGCACCTCATATGGATTTTTGCTATTGGACACTTGCTATGCATCATTTGGAAATGCATGCATGTATTTTTAACAGGTTTCTTTTCTGTGGTGTGGGCTTGTTTGTTTTTTAAGAGCTTGTTCACATCTTATTTTTCTCCTTCAAAAGTTTATTCTGTGTGACTTGCAGGAATCAATTGCAAGTATATGAAGCAAATTGTTGTTTGTATAGGTGTTTGGAGTGCTGCAAAAGAATTTCTCAGCATGGATTTGGTTTGTTGCCTGTACAATGATATACTGCCTTTTCAGCTGCACTGGTCTTTTGCTTGACATCTTTCAAACACTTGTTTCATTTGCATCAGTGAGCATATCTATCTATGGGACAGGGGAACTAATTGACTTCATTAGAAATATTAAACTCAGTGGTGCCCTTTCAAATTGTTTTAGTTATTTCATTGCCTTTTTTTACTCCAGTCACTTAATGCTCCTGTGATTTTTTTCTTTTTTTAAAGTATTTTTTTAAAAAAAATTGAAGCATGGACTGTATTTAGGGACTCCTAGTTGTGTGCTCCATCTGACAGGAGATGTAACATTGCAGCTGATAGCTATGATAGCTATGGTAACTCAAAATTATCCAGTGGGAAGGATCCAGAGGCATTGTGTGTAGCCTGCATTGGGAATAGGGTGATTTGTGGGAGCTCTTTAAGAGGAGGAAAGCTGATAGCTGTCTGACAACACCACCATCCTGGATAGAAGTAAAAATGTTTACAGAATATCAAAAGTATGTTTTCTGCAGATGAAACCCTGACAAGGTTTTCTTGCAACAAAGCCAGTATTTTGTTCTGGGCTGTGATCTCTGTGGTCCTTTGGAGCTGCTCAGGTGGTTTGGTGAGGGGAATCACAAACATCTTGCTCTGTCATCTGGCTCCTGAAGATAATCTCCATAATTAGAGCTGAAATGAGCTGAAAACAGGCATTCTCATGCACCTCATTTACAAGCATGTGGCACTTCTCTGCCATAGTCTGAGCAGAACTGAAACTTCTGTGCACTTTGTGTGATCTTGCTATTACTGCAGGGCCAGATTCTCTATTGTTTTTCCAGTTAAATTTCATACCTGCCTGGACCCTTGTTCTGCTAATATAGAGGTAGAAACAAAATCAATCTTCATGAGATGAGAAGCAGGAAAATGGGAAAATGTGTCACATGATGACAGCATCAAACTAAACACCAGCCCTGATTTTAAACTTAGCAGAATGTCTTTCAGTCTGGCTTTGTGTCGCTGTTTACCTTAACAGGTAAAAATTGAATAAAACTTTGAGAGGCAGGACAGTTGCCCTAAGGAAAGTAAGTATTTCTGAGTTTCAGACTGAAAATAATAACTAGTTATTAGTTATAAAACTATAACTAATCACTTAGCAGCCCATGGTGATACTGCTGGTTTCTGCAGTGTGCAGTTTCCTTTTTGTACAAATTGCCAAATGTCTTTGTTCTCTGAAGAAATATATATACTAGTCAAGAGAAGATATTAGTGACTTAGGCAAGTATCTTCTTCTATATATTACTCCCACCTAAACAACTATAAGGAGCAAACAGTAGAATAAATTGCCTGTCTGGTTCTATAAATCAAAAATACAATCTTAGTCCAATGCAACGCAAGGCAAATACAATAATGGCAAAATCTATAGCTGTAGGGATGATAAAGTATCAAAGGCATCTGCCCTATACTGAGGCCTGAGCATGGGATACATTATTTAAATGTACAGTAGGCAGTGGAAGTGATCAATACTTCACAAGCCTCGACTTCTAAAAAGTGGTGAATTGATTTGATCTTACCAGTAGATAGCTGTGGGGGCAGTAATAGGGATTGCTAAAATACATGCCATGGTCTTTATTCTCCTGTTGCAGTCTTTGCATAGCTGTTTAAACCTGGGGAACTGAACATGGGAGTGTTTGAATTGGTAATAAATAACCAACTGAACACAAAGCATTGCGGAATCTGGCTGCCCTTTTGCGTTCTCATGAGATTATGGGCATTAAGCTCCCCTATAATGGTAATTCCATTAATTCCCTTTTGCCAGTGTCAGTGAAAACAGGGAATCCCTTATTGTTCAAGTCTTTGGAACTCACAGACCATGCTGGGACCACCTAATTTGGGCAGAATTTGCCCTTGCTAAGTGGTCAGAAATGCCTTTTGGGAAACCTTATCTCCCCTGCTCTTGACTTTTCTCAGGTGGTTTTATTAGTGTTAAACTGTTGTCTCTGTGTAACTCATCTGCTGTAATATTTCCTCTGCTCTGTAGGCTTCAGGAAAACTGTCTTGAAGCATCTTGGTATTTTAGGCGGTTGATTTTCAGTGCAACAGATCTCAGCTTCCTGAGATACTAGAAGTGCTGAAGACTTTTCTTAAAGAAAAATACTTTGTAATTGCTGAACTGCTTCAGCAATTTTGCATTGTGACAGTTTAATTAGTAAATGATCTCAAGGACTTAGTGAATAGTGAGATGCAGTTACAAGTCCACTCACAGCTGATGGGAGTTCTGATATCCACGACCACAAGCTTTCATTTCATTTGCCTTCTAATTTTTAGGATACTTTTTACTTCATTATAAAGTGCTAATGCTAATAATCTCTTTACATGATAAAAGGTTAATAACATTTTGTCTGTGCTTATGGCTGTTTTTCCTGCAACCAACTTTATTGGTGATCAGTAGGTTTTTACTACAATTATGCAAGTGGTTGTACATAGAAAAATGTCACTCTGTGTGGCTCTAAATAGAAACTAGCAGAGCACAAGAAATGGAGTAAAATACTTGGAAAACATGAAATTGGCACCTGTGAATTTTCCTGTTACCTGTGAGCTGTAATTGAAAGCTACATTTTTTCTACCTGTTACTCTGGGTTATATCCATATTCTTTATTCCTAATGCCCTGCTAAGCTTCCCCATGTGACCAGCTGCAGTTTTAGTCTCTTCTTGGGACAAAAATGAGGATTTGGGGTTGGATGCTGAGAAGCCAGGGCAATACTCAGCCTCCAGACACTTACAACAACTGTTATCTGTAGCTGCTACTATCAGAATAGTGAGGGGAGAGGGATAAAGCCAAATAAAACCCCAACACGATAAGTTTGGGTTTCTGCTACCAAACCCTTAATATTGGTGGATCATATGGAAGACTGATCACAGCAGGCTGGGCTTTGTAGCTGTGCTTGAGTTCTCAAAAGACTGGAAACTCAGTGGGTGTTATGCTTAAGGATCCTCTAACGAGAGATAAATAAATGAGTAGATAACCTGAAAAGTATTGGTGATCCTCTAGAAAGCTATATGCTAATATGAAAAAGATGTTAATTCACAAATGTGGTGAAACTTGTAATGAAGATGAAATAGGGCTGTTGGAGGGGGAGGATGGTGTAAAGAAATGGAAAAGGACATTGGATGGATGGTGGGGGAAAAAAAAGACAAGGCCCAAGTGTTGCAGGGCTGGAAAAGGACCTTTAGGCCCCTCTGACACAGAACTCTTGTTTCTGAAGCAGGACCAAAGAGCACCCCCTGTGCTATTCCTGTACTCCCTGTACACCTTCTGTGTTGTCTTTTTATACTCCTCATTACTTATTCTGAGGATTTTTGCCACAATTTAGGAATGCTGCTATTGTCCTCATTCCACATGGACACAAAGGCAAACTGTTCTCTGCAGCAGATTTTTATTGCTTCAGTTTTCATTTCTTTATGCTAAATTGTCCATTTTATTGCAGTAGCAGATTGTTTGTGCTGAAGTCTTGGGCCTTTTGGTCATATGTTGTTTTCCAAAGCACATCTCCAGTTTAAAATTACTGTGAGTTCTATCTGGGCTAACACTGTATTTCCTGACCCTTCCAGCTTTGGTAGTTTGAAAACTGAATAATCAAAATCCTTACTTCATCAGCCAGGCCATTATGGTACTTGATAGGGCTGACACAAAGGATTTATTGCTGCTGATTCCCCTTCAGTGCAGCCTTTCTCTTTGGCAGGAAATTGCAGTATCTTCACTACAGGCTGGTCGTGTACACAGACTCTTGTACTCTGCACAGCTCTTCTGATGCCATAATTCTAATATTTTTGTGCTATTATTTGTCAAGATGTAGATAAAGAATTATTGTTATCTTATTCTTATAAAGTGTTACGTGTCTGCAAGAAGAGATCAGATTAACTTGATGTGTCTTCGTGATAAATCCTGCTTGCTGTTCTTGGCCTTCATTGTTGTCTTTAACGCAGTGAATCCCATTCATTATTTGCTCTGCTATTTCTGACTGTCTAGTTCTTCCTCTTCCATGGCCATGCTACAATGTCTTAAAGAATAAGTTCAACCTTTTGCACTGTAGCCATCTCTCCCGAGTTCTTGCAAATAAACCGTTGCTGGCTCTGAGGATTTCACCTGCTAATTCTTTAAATATCCTTGGAGGAAATTCATCTTCCCATGTGGGTTTGGGTGTTGGAGAAAACAAACCAACCTATCTTCCTTCCTAATGGTTTCATTTACCTCTTGCACAAAACAGAAGTTGGTAATCAGTGCAGAAAGAAGTAGAAAAGTATGATTCCAGGTACAACTACAGGGTAAATGAATTTTTCTTCACACAAGACTAAATTTTTGTGGAGGCTGCAAACAAAATGAGGTGAAAATAACAGTGTACAAAAGCAGCAAATAGGTCTGAATCCTTTCATTTTGGGAACTTCCTTTATTCAGTTCCTTAAAAACATGAAGGTAAGGCCAGTCAGGTGATTGTGTATATTATACTGTGTCAGTGCTTATTTCTAAACATGAAAATTTTTTCACCTATGTCTTTCTGAAGATCAAGATAAGTGTGAAATAACCTGGTATAAGTTTAAGGTGCATGGTGACACCAGCTGGTGGTGAAATAAATGTGTATAGAAGTGTGAGTTCAGATCCTTCCACTGACTTGGATGGAGAAAGGGAAAGTCCTGGAATGGTGTTCATACCATGTCACTGCAGCAGTGAGATGTGGGAGCTGGGTTCCTTTGCAGAAACTGTTTGGTGAACTTCAGTAGTGCATTTGTGCTACTGACATGGCTGGGAGTTTGAGATCCACAGACTCACCAGCCTGTCAGAAAAGCAAAATCTTCACCATTGTTATTTAAAGCTTTGTGCACATTAAAACTCTTGGATTGCACCTTTCTTCCAGCACAAAAGAACAACAGTATCTTCAATAGAATAGTGTAAGATGGAACACTCTTGGGGCTTCACTTGAAGTAGCTGAATAAACTTGGGGTTAGTAGCTTATGAGGAGTGTTAAGAAGGATTAAACTCATATATTTCCTCATGTAAAGAGTTAGTTTGTGGGAAGGAGTAAGTGCTGGTCCATTTTTGGTTTGGGGTTTATTTAGGAACCAGTGAAGCTGGAGCTGCCACTGTTTGAGCTGGAATAACATTCACCCATGTACAGACCCAAGAGTGTAAAGCAGGGACGAGCCCTTGCAAAAGAGCAAGGTATTTTAAACAAAAGGAAACAACTCCCCAGCTGCATCTTCATAAAATTCCAAGGTTCTGCTACAAATGTGTTGGTTTTAATGATATATTGTCACTAAATCTGCATTACTCTCTTGAATTTATTAGAGCTTGTTTATCTTATTTAAGAAAGAAAACATGGCTTTGAAATGTCTTGATGACTGTCAAGACTTTCCATCTCTGTGTGTTTTTAATGGAATAATTCAGAAACATGCATTATCAAACAGTATATTAACACCTAAAAAGCAGTCCCTGATGTGCCCTATATGCTTCTGTTTTCTTACTGCAGGCTTGAAATACACCAAGCAATTTAATTCTCCCAAGCTGTATTGTTTTGATAGGATTTCAGTATCTGATATTTCCCTGCCTTTAATGGCCATGGGGATTGTCTCTGCTGAAGGGAGCAGCTGAGCTGCCTGTTAAGCAGTTTTCTTGGAAAAGAGTTTTCTTGTGAAAGGGAAAGCCTTGCTTGGGTGTTTGACATGTAGGAAGGGCATGGTCTTTCAACATAATTGCCTCAAAGGCTCAGTATACAAAAATTAAATGTTTAATGAAAATGCTTTTTTCTCCCTTCAGCAACTAGTTGTGTTTAACCTTTTATCCTGCTCCGCCGCCTCTCCTTTTGCACTACTGAAAATGTGGGAGATTCAGAATACACAGCCCAGAAAACCAGATTATTTTTCCATTTATAACAGAGAATGCATAAATCAAATTGGCTGCAGTAGTATGCTCTTCTGAGGTACAAATACAACTGAGGTGATGTGGGAGTCCAGCATGCAAACATAGACAAAAATATTCTGCTTTGAATTCTGATAGCTTTAAAAAAAGCTAAATTAGTCCTTGTAGTATTGTGACGGTTGGCTTCTGGTTTCCTTTCTAAGAAAAAACACATTCTAAATTATGTTTGCTCCCAGAAATTGTTGGCATGACCCCAGTCCATTCTGTGATGTGTCTATTACTGTTTCATCACTGTCAGTTTTTGAGACATCAGCTGTGACCCTGAAATGGCTCAGCTGACACCACCAAGGTGGAAAGTTGTTTTGTGCTAATCACCAGGTGCCAGAGTGGTTTGTGCTTTTTAAAAATAGGTTTCAAGGCAAACAATAAAATAAAAACCCCAAACAGCCAAAAACTAAGAACCACACCCCCTAAAAAATCCCAAGCAAGCCTTTGTGAAACAAACCTTCCTTGTGCCTCCACGTGAGCTGAAGCACCCTGCAGCTGCTGTCTGAAGAATGGAAAATGACTGGGGTTATGGTGGTTGTAATGTTGTTATGACAAAGCTCTTTTAACTGCAGCCTCTAGCCTCTGAAAATTGTTCTAAACCGTGGGCTTTGCTGTAATCAATGGAGCTCCCCTGAAGCTCCTTGACTTCAGTGTGGATAAAACTCTTTGATACTTATCTGCAGATTATTTGGTTTTCTGTGCTTGGAGCTGTTCTTGCTCCTCTCTTGCTGAGTATCCAAGAGGAAGTTTGTAACTGCCAGGGAATTCCTGTCAATTCCTTTCATCACCTGTCCCCTTTGGAGGTGTTTTGTGTGTCAGCTCTCCCCACTGCACCTCAGCTCGGGGTGTTAGGGCTGTAAAAATCTTTCCAGTTACTCAAACTGCAGCACACCAGAAAGGTCAAAGTAATGCACTTGGACATCTCTCAGAGAATGCACAAGGGGTTAAAATTCTGGCATGTCATTCTCATAAAACAAGGATTTTCCTAGCAACATTGGCTCAAACCTGTGGAATGGTATTTTTCTATAAATACCTCTCATCCTCCCAGGTGGTTGGCTGATCTAGGACAATGTCATATTCCTCAGTTTGAAATTAAACCCTAAATATGAAATGCAGCAGTGGCTTTACTATCACTAGCATTCTTGCAAATAGCTGATGGCAAGACAAGATAAATTGAGTCATTTATAGCATGAGATTATCAGTATGCTTAATACAATGAAATGTAAAAGCACTATGAAGAAAATATACTTGATATGCAAATTATACAAGATAAAGTAGCCATTCATGTAAATCTGTTAAAATTACTGAGGGTATAATATCATCTAGGGACTGTATAAGGTGTTGGTAGCTGCTGCAGCTGTTATTCTGCCTTGATCAGGGTTAGACTGAATCTGCCATGGCCATAAGCTGGTTTTGACCATTTGTTCTGAAGCAGGTAGAAATTTACCCAGCTCTTGTACCAGGTTATACCAGAAGCTTGCACCTACAGTGATCCATAGGCTATCTGCTGCTTCCCTGATAAACTGATTCATTATGGCTTGCATTTCTTTTGCAATGTAATCATTTGCAATGATATGGAAATATCTGCCTCATTATTTAAAAAAAAAAAAAAATTAGAGATGGTGGCAATCCCAAAGGAACTTGTAGAATGAATTAATTTTTTGTAGTGGATTAAAGTGCATGGATTCTAATTAATTCTGGCATTACCTTTTTCATAAAAAGAACCATCACATAATAAATTCATAATTAAGAAGGATTGTGCTTGGTGAGATTGACCTTTGTACCTTTACTCCTTTTTATTTTAATGCAACTGTCTTCAAAAAGGGATTTGGGCCTTGAGTAATCTCAGTAAGAAAATAAGTGGAATGGAAAATGTCATGAATATTTACAAGTATGTTGCCTTTTTGTTGCCATAGTTTGTTTATGGTTTGCTTATAAGCCCTCTTATAGGAGACTATAAACGTGCTTTCTAGTGCTAATATTTTATTCATTAAAGATGCTGTTCAGACCTCAACTGAACAGTTGGGTGTTGTCATCTCCCCATTAAATTCATTATTCAACAAATTTTTCCCTAGAGAAAACAAACTTTTGTGGCTTTTCTTCAATCTTTTCACCCTCTTCAGTGCTCTCCAGGCTTAAAGACTCCTCTACACCAGTCACTCCAGGGAGCCTGATGAAGAAAAATAACTTAAATGAGGCGTTATCTTCCCCTTTTGGATCCCTGCGTGCCCTGGCTGAGCTCTGGAGTGGCGCTGTCCTTGGGGCTGGCAGTGGGGGAGAGAACAGGCGGGGGAGAGGGGTTTGAGCTCCTTTGTGCCGTGCCTGGCTCAGGTCTGGCTGCCAGCCTGGAGCAGCAGCTGGGGCTGGAATGCCCTGGAAGGATGGGGAAAAAAGCTCAAGTTGTCCCATGTGGCAAGTGCTGATATCTGGGAAAATTTGTCCTATGAAATATGCTGGAAAACAACTGCTCTCAGTTCAGTTTTCAGCTTCCAGCAGACCCAGAAAATGTTCATCTGGGTGCTTGGTTTGCTGAAGAGCTCAGTGGGAGGTGGAAATTTGGCTTTGAGCCAGCACAAAACCAGGAAAACTGTGGCTTTGTTTTGTTATTTTCTGCTCCTGGGAGTGATTTTTGTCCCTTTATATTCTCTGCAAGTTGTTCTGCAGCTTGGTTTTATTAAGATATTATTTTAACTTGGTGCTGGATCTTGTCTACAAATGAGTGTTGAAATGCAGATCTGTTATTCTGATGAATAAATTGGATGACAGCTGCTAGGGAATAGTGAATGGATGCTTTATTGGGAGAATAAAACCATCACTAAATAAATGCTACTAGAAATAGAAAAAGAATATACTCAGGTACAATTGTTTTGTGTCCAAAGACAAAATCTACGCATTATAAAACAACACTCATAAAAGTGAAAACCCCCCTTTTCTGTCACTTTTTTCAGCCTGAGTTCTAAAACAGTCCAAATTTCTAAAAATTCAGGAGACTTATTTTTCAGGGTTTATCACAATTTTGCCAATGATATCTATACTTTTGGTATTTTTGAAACCATTGCAGTTATGTATTGACATTTCTTGTGTCCCTCAAGATGCTGATATTCCTTACAGTTGAGATTTGAACAGAAAGGGGCTGTCAGACTTGTTTTAATGTTGATGTTTGGAGGTGAATGTCATTGATTCCACTGATGGACACCGGGGGCTCAGGGTACTCATGGGATCTGCTCCTTCAGGACTGGCTGAGCTTCCCAGATCCCAGTGGAAGCTCAGATGAGCGAAGGAATTTGGTTTCTGGGGTTTTTTGCATCTAGATGAACGTTTTGGTTTTAAATGCCAATCTCAAAGGATTGGTGCGAGCTGCCTGCAATGAGTTAATGAGCCCAAATTGTGTAATTAATGATCCAATTGGCTTTGCAGAGCTGTTCTATTGAGGAGCCCACGGAGCATCACTAGATGGTGCTGCAGAGTAGGCTTGGCTGGGGCTTTGATATTTAAATTCAGGGAGCCCAATCGGGTGTTTAAAACCAGGAACCCCAACCGGACCATGGTGCCTGTGCTTGTAGGGTTTTCAAAAACTCTTAATTTGACTTTACTCATTTTTTTTCGTCTACTGAAGACAATAGCAGGCCTTCCATTGAATGCAGAGACCACCAAATAAAGTGCAAAGAGTTTTTGACATTACTGTAGTTTTGAATGTGATTTTAAACCAGAATTGTGCACAAGCATTTACTGAAACTTTTTATTCAGGGCCGGACCTTTATTTTATATATATCTGACAGAAGTTTTGTACCATATTGTTACAGAAAATGGAGAGATTTTAAAAAGCATGGAATTGAAAGTCTAAAACACTCGTGTCATTGCTTTATGACAAGAGCTGTGGCATCAAGTGTTGTCCATGCCACAGTGCCCTGGTGCCACCTCCCTAGAGTCCCGCAGACAGCAGATGCCCCAAAATGCCCCAAAACTCCCCAAACAGGTGAGGTCAGAGGTTGCACTGGCACAGAAAATGGCTTTACCTGTCTATTGATAAAAATCCTCATAGGTTGTTGTCCAGCATTGGCTCTGATCACAGTTCATTTAAAAAACTTTTTATCTGCCCAGATGATTTGAATATTTATTAAACGAATAAAAATGTTCAACTACTGGTAATTCTGGCCCACTTCCTTCATCTGTCCTTCAATTATTATTTCCAGGTAATTTTGTACATCTTTAAGTTATATATTGCACATAAATTTTTTTCTCTGCATTAGACATAAAAGACAGCTTCTAACAGTGTAAAATAAGCCTTTAAACTCTACAGTCTGTATCCTGGACAGATATAGCAGATCCAAAACCCATTCGAAGGTTTTGTGTGTTTTTATCTAAGCTGTAGCATTTGGGGTTGTAATTAGAGATAGGTGTTGGAAGTTCTGGTTGAGAATTTGAGCTTTTGTTTTGTGAGCTGTAGTCAAAATAATGACTTTGGAAAATGAGGAGTTATTAAATATATATTGATGTGGGGTTCTTTTTCTCTGTAAAACAGTGTTTAAACTTTTTGTTGTATTGGATTTTATTTTATAGTTTCAGGTTTTGTTTACCTTTTGTGACATTGTAAAAACTCATTATCTTTGTCCCACTCAATCTCCCCAGCAAATCTGAGATAAGGCAACCTACAAATGAAGTACTTATTTTGCTCTGTAAGAACAATATCTAAAGTATTTTTAACAAATACAGCCCTTTAACTCTTAGTAATAGTCACTATTTTAACACTCCGATAAGAGCATTTATATTCAATATACAAGAGAATACTGGGATATGCTTAGAAGTAATTATTCCCTGCCTAGATCTCCCAGGGATGCCTCAGAGGGCAGGTTCAGAGAAGATCTGGGAATCAGCTTCCTTCATTAATGACACAGTTTATTAGATGTGAATCCCCCTCAATAACAGTATTCGTCTTACGACTAAGACACTGTGGCAGAGCTATCTGATGCTGGAAGTAGATTAGCATCAGTGCTTTACTAATTGCTGCATTTTATTTCAGAGCTGGCTTCACGAAGGATGTGTTTCACACCTGAAGGTTCACTGGAACCTCTCTTCTCCAGGCAGGCGGGAAGTGTCTGGGGGCAGGGATGATTTTGTGTTTTCGAGGCTGTGTTTTCCATCCTGTCCGTTCTCTCACAAGCCTCACAGCAAGGCAGGAGGGCAGCAGTGGGAGGGGAGCGGCAGGATTCGGTGCATGGGCTGCAGCAGCAGCAGCAGGATTCGGTGCATGGGCTGCAGCAGCAGCATTCGGTGCATGGGCTGCAGCAGCAGGATTCGGTGCATGGGCTGCAGCAGCAGCAGCAGGATTCGGTGCATGGGCTGCAGCAGCAGCATTCGGTGCATGGGCTGCAGCAGCAGGAGGTGACAGCGGCGCTCCCCTGGTCACTGTCACTAGGTGGTACTGCAGAATCGGGAAATGGCCGAGCCTCTCCTGTCCAGCTACAGGAGGGGCGGGGGAGGCTACAGCAGCAATGACTGCACCTCCTTGGGCTAAAGCAGCTCTCAGGAGCCCTTCAGAAGCGTCTCTGGCGCTGCTCAGCTCCTTTTCTGCTTCAGCACAAGTGCAGCGGTGGCCTGATGTGGCTTGGAGCTGCATCCCACGAGTTGGTGGTTGGCGCCATAGACGTGGCTGGTGAATTTTCCTGCTGCTTCAGGAGTTTTGCCAGCCCTGCCAGGGGGGCTGTGCACGCTCCTGTGCCCGGGGCAGGGGCCAGGCCCGGGGCAGTGCCCGCGGCCCAGGCCCTCACCGCGGGCTGCGGGGCCGGAGGAGGCTCCTGCAAGCCTCCGTATGTTTTTACTAAATAGGTAACTGAGAAAGGGTTGTGATCTTTTAATTATCTACAGTGCGACATTTGGCCAAAGTCTGGTTGTTTGTTTTGTTTGGTTTTTTTTTTTTTAAGCATTTTTTCTGCCTTTGCTTGTTTCAGCTGCAACTGTGACTGTAATCCAAGGCTGTAATAGCTTCCTCACTGCTGCTGTGGCTCATTATGATAAGGACTTTTAGGGATTTTTCTGCAATAACTCCCAAATCCTTTTCTTGGACACTATATTGCAGTTGCATTTAATTTTGCAGACATTCTCTCATTGGGTTTTATTGTTCCAGAGCCTCTGGTGACCACATTACAGAAAACTTCTCATTTTCTTTCCCTTCTCTCTAAAAGTTTGCAGATCTACTTTGGAGTCTGAGTGGCTGTTGGAAGAAATGGGGGAGAAAACGAGCAGAAAATTGGAAACAAGAGCTTTCCAGCACATGCTAAGACAAAACTACAAGCATTGCTATGCCCTTTAACAGTTAGATGTGAGAGAATAATTTAAAATTCATCACCTAGTCAACAAAACCAGGTACCCTTTTGGTATATAAAAGTGTGGGAGATGTATTTATTCAATTTTCATCAGAAGGACCTTATTCCATAAGGTATTTTTTTATAGAGTAAACTGTTATAAACCCAACCATAGCAGTATCAGTTGAAAACATGGATAATTCTTGCATTTTCTCTAAGGAAATGATTTGTTGAATGTAATTCTGCCCAGAACAAAACAGAATTTGAGCATTGAGAAGTCTATTCTCTTTCTTGTCTGCAGTATATAGATTTGGCTTTGTACAGTCTTGTCCAGCATCTCATCTGCTCTGCCACCTACATTCTGCTGCACACAAGAGAAATTCAAGTGACTAATCTGGCTAGGATTTTTACCTGTCTTTTTATGACTGACCATAAAGTTTGGTATTTTTTTTAACTTCTTGCCTACTCTTTTTCATGTCTTCCAAAGCTATTGTGTAGGTGATATAGAAAAGACAATAATAAAAAAGAGATGTTATTTTATTATGGAGCAAAATGGATCTAAATTCCACAACAAAAGGTGGTCATTTCTGCCTTGCTTTACTAGAAAAAGAGGATTTGATTTGACCACCATATCTTTCAAAGCAGAGTATTTCATAGACATGAAAATGGTCAGTGGGGAGAGTGTGGAGGACTTTACAGGAGGTATCTGTTGTAGGTGTATGCAGGTGTGTGCTGTCTTCAAGAGATTAATTTTTAAAACTTAATTTAATTTTTTAATTTAATTTAAAAAATAAAAATATTTCTTGATTGAGCTAAGAAAAATTATACTTTTTGAATTGCTTAAATTTAAGTGTTTGGACATTTGGGGATTTTGGTGTATGGTGCCATGTGTTTGAGCCTTTTGTTTCTCATGACATTTGCTATCAAGAAACGTTTCCTTTAGTGATTTTACACTAATCAGTGTTGATGTTCTCTTGTTCTCTGTAGTATTCTGTTTTCCCTCTACTTGTTTGTGTGACACAAAGCTTTTCAGGTGTGGGGTTATTAACTCAAACTAATCTCAAACCCAAGATGTTATTAGCTGTATGTCACATGTAACCTTTTAATTAAGTATTATCCCTTCACATAAGTTGTGTTTTAAAGAACACTTGGAGTCTTATTCAGTGTATAAAGATCTTGTACCTGTTTGGAGAACAAGTTTTTTACTTAAATTTTTGAGGTCTCAAGATGCACAAGTAGGAGAATTCAGAATTATGACAAGATAGAGGTGTTGGTCTGATAGGGTGATTGGAAAAACATATGAGAATTTTTAATAACAGGGATTTTTGAGCTAATTAAAAAAAAAGTTTTAGTAGTATCCAATACTACTCAAAGGACTGCTATTTTTAAATATTGGATTTAAAAATTAATTTCTTTCCCTGAACTAGGTCTGCAGCAGAGAAGTAAATATGTGGCTCCAGAACCAGTAACACAGACCATGAGTTCAGAAGTATTTTTATCACTTAGTAATTGAAGCCACAGGGCATCTCCTTAAGAAATGTGTATTTTGATACCTTGATGAAGAGAGGTTTAAATTTTGCATGCACTGAAATAATTTTATTGATTTTAAAACAAAATGAAAAAAACCTAAACAAACCAAACACTTCTTTTTCCAAGTCCCTTGTATGACAGTTTTGCTCCCTTTCAGCTGATTTTAGATGATTTTAATATCCACCAATGCAGGTATCTTCATTTGTACTATAATTATTTGTACTCTAATTGATTGCTCTTTGGTTTGTCTCACTAGGAATTTTATCTTTTAACTTTCATTTGAAGGTAGAGCACTTTAGTATATGAACTTTGCTCTGGATTCTTTTCTGTTTAACTGGCCACTTTTCTCACTGATTTGTGGCTTTGTTTCCCCAGCTCTGGTAAGAGTTAGCCAGTTTTCCTGTTAGGTCTGTTAAAAGACCATTACTACAGCATTTCCTCTTGAGGTGTTTTTACCCTTATCACATTTGCTATAAATTCATGAACTCCCATTTCACTTCAAGATATTTATGCCATATGGGCCATTTTCTTTTATAATCAAAATGTAAAGGTAAGTTCTAATGTTAAGTGCCTGTTACAAACTTCTACTGTAGATGAATGATCTCTGCATTTTTTTGCAATTACTGCCCTAGAAGAAATGACATCATGATAAAGACATTGCTTAATAAGACAGAAAATGTCAGTAAAAGCAAAAAGCTTGAAGGGGACTTTTGTTTTTTTTTGGTCCTTCATTTACTTTCTAAGCATAAAGTGAAATTTAATACACATTTTAATATATTACAGCACACTGAATGGTAGGTCAAGATTTGCAGCCAGCAGAGATTCTTTCATTTGAAATCTGTCCTTTTACTCTGAAGATGTACATTCTTCTAAAATCCCAAAGTGAATTAGGGTACAAGACCTTAAAAAAAAAACAACTCCAAAACACAAAAATGGAAGAACCCAGGCAATGCTGTCCTGTCTTGTCCTGTTAGATGCCTTTTAACAGCCACAGTGGACATTTTCCAGGTGAGCCACAAAGCAAAGTGATTTATTTACCAGCAGTGCCACCAAACCTTGCAGGAGGCATTTTAGGAGTGAAATTTTCAACCTCCAGGAAAAATTTTTCAGACACATTTACAGAAGGCAGCAAAACACGTTTGAATAATCTGATTAATGAAGAGGAGCCAGGCTGTGTTATCTGACCCCAGATTTGCTGGGAAGAATGGCACAGTGGCTGTATCCCTGGAGCTCACATTGTTACCTTGGTCTTGGGTTAAGAACTGCATTGGACAAGGCTGGAAATCAAATGTGACAAGAAACTAAATTACTGTTTTGTCATCTTTTTTTTATTTGAAGACCATAAAGAAGGAATCTTTTGGCTATTGCTTAAAAAGGACAGTTGTTTTGAACTAGTTAGAAAAGAAATCTTCAGATAATTGTGTCCAGTATGCAAAATTCAGTGCAGTAACAATTCAGTTCTGTGAAAGGCGAAGGATTGCTGGAAAACCATGAATTTTAAGATGCAGCAAATGCCTTTGTTGCTGAAGCAGGAAACATTGTCTTTGGATTTAGCAGCCAGTGGTATTCTCTCAAGTGCAGAAAATTTGGTCTGTGATACTGTAGTATTATACTTGCTGGGAAGAAAGAAAAGCCAATAAAGGAAAGAATAATAGTACATTGATCAACCCTTTATCACAGCAGGGTAACTAAATCTGCTGTCACTACATCTATCACACAGCCACTTGATTAAACTCATGTAATTTGCTGAGATGGATGCAGGAGTTTAGCTGTCATCATCAGCTGTGGACAGAGGCAGATAAGGAGCATTGAAACTATAAGAGCTTCCAGCTGAAAATTTCACTTTGCTTTTCAAAGGAGGAGGGTGTTCCACTGTTGTTCTCCATATTAACAGCATGAATTGTTGTCTCCTTGTGGTTTGTAAATCACTAATACAACACAGCAGAGACACTACTGGGTTCAATTTGCTTTATTCTGTTGAATCAGCTGAGAGAAAGGGGTGGTGCTTTTTATTTAAAAATAGAGAAGAGGGTGGAGAGTTGAAGGTAGGGGAGAACTCCTGCAGGGTGGTGGTGCTGGGCAATGAAACCTGAAGTGAGGAAGGTGATGTTCCCTTTTGGCAGCAGAGGAGGCTTTTGTGCAGTAAAGCCCACACAGAACAAGCAGTTATTTATTCTCCTGCTCAGTGTTGAAGAATGAAAGTGTGCAGGGATGGGGGAGCCTTAGGATGTTATAGTGAGTCCCTCCTACCTTAGCAAAATGTGACTCTTCTCATTAGTGGGCAAGCAGCTGCTCAGAGTATGAGGAAGCGAGTCAGTGTTGGAGCTGGGAGGTGAACGGGCACGGCTGGCCTGAGCTCACCCATGGGAGCTGCGCTGGAGCCGGCACCGCCAAAGGCTCCTCTGGCTCTCCTGGCTGCACAGAGCTGACCTGGCTGCAGCTGGCCAGCTCATCTCTCCTGCCACACCTCTGATTCCTGGCTGAGGAATGAGCTCTGCTATAATTCCCTACTCATGTTTATTATAAGAGACTAAATTGCTTTACTTGTCAGCAAATCACTGAATATCAGAGGATCGAGCATTAAACTAGAGTATGATTCTGCTGTATGTGAAATGTAAGGCAGATCTTTAATATGTCACTATTATTCCACTGAAATATCATTTCTAATTGGTCAGTGTTGCCTGGCTTTTGAACACCTTGTCACACACTTGAACTCTCAGAGGAAACCCCAAACTAGGTTGTTTATAAGGTTCAGTTTGCCCACTAGGAAAAAGCAGTGTATGAACATGGCCATTAATGCATTGTAATGAGCACAAACACTGAGTCAAGGTGCTTTAAATCTGGCACAGCATTTAAGGATCAAATGCAAAAATCTTGGTACAAGATTGTACATCAATTCAGAAGGTAATGTGAGTTAAGCAGCTTTTGGTTAAAAATTTGTGCAGCTGAATTTTTATAGGATAATATAATGACTCATATTTGTGAGTGATTTATAGGGTGGGAGTCACCATAGCAATTGCAAGAAATCAGCTCAGCCTTAGTGAAAGACTTTTTCATTAGATTTTGGGAAGAAAAATGTCCAAAGCATTGTGTCTGGTACAAGGAAAGGGAAGAGATGTTCAGAGATTATGAAAATATCAGGATTCAAATTGCATCTTTGTGCCTATGAGAAGTACAAGCTAAAGCATTTCACTCTAACTTCAGAGAAGTGGGCTCTCCCACTTATAAATAAGAAGCTATTTCTGCAGTACCTCTCATCTGTGGTTTTGCTCAACATTCCCCATGTTAAGCTTCAGCTGCTGTTGGTTTTGTGTTTTCTAATTGCGTTACACTCCTGAGATTATTGCATGGGGTAGAAAAAGGCCAAAGTGCTGAAGGATGTATCTGAACTCAGGGACTAGTTTGGGTAATAGCAATTAGAAATAAGTAGCTGTTGGGTTTTTGAAATATTTTCTAAAGAACTCAGAAGATATGTACTAAATAGATCTAAATTTCTGCACTGTTTAAATGAGGTAATTGATCTGGGGCAGTCTGGTGAGCTCACACCATCTTTCTTTACTGATGGACAATGCTAAATTAGTGAATAAAATCCCATCTCCCATGTGTTCCTCCAAGTAGGATAAAGGCATCATAGAAAATGACTTAATGATATGATTTTATGCAATAGCTAGGTAAACTAAAGCAATGAAATACTTCTGATGGTTTCTTTAGTCCCCCTTGTATGTTGAAGAAGTTCATAGTAGCTCAAGGGTACTCTTCTGATTGGTTTTCATGAAGTTAAAATATGATAAGTTTTGTGATGGAAAATACTTAATTTCTTTCATTTATTCAATCTTGTTCCATACATATTGCATAGCAACGCTCTCCATAGTTAGGAAACATTGCGGTATTAAAACAGATTTTTAAAATGAATCTTTTTTTTGTTAATTTGTTTAGCATTATCTCATATTTTTTGAAGGTAAACACAAAGTATTTGTGAATTTGAGTAATAAGCTTATGATTTTCCCTAGCTTGAAAAGGGCTTGTGAAATTAAACATGGTGATAAAAGCTGGGTGTTGGTAACCTTGTTTTTTATGCTGGAACTTCTCCAAAATGTTTGCCAGTGCTTTTTTTTTTTTCCCCAAGCTTTTGTTTTGAGTGGTTTAATATTTCTTAATATTAAGAGCATAACTGGACATCAGTTTTCCCTCTGGGGCATCCAGTTCATGTCCTCTATGGAGCAGAGAGGGGGCACAGCTCAGACCAGGCACTGTGGCAGTGTGCTTTGCAGCCCCTTGACTTCCTGCTCTTCTGGCACAATTCTCTGCCTATGGATGTCTTGGTGAGCACCAGAGGACAGGAGTCCAGGTACAGCACCTCTTATTGCTGCCTTCTGTCTGCAAAATCAATGGTGGTTATTTTTTTTTATACATATATAGAAGAACAAAATGGGCTAAGCAGTCACTCCAGCAGGCTTTGGTGTTCTTTCAGCTATTTTTGGGTCTGCCAGGAGCAGAGGAAATGTCTGTCCAAAAGTTTCAGCCATGAGCTGGTAGAAATGAAGAGATTCCTGTGAGAGATAAAAGTACTGACGTTCAAGGAAGGAGTAGCCTCTAAAAGTCTGTGAAAGACAGGAGTGTCAGAATATGTATTTGTAGGTCAGGGGAAGGTAGGAATAGGAGTACTCTTCACAGATGTAATATGTTGGGTACTTATCCCTCAGCACTTTGAGTGCTTAGAACACCATAAGATTGCCAATTTTAGCACAACAGAGCTATGGCTCCATTTGGAGAACCAAATGTTGCTTAGGGGAATATATTTTATAGGCAGTTTCTAGAATTAAAATTAATTAGAGGGAAAGACATAGCTGTGGTATGTGAACCACTCATTGCCATATTAGTGAAAAACTACCAGCTCCAACATGTGCTCTACAAAACCTGGTGTAATTAGGACTTAATGATTTTTCTCATTTGAATTTGTTTCTAACTTTCTTCATCTCCTTTAGTCCAACTATTTATTATAGGCAAGGTCTAAAGCAGACCTGAGGTGGTGGGTTTGCTGTGTAAATGTGTATCTGCCTATGTTCAAGAAGATGAATATGTGGTGAATGCAGTTAGTTTCCTTTGTGTGTCAGCAGTTTTATCATCAAATCACTGGACAACTAGAGACTACAGAAATTCAAATGAAATTCTGAGCCAAAGAGTAAAAGACGTAAGAAGGGGTAGGAAAGGTGCTTATCTCAAGCATCATCAGGTTTTGATTCAAGAACTATCAAATTCTCATTGTTGTGATTGTTCTGTGGGATGTAGGTTTAGAGTTTTCTTCTGTTGCACTGTCTTGATGGACTGTAATAGCTTTTGTAGAGTTTGAATACTTAGTGTGGCTGTATAAAATGAACTAAACTGCCTGGGAAACAAACAGCTGCAAGAAGATATTCTGAATAGGAGTAATTTTTTGCCTAGGAGTTTGAGGTTTTTTAATGCCTTTTTCTACTTGGGGGGGAAGGAATCTTACCGGTTTTGTTTGTTTTTCCTTTTCCATACATAAAACAAAAATTGTACTAAACCTGCCAGTGAGGCGCGGTCCTGAAGGGTGCTTGTCAGTGTCTGCTGTATTTGGGGAACATAATGTGCTGTGTAAAGCAATGCCCTGCTTTGCTGGGAGCTGCTCTTTGCCTGCCTGTCACTCTGCAGTTGAGTCATCTGTTTTGTTCTGCAGTTTTCCAGTCTTGAAAGGATGATGTTTGTGCACTTACCCTGCTTTACTGCAGCAGGGCCCTAACGATGCGGTGAAAAAGGGCCCCTCCATCGGAAGGAGAGACAGATGGTGCCTGCCCTGCAGAGCTTGCAGTCTGCTTCTGAGCCTGCACCACTATTCCCAGAACACTTAAAAGGAACCCTTGGTCCCGCTGCAGGGCAGCAGCGTGTCCTGCCAGCAGCTCCTGTCCTGGGGGCAGGCAGCTGTGGGGAAGGGCTCAGCTGCCCTTCCTGGCTGGAGCTATGCCTCCAGGAGCAGCTGCCCCAGCTCCTGCTCCTGCTGTGCCTCCCTCAGCAGCTCCCTGAGCTCCTGGCTCCTGTCCCTTGTGTCCCTCGTGTCCCTCAGGCCGCAGTGGGGAGGAGTGCAGGGTTGGCCTCAGTGCCTGGTTTCAGCAGGAATCAGTTTCTCTGGACCTTACAGTCATTCAGCTTGAGGGCATTTAAGCTTTCCTCGTCTAACTAATCCATAATATCAAAACAGAAAGGGTCTTTTCTCCTTTATGCAATACTGTTTGTCTATTTGAAGTCATAGGGAATTAGATATCTTTTGGGGTTGTGAACCAAGGTATTCACGTGCCACAAGAGCAACAGGAGAGGACAGCAGGGACTGCATTTACCTCCTCTGTACAAAATGTTTTGCTCTTCTTCCTGTCTCTTAGAAGAACACAGTGACCATGTCAAAGCAACTATTTATGTTTTGTCATCATATCATGATTAATTTGTTTTGTTGTTTATGGAAAAGGAAAATGCTCCTTTGGCTTGGGCTAGATGTTCACATCCTGTACTGAGTTTTCACCTATGACAGATGTTTCAGATGGTGCCAGTCTTGAGTTCCCCTGTTTTACTTTTAATTGCTCCCAGTCTCCTACGGAAACAGTTAACAAAAATTTAAAACTCCAGAAGCCTCCAGAAACTATGCAATGCTAATAGGTGGAACAGTCTGTTACTTGCTTAATTAGTTATGTTAAACAACTTGAGCTTTGGTGTTAACAAATGCACTTAATCGTAGTAAATAATGAGGATTATAATTGAAATTGTGACCTTTTGCCCCTTGCAGAGTTACTGAATTGTGCCAAGTCTGCTTCACACCTGCTGAAGCAGGGCTGATCAATGGCAGGGAAGGGCTGGACATAATAATGTATTTGCACCTCCTAGAAACTCTAGAGGAAGGAAATCTAGTTCAACCAAGCTTTGAGGATCTGGGGAGTAATGTGAATGTTCTTTGTGGTGGAAAGTAACTGCAGAAGTAGGAAGTGCTGGTACGTGTTGTTGATGCAAATACAGAGTGGCCAAGAAAGCTAATTCTGAGCCCTAAATGGTTGCAGCATAAAATCAGGAGCTCTTCCTGAGCCAAGAGGAGTGAGAGGCATGAGGAACTTAGGTTTTTTTGCCACTGTTTTCTGAAACTTTATTGAAAAGACTAAACTGAAAAACATCTAAAGACTATGGAAAGCCTTGGAAGAAGTCAGAATCTTCATTATGCAGTGGTACAAATGCATGTGTTCATAGCACATCAGGTATAAAAAACTGATGGATTTAAAAGGATACTGTCCAGTGGCTATTCCAAGCTATTCCAGGGCTGTGCAGTACTGGCTTCACATTTTTCAGCTTTTCTGCTGTCCAAGATCATGGAGTACATTTCCTCTTTACAGATCTAGTGACATTAAGTACATGTATTCATCCACAGCATAAAAATACTGAGGCAAAATATGATAATACTGCCTTATGGGGTCCAAAGTGTATTTATAAGTAATTTACATGAAAAAGCTTCCTTTGGATATATATGTTCCGATCCGATAAATGAGGAGCAAACTTTGCCCTTAGTTTCCCTTCCTACCTCCCTCTTTTTTCCTTACACCTGTGGTGCACACTATCTCTCAGCATATTTTTGCCCTTGCCCACCATCTCTGTGCTGTTACTTTGGTTTCTGTCTAAATAAAAGCCAAATGTGCCCATCTGTGGAGGATGAAAAGGGCAGAAAAAACAACCCAAAGTTTCCTAAGGTAGCAGCTAATTGCAAGATTCCCAGGAATTGCTTTGTGGGATGGAGCAGGGTATAAAGCGAGTTCCCCTTGCCTCAGACCTCTGTGCCAAAGCAGTTTCCAGCCCTGTGGGGAATGCAGAAAGGGAGTGTGGGGAAATGTCACTGCTCAGGAATATTGGACTGCTTGGAGCAGAGACCTTCCTGTGCAGAACCTGGGCTGGGAGGCAGCCCTGCCATGGCAGGACCAGCCCTGCTCCTGTGGAACAGCTCCTCTGCAGCCATTGCTATAGTAACAAGCTGCAGGAGTCTTCTCTGCTATAATTAATTTGGGAAAATTATCTCCCTGTGATAAAAGCAGGACCACCGAGCACACACCTATATAGTTTTAGATGATTTCCTTTACACTAAAACCACTGAGATTGCTGTGGTAGACAACAGTGGGTGTAGAGCTGTGTTATTGGGAGCCTCAAGCAGTAGGAGCCAGCTACAGTCACAGTCGCTTGGTTTAATTCAGAGCCTCAAGTTTCCTATATTCCCCAATTTTTAATAAAATCTGAATTATTAAAAAAACCCTAGCAAAACACCACTACCACAAAAAAAATGCTGAAACAAAAAAAAAAACCCAACCCCAAACAATAACAAAAACAAACAAAGCCCCCCCAAAAAAAAGCTCAAACCAACCAACATCTCTGTTGACCTTAGATGTTTCTGACAGAATCTGAATAATATATCCTGGAGCTGAGGCACTTATTTTTGGGAAGCAGTGGATAAAGCTGAGGAAGAATTGGCAATTCTTGCTACAAAAAAGACTTTGAGAAAGATGTTACAAAACATTTCATAGCATTTGCAGACTGGAGGCATGCTGGAGCTCCTTCCAGTTTACTTAAGTGCCTCAGGCTGAAATTTGTTTGCCTGCAGAGCTAAACATTAGAGAAAGAAGCTATAAGCTATCCACTTGCAATGTATGAGGCACTAGGAATGAATATGTCAAACCTGACTTGTAATGAATCTACTGTGGAGCCTATGGTATCTCTTTAGATATGCTTGGTCTTGTCTGAGATAGGAATAAACTTTCTGATGAGTATAATGAATGCCTGTGAATAAGGAAAGGCCTCAAGTTGCACAGGAAGTGCAGCAACAAGAAATAAATAGCTGTTGCAGTCTGCTGAGATTTAACAGCTTAAGATGCAATCAGCAGTTGTGTGTCACTGGAGCTGGTATCTGTGCACATTAAAGCAGGATCCCAGGAGCAATCCCAGAACAGTGACAGAAGCCAATGGAATTGATTATCTATTTTTAAACCTGAGCATAGGAGCCCAAATTTTATCCCAGGACCCCACTGTGGTAGGTTCTATTTAAGTGCTAAACCTAAAGAGATTTTCTTCTGAAAAGATCACTATGTTTGTGTTGTGTTTGAGACAGATCCAGCTTGTGCTGCATTTATGATTTATTTAACATTTACACTGATTGCAAACAAGTTGAGCCCCACTTTTACATGCAGCTGAAAAACAGGGAATGAGGGCTAATGCAGTCTGAAAGGTGTGGTGAGAATGCAAGAAAAGTAAACAAGATGGATAAACAGCAGAAAAAAACTGTAGGCAGCTGGGGAGGTTGTCATGTTGCTGTATTTTTAAGAAAGGTTTAAACTGGGCTTTGCACCCTGAGCTCATGGGAGCAGTTTGTGCAGACTGGCTGGTGAAAGATGCTGTAAAACTGTAATTTCTTGTTGTTCACAAATTGTTGTGACCTTCCTGTTGCACCTAATGAAGGTTGCTGGTATCGACATGTGCAAAATCAGGCATAAAACTTGGACCAGTTCTTGTCAGGAGAAGCTGAAAGTGAATTATTAGAAAATTGCTTAAAAGGAAAGCAAGAAGTCTAAACCCTATATTACCATTCCTATAAAATATTGTCATTTTCCCCAGACAAGATACCAAGTTATAGAACCACAGTATTGTAACATCTATAAACATTAAGAATAAATCAAATATTCTCCTTTTGGTTTGCTTTAGATTGCTTTATAATTAACTAATGTGCTTTCCTGAAACCAGTTTTATATTGTCCTAATGGCTTTGGCTACAAAATGAGATCACCAACTAAATGACTGCCTAACCACAAGGACCTTTAATGATCTTTTAGGAAGCTCTGCATTACCTTGAACTGAAAAATTTTGTTGCTGCACAGAAACACTTAGACACACTACAGAACTTTCATATTGCATAAAAATCATCATAATGAAATTCCACATACAAGTATTCATTTCTCTGTTGTCAATACTCCATGAGAGTTTCAGGAACAGGACTTTTTTTTTTTTGTAATTTCTTTTTAATAACCTGGTTCAGCAATGTACTGAGAAAGCATTTAAGTCCCACTGAGGTGGATGCTGAAGCTCCATAAATGTGATATATATCAGCTGAGGATTTGTCCCTGTGGCACTTAAGATAAAGTTACCTGCTTTCCTGAATTGAGACCTCAGAGAACTACATCACATTAAGGTGGTTAAGAGTGCATAAAATATTTCAAGGGGGTTAAAGTGAGGGTAGGGTTGGTGATGGCTGTTCTTAATAATTTAGGGAAAAAATAGAAGCAACATAAACACAGAAACAGACTCTGCCTTCAGAGATAAAACCTTTTAATAATTAAATTTTTATCACAGGAGATGTTTGATATCATTAGTAAATCTTTTCTCTCCACTGAAGCAATTCAGTGGTCTATAAAGCAATTACAATTCAGAATCATCATTTCATTTAATAGCCTGTAGCATTGTTCTTGGGTTTTGTTCACTCTGGACAGTGTACTTTTAATTAACTCATGTAGTACCTTACTGGGTTTTGTTACAGAGAAGCTAGAGGTCACCAAATGCAGTCCATTCTACTATAGAGTGGTTTGCTTTTTTGTTTTTTTTTTGTTTAATTATACCTATCCTGCCTTGCTTTCTCCTCTAAAACTGGATCCTGACAGCAGTTAATTTATTATATTTTGATCACTGTGTGTTTTTATGTGGTAGATGATAATGCAGGAATCTTTTGAGGGGGAAGACATCCAAATCTTAAAACTGACAACAACAAAAATATTTCTTTCATTAGGTTTTTGGGGATTAAACTTGGTTAGATCTTAATATTTCAATGAAATGTGAGAAGTGAAAGCTTTTTTACTGGGTTGCCAGCAAAGGGGTATTTCCTGATGCCTGTTTGGATTTCAGGTGTGCAGTGCCTTCCTTTTCTGTCCTCAGAAGAATGATGTACAATGGCAGGGACCACCAGGCTTTCCTGGACACCCTTCTCATTCCCGTGAGTCTTATTTCAGCTCACATTATTTGGAATTCCTGGATGCTTTTGGCTGAGAAAGTTTCCAGGATCTACACAGAAAACATGGAATTTTGTCACTTGACCTGTTGTCTTTAGGAAGCAAAAAGTATCCCATATGTAAGAGCTTTGTGTGGTGCGAGTTTACAAGAGGAGGCTACTTCAGAAGTGACTCATAAATAATATTCAGCAGTGAATAGAACAGGGAGCTTCCTGTTGAGCAGCTCTCCATGTTCTGAGGGTGTTTGGTTGCTGAAGGTGGCAGGAATATCCAGGAGATGTGTCTATGATCCTGACAACAAACCTTTTCATCCTCTGAATATTTTGATAAGAACTGAGATTAATTATTTCAGTCTAAAATTATTTAACTTTTAGTTTAAAATAATCATGAAGCAGAATCTGGCAGGAAAAGTAATGCCTTTATTCTTAACAGTCCTGTAAGACTCTGCTAACTGTTCTTTAAGCAATGAATTCCTTTTCATGTCTGTTGAGCAGCTGCAGCCAGTTGCCTGCATGATTTATGGGCTGCTTGCCTGACAATTCTGGGGTAGTTAGTTGGTCTCATACACTGTTGTACCATTTTGTGAATATATTATCAGTTGCTGAAGTCTGTTCCCTTTGGATTTTAATGTTGTGAAGTTCCTGAAAGGACAAGGTGGAATGAGATGCTGGAAGTCAGAGCGTAGCATTGTCAAAACTGTCAGGCTGACACAGCTCCACTTCCAAAAGCAGCTTAGCTTGCTTAGGTGTCAGGAGACAAATAGGTTTCTGAAATCAGGTTCCTGAGCACCTAAATCATTCTTGACAGCATTTAAAACTTCTGCATGTTGAATGCACTTGTTTAAGTTCCCCCCCTTCTTGAATTTGGAGTTGGTTTAGTTCTTTGAACTAATCCATACCAAATCTTTGACTTGAGTAGAATTTATTTTTTTGTTTAATTAGATATGTAAGCAAACATTTTGAAGACCAAAGTTGAACAGGCCATGTGCAGCACAGAAATGGTTTCTTTGGCTGAGAGGTTACCTCATGAGATTTCACAAATGGTAACATTTAATTCCAGTTAATATAAATATGTCTGAAGCACACCCTGTTAGCTGAGCTGGCGTCCACCGAGTATAGCAGGAGGGTTCATAATCTCTCCTTTTCAGGGGCAGAAGGATGACCTTTGTTTGATGTGGTACTCAATGACTTCGGAGAATTTGTGAATTGCAGGTTTCCCATAGAACAGATACCCTCTCCAAGCTCTCAGGAGTTTATTGCACCTGGTACAGCCCCTTCCAAGCACACCCTTAGAACAGCCCAGAGAATCTTGCAGCTACTTTAGCTCTGCAAACAGTCCTGTGTTGGTTCTGAGGCAGGTCTGTAGAGACTCCCTTGGGTGGCTGTTCTGCACCCTTCCTTGCCTGGAGGAGCACAGGAGAGGCTAATAGACTTGCACAGGGAACAGAATTACTAGGAGCTGAGATATAAGATAACTACTCTTAAATGTAGAAGTGGGTATTAGGATGGAGATTATTTCTTGCTGAGATAGTCAATAAAATTCTTTATAGAAGTGGTGAAGGAGAAGTAGGAAATTATGGCAAGCACAGACCTGCAGTGTTATGGCTCAACATTTAAAATAAAAGTCAACAAATGCATAAATTACCATTGCAGTGCATTCTGCACCATAAAAATTTTTGAAACTTATTTATACTTAGGCTGACTGAGCTAATGGTTTTGCCTAATATGAGTGTCATGAGTTTTCAACTGTTTGCATTCAATATTCTACAATAAAGCTGCATTTATCTTAAAAACATGAAGTGAACAGCTTATTCCTGGTGTAACTGGGCTCTCGCTGCTGAAGGTGTTTGAATCCCTGGGTATTCTCCACTGTTGGTTCTGGTATCCCAGGGGTGCCTGAGGGATCCTGCCAGGACAGGAGTCCTGCTCCCTGGGGCAGGACTGGAGGGGCTTGGCACAGGGTCCATCAGCCCCATCCTCCAGCTCCACCTCACCCCACCAGGGCACTGGAACCATGTGTGTGCCACTGGCATCTCCAAAGTTCTGTCTGGTGGGCGTCCTCGTGGAAAAGTGAAGCTTGGAGGGCAGGCTGGGGAGAGGAAAGAGGCAAAGCAGAGCAAGGAAGAGCCCATTTGTTTATTATCTTATGTGTGTAATTCATATTGGATGTCTTGCTCTCTCTCTGCTGTTAATGTGCCCATACTGGGTGGCAATAAGGAAACCAGTTTGATGATTGTGTAGCACAGCAGTTAAAATTTTATTGCTGAAAAGATAGAACTGGGCTACACACCTCCTGTTAAACTTCAATCTTCCCTTTAAACCTTTCAGCTGATGTCAGACCTCAGGATGGCTATATATAATCAAAAGTTTTTCCCAAGAAAAACAAATCTTATTCTGCAGCCTGAGATTGCTAAGACAAGCATTTCCCTGTGTCAGGCAGTGTAAAGGGACACAGCTGCACAGGTAGGAGTTCAGGGCTGCCTTCAGAACAGAGCCCACAGCTCACAGACTACCAGAGCAGGCCCTACATTTTGACTTAAGGATGGCCTCGTTTAAGGAATTAATTTAGGCATTTTCTTAAATTCTATCCTGGTTTACAACTAATTGAAAAATGTTCACACTACACTTTCTGAGGGTTTTCCTGCTCTCTTGGGTCTCTTTCCCCCTCTCTCTGGGGTCTTGAGGCAGCTTAATTTCATACATATATATGCCCATGTTATTACAGGTCATTCAATTTAAAATACAAGTCTACAGTTTTTGGATTTCCCCCCTGCAAAAATCAATTTTTGTCTTCAGTGTCTTGCAAATATCAGATCAAAATGCTGAGAGAGGCAGGAAAAAGTAGAATGTATCCAAATTTACATATTGTTTTGTTCCAGAAACAATGTTATTCTCACTATTCTCATTTGTCATTCTTCAAAGCATCATAACTCATTGCTTAGTCAGCACAAGCCATGTGGTATCAGCAGTATCTTCCTTGTATTTTTCATGCAGTAATTTACCCCTTGAGTTACTCCTAATTTACCCTAATGAATTACAATCAATGCAAGTGGTGAAGCTGACATTTAAGTGTATAGTTTGAAGTTTAAGGTTTTTTTAGAGTATTTTTCTCAAGGTCTCAAATGGCCACAGGGTAGGAAGAAGTAAAAGTCATATACAGCTGAAAAAAAACCCAAATTGCTTTTGAATCCTTGTGAGTGCCATGCCCTGAGTGTCCCTTCCAGGCAGGGCTGGGAGTGCCCTGAGTGGGACTGGATCTGAGTCTGCCAGGGCCAAACAAAGGGGTTTGGGCAAAGGCTGTCAGGGTTCCCTCAGCTGCTGAGGGAGCAGCACCAAGGCTGAGTCTGTTGAATTGTCTAAGGGAAAGCTCTGACTTGAGGGCTATGAAAAATGCATTTAAGAAAGAAAGGAGCAGGCAAAGACCTATTTCACCCTTGATGAACCATCTTAACTGAATGAATGTGGAATTTTTTTACATTTGTGATGTATAATCATAGCTTCCTGCTGAGGTGTGAAAGGATAATAAAACACCTCTCTCTCTGGGAAGGCAGTGGGGTCTCAATGAGACCCCAGCTCCAGGATTGGAGACTGATGGAACAAATCCCATGGGCACAAGCTGGGTGTTCTTTTACTGCAGCATGAGTGGCATTTCCCCCCAGCCCTGCCAGGGCTGGTCTGCTGGGTTACAGCAGATCTCCAGTCAGGACAGGACACTGCTCTGTACACTCTTAACAACTTCTGTAGTTGATCTTGGGCTAAACTGAAAGTGAACTGCTCAGATCTCACTGAAGCATAAAATATTCTGGTCAATTTTTGTCTTGTTTCAGGCATTTATTTCATGTATTCCCCTGGTTAGGTGTCTAGAAAGGATAGACTGATGAGCTCAGGGACTCTTCAGACCTAATAGGACTAAGATTAATCACCTATAACTAGCTGTTAGAAGAAAGTGAGTTGTTAAATTGCTCTATCATATCATATTAAGTAAAAGTTATTATTTTGAGCAAAATGAAAGTAGTCTGAGACCATGGGAAAGTTTTTTCAAAGCTATCAAAGTGAAGGACAGATTTAAAATGAGAATCTATTTCGGAAAAGGAAAAACAGACCAAAGACAAGTTGAATGTGAAATAGAGTGGCTGTTTGATCTGAAGTTGAATGTTTCCAAACAATGGTCTACACACAGTGATTGTTGTGGTCAAGTGGAGTTGTAGCTATGCAAGACTTTGAGACTTCTATTTTAATAGATATAGAAAACTGGTAGACAAAAACAGTTGTAAAGCATGGCAGGAGTTTTGAAAGTGATATTTTTGAACATGATATTGGTAGAGTGAAATGTTTGTGTGAATATTGACCACTAGATCTTCTCTGTCAGAATATTACAGCCATATCAATTATTTCCTTTGAGCTTTTGTCGCTCTTGTTTTAGACATTGCTCACCTAAAATATCCCACATGATAAAAGGAAGGTGTTTGGTTTACATTCTCTGCTTGTCCATCATCACCCACAGCTATTGCAGTTTGGCAAAGCACAGTAAGATTATTGACAATGTTCCTTCTTATTGTGCTTGATGTGTCTAATGATAAATGCTGCTTCATTCTCAAATGATTTAATTTGTGGTCTTTGTGTCTTGTGTATCCTAAAAGAAGAAATCAGTGTGCAGTAAACAATAAAGGCCAGTGAATGGGGAGGCTCAAATGGTTTGCCAGACTAAGTTGTAACCTTTCTGGTATTGAGAATTTTAGTAAAGAATGGTAGAAAAAGGATGTCCTGTTTCTCCTGTTTAGAAATCTTTCCAGACCTAGGATGGGAGGTTATTTTCAAGACTGAATATGATTTGTGCTGTGTTATTCCAGGGGTCAGAGTTTAACATTCTTTAATAGCCAAATTTTCTATTGACCTCAAAGAGAGCTTTGTAGGGGAAAGGACTGTGGGATACTGCTCACAGTGATTTCTGTTCTTTTTTAATAAGGAAAAGTCTCGGCTGGCTAAAAACTGTGCATTCCAATGAAATACTGGTCCATCATTTGCAGAGTAAATGTACTGTTTAATATTAAAGAAATGATTCAGTCTTTTAGTGGCAAAGTTCTTTCAGGTTATTAAAGTAGCATTATAATTTCTGTTCTGCTGGTGTCACAAATGAAGTTCTGCAGGATGGTCGTGACCAATTAGCAGTAGGTTGAGCCTTAAAAAGGATCAATTTTAATCACTTCTTTCTATCCAGTGTTCAGTTTTTCGGTGTTGAATGAAGGTTTGACACTCAGTAGATTATCAAATCACTGAGGATTTCTCAGCTTCTTTTTTTTTAAAAAACACTGCTAAGCAGGGTTCTTATCAGTAGTAAGGTCTTGTCCTGATGTCCTAATACAGTGTTCATTTCTTACACATCCTTTTTCTTCACTGTGTGATACAGAGTGAAATAAATAGGTGCCTTCAGCTCAGCAGAGACCCAGTGATATTTGGGGAAGAGGCTCTTTTAGAACAAGTTTGTAGTCTAGGTAGGCCAGAATACATCTCTGCACACTGGGAGGTTAATCAGCTAGAAAGGATAAGGGGGAGTTAATGAAGTTAAACTGGTAGTTGACAGACTTTTATTATTAGAAAATGGTAATTATTTTATATTCTAAAAATGGGCTTCCCTCTTGTAGTATTTTTTCCCACATACTTCCATATTTTACTATCCTTGTTTAAAAAGCTGCTTTTCTACAAGCTTACATCATAATTAGTAACAAATGTAGTGTCACGGTAGATATTCTACGTATCAGAATATGAAGAGAAAAACGAGGTTGAAGGTACTTGTAAGATTTGAAAATACTATTTAACTTCAGAAGAAAGGGTTTGACTGATGTTCAGAGCCGTTTGCAGGAGAAGAAAGGCTATTCATCTTGGTTTCTGGATCCAGAAATTAGCCAGGCTCCCTCCTTCTGCAGCTGTGACAAATGTTTCTTACAGCAACGCTAGTGGGAATAACCTATTTACAGATAATGTGAAAAATGAAAGATGATAAATCACCTCTTGATAGTGGAGCTAGAGAAATTTTAAGCCAAAAATGAAAATGGGTATTTATGATGGTTCCAAGGACGCTTTTAATAGCTGTCTGTTCCATTTTTCCCCTGCTGTCTAGTGTACACGATGCTATAAAAACACACGGGGTTTTTTGTGATAGAAGTGTCATTCAGAATTAAGAGATTTCTGCATGGTTATGCACACTCATGGTTCTTTGGCTGGCTGGTGGCTGGAGCCTTCATTTCCTGACACCTCGATCCTTTGAGTGCTGGATTGTTTGACAAGCCATATGCCCATTTCTCTGCATGTATTCAAGTGGTTCCTCTTTTCCCCTGTTGATACTGGATTGCTCCTTTCTATAGATTTGTTAAAAATGCTGTATGATAAACTTGTTATTGTTGTTTAAATTCAATATTTCCATAAACACAATCCCAGAGCAGAAGGTTTTTCAGGAAGGCTGGTAACACCTTACCTACAGTGGGTAAATGTTGCACTGTATTAGGAATGGCGAAGTGACGACACAAACTCTCTAGCCTTAGTTGCACAGGAGAGCAAGTTTTATTCTTCCAGATCTTCTTTTATAGACAGTCCTGAGAGGGTCTGAAAAAGTAAAGCTTTCATTGGTCATCAAACCAACACATCACCATCATTGCACAGTTAGGAGCAACACCCCTCGACCTTCTCTTGCAAGAAAACAAGGCGACAACACCTGCAAAGGCTGTTTTCCTTCTCTAAGGACTGTTTGGATTCCTCCTTATGATTGCTCAGGCCATACTATCTCAGGCCAGTGTGAGAAGGTTATGTGACTTATTTTCACACAGACACTGTGCACCCTGCCTGATTTCTGGCATTCAGCATCCATAGGTAACCTTGGTGGTGTCCCTCCCTGAGGTGTGATAGCAGCCTCCTGTTCCTGCTCTGCCCTGGGGGAGCAGCACCTGAACCGTCTGCAGAAGCATTTCATGGCCTGTGCGTGCAGCTGCTCGGGCTGCCACTTCCACTAAACACTGCTCCTCTTTTCCTGGGGTGTTTGCTATGGTACACTGCCTGCAAGGCTTCGTTCTGAGTCTGGGCCTTCAGCCAAAATAAAAGCCAGAGACACATCAAAGCACTTGCTTAGAGGATCACCAAATATTACTTTTAAGTAGAACAGAAAGAAGTATTTCTTCTGAAACCCTAGGCTGGGCATGGAAAACATTTTGTAAAGGAGAAATTCAGAAATCCTGGGGAAAAGTAATTGTGTTGGACAAATACATGTGGTTGCCAAGCTTAAAAAAGGACATTTTTGGGAGCAGTATGCTTCAGAAAGACCTTCAGCCAGTACAAGTAGATTAATAGAAATGATAACTGCAAAAGGATTTTGTGAATAATCCAAAACCCATGGCATTGACAATAAAGCTTGTGAACTGCAAGCAAGAGATTATTTTGTAGAGCCTGACTGAGAACCAGTTTGGACTTGGAGCAGTGAGTCCCCCAAACAGTTCACGTCACAGAAATTTAAGGGAAATATAGATATATTTATATAATATAAAATATCTGCAATTACTTGTCTTTGTCATTGCAAAATAAATTTTCAGGAGCCTGGTGAAAAAGCCTGGCTGGCTACAGGTGATATTGCCCTGGGTAGGCAAAGGAGGTGCTGAATTTCAGAGGCAGCACTTGAGCTGTGGACTGGCTGGTTTTGTTTTGTGTTGCTAAGATGGTGTCAGGCAGCACACTGGGATCTGTCAGACTTCTTAGCTCTGAGGGTTACTGAACAGCACAGAAGCTTGGAAAAAATTTGTGTCTCAATGCTGAGCAAGAGACAAATCCCACTGATGCACCCCTGCTCACATAATTGGAGTTTTACCAAGCTCAGGATCTGCTCCCTCAAGAGCAGGTGTGAATTACACACTCAAAAATGTTCCAAAATGAATCTGCCCTCTGATGAGCTGGTCTCCCCTTGATTGGTGTGAGTATTGAGCTGTCCTGTCACTGCTGTGATCCATCTCCTCCCGCGTGCGGAACTCTTCACCGGATCGAACTGTGCACCGCAAACAAATCGTCAGGCAAATGGGGATAGAGAGTAAATACTAAAGGTTGTGGACATCAGTCTTGGATCTTAACTTGCCTAAATATTTGTGAAACACTTTTTCTGATTATGTTCCCAGTGCTGGTAAAAATAGAAAAGGCTTCTGAAGATACTTAGCAGATCGTTTTAGATATCTGCAGAATCTGCTCATCATTTTCTTTGTCTGTCTGTTCATAAAAATCGCTCTTCTCTGTCAATTTTTTTCAGATGTTTCCATTTAATTTCTAAATTTTAATATTTATTTGCTTTCTCCTCTGGAGAGTACAGAGCCCCTGATATTTTAAACTGGCACACTTTGATGTGTGACGGTGAAGCATTTTTCTGCAGTATTAACAGCAGTGATGGGGATTTAGCACTATATAGCACTACAATACAGAGAAATAATCTTCCCCAAGACACAGAGTCTTGTTTTGTACAGGGTGCTGTCTTTCATATTGAACTATTACTACTGAACCCCAGCATAAGCATCTTTTACTTGCTAATATATAACTTCAGAGAATCTGAGATTAAATTGAAGGGAAACTAAACATAATTTATACAGTTCATATTTATTCACTGTATTTCTTTGGAAGCAGGTTTTAAACATGATAATATAAAAATATTTGCTTTTCAACATTTGCTATGAATTAAAGTCTCTGCTGTAGCCACAGAGCACACGGGTTTGCTACAATCCTTAAAGTTACAGATTTGGGTTTGATACTTTGATTACTCCTCCACAGAGGATTTACAATTTTTCAATTTGAAATGTATTCCTGGGAAAGTATTGCTGATCTCACTGTCACAGTGAGGAATATTTGTGGTATGCAAGGTTAGAAGAAGATTTCTTTTTGTGTGAGTAGGTAGATTACAAAGCCTCGTTGTAATTCATGTCTAGAAAGTTATTACAGAACATTCTAGATTAAGAAGAGAGTGTTAGACCTTAAATTACTTGTGAGAGCAGCTCTTTCCCAGGAGAGCACAGCAATGCTGCACAGTGCAAAGGGCCTGTTCTGTTCAGTTCCTGCTGAACATGAACATTTCTCTTCATGGCACTTTGCTGAGCGCCCTTCCCCTTTGTTTATAAAAATCTACTGCAAGACACTGATTTTTCAGATTTAAATGTACAGCTAAGCAGCCTGCTCTGATTAAATACTTATTTTTCCTGAGGGTATTTCTCTTTGGTACTTCAAGAAGGATTTAAACGTCTCTAACCTGCTAGTAATGCACATGTGGTATCATCATGCTTAAAAACCCATGTTAACAAATCTGTGTTGGCTGGAGGTTAGGCTTTTGCAGTTTGCTGCCAAGTGTTTTGGGATGTCTTTCGTGACTCACTTGTGGGTTTGCTACTCAGATTATGCAGTATCTCAAATGTGTGCTGTGAATTTTAATTCCTTTTTACGCTCTTTCTGTTATGGGTGTGGAATGAGGAGCAGAGCGAGGAAATAGCAGTAAGAGGCACTGTAGTATGAAAACATGCTTATGAGTAATTTGATGTAAAACTGCTACAGATTGTGCAAAATAAATATTTGAGTGTATTTTTAAAAACTGTAGAGATTTATATTTTTATTTTCATGTTTGTATTACACGAATTTGTTGTGTTCTTATACACATCTGTACCCATTTATGCCTACCGATCAGTTGTCATTATCCCAAGCCTTCAACAGGATGTTTGCTACAATTAACTTCAATACTCTTGTTAAACTTCATGGTCATTCAATTATAGCTTTTGATCTCCAGTAGTTAGTTTACCCCTTTGGATTTTAACTCAGAGCCCTGTCCAATCCCATCCTGTGCATGAGATGGAGCATCTCCCACCTCTCTGCACAACCTGTTTCCAGTGAAACGGAAAGGTTGCCATAGAGCTTTCATAATACATTATGGTTTCTTCAGTGCTCTGGGTTTCTTTTCTAGTTTTTTCTACAATTTCTTCTTTCAAGAGTGTTTTATGGTGCTTTTCCGTTTCCTCTCTTTGGCTGTGCTTGATCTGGTGTTAAGTAGCTTCCATTTCCCTGTGTTAGAGACAACATTTCTGTCTCTATAGCACAGGAGAATTTAAGAAATGGCAGGAGGTGAAGGATCTATACCAGCAGCCAATGTCTGCCACTGCTGTGCACACATTGGACAGGATAATAGGCAATGGGGAATGTAAGTGATCTTTGCTCTCCTGGTCTAGACACTGTCCTGAGGGGGTTACAGCCATATTTTGGAGGCTCTGTGGGAATGGCTCAGCACTTAACACAAAAGCCACCCCCTTCCCAGTGGGGAGAGAGCAGAGGGGAGCTGTATCTACAGGCTGCAAGTCTGGAAACAAAGCAATAATCAGGTTTATTGCTGTGCTCTTCTATCATGCCCTGTGCTGCTGGGAGAGTTTACAGGTGCCTTGAGCCTCCCTCCCCATTCCCATTGCTGCTGGGGCAGCCTCTGCCCATTCCCCCTTGTTCTGAGCCCATCATGCTGAGCACAGCTCAGGCAGCCACCAGGGCTCTCAGCCTCTGCCAGGGAGGAAAAGATGTGCCACAAACCAGGTGTCCAAAGGAAAAACTTGAAAAGGGCAATTTTAGTGAACAATTACTGTTTCATAGTCTTCCCCCTTTACTAAAAAATGCATGAAAATGAATGATGATGTAGAATTATTGCATCCCTAATTGAGCAGACTTGCAAACATTTGCTGTCTTTTGTTCTTTCTAATCTAAATTGAATCTGTGAATAATAATGATCTCATGATGGGGGGGGGGAACAAAAGTAACCCTTCTGAGCCAAGTGTTAGTATGTGAAGTCTTACTGATTAGAGCAATACTTAAGTGAGCTAAGTGCTGCCTGTGTCAGTAAATATGAGAGTATAATACTTCACCAGTGCTCCTTGTTCCTGAGGCTGGTCACTCTGAGTCTGTCACAGGGACTCCAAAATTGCGAGCAGCTTGCTCTGACCAAGGCTTTGCCCAGCTGTATCCTCAGTCAGTGCAGGAGCTGCAGTGCCACTCGTTGTTGTTTGATCAGTTTTATTTAGTTGCTTTATTTTCACTATCAGTCTTATGTTTAGTTAAAAAAAACAAACCTGTAGAGAATGTGTAAGGAAAAGGAGACCTTAACCTGTGGTGAGGCATCACCATTAAGAGTGTGAAACATATTTGAAATGTTGGTATGTCTTAGCCAGATGATCCAAAGGGTTCTGTAGATCTCTATCTTGAACAAACCAAGCTCAGGAATGAGATGCATGAGATTCTACAAAAATTAATTATTAGTCTTGTTTGACATTTGCCTGGCAGAAAATTACATTGTGTTCCATACATTAGAAATGATGGTATGGTACATAGTCTCTCCCCTCATTATGTGTTATATGCATGATCTTTTCTGGCTAGTCCTGAATGAATAACTGTTACAGATATTGTCTCAAAGATCTGACTAATTCTCAGTACCTTTTCATTCTCCTAATCTTAATTAAATCTGTGACTCAAGAGGATGCATGATGAGAATGAAAAAAATCAGCTTGTGTAAATCAAAAGCAGTGATATGAAATCAAACCGATCAGGATAAAAGTGTCTTTTGTATATAGGCTATTAAGCACTTTTTCTTTACCCCCTTGCCTTTTTGTTTGTTCGATTGAAGGGACAGAATTGCTGTTCAGCTCCTGAAGCAAACAGAGGGGGGGTTCTGCAGCTGGTACAGAGGCCTCTTGTGCAGCAGGAGCTGCACTGCATCCGATGGCTGGGAAATGAATGCGCTGTGCTTCCAAACAGCTCCGGCGTTTTTCCTTCCGCCCACCCCAGTTGAACCACTCCTCCTCCTCCTCCTCCCTTGGCCTCTGTGCCGCCCAAAGTTCCCCCTTTCTGCTGGGGGTATTTTAAGCACAATCCATGGCTTGGTGCAGGTCACAACCTCTCCCAGAGATGGTCAGACTGAGTGGCGAGGCTGCCAGCGTAGAGGCTGGGGGGGAACGGGCAGGGGCAGCTGTGCCTTTCTGCACAGTAAAACTTGTGGAGTGGAAATCCAGCCCTTGGCACAGCAAAGCAAACTCTCCTCACTGGCTCGAGTGCCGTGTCCAACTGACAAAGTTATGTTTATTTATGGCAGTAGCTGGGAATTTGTTGGAGTGCCGTAGTGTTTGTAGGAAATCACACAAATTGCTGATTCCAGTGGATTAGACTCTGTAAGCCTGGCTTGAGTAAGAGGATGTTTAAGAGTTTGCAGAAACTGCTTTTCCTAATTTGACAATGTCTTTTGATAAACTGATGCATCTGTGGTGCATGCTCAGAGCTGTCTGGTGGTATAAATCAGGCACTACTTCATTAGTCTAGCTTGAAACCAATGCAGGATGGAGAATTTTATGCAGTTCTGAGATTTTGCCAAGTTTTTGGGAAGTAGGATAGGAAGTGGTTTATTGTAAATCAATTTGGCCATATGCTGTTACAGTAAGTAACAAGCAAAGTTTACTTGATTCACATTTAGGCGTTGGAACAGCAAACTAATAAGAGGAGATAGGATGTATTAGTATTTTTTATATATCTATATATAACCCCTTATATTCAGTCAAAATATTGAATTAACCTATCTTTCTGTCCAGGCCCTTTAAAAGACCCTTTAAAGTAGAAAGATATTAAGACCTTGGGGCAATTTAAGTGATAAGAAGTTGATTTAGTTTCATCTGTTGAAGTCTTGGCTTAAAAAAACATGTTCAGGTCTGCTGATGTTTTGGTTTATTCTTTGTTCAAAGCTTTTTTGGCAGGTTTACTGTGGGCAGCTTTTGGCATAATTGAATTGATAGCATGGACTGGATTGCCCTATGAAATTAGAAAAACAGAACACGCCTTCCAGTAACATCCAGAGATGGAAAATACTGTTTTCCTTAGGAGTCCGACTGATGGTAAATATTCCCTTGGAGAGCTTCAGAGGTGCTGTGTGGCACTTGGTAAATGTTTTGATCAATATTAAAATTCCAGGTGCAGCTTTCATGCATCTAGGGGAAGACTAATCCTTTTTTATTTAAACTGCCATAGCTATGTTAACTTTGCCTCCTTGCAGATCCCTCCTTGCAGCTCCCATAAGATATGGAAGCAGCAGCTGCAATCTCTGTCGCTCAGGAAATGTATTACAAATGAGAGGAATTAATGTCTTGATCATTTTGTCCTTGTGCTATTTTGGTGCAGAACATCATACATTTAGTAAATATGTGAAGATACGAACGCCACTAAAGTCACAGCTTGAGATCCCTGAATTTTTGTTTATCTGGGTTCAAAGTCAAGTATTGCCTGCGAGTATGTCTTTTTGAATAAAGCAGGGATTCTCATTTCCCAGCCCAGGAAGCATTAGCAGGGCTTGGCTCAGCATCAGGAATAAGGAACAAACAGACTCCTTGCCCCCAGCTTCTCCCAGTCCTAGGGAGGCAAGAGTGGCTTCTGATAAATGAGTTTAAATATGAATTGCATAATATTTCATAGCAATTCCAGATCCAAAAGTAGTCCAAGGAGAAAGTTCTTAGAGTAATTTAGTTTCTAGGAGAAATTTAATTTTAAACAGACTGTAATAAGAAATAAAATGACCATTAGATATGTATCATTTTATAATCAGTGTCAGCTTTGCTACTGCAGATTGAGTGCTATTACCTACCTGCTGAAATTCAAGGTTGAAAAGGCTTATTGTTGCACAGCTGACTTCCAGAAAGCAATGTTCTAGTAAGAATCTGCAGTGTATTTGTACTCTGTGTGCTGTTTTCAGAGCTGCTGTATAGCTGTGTCTGTGTCTGAAGGCACTGTGCCCTCACTAAGGAGGTTTCACTTGGTCAGCCCTGAGCTGCTCAGGGAGCTGGACACGATGGTCACTGTAGGTCCCTCCCAGCTGATCCTGTTCAGTCTCCTCCACCCTGAATGCCTGGCAGTGCCTCCACTTCTGAACTGCTCCTTAGTTTGGGAATAGAGCTAATGGAAACGTGTCATATGAGCTTGCTAACTAGACATTTAAGGTGGGCTTTTTGAGTAGGCTAATTTTGGGTTGTCCTCTATGAGTCACTTTAGGTATTGGAGAAATTTGATATTAGGCTGCAGCATTTCCATTCTGGAGCAGCATGTTGTAGTGCCCTGTGGGTATTCTCTCAGCCTGCTCAGGGACTGTCCTGCAAAGGGTTGTTTTGCAATGGCAACAGGATGGTTTATTCTTTAGGATCATGTACTTCCCATCTTTCTGGACTATTCTGGTGACTCACTGGTGAGCAGAGTTGAGAGTCTACAAAGGGGCCTAAGTGAATTTCATTTATCTTCAAATTATTCCAGCATGCAACTGTTGAAGGCCCATAGCCAAGCAGTAATCAAAGACAGGTTTGAACCCAGTGGTTTTATATTTGATAGTGTTTCTTTTGAATAGTTTTCTGATGGATTTATTGTGTTTCATCTAATTTTTAACATAGACTGTATAAATAATGGAAGACGCACAAAAATGTTTTTTAAACTCTGAACAAGATAAGTTCAAACACTGCATTCTGTTTTCCCTGTGGCAATATCTACACCTGAGGGATTCCCTCCCCCTCCTTAAAACTTTTGAATGATTCTGTCTTGTAAAATTTTTTTCCAACATTGTTTCCAAAGAGAAGTTTTGTTGAAATCAGGATGGGTTATTTTGGGACTGAGACTTGGTCCCAAGAGAGTTTTTTTTCAGAAAACAACACACAAAGGCAATGACTCAAGAAACCTTGAATATAATCCTGAAGTGGGCAGAGAAGTATATTTTATAAAAAATAGCTTTCTACCTTTGTACTTCAAAAGCATCAGCTGATGTGTGTTTCATTCTGTGTTGAAGGGGGTTTTATTGATTTTTGTGGACTTGTGGCATTGTAGATTTTGTATTCCACAACTTCTCTCACCTCACTTACTGATCATATGTACTTTGCTTCAGCAGAACTGAGGTTTTCTTTGTTATGATCCAGTGGCAGCAAAAATGTGAAAATTTGCTACCGTCTACCTGTATTTCTTATTCTGCTGTAAAATCCAATGTATTTGAGAACTTGCAAAACTTTTCATCTTTAAACTAAGACATATTTTAGCTGTATGCAAGGTTGTTTGTCAGTGTATTGTATGGAAGGTAATGTGGCTGTTGGGGAGATTTCATGCTATGATCAGAACTCTGGAAAGGGCTGTTAAAGAATTCTGAAATTGATGGCAGTAGAGGGTTAGTCTTTTGGATTTCTTTTCTTTTTGTCATTGAAAATTGTCTTCAGGGTTAGTTGCTACTTATTTTTTTAATTGAAGAAAAATATTTTTTTCCAGGATTATGTTCATTAAGAGCACGATTGCTCACTTTATAGATTCTAAATACTATAAGGAAAAGAGGAGTAGCCTAGGAAATACTGCAGGGAAGAGAACTTTTTGCTTCTTTAGTGGACTGCATTTACATCTGTGTAAAATTCTCTGTTCTAAACAAAATGCATCAGAAATTCTGCAAACCAAGCCACAGCCAACAGCATGAAAAGTGATGCAGAATAACCCAACCTGAGTATTTGTCCAGCATTTCCCACTCCAGTGTCACAACACAGGATAGTAAATTCAGTGTGATGATCAGTCCATATCTGGACAGTATTTTGAAGGAATTTGGGACCAACAGTTGTTTCTTTAATAACTTTAGAAACGAGGAACTGTTTCAGAGTAAACAACATGCCACACTGCCCTGAGGCTTGTGGAGCTGCAGTTCCAGAAGTCCTGGATAAATGTAGAAAATCTTCCCTTTCCCCAGACACTTGCCTACTGAGAAATTGAGATAGGGTCATGGGGGCCACTGGAATTGGTGCTGGAAAGGTCTGAATTGGACACACTCCTTGGCCAAAGAGCTCATGCTCTGTGCCTTATCAACCGCTTTGAAAATTTCAGCCTTTGGCCTCCTTACAGCAAACAGCATATAGAATTTCCTTTAAGAAATAAGCTTCAAAAATAGATTTGATTTAATTTTAGGTTGGACTGAAGTCAAATTTCAGGCAGAGTTTTGCTATGAATGAATTCTGTCCAGTTTCATCTCCAGAAAAACTCCTTCACAGAAGATTGTGCTCTTCTGCCATCTTTCCATTACTGTCTGGAGTGATTAACATACATAGATGCTTCAGCTAAAGAATAAGAAGCTCAGACCTTTTAATTTTGTAAGAACAAGATTACATTCAGTAGAGAAACATCCATCAGTGTTGTATGGTGTGCTGCTTTTGTCTGGGATAAAGCCAGTTTTCTTTGTTGGGGCTGTTCTTTGGCTTTGGGCTGAAAAGAGGGTTGATAATTCAGGCTGGGGGTGCACAGCACCTTGGGAGGGGACACAGCCAGGACAGGTGACCCCAGCTGACCAGAGGGATACTCCAGACCATCTGGCATCACGCTCAGCATGTAAAGCTGGGGGAAGAAGAGGAAGGGCAGATGTCTGGAGTGATGGCATTGGTCTCCCCAAGTAAGCACCAAGCACCATGGAGCCCTGCTTTGCTGGGAATGGCTGAACACCTGCCTTGCTCGTGACAAGTGGTGAAAGAATTCCTCAGCTCGCTTTGCCTGTGTTTTGCTTCCTCTGTTTAACTTCATCTCCATCCATGAGCTTCCTCACTTTCACTCTCCTGATTTTCTCCTATCCCGAAGGCAGTGAGAGCTCCTGCACTGGTGCCACACCACAGCAAAGGAGTGCAAGCACTCATGAGCAGTGTGGAAAACTGACTTTCTTCATGAGCAGTTGAGCTTGTGGTGAAGAGAAGACTAAAGCTCTGCAGGTGACTGACTTAATGAGAAAAGCACAGTTGATTCATCTCTGGGAGCAGATAACTCACATAGATGAGACCATCGCTCAGCTTAGACAACTGCTAAACAAAATACAGCATTCAAATCTTTGGGAAAACTGTCAATTTCCAGGGATAAGATCATGACTGTCTGAAAAATGACATTAGTCCCAAATACTGAAAGTGAGTACAGAGGGAAGCAAGACATAGCCAAGTTATAGCTATTCACTTCAATGGCAAACATTGGCATTTCATCAACAGATGTAGATTGTAGCCAATATGATTTTTTAAGAATCTTGGTTTTCCAGGACTAGATTTTGTTGTTCATTAGAGTAAAGACATAAGTGTCTGGATAGGTGTATCAACCAGTGCCTGCTGTTCTGCAGAGATTCCCACTGCAGGTGTGGGCAGCAGCTGTCCAGGGAACTGTTTCCAGTCAGGAAGGGCTGGATCCAGGAGTCAGTGAACTGGTGAAAATTGTGTTTGATAGTCCCAGGGAAATGCAAAGGTGTTTGTGTTACTGATAATGATCTGGACAGCCTCTGAAGCACTTAAAATTATCAGTAGTAAGAAATGGGGTGGGGAATAGCTTTTAAAGATGATCAGGCATATATTTCTAGTCTTGGAAGTGATTTTCAAACTTGACATGCTGCCCGGGTGGGTGGGTGGCAGTGGGGAGGTGAGAGAGTCACTTGGGCTCTCTCCTTCTGCCATGGAAATCTCTCTGGTGTTCTGTTAGGGCAGAAGAGGAGCTCTGAGATGGCAGGGGGTAACCTGTGCCTCTCTCTACTGCAGGAGGACTTACCAAGGAAGAAAACAGAATTCCCAAATTAAATGTTTTAATTAAAATAACACAGTTTTGTGAAGAATTTAGTGACTTTTCTGATCTCTTCAGGCTTCTGCTTGTGAATAAAATGTTTTTTAAAAGCCAGCAAAAAGCCTTAAACACCTGGTTCTGAGGCATTATCTCCCCTAGGCAGAGACTGGCAATGGCTTTTTCTAATTTCTTAACTCTTGTGAGATAGTGAACAAAAGTGCATCAGCATAAATAAATGTTAAAGAATCTGAGCCAGAAAGACTTGTGAATGCATAACACCATATTGGGCTATAAATTAATTTGGGGTGCTATTTCAAGAGGAATATTCAGATAGAGGAATTTATTATAGTTCAATAATTTCTGAATTTTTACTAATTAATATATTACAACCAAATTACTTCGGTGATGTTTTGGGGACCAAATTAAATAAAATGTCTATGGTATGTTAATTTGAGCTCATAAAAGTCTAATTTGAATATGTAATTTGGATCAATTAGAAGTCTCTTCTGAACTTTAGTGATAATAGAAATGTAAAAAAGACTGGGAAGCTGTTAGGATTAAGAGTGATACATCCGGGAAAAGCAAATCAAAGTCATTTTTAAAATGCAAATGAGGTTTAAAATTTGAAGATAATATGCATATATATATATAAACATGTGCAATATCTGAAATAACTCACGGTTCTTTAAAAAAAATATCTCTATAGATAGTGTTGTTTTTTTTTTTCATCATTAATCCTCAGTTTTCCCCGCAAAATATCTAGACTATACTTACATTTTTACTTCCAAAGAAAATATAAGTTTGGGAACTCTCCCAGAAACCCAAGTGGCATTAATTTTCTTCAAAAAACTTGAGAATAAAAACTGCAGTCTAATTTTGGTCCTTTTGAATTGCCACTGTGAATTGAAACTGAGTTTAAATCAGGGTAAATGAGATTAAAATCTGCTCTTGAAGTTTCAAGAACATACACAAGAAATGTAACAGAGTCCCTTAGCAAGGCACTTGAGCAAAAAGCGTGGGTGAGGCCGGGTTTGTGGGTTTTTGCTCCTGGAGCAGCGGGAGGACCCAAGGGACAGGCAGGGTTTGGGCTGTGGCTGTCCCTCCCGTGTCCCCTGGCTGTCCGTGTGTCCTGCTGACCTTCCCAGCCCTGCTCTGGGGAGCTGATTTTATTGGTCCAGTCAGGAGCAAACAGCAGGAGTGACCAAAGCACTTAAAATCTCCAATTCCATTTATTGTGAGCTGAGACATCTCTTGGCCTGCAGCAGAGCCCAGCCCAGCCCTGCACACACCTGCCCTGGGATGGGCAGTGGCTCCAGCTTCCTGGGCATGTTTTGGTGTGCATGAGTGCCCTGCTGAGAGGCTTTTCTGTAAATGATGTACCCCAACACAGTCTGGCCAAGGTGCTTGTTGCCTGGCCCTCTGTTTGGGGAAATAACTGAATTTGCCTGGCAGCAGCCCAGAATACTGAGGTAAAGGACTGGTTACTGCTGCTTAGGTGGTGAAGTCAGTGTTTTGGAATGTGTCTTTACAAGGTGAAAAAAAAAACAAACGCCAGGGAATAGGTTTCCATCAAAATGTAAAATCTCAAACTGCAAATGCCATTCATGAAAATCCAAAGGTGTATTTGGAACTACAGCGTTTTGCATGGCAGCTTTATGCATTGCTGCTATACCACTAGGCTTGTGAAATTAGAATTATCATTTGAAAGAAAAAAAAATATAGCAAAAAAAACTCCTGTAACATTCATTTGAGAAGAGACAAGAGTAATTAAACCCACAGATATCATCAATGGAATTGCTCTCTGCTTAATTTAAATCCACACTGGGTCATTCTTACATTTTGCTTTCCAGAAGTTACATAGAAAAGCTGATCTTTTTGCTGCAGGAGAACACGATTAAGATCTCAGTACCCAAGAAGTTTGTTTTAAACTAAATTGCTATATGTTTCTGGGAACAAGTGTGTTTGCAGTCTACATCATTGCATTAAGTGTAGCTATGATTTCAGTTGGCTTCTTGCCCCTGAATTCAAAATAATTTCCTTCTAAACCACACATTACATCAATTCAATTGTATATTAAGACAACCCCTACAATATTGAAATTACTTTTACCTGAGCAGATCCACAGTGAGTTTGTGTACCTGGATGTTTGACTGCCTGAGCCACATGCTTTAGAAAAGAGGACATTGAAAATAAAAAAGTAAATTTTTTCTTTCTCATAGAGTGGATTTGTGGCAAGGAGCAATTCGATTACAAAACTTGTTTTTTGCTGGTATCCAAATGATGAATTTTCACCATTCACTTCCTCCACTGCATTGTGTCCATTGGGATGGGTTGAGCTGCAGCATTCCCAGTCAGGAATGTTCCTGCTGCACCTCTTTAATGTCAGTGTTTTGTAAAAATTCATTTAACTATCGAGAAGCAGAAATGTAGCTGAAGCTTGGGATAAGAAATGGATATCTTTTAAACAAAAGTAGTTTGTCTTCTAGAGGGGAAGCAGTCCTCAGCACATATTTTATAAGCATTTTTTATGGAGAACTTAGTTTCAAATATTAATCTTTCTTATCAACTTGTAGCACACTTAGCTGTGTTTAACAGGGGTTTAACATAGTTTTTCCTTTTTCCTTTTTCTTGCCACTTTAGTAAGTGAAATTTTATATTACTTCAAATATTCTTTGCCAACATCCCTCAGATTTTAGGAATTATAGTGGTTTCACCATCTACTAATTCGTGGGATCTGACATTGAGGCAATGAGCAGCAAATTGTTTGGTGGGTTATTTTGTAGTTTGTAAGGTTTGAAGAAAATGTGACCAGAACCCAAACAAATCCTGCCTGGTCCTGTCCCATCAGTATGTGGCATGGTTTGAAGGGTCACTTTTCCCATAGATTAAGCAAACATGGAGAGATGTTAGGATGTGTGGGAAAGGAAGGCTGTAATCTGCAAATTCACACCTCTGAGCCTCGCAGTTATCCAGTGTGGGCACCAGGCAACAATGTCCAAACTGCTCAGCAGAGATGAGGAAGAGTTTAACAAGCAGCAGACATCTGGCCAGAAAGTTATGCTATTAAAAAAAATATCCAGAGGTTAATACTTGGTGGTGAGTTTGGGTCAGAAGGCAGTGAACAAGATTTTTAAGCTGTTCACTAAGTTAGGAACACCCTTCAATGCTGAGCTACTGGATGAACTCTATCTTAAATTACTGATCTTTACAGGATCTTTTCATTCTACCTCTCCTGCCCCAGAAACCTGTCACACTGAGCACACCTCTATCTTTAGATAAAAAGGCTTTTTCAACTCAGCGAGTTGTGGTTGGTTGAGATAATGCAAAGTTTTGATAGCCATAAAATAGCCTTAGCAGGAATGAAAGAGACTTGAGCCAAGAGTCTTTGTCAAAAGTTAGTACCTGTCACAGGTTCTTCACCAAGTTCACTACTTTCAAGAAGACCACTTTAGAATTAAGAGGAGTTGGATGTAGGTTAAAACAGAATTATCAGTTCTCAGTGGGGGTCTGCCTAGAGATAAAGCTTGGAACCAGAAACCCATACTCTATGAAAAGCTGTCTTAAAGCAGCTTCTCTTTGAGATGGTGGTAAAATGCTGCCAAGAGCTGCTAATCCTGGTGATCTGAGTGTCCTTAAATTAAGAGCAAAAGCTTTAAGGGTCTGCAGCACAGGATGGCTTGTTACAGGTTTGAGGGTCAGATGAAACTCCTGTGATGATGAAGTGTGGCTTTTCTTTTTCTCTTTGTCTGCCTGTGTGCCCATGACAGTTTCCTAAAAATCTTTGACATCTCCAGAAGCTAACTCAAGATTTGGAAAATGCTGGCTCAGTCATTGCTTTCTGAAGTATTTAGTGCTTGAAAAGGGCAAAGGTTTGACAGGGAGGTGAGTGTCCTCACCTGGGGGAGCCAGTTCCTCTGCCAGGGTCACATTCAGTATCTACTGCTGACATTCTGAGACTTCAATAAAAGTGCTACACATTTTGATCAATATTTTCAATCAATTTTAATTGCTGAAGAAGGCAGTTTGTGAGCCCGACTAGGAACCATATCTCAAGTCAATTTTAGAACTTTGGCATGAAAAGAGGAATTTTAACCTGGCCTTCTAAAATGATAAACGTAGATGTAATGGTTGCACAAATGTATTTGAGCATCAAATTATTATCAATCATTTGTTTGTGGATTTTTGTACTTCAGCACACTTCCATGGGTACTTGGAAGTATACTGAAGATGAGTGCCCTTTAGTGGGAAGTGCTTAGATCCATTACTGTAGGAAAATATCTTTCAGGCCAGTAAATTATATATTTTATTAATTTTTTCCCCCATCTATGCCAAATAATGAATTGCCTTTTATGATTTAACCTTGGATGCATAGGAATCCCCTGGCAGAGTGTGTGCACAAGGGGGAAAGCCCAGCAGCACCTCAGCCAGGTTGGTTCTTTGGTGGTTCTTATGCAATGCACAGAAGCACTACAGGTAGAATTGTATCAAGTCAGGTGAATCAAAAGGCAAACCTCTTTTTTTTTAATTTATTTTTCTTTTGATGTATAAATATATGCTAATATATATTTAATACCTCTGTGGTGATGGAAATTTTTTCAGACTATGTAGTTCTCATGTTATTGCATTGGCCTATGGACTTTCAGAAGACTTAGAGTCCTGAAAGTTTATGCCACATATGGGATGACAAGATTCTGAGCCAACTTATCTCTAAGAGCAGTTTTCTGCAATTTGTTCACCTCCATTTTCTGAAGCTGAAGCCTAAACCGCCTGGGCATACATGTCCTGAGGAAGCAGAATCACATCTTGCATCTCCCTGGGTTTATAGAGTTCGAAAGGTTGATTATGTGTTTTCAATAGCAATTTTCCAGGCCAGCAGTTTACTGTATCAATTACTGTATGCTGGGAGATGTGTAACAGTTCCTGCTGCACAAATGCACAGCACATCACAGAATGGCAGTTGCAGAACTACCTTGGCTTTTTTCTTCCTTCAGTTCCTATTTTTCAGATTCTGTACCAAGCATCTGGACTGCTGCATCAGATCTGCTGATCATTAATTTTATTTTTCCCATGAAAACAATAAAGCAATGAGCAAACACAGTGTTAAGGTACTTAAGAGTGTCGATTAAAGTGAAATGATATTCAGTGGCAACAAATGCTAAATTATTTAAAACAGAAGATAATCTAGAATTTTTGGAAAAAAGTTTTCTCTGAGGCAAATCTATCAGGCTGTAGGGAAAGGAGCAAGTCAAGATGCTTCTATCTAGAATGGAAGAAATGCAGAATATAGGAGCATGGGGTTTAAACCCTCTGATCTAAATCTCCACAGGAACTGTGCAAAAGGGCCTCTAAAGAGCACATAATACCTACTCCAGCTCTTGCCATCCACTGCAGCCCACAAAGCAATCTCCCAAAACTACATCAAACCTATATTTTTTGGGAAAAAACCAAAAGCCAAACCATGTCCATATAGGACGAGAACAGCCTAAAAGCTTGGGTTCTACTTAATTGGTTGGGGAAAATGCTAAGGAACCCCACAGGTGATCCTAAGATTATGACTGCTCACCAAAGCAAAAGCCCCTTTTCTGGAGACCCAGGTGACTAAATGGATATGTAAATAAAGTGCACATGTGAAATAATGGAGAATTTTTTTTCTTTTTATTTTTTTACAGAGGACATTCTGTACCCTGCTATTCATCAATCTGGACAGACAGGAAGCCTTAATTCTAAAGAAAACAGAGAAAGAACTTGCAGAACAATTTGATATATTTGTGTCACCCTCAAGTTCTTTCTCCATCAATTATATACAAATAGATTGAATCTAATCTTGCTGCTTGTTCTGCATAACTACTGTAAGATGATAAAGAGAGGTCTGGGGACTGAACTTTTCTTGTCTCAGGTCCTGCAGTTTACTCTTTAACTTGATGAATCTTGTTTAACAACCCTCTCCCTTCAGCTCTTCAGGATGCTACATGTGTGTAGTGAGTGATAATGAAAAGGAGCAGCGTTTGCTTTTGTAATATATGCCATAATTTACATGAGCTTGTCATTATCTGAGCATAAAGGATGTGTAGAAAAGTTTTGTGCTGTTCTATCTGTCCTTTACTCGGTAATTAAGAGTGCACTGATACAGATGTATTGTAGGCAGATATTATCCAAGTCCTGACAAAGAAGGAAAATTATTCATCTAATCTATCATGATGGCCATCTTGAATACTAACTAGGGCACTTCTTGATCAGAATTGTCAAAAGACACTTCCACTGTGCTCCTGCCAGGGAACATCTTTGCTGGCAGATACTGTCTTTCATGTGAACTACAAATCTCTCCTGCTTCAGTTTGCATTTCTCTGGCCGAGAAAAATCATAGCAGCATAAATGTGTCTGCCTTTTCTTCTTTCCAGTCTCTGTTGAATTTATTTTTATAGAGAAGTCTTTCATGACTTTGTTAACATGCTTTTCATGGCAGGGTAGTTCTTAAAGATGCATGCATATTTTTATTTTTTTCTTAATACATACAATTCTATCAATCCTTTACTTCTTCCTGTGGGGTAGAGAGCCCAGAGTGGAAGATCTAATTCTTTTCTTGGCATTTAGAGTTTTGATTCTACAGACTTGAAAGGAGTTTATTCTTATTTATCCTGTGGATATAATAGCAGACTCAGGCTTTATAATAGAGAGTAATGTGGTGTTTTTACATGGCTAGAATTTAGTTCCACTGTAGGATGAGTGTGTAAGTTCCCACTGACATTGCACACACCAAGAACGTCTTGGGGAGAGAGAGTTTGACCCTGAACAGGAGAGAAGATTCAAGCTACCACAGCTACTTTATGGGAAATTTTATCACACCCAAGGGGATGGAGCCTGTCACTTGGGAGCTGTGTGCTTTGTAACCTCAGCGAGACACAAAAATTTATTAACTTGGCAGGCGTTTTCAGTATTTTATTATTCAAGGGGCAGGATCTGTTGCATATTTCAGGAGTACCGGCCAAGTGATCTACTTGGGGTTCAATTAGTTGGTCTTAAATTCCTGCAGTCCTTCTCTAGTCCCTGGTGATAACTCAATTTTTAATATAGTGTTTTCTTTCTATATTAAATTTTAATAAATTAGTGCTGAAGTTGTAGTATTGATTTTGAAAATGCTTAAAGAGTGAATCTTTCTGGTTCCTGTGTATTTTCAAAGCTATGAAAGTAAAAGCTGAGGAATCGTAGAGGCTCATAGTATTGTCACATTTTGGACAAGTTCTGAGCGACAATGCAACTGCTGAGAAATCTGGAATATTAAATGTAGCCAAAACTGAAGACCCTGGTAAAGGTCACAGGTATACTGGACTAGATCACCTCAACAGAAAGGCTGTATTTTAGCATAGATAAAGAATGTATTTCTTCCTTTAATTCGCCTCAGAAGTGTTCCAAAACTCACTACTGAAATTTTTTAGAAAGCAGGGTCTGCTGTGGATACCCAGGATGGGAAACTTCAGCCCACCAAAGTTACAAACTGCATAATATTGGGTGACACACTGGGATGGTTCAGGCTTCTGGAAGTCTAAGTGCCACTGCCACCTCTATCTGAACTTCATACAAACAGTTTCTCCCTTCTAGAAATGAAAACTGGCATGCTTCTACTAACACAGCTAAAGGTTTGAATGCCTTCCACTTTATCAAACATCTTTGTGGGGTGATGGTCAGATGTGTCAGATGGCAAACTTTGGAAGATGCCTTCCCATCAAAGGCATCTGGGTTCATTTGCTAACAGTTTGGGCAATTCCACTGGCAGCTTGAGTTTTCCTCTACGTTATTAGTGTGGATAGGTTCCTATCAGCTTTCTGGGCTGCTTTATTCTCCTGACACCATTTTTAACTTAGTTTGAACTCTGAAGAACAAATGAATTTTAGTTCTGGTTGTGTATAAGCCCTTGCATAAATTCATTTCTTTGCAGCTCTTCTCCTTGCTTCTAAAAGTGTGATTGCTCCTGTTGTGGGTTATGTTTTCAGAATGCTAAGTATGTTTGGGGTAACACATACTTTCTAAAGTATCCCAAGATCTATTTTTCTTTGAATTTGAAGAAACAAGACAGACATTTTAATTTATAACAGTGCATTCTTAGGTGCAAAGCTTTTACTGTAACAAAACCTGCTAAAATGTGTAAATCTTCAATGCACACTATGTTGAATTAACTTTGACTGTTGGATACACATTGTGCTATGTTTTGTTCTATGAATGTCCACAATTTGAGTTCTGGGGTTTTTTTTGCCACTTTCAGTCCTTTTTATTTAATTTCATTTTAAAATCCACATGTGCTGAGAAGCCAGGTCCTGGCCATGATGTAAGGACACCTTGTGAGAGCTGTAAGCTGTAGAACATAGTGCCAACCAACATCCCCCAGGCTTCAGAGTAATGCCCTTCTGCCTGTGGTGCTTTACTGTAACACCTTTTTATGGTCTGTGCAATTCTTGGAAGGGTCTAAAAATACCAATCAAATATTAATGACAAAATTCTGACATTGCTTTAAATAGATAAATCAATAATACCAGTGCTACAGTACTCTGAAAGAGTTTCAGTCCAGCAGAAGTGTGATTTTATTTATTTTTTTTTCTGTGAATGGTTGTGTGTGAGGGATGTTAGGGAGAAGAGGGGCAGTGGCACCGGGCACAGTGGGCACAGCTGGCACCTCCAGCCTTGTCCTGCCCTGCGCACAGAGCAGCCACTGGAGACTGTGGCTGGTGTGGCTTCCCCGTTCTCCTCTCCTCTCTCAGCACCATCCTCTCTTTCTCTGATTTACAGCAAGAGTTTGGTGAAGGTTTTCAGTGCCCTGGGTGCCCCAGGAGGCAGCAGGGTCCCTGTGCCCCTGTGAGCAGAGGGGTGGGAGAGCTGCACTGACCTGGCCTGGTGGGCTCAGCCAGCAGAGGAAATCAGTGGTGTCCAATCCCAGTTCTCCCCATTTGACACAAGCCTGGTGGGTATCTGTGTAAACCCATGGAAACTGACTTTGATGGCAAGTTGATAATTTCAGATTAAATTTTAAAATAATTGTTTAAAGCCCCTGCACAGCAGGGTGAAGCTGATGAGCTCTGTGCAAACTAAACCCAGCATCAGTGTTCCATGTTTGGTCCTTGGGTGAGATATTTGCTGCTGGGCTTTTTCTAGAACATGAAACAAAGCTTGATGAAAAATAATTTTGCATTTTCAGAGGGGTGCTTCTTGGTCTAACTAGGACATGAATAATTATGTTTTCTGAAAGAAATACCAGTAGGCAATGCTGGTTGTGAACAAGGTCTGGTTTGTGCATAGGAACCTGCTCTGGAAGATATGTTTTTTTCTCTGGACCTGCTCTTCTAGCCTGGCACTATTCTATTTTTCAAGGTCAAAGAAAGAACTTGTTAAGGATTATCCTGATAAAGTGCTTTGTTTGGCTTTTCCTTTAGAAAATGCTATTTCTCTGATATCAAAATGGTTGGAAAAAAAAGAGGTGACTTGGAATTATTTCTTTTTTTTAATAACTTCAAGGAGCTTTTACAAACTCTATGCTTGATATGTGATTTTAAAGTCTTACTAAATATGCTGTGGCATAATTTACAATGTAAAGGTGGAGGGGAAGCAACTTCAGAATGAAGTATTTGAAGAGTTTTTTCATTTTATGAAGAAAGGATTGAAGTTTGGGAGCAATTTTGGCTGCAATGACTGTGAATTGACTGTTCAGGATTCAGACAAAGATGAACAGCAGGATTCTGGCCTGTTCAGGGATTTGCTTGGGATATAACCTACGAGTTTGGGCTGAGCTTTTGACACAGCCATGAACATCCCCTATGGCTGAGCACCATGCCCAGCTACTGAAGTGTGGAATTAAGAAGTCATTTTACATTGCAAAGACTTTGCTAAGGAAAATTTCTAGTGCACTGATGAAATTTGATTGGAAGATGGAGTAATTGAGAAAATTTATCTATTTGCTAGTTTTTCAGAGACTCGAGTGACAAAGCTTTTAGTGTATTCAGACATTACTTTGAAATGCTGGCATTGCCAATCTCACTTGGCTGCCTTTAAAATGACTTTACTTTTCATTACTGGATTTATGAAAAGGTTCTAACACATGCATCTATCAGGTCTTGAGTTCTGAGCAACTTGCAGGGAAAGAGGATATCTCTGGGCTCAGATAAAGCCACAATCTTATTAGAGTTGTCTTGAAATAGCTTATCTGCTATTCTTAGCTACTAGCTGCAGACAATGTAAAAATAATTGTCCTGCTGTTGAAGGTATCCATGATCTAATTATCTGTTGTAATTTTTAGGGATGCCATATCTGTATTAATATGAGATTCTATTATATAAAGACTACTTTTTCAGAAAGAAAAAGGAAGACCTAAAATATGTTTGACAAATTTCCCCTCTGTCTTTAGTTGCCATTTTAATTCCTGTGGGAGAAATCATGGCAAACAGAGAGGGAAAAGCTACCCACAAAGTGCTGTACAAAGATTTTGATCACTTGTCTCAGAAGGTACTAGATAACAAAAAGATTATTTAGGATAAAAATGAGGTGAAACAAAATCACACAGTGCTAAAGGAAACAAGGCTGTATCTTCTTATTGTCCCTCCTTGTGGAGTTGCACAGACTCCTAGGACCTGCATGGATTCTGCTCAAGCTTTACACATTTGTAGCGATGTTATCCTGGTCCTGGGGCATCAGAGATGTTGTGTGACATCTCCAAGGTCTCACCACATTTGGCCTGAGCTTAGATAGTTGGATTTTTTTATTTACTATTGTTGTTTGACTTATTTAAATTGTAGTCCAAAGCCCTGTAAACATGAACTTTTTGTGAAGGCATCAGAAATACATGACTGGTGTGCTGCCTGTTGACCGTGATGTGAAGGGAAAATAGTAAAAAACTTCTGTTCCATTCTTTTTACTGTGCTTGTGTACAGTCTGTTACTGCAGGTATGGTTGCTGGGGGTTCTGTGTTTCTGGACAGTTCATCATTTACACCCACAGGGGGATCTTCTTAGCCACCCTTCCTTTTCCAGTGAAATGAAATATTTAATTCTTATGTGCTTCAGTTTTGACTGCAGATAATTATTGCTCAAGATAGTTTGGTTGATACTGCTGGGATCTGATGCTGTGAGGACACTTCCTGTGCTTGTGAAAATACTGGTATGTCAAAAGCTGGTGCCTTGCTCTCTTTTACTATTAGTTGGCTGAGGAAAATAGCAGTTGTGCCACTAACTGTAAATATAAGTTTGTATCAAAAGGTCCAACATATGCACTAAAAGCACCTGCTGCATGTGTGCAGAGAAGTGGGTGTAATGAGCATGTGTTTTAGGCAGGGAGAAGAAAAAGCTGCACATTTCTGGAGCTGTCCTGAAGCATTAGTTGCTAATGTTTGACATGTGCATCCTTAATGTCCATGCATATAAACAGTGTTGGCATAGGGTGTCACTTTGCCTTGTATTTATCTCATCAAAGGCTTTTAGAATTTAGTGATTGATCCTTGACATTAAGGCAGTTTTTTCTCCCTACATGATTTTCCACGTTCTCTGAAACTCCAGATGATATTTTAGGGTGTTTTTTTGAAAATATTCAAATCCTGTGCATGTGTCTGATTTAAGTATTGCTTTCTTTTGTTCACCTAACTTTGTATTTTAATTTTATAACAGTCCTCCGTGAGCACAAGTCTCTCCCTGTTTCCCAGCTGTGGTCCCAGAGTTTGCAGTCTGCTTTACATAGCTCCCGTGTTTTTATGTCTATAGTGCTTAAAGTAACAACAATAATAATAAAAAGAAGAAAAAGAAATACAAGTGTGGGTTTATATATTGTAATCATATATGTGAGAAACTCCATATCTGCTCAATGCACTTACTGGGAATAATTATACGGGCTGCAGTCCTGATTGCAGTGTGTTTGTACCTATAAAAATAATTATTCCTATGAGTCATGCCTCTTTCATCATTGATGCTGAACCATTCCAAGGTAGCTAATTAGGGAAAAAGGAGTTTGTTCTTGTATTCCCTACACACAGGAGTACCTTTCCAGACATATTTATTTTCCTTTGTATTTAGAGGAAAAGCAGAATTGCTCAGGAGGCTGGGGTACAGATTAGATGATCTCAGGCTGATAGCTTCCTTCCAGCAGATTACCACTGGAAATAATAGATGTTGCAGGTGTTGTAAAGAACGATGCCCCACTTCATGCAGTTTTGGGTTGTATTCAGCTCCATAAAAATTAGAGAATTGGTCCCACCCATTTGTTTTTCAGCAAGAGATCTTCAAAGTCATTGTCATTCAGCTTACAAAGGCTCCTGTCTGGAGAATTGCAACATTTTGTTTGGCAGCATCTTTCCTTTTTTAGCAAACAGCAGATCATTTGGGCTAGTGCTGAATTTTGATTTCTCTTCTGGTCAGTGATGACTTGCTGGTGTTGCCAAATGGTGTTATTGGGTTATATTGCACGATGGGGGGGTCACCAAAGTCTGAAAGAAAACTTCAAGTTGTTTTGTCCTTTACCTGCCAGCTCGGAATTTTGTCCCCTCTTCTTGTGAATGGCTTCAGCTAGGTATGAAATCAGTCTTCTCCTATTCAGGTCACGTTCATCTTTTCTGTAAAAAAGACATCTGGCATATATTGAAGCATTTATATGATTTAACTAGGATTAACCTGAATAAACCATTTTTTTGTCACTGTGATTTACCACTGAGATTTTACCTGCTTTAGCATGTAAATTATGATGGTTGCTTCTGTGCAGCCTTGTGTTTAATTATTAACACAGTTTGACTGTAACTGCTGTCTATAACCTGGAGTACCTGACCAGCACTGCAGACTCCAGGGATGTGATGGACAGAAATCTTTGAAAATGCCTTGACTGCAAACACAGAGCTTTGGTATCCTCCTGAGAAATAGGAATAATTCTTTTTTTTTGGCAATTGTAGCACAGAATCATAGTACTTTGATTTGTTATTATTTATGGAAGCAGGTAATAGAATCCAGCCAGATACAGTTTTATTGTCATTTTTTGTTGTTGTTCAAAATGTCTGTATCACACAAAGGATTGCCTTTGTAAACAGAGAAAAAGCCCATTTCAAATGCCTTTGTATGCTGAGAAAGTTCTGACATGAATTTACTCCCATGCAGACCCAAATGAAATTTGGGGGTAGGGCATTTTCCAACTATTGCTTCAGCTCAAAATTTGGAAAATATTGATTTAAAAAAAAAAATATTATTGTATAGATTAAAATTAAACTACTCCTAAATGTAACCCTTTTCCCAGCTGTATCATCTACAGCTCATTTATTAGAGGAGGAATGAATTCCTAATCTGAATTCCAAAAAAAAGTATGTATACAAATGGCTTTATAAGTTTATTGAACAGAAGCAAAATCTAGGATTATGGTCCTGTTTTCTCCTTGTAGCCATTGAGAATGGATATGAGGATACTAAAGGAAGGAATCATTGCCTTCAAGGGTAAGAAAGGATGGGACTGATCCTTCTGTTTCGTTGTGAATTAGAGGATGGAATGGTGAGATCTGGCACTGTATCCAGTATGAAAAGGACCTTTTCACTGTCCTCATTCCAGGTCCCTGAATCCAAAGTGTATCAGCAATTGAAACATGCACATTTTAGTTATTTGGACACTTGGGAGCACTTCTCAGCATTACTCACAGCAGTGCCTGCAGTCATGTTGTCCATCCATACCATAAGTGTAATGTATATTTTTAAACTGAATTGCTAGATCAGAAGAATCAGGGAATTGCTGTTTTAAACAACAAAACAAAAAAACCCACCACCTAATGATGAAGGAAATATGGCACTTTAAAAATGTGAAAATAAGCATCCTGCAGACTCTGGATATCAAATTGTTGAGAGCAGTTTATGCAAGCAGCTTTGTCACTGAGGAAGTAGAGCCTAATAATTTTTAATAGGCCTATAAATCTCTTTTATGAAATGCAGCTACTGTAAACACCTCTTCCATATTTTCCCAAGTGTTTATGCAGTGTTGTTAAGTGTTGGAAAGAGACACGATTGCCACATCTGACCCCTGCCCTCTGATGGAGTTGCGAGCTCATTGGGGTGGCAGGAGAGGGTGGAGAACAGTGGACAGGGCAGGGGAAGAAAAGTAAACTCCCACATGGAACTAGAAGATGGATATTTTAATGAGAACTCCAGGGAGTCATGCAGTTATGGGGGCTAGTTTGTGACTCCACTTGAAGAACTGTGAGAGCTGAGGGCAGGAGGGACCGATGTGGCATCAAATCTCTGCTGGTTCCTTGAGGGATTCTGAAGCGAGTGTTCCTCTGAGCAGACCCAGCCCCTACCTCCTGAAATGGTTAATGAGCCCAAGCAATGGACAAAAAAGCCCCTTCTGATTCCTCAGCTGTCCCCTCAAGTAGAAGGCAGGTGTTGCTGGGAGAACGATGTGTCTGTGCTGGCCCTGCTCCAGGGGGGATGTGGAAGTGCTGAGGCTGAAGGGCTGTGCTGCAGCTCGCTGCCTGTGCCAGGGAGGAGAGGAGAGGCCCATCATGAGCTCTGTACCTGCTCTGACAGGGGTTCACAGCTGCTGCAGTCGCTGTTACGCTGAGGTTTGGCAGGAGATGCAAATATGGATTAGGTAGATTGGTAAACCCAGGCTGGTTTTTTTATATAGGACTTGATCCTGAGAAAGAATCTGATTAGATTAGAGGTGCAGCACAACAGTAACATTCCTTCCTGCTGCTCAGCATGAGTCCAGCTGAGTCTTGCAGGAATGCCTGCTGAGCCTGTGGCAGAAATGCTGCTAAACACAAGGCTGAGTCAGAATCTTCTTTACTTCCACAGAGATCAAATAGCTCTGATGTTTTGGGAACTGGGAATTTCTGGTTTCTGTTTTGGGAACCAGGGCTGGGTTTACATATTGCTGCTGCTCTTTATTTTGTACTGTCCTGTTGGTCTGTCTTTCCCTGTACAAAGGATTCTGGTGTTCATTAGATGTGTTAACTTGTGATGCTGCTCTTACATGGTTTGGAGTGAGGGTTGCAAAAATGAGGATTTCTGGGGAAGTCTCATGGAACTAGAGTTTCAGAAAACTCTGTAATGAAGTATATAACACATGTGTAACAGAGAATGCTGTACTAGGGGACTTTGTGTGAATGCCTCATAGCTTAGGGGAAGATTCTGGGTCCAGACCAAAATTCTCAACTTCCTTATAATGAGAAATTTTGCAGTCTAATTCTCTACTGTGATTCCCCTTTAGGCTTATATTGGTGGATGTAATAATCTTGATTCACTAAAGGCATGAGTTGCATAAAATATGACAGCCCTCAGCCCTAGCAGGATGCTTTGTCTCCCAGGGATGAATGTTCTGAATACTTTCAGGTAATGATCAAATGGATATACCTGTCACAAGTGAGTCACTTTTCTTTATGCCTGCAGAAAGAGTTAGTGCATGTTTCAATGCCTGATTTACTCTGGTGCTATTTATATTTCAAGGTCTTGGATAGAAAACAAGACTGCTTAAAGAACAAATTTCTAGTTTGGGGTTTTAATGTTTTTAAAAAATTCTATAAAAATGGTAAACCAGGCCCCGTGAACCCAAGCGCAATTCTTCTATATCTTGGGATTATTCTTATTTTAAATCTGAGACTATGAAAAAAAATTTACTCAAGATGCCATATTGCTCTGTACAAAGCATACATGGAGTCATTCAACTGCTGTTCAAACATAGCTGTCCCTTGTGTGAAGAACAGAAGCAAAGCAGAAAATTTGCCCACACAAATAATGTGGTTTGAGAGAGATTTTGAAAGACTAGCATTGAGCAGGGATATACCTCTGAAACTGCAAACTAAGGTACTGCCTTGGAAAAATTGCTTGATGGAAGTACAAGACCTTGGCACCTTTTGTGCCTGAGAGTCTCTATGGAGGTCCTTGACACTGGGTGAGTTCCACTCCTGGGGGTTTAGCAGAGCCTGGATCTGCTTGTAGAGGAGAGAAGGGCCATTATTTTAATGTTCGTTTAAAGAGATTCTGAACTGAGGACTGAGGGTATCTATCACTTTGAGTACCTGTAAACAACCTCATGATTTGCATTAAGATAAAGCTGTAGAGTAGCACTGTGTTACACTGTGCTGTGGCTTTCTGGTACAGTGGCTGCCAAACCAGTTAATCAGATCTGCTGGATGAGACCCAGCTGTGAAAGGTGAAGATTTGCCCAATTTTTCCTAAATGAGCTTTAGGCTTTTCTTGCCAGATCTATTTTGTGGTGAGAGCTGTGAATTGATGGTGGTGGCGGTGGTGTGTGTGAACTGTGCAGACCCACACCAGAGCAAGATGACATCAGCTGTACAAACACATTTTATTTGCTTTCCAACCAGCACATAATGCTGCTTTTGGAACAAAACCCAAGTAATGCAGGGCAGACCCCGAGTGTCTTAAATGTTAACAGACTGTTTTTCAGACAATAAATGATCTAAGGTGAAGCCTGGGTAAATATATAGAAATAACAAATTGTTGAAGGTGTTACTTCTTGGCAAAAAAATACAGTAAGATTCCAGATTTATATATATATATATATGTGTGTGTGTATATATATAAAACTTAATAATAAAATTAGTCCACTCTAATGCTCTCCACATCCTGACATGTTATGACAGTCTGTAAGAAATGATGCAAATCATTTTACTTTTGCAAGCAGGAGTGAAATTCTGGCCCTAGCCTAAGGCAGTGATATTTTTTCACCTAAGAGCTTTATATTTGTGAAGACTGCATTGCTGACTATTTAGAATTAAATGTTGCAACGTGAAGTTCAGTTTTTAAGGATTTGTCCTGAAATGGGCTTTAAAATCATACTCAGAATTAGAAAAGTTGTATAATTAGGTGTAGCTTAACAAAAAAAATAAAATAAAAAAATGGAGCTCTAAATTAAAAAAAAAAACTCTTGAAAATTTATTGAATCTTTCAGATTTTTGTTAGTCACTCAACTCTGCTTAACCCACCACCGAGATTATTTTTCTTTCATTTAAGGTGTGAATTTTATATTATGCTCAGCTACTTGCTGTTGTAGTTTTGATTTGCCTTGGGGCCACAGTAAAAACATTGCATCGGTCTGCTGAGAAACGAGCTACATCTGCACCACATCAGCCAAGAGACACGCTTTGCTAAATTAAATAAATGTGGTTCTTGATGCGAAGGGAAAGGAATCTCAAGCCAGGGGTCCGAGAAGATTGTGAATGAAATAGGAAATAAGGCCTGGCTGAGTTTTCGTGCTCCGCACGCCTGTGGATGCAGGCAGGGGGAGCCTGAGGACCGCGGAGCCGCTCCGGGCATCGCTTCCCGGGACAGCGCTGCTCCTCCTGCCCGCATCGCCGCTGCTTCCCTGAAAGCTGCAAGAGGGGAACACACTAAAGAGCAGCCGGTGCTTGGATTGCGCTGGAGGCGGCCGGGATGTGGCGCTGGGCGGACTCGCGGGTCCCTGGCCAGGATCCAGGGGTTCTGTGGGAGCCGCAGCTGGAGCCTGCTCTGGGTGCGAGTGCGGCTCCGAACGGGAACGCGGCTCCCTCCTGCTCCTCCCTCCGACACACCGCAGGGACGGGGCTGTCAGGAGCCACCGAGCAGCTCCTGGCCACTGCCCACAGCCCCAGGGATCCCAACACACCAGCCTCACTCGCCTGTTGAGGGCCTGGGCTCAGACTCTCGTATTTTGGCTTCTCTCAGATTTTCCTCATGGTTTGATAAGGGACAGTTGTGGATTCAGAATAGCCGCTTTTCCTCGTAGAACAGTCGATAATTGTGCTGTTTTATAACATCACCTAGCTACACATTTACCACAGTCAGCCCAACAGGACCCCTCCTGTTTCAAACAAAATGTCCTTGGGATGCGCACATGGAGTGGGAGGCTTTCTCTGGGTTTTGTTCTGCTGATGTGTGTTTGTAAGAGAGAACTGCACAAACAGAGGACTTTGAGCTGGAGACACAGTGACAGAGCAAGTCATGAGCCCAGGGAGGCGAATAAATACTTGGCTGGGAAACTGTAGAGTGCCCTGGGGAAGGGTGTGGGCTTCAGAGGTGGGACAGGGCATTTATGGCCTCCATAGCTAAACAGCTGTTAATTAACAGGACCTGTTAATTATGTAAGTATTTGGCAGCATCGAAACTCCTCTTCCAAGTGGAAGAAGTCAAATCCCTGACTTTCTTTCTCCCCGGTGGCCCAAAAGGCACAATGCAAGTGAAACCTCTTTCAGACACTTCAGCTAAGACCACAATTCCCAGGCTTCTTTATTATAATAATTTATGCCGCAATGTAATTCCTAAAGTAACAATAATAATTCAGATGGTGACAGACTCTTTAATTAAAATCACTGTAGAAGACATCAGCTTTTAGCTGCTTCACTCTTCCTATTGTCAGTACATATTGAGTGCAACAGTTTGGTGAGATGGAGTTAAAACAGCCTGGTGGCAACTCCAAGAGCTGAACACATCTCTCCAGGTATGTGCACAGAGCTAACTAGGGAAACAGCATTTCTATCAAGGTTTTACCTTGCTTTTACTGATCTAAAGATGTTTGCAAAGAAAGGGAATGGGTAGATAACCAAAGGAAAAATTGTAGTAAGGAAGTGCGTGATCTACATCCTGGAAGATTGTCTTTAAACCAAAACTGAAAATAACTGATGAATATTGAGCAGAAGGGGAAACTAGCAAGTGTGTTGGATGCTGTTGGCTCTTAGCCAAAGCCACAGTAGTAACCAGCAAATTCAACTCTAGACTTGCTTCTGGAAGGGGTGTAAAGTCTCACATTTAATTGGAAGCAGCATTTCACTTTGAGGGTGGGTGGAACAGGAACGTGAATCTAAATGTTTACCCACCTCTTCCTATTGCAGAGCATTTTTTTCCTTTCTAGGGCACAGTGATAAAAAGGATAAAATTGATGATTAGCCTGACTCCCATGGCAATTCCCATTGGCCCTGTGTAAATCAGGGATTGGAGCAGTCACATGAGTGATTTCAGTCCACTGACATAGCAAGTTCCTTGTGTTTTATTTTACTCTGGCATTCATTTCAGGCACAAGTAGACTGATAAACAGATGATGACAAATAATTGAGTTAATCCAAGAAAGCTTCGGGGCTGCATCAATCGCAGCAGGTGTAAAAACAATGCATGCAATTTCCTGCCTGTATCAGGGTGGATTATCTAATTATTTCAACCTTCCAAGGCATCCATTTGCTTATGTCTCCTAGGTGGGATTTCTTCTTGTGGGAAAGAGTCACTTTCATAAACTGCTTAAACTGAGACTTGAAGAAATGTAGCACAAAGTGTTACATGAGAATATTCACCATTAGTAGTAGATAGGAATCAGTTTCAACTGATGGGAATACTGAATAAAAGAGCTGTTTTATCAAGTGTGTAAAAATATAGACTTAGATTATAACAAAGTGTGCACATCAGTTTAGATGAAAGATGACCGCTATAGCCTTGTCTTCAATTCATTCCTATGATATTCTTATATATATAAAACTTATTTACTCTTTTCTAGATGAGTCAACTAAGGTAAATTAAAAGTTAGACAAGCTGGAAAGGAAGAATCCTTTTATTCCTCTATTTTCCCTTTATAGGAAAAGTTTCAATAGACACTTTAAATAAGAAACTTGAAGAACAGAATCTCTTCTGGTGCAGTGATCCATCAGGAACCTCAATAATTACCATATTTGAGGTTTTCTCCATACAGGAAAAATTCTTTTCATCCCTCCAGTATCAGGCACAGGTTGGTCATTATTACAGAAAAGAACAAGAAGACATAAATCAAGTTCCTTGTTCTTAAAAGGTATCAGGAGGATCTCTATGTCCCCCCTCTCTATGTGAGTCCACATTTATACATGTAATTTGAATTCACTCAGGATTTAGAAAAAAACATGTTCAAGTACCTTTTTTTCTGTGAAGTAAGAATTCAATTTTTTCATAAATCTCTACTGCAATAAGTCAGAATGAGAATGATGTTACACGCAGTACAGATTCAAATATCTTTGCACCCTTTTTGGTGCTTAATGTGTTTTCCTCAGATACCTGTGTTAAAACAGAGAAGCAAGTCTAGCTGTGTAAGGCCTTTTTTGTAATTTAGGCTGGTGTGAAGTGTTTCTAGGTAACTTTTAGCTCACTGATATGCAAACAGGCAAAATTCTTTCTCAAGCTGACATCAAAGCTAACAGTAGATCAAAAATGTTTAATGAAAAAAACTCATAGGTAAGCCATTAAAAATGCAACAAAGTGGTCAGTGTCTGGCAAAGTTAAAGCATGGATAATAACATTCATATGCTAATCCAAAGCTGTTTACATGAGGGAAATATAAACCTATCAAATTGTCTGAAGTTGCCATTAAAGTTCATGAATCCTTTTCTGAGATGAGAGGCACTCTAATTTGAATGTAGATAAATATTCATGGGAGGCTTTCATTTGGAGGGAGAATTTTTCTATTAATAAAATTATATCTGGTCGAGATATAACAGGCTGCTACTTCTGTGTTGCAATAAAGGTGGTTTGCACTGTATGAAAACGTGAATATTCATAGATGTCTTTAAAGCTTCTCATTACAGTATCACCAAAAAATAGCTATCTCTTGGGGTTTTTTGGTAGTGTTTTTGTTTCTTTGTTTGTTCCTTTGTTTTTAAATAAGATCGTGGGCATTCTACTGGGGTTGTTTTTTTGGTCTTTTTTGAGTTTAAGAATAAAGTGCATTTCATCTCAGTTTCTGGAAGGAAAACAAAACTTTCAACAGATCCATTTGTCTAATACTTCAAGGCTTGTAGGAAAAAAGAGAAAACTGCAGTGAAAGTTTTTGCCTGGATCAAGTCAATGATAGGTGAGGGGAGTAACAAGAGAAAGGGAACATGTGACTGTGTGAAACTAGTAGCGAGTAATACTGTTTTAACTTGTCCTAATTGTTAGTGTTTATTTCATGTATGGTTTTTACACTGTTTTTAAAATGGAACATCTCAGATAAAGCTGCTTTCATTCTTCATGTCCAAAGTACTTGCACAGCTGTTTAAATTTGGTATCACTGCTCATATTGCTGTTGATCAAGTGTTTTGGTGGACAGTAAACCAGTGCAGCACTCCTTCCTAGGAATGTTTTATCCTGATTTTGTTCCCTTGTGTGATTTCTGTGGTGTTTAAGGAGAAGAGTTCATCACTGGAAGGTTTTTTTGAGAAGTTTTTTGTGAGAGCTTGCTCCTTTTTTATTATTTTGTTATTGGTTTGCAAGAATCTGTAGGATTGTAACACATTTCAATTCTCTAGGACTGTATAAAAGGAAAATTTGTGAAGTTGCTCAAACTCCAAAACTTTTGAAGGCATTGGCTGATATAGAGAGAGTGATAGGTTGAAGTTTTGGGTTCTTATGGAAAACTAGCACTGTGTAACATTATTTAAAGAGGGGAAAATGCTGTCAGACCCTTAGATCATGACAGATACTTGTCAATGAGGAATCAATGAGAGGGTGTTCTCATGAATAAGCATAAAAAATAATCTTATTCAGCATTTTTGCAGCTAATAATGAAGTAAATTAAAAATTGCTAATTCAATTTGCACTTGACCCAAGAGAGAAGATACATATTAGGACAGGGGATGCTGCTGGCTGGTTATGCCAGCTCCCTTGGGCTTTAGCACAGCCAGATTCAACATTACACACCCAGGGAGAAGCAGGGTGTTGGGCACGCAGTAGGGATTATATTCTGGGAAACTCTAACTCTGGAATGAATTTAAGGGAATCTTCATCTCCATGAATCTGCCTGTAATGTGTTTAGAATTGTGGAGTGTGGGGCTGTGTGGGCCCCTGGCAGCCAGCAGCCAGGATGGGGGAGCTGGAAGGCTCAGAGATGCTGGGAGCCCCCCAGGGCAGCGTGTCTGGGGACAGGGATCTGCTCAAACCAGAGCTACCAGTCCTCAACGAGACTCCTCACATCCAAGCCTTGTGTTGCTCCATGGCTTTCTAATCAGCTCCCAAGCATATCCAGGAAGTATCTGGTTTTTCTTAGGAACAATCTTGCCCTAAGTTTTTATCAGAGATTAGCAGTTGCTAGACTACTACTGCGCTGATATTATTTCCAAAGGATTGAAAAGAAATAAAAACATATATTGCTGGAGCAGACAAAAAATGCCTAATGGGTGGAAAGGGCTGATTTCATTTAATCAGATATAGAATAAAGCTGGATTAATACTCTTGCAGTTGAATATTGGGCACAGAATTCACTGGATTCCCTCCAGGCTTTTTGATTAGAGACTATACTACAGTGGCAAATGCTGGGGTATTCTCAGAGGAGCAGCACAACAGAATTCACATTTGATGCTTCCATTGCAAACCTAACTTTTAGCTGCCAATGTGTTAAATGTTTTATCTCATTCGGAGCCAAAATACTGACTGGATGTTACAGATGGTGATGTGCATTTTTTTGCAAAGATGATAAATGCCTCCAGCCCTAGCTACAAATGGCTAACTAATTAAATATTGTACAGTGAGTTTTGGATTGTGATGCAGTGGAAATTTACAGAATTAGCTTTGGTGAATGTTTTTATTCAAGAAACAATGGCTTTTAAGCATAGTATTTATTCATCAGGGGAAATTTGCCTCTACCTACAGAACAACCATAGAATCTATGCAGCACATGATTTGCCTTCAAAACAGCAGTTAAATACAGAAGAGGAATTGTGTGTGATACCATCTGCCTGTGGAAAATCTGGAAATTCACTCTGAAGGTGAAAATCTTGGTGGGTCTGTGCATGTGGCTGCAAACTGGCAGCCCTTGTGCTTTGGCCAGGGAGGCTCTGCACTAAGCCAGATCATTCTGCAGGTAATCAAACTTGTGGTAAAAAAAGGAATGACTGTTCTTTGAGCAGGTGAAGTATCCAAAGAAAAGAGGCAAAGGTCAGAGGAATAATTTAAAAATTTCCTTGCTTAGCAATATATACTTTTGAAAAAAAAAAATAAATCCATATATCCAAATCATCAGCCAGAGCCATAGGCCACAAGGTTAGAGTATAAACTGTCAATATTAACTGCTGCTAATGGAAATGCAGATTGCTGGAGCAATGAAGCAGAAGATGCACGGGCAAGACATGGAACCAAAGGGAGTGACAGCAAAGCAGAGAAGAGGCTGGTGTAGGGTCACAGTGCTGGCCAGAATAGGCCTGAGAAGCAGGACTTGAATATATTTGCCTTTTTTTAGAAATTTGCAGTGAGAAAATACCAGCTTTACCATTAGCTTTTTTCTCATTGGTGAAACTGTCTGGTTTTGGATCCTTTCGAGGCTAAAACAGCTGTGCAAATAACAATGACTCAAACAGTAGCCAAAGACCCCGTGCTGCATTTGAGGCAATCTGCAGATCTTCAGCCCTGCGTGTTCTGGGGAACAATATAAACCTGATTTCTGAAACACCAGGGCTGCCTCATTCTGAGAAAGGGCATTGGGTTTTCTTGTATCATTACAGACACTGAGGGCTTGTTTGCATTTGCTGAAAGAATATTTCATTACTCTGGTTGCTTTTCTTAATGAAAACAAATATTTTAAAGTGGTTAATTTACGAGTATAAATATTATTCAGCAAGTTCCTAAACTCCCCAAGGTAAATAATACAGGCATGGTAAAGGCCAGCTCTGTTATATTAATAATTGATGTTTGGCTTCCTCCTAGCTCAACTGTAATCTATTCATCCTGCTTTGTAAAAGTGCAATTAGAGCTGAATTACAGTAATCAATAGAGCAGCAGCATTTAGAACCAGGGTACTTAAATAGAGGGAAATTTTGCACATAGGAAGTTTTTTGAGGTATATGGCAAAAATTGCCTTAGTTGGATGGAGTCTTAAATGATCACAAAGGAGATGAAGTTATAATTGATGTAGATATTTTCAGAGCTTGTCTTTTAAACCAAAACCAACCTCTGTTCAACCAACAATTTGAAATTATTTCTCTTCCTTTTACTTCTGCTGTGTCTCTCAGCCCATTCTCCTATGCTGTGACTGATGCAGTTTCCTGTGCTTGTCCAAACATCTGCACTGGTTGTGGGCAGGTGAGAGGAAGAGGGGGATGTGATGGGAAGCAGGCTCCAGACTGCGAGGCAGATGTGGGAGGCTCTAAAATGAGTATGGTAATGGACAGCTAGAAGAGGAACAGAGGAGAACTCACATGTGCTACAGCCAAAGGAAATGCAGTGTTGGGGTGGGGGGAGTGGGTAGGAAATGGTCTCCAGGATTCTGTGAGAAAGTTTTGCTTCATCACTCAAGTATATAAACTATTACAGAGAGGAGCTGATAGAACCACAGTTTGGTGTGGAAAGGAGCCATAGAAGAGGAAAGGCCTTGGAAGTCCTGGGTTTCAGATAATGAAAATAAGAGTGTTACTGTGCTGAGAAGAGAGGCTGCCTGGGGCACTGCCCTGTAAAGCTTGTGTACAAGCTCACACCAACATCTCTGAGCATCCCTGTGACTTAGGAAGATTGTGCTTTCTTTGTATCCTTGGGACTTAGGGAAGATTTGGGTGTCTTAAATAAAATCTGGATTATGTTTTCCATGCTTTCTTTTCCTGCTTCCTTTCATGTCAACGTGTTAGGAGCAGCCTTACAGAGTTCAGGAAACCCTTTCTGGCCCCGTGTTCTCTATGGGGCCTCCAGGTGATGCTTGCACTGGGCTTGTTTCTGCATTTCAGGGTTCCATTGGCTCCAATCAAAGCCTAATTCAAACTTACAGAGCCATCTTCCCCTAATATTTCATTTTTTCAAGGTTAAGGGTTCTCTGAGGCTGAGTTAAGGTCTGATTTTTTGCTGGGACTTGCCAAAATCTGGCTGCTGTCCCCATGGCCTGGGAGCAGCTGCTTGGGCAGGGCACCGGACACTCCTGTCCCTGCAGAGGAATCCTCCAGAGGGATGAGCTGGAGGCTGAGCTGCTGAGTGTAGTGAGCTGGATCCAGGGCTGGTGGGAGTCACTGTCAATGAAAAAGCAAATACTGGCTGATTATTATTATTATTAATAATCATCATTGTATTCTCCTTCTCTAGAGCATTGTGGTGTTTGAGGTGAAACTAAGTGCTTTCAGTTATTTAGGAAGTGTGGAATGGCTCAATAACGTATTCCCTGTTGTGATGTTTGGACTTTATGCAATGTCAATAAAGGGATAAAACCTGTTTAATTAAAAAGAGGCTGATTTTATTGAACAAATATGCCAAATAAAAACCGAAGAAGGAGCATTAACATGTTGGTCTCTTCTCAAGTACAATTTTCAGCTTACTGTAGAAATCTAAAAATTAAACATCTATTAATGTAATTAAAAAATTAATTTAATATTTATTTTTCTGGTGGCAATAGCTTTTTAAATGGGCACTACCAAATAGAAAGGTGCTATTTGAATTGATATGGAAGGAGATCCTGTCTTGGCTAGAGCTTTGAACTTTTGAACAAGGAAATTAAATAATTAAAACTCTTCTTACTGCAATCTGTATTCCTGGGAAGCATTACCTTGTCAGTGTGTAATGCATGCACCACTCTGTGTGTGCATTATGTTTTAATAACACCTCCATCTTCCTCATAAGGCATATTGTCTTCTAGTGCAGCCTTCTCCAATAACCCTGTCCTGGCAGTTGTCATGTGATCTGATTGCTTTTGGTGAGTAGAATATCCTGTAATTATTTTCCTCTCCTATTAAGTTTCACATTCTCTGTACACAGAAATGCACCTTCCTACTGTAGTGTAATGTGTATTGTTTTTTGATTTCATTTTTATAAGCATAATGAAATGATCCACCTCCACATCCTGGAGCAGCATAATGCTTCTTGATTTATTGCTGTACCAATTTATGTTGGCTTATCAGAAAGGCGTTTCCAGTGCATTAGCAAACCCCTGAAGTGCTTCTGGTAATAGCAAAAAGCACCTGGGTAGCTGTAAATATAGGAAAGGAGGTTTGCAGTTTGATAAAACTTAGAGCAGGAAATGCCACCTGGGCTAAGATCACAGTGTGCTTGGCCAGGCTGTCCCACTGCCAGCCTTCTCCACAGGGCGCCTGCTTGCAGGAGAATTGAGTTTCTCTCTGGCCCTGGCCTGCTGCCCTTGGCAGTGTTTGCCAAATGTAGGCAGCAATGCCCTCATTTTCTCACTTTGTTTACCCTGCACTGAAACAATTTGTGGTAATGTGAAGAGGCGGGAGCTGTTGGTTATTAATGCTCCCCTGCAAACTGAGAATTGGACACACAGTTTAAAGACATTTCCAGAGGCTACATCAATTTAGGGTTAGGAAGCCTTTAAGTGTTGTAGCTTTCTTATGTATTTCCATGTGCATCCATCTGGGAGGAGTGGAAGCAAGCAAATCCACAAACAAGTCATTCCTCCCATAAATCTCTTCTGATTGAACCTGAGCACAGCACAGTGCTACAGAAGAATAAATAAACCAATGATAATAACAGAACCTGATTACACAGTGATGGGCAATAGTAGCAAATAGGCCTTATCTTGCACTGTGAAATAGAAACCCATGGCCAAACAAGTAAGTCTGGATTCCCAGAGAGAGCGTTTTCAGCAATCCACGAGCAATGACCCTCAAAATTATGTATTCTAAAAAAAGAGATTATTTTCTGAAGTGTGGCCTAGGCCTGTAGTGCAGCTGAGAAGAAATTTGTGTTGCTCAATTGCACATGCAGCCTATCATCAAACTTTCACCCCAGTGAGGAGTGCTGGTGGCCACAACTGGGTGGTGGTCAGGGCCCAGTCACACATTAGCATTTATACCTTCTGCTCTTGCTTGGACCATCTACTCTTCCTTCTTCCTCTTCATTCAGATAAATAATGACTTTTTAGAAGTGAGATGAGAATTTTAAGCCACTGAAAATGGACCAAGGGCTTAACCCTTTGAGCACTTACCTGAATCAGCTCTACTCCCACAGGTGTACTCCCCTTAGTGTGCACTCAGCTTTAGTGTGTGGAGGATGTAGAAGAAACTGGGTTTGCTTTTTCACAAAATCCCCAAAATCTGAATGTGTTTGCACATTTTTCTAGCACTGGAAAGAAGAAATATTTTGGCAAATGATATTTAGATACAGCTTTGAACAACCTAGTCTGGTGGAAAGTGTCCGTCCCCATGGCAGAGGGGTTGGAACTAGATGGTCTTTAATGTCCCTTCCAGCTCAAATCATTCTATGGTTTTATGAAATATTTTTTTATTATAGTAAAAGTATATATATATATATGTGTCAAAACTCAAGGCAATATAATTTGTGAGCTCCCTGTACACATTTCTTCAGCCTGAGTTGAAGCACTTGAGCAGCTGTTTCACTGTCAATGGAGTCTGGGTTATGTAGAGTTGGTTACTGAGTGTTTGGATTTGGTGAGCTCTACTCCTCTTGAATTTAGAGTCTTAAGCCTTTGCTTAAAGTTAAACATGTTTTTAATTTTTTTTCCTGAGAGGGAGGAATTATTATCTGTCATAATACTGTCACAAAGAGAAGTGAAATAAAATGGATAGCTTCTAAGAGGCTGGTGTAGGAGAAAAATGGTTTCAAATCTTGGGGGGATGATCAGTCTGGCTCCCTTCCTCCATGACTGTGGGGGATTGGACCCTTGTGTCCCCACCTGGCACAAGAGCCTGCAGTGAGATCAGCTGGATAATTATGGATGCACAAGGAAGGAAAACTCTCTCAGGCTTTATAACTACTAAGAATAAATCCAGCAGCCATTCTTTCCTACATGAAGATAGTTTCATATATATATAATCAAGTATCACTTTCTTTTCTCTATTGAGGTTTCACTAGAAACTTTTCAGCTATAAAATAGAAATAACTAATTTTTCTAGTTAAAAATATTGTTATTGGTGCCTGTATGACAGTTCAGCTTGGGTGTTCCTTCTCCAGTTTGTTTTTAGGGCTGAAAAACTGCCCTAAATAAGATTGTTCTTCACTGGTAGCAGAAGAACTTCAATGATTTATTCTAACTGCATATAATTTTCTTGAAAAAATTAAAAAAAAATAAAAATTGAAATAACTCCCAAGAATGTTTTACAACCTTATCAAAAGAAAACATCAAAAGCACTAATTCCAAAATTATGCTTGCATAAATGAGTGTGAAATGTTAGAATTGCAATGGATTTTGTATCCTTTAAAAGTAACATGAAATATTGCCAAGAAGTAAAATATGCATCCAACTGTATTGTTACAGCAATACTAATAATTTCTGATGGCTGTCAAAGGTAACTTTTAGCTCTAAAATCTCAAGTTAAATCTTTTGCCCTGTTAGGAGCATTAGTAAATAGTTCTTGCTGGACTGCCAGCTTACTTTGTACCAACAAAGCTCATCAAAATCTCTCTCTTATTAAAGATGCTGCATTAATTGTGCTTGGCAGTGCCTAGTTCTTTCTAACCCCAGATTTAGGGGGTGGTGGGTGCAAGGAGCCCTTGCAGGATCAGAGGTGTGCCAAGTGTCTCAGTGTTGTGTGTAGCTAAAACTTTAGAGGGAAGGACTTGTAAAATCATGGCTCAGGCCTAAGTAAGAAAGGACTCAGCTGAGTAGAAAAGGACTGTGGGAAAGAGACTCAGCAGAATTAGGGGTAGAAAAACAAGTTATACAACCATTATGTGTTCGCATCGTGGTGTATGGTGGTTAAATTATGCGTATTATGATTTAAAACCATGTAAGTGATAAAGGCCTAACTGCTTAGAAAGGGTTGGCTTTTGCCATAAAGCTGCTGTCCTTTGCACTGTCTGGGGACTTGGTGTCATTTGGAGCCTCTCTCACATCTCAGGAGTGTCTGAGCAGGGCTGTGGAACGCTGCACGGGCACCATTCCAGGGGAGCAGAAACTCAAACCACGGGTGAAGCTCCTGTCCCAGTGGCTGTTCAGCATGGTGCACTTGGGGAGCACACCTGTGCATTTACTGAAGGGGAAAAAAGAGGGGAGTGGGCTGGTGAAATCTGATGTACAGCAAGTCTGGCTTCAGTCCTGAGTTTTTCTGTCTCTCTCTTGTGCAGCTGCATTTTTTGCTTATTTCTCATTTGTCAGCGTCTATCATTATCCTTCAGGTTTTCCATGTCAATTTGTTTAGAAACAATTTCTTCCAAAAAAGTCCCTTCTGTCATTCATACTGTAGGAAAACACAGGATACAAAATAATTATGAAAGATGATTTTAGGTCTGATATGAACACGGAGTTCCTAGTTTATTAAATGTATCTCATGGTGTGTACCAGTACATACATAAATTTAAAGCTTTTGAGTGCACACAAACATAAGGAGTTTAAAAATGTTAAGTTACGTGATAAAATTCTAGGCAAGGAGTACATATTTATCACAAAGCAATTAAATATCTTGGTTTGTTTATTCCAAAATTAACTTGGCACATTAATTTAACATGAAAAGAGTGATTTAATGAAATCCTCAGAGAATTACTATCTGCCCTTTGAATAAGTTATCTAAAATGCTATTTTATTATGCAAGGCTATGTAAAATAAATTGCATTCAAGCAGTGGTTCAGAAAGTAGCTTATCGTAACCTCATGTTCATAAAGAAATGACATAAAAGATCTGGGGATCACTGCTTTTCTTTCAAAATGGGAAAAAATTAAGCAGAGACAGTATTTAATTTGAAAAGAGCTAATTTGACATGGAGATAATTATCTTGGTGCTTTGAAATGTGATTAACTAATTATAGCCAGAAAAAACCCCTACAGGGAGCAGTGAAAATGCAGTGTGGAAGCAGCAGTGTGACCTCACGTGTGTGATTCATGTGATGGGGCAGGTCACATTTGTCCTGTAAAAATATACAACCTTTTCCTCTGATAGAAATTCCTATTTGCACACACATTCACCCCTCAGCACGAGAGTAACATGGGCAATGTTTACATTAAAGAACTGACTTCATTGCTTGTGTGGATGCAGGCACACAAACTACAGCTGGCACATCACTTAATGTAAAATCCAGGAGCTGTTTTGTCCCTGGACAATCACTGAACTTCCAGCAAGATCAGTGCGTTGATTCCAAAAAGGGGATTGCAGGAAGGCAACCCAGCAAGCTGTTTACTGATTTTTATTTTTTTTTTCCCAATTAATGGAAAAGACTGTTCTCTTAATTTAGTTTATTAATTAATTTGAAACGTGAGGACTAGTGGTGCTAAATAGATAATATTGTTCTACATGGCTGGAAATAGTTTTCAGAGTTTGGTTTCCTTTTAACTGAACCTAATGAATTGCTCCTCTCACTCCTGTTTTCTGACAGTGACATCCATAAGTAAATCCTATACCATGCTGGGCTTTGGTTTTGTGTTATTTTTTAAGCCTTTCCCAGTATTTGCCATAAAAGAGATTTAAACCAGAGATCATTTACCTCAGCTGAGGTGGCAGATGCAAAATTCCATGGAAAGAAGAGCTAACTAGCATGGATTCTTTAGTACTCTCATACTGAAGGCAGTTCCTGATCAGGGAGAGGAAGTCAGAAGTCTGGCTGTCATTATCCACTTACACAAAACTCAGAGATGTGTGACTTTCCATTTCAGCAAATGCTCTCACATTCTTGTTTTATGGAAAACAGTAAATGGGATTATGGCTTTTTAGTTAGTGTGTTATATGAAGCTCTGTCTTTTCCCAAATGATCTGACCATTCTAACTGTTTGTTATGGAATATTGGACAATAAATGGATTATTATTTGTGTTATTGACAGTTTAGCATTCCTTTTAGTCGAGCTTTTGAGTGGTGTGCTTTCTGTTACATTTCAGCTTATTATCTCAAAATTGCCCACTGCAAATGGTTTCATTCATAATTGAATGTTTTATTTTACCAGTATGGTTTATGTTTGGTGGGGGTTGTTTTTGTTGCTGCTGTTTTGGCTAAGGCTTTCTTTGGTTTACTTCATGTGTGTAATTTATTGACTGATAAATTTGGACATCACAATGTTGAATGTGGCTTCTAGGCCACGAGCAGCTTGGTTGGTTCTGTGTCCTATTTAAACTTATTCTTTCTGCATGTGAGGAAAATAGATGACATTTTAAAACTGTAGTTTATTTATTTGCATGTGGCAACACCATGAGAAAAGCAAACAGATTAATTAGGTAGAGATTGTTACCTAAGTTTCCTCTTTAATGTTACATGGTATTACTGAACTGAGACACGTGTGGAAACTGCTCCAGTTGTTATGACTCAGCTGATTATTTCAATCATAGAATCATACATTTCCATCAGAATGGTTTGGGTTGGAAGGAACCTTAAAGATTGTCCAGTTCCACCCCTTCCATGAGCAGGGATTTCCACTATCCCAGAGTGCTCCAAGCCCCATCCAACCTGGCCTTGGACACATCCCGGGCTGGGGCAGCCACAGATTCTCTGGGTACTCTGTTCTACTGCCCTCACAGGGAAGAATTTCTGTACTGTTTGCCTTTCTTTTTTTTTTTTTCCCTTATCAGTTATACAAATATGTAACTTTTAAAATGATATATAACTTATACAGTTATCCTTTTTCATTTAGTTTTACTTTTAATCAAATAAATGCAAAAATCTTGTACTGTAGAAAAGTTGTTGCTGCAGTAGTGGGGAATGCAATGCATGCTGTAAAAAGTGTAAAGCAAGAAGTTTTTACTTAAACACTAGGGAAAATCTGAATATTTTGGATAGAAGAGGGACTATCCAAATGACCCTAGCAACCCTAGTATTGAAGCATAGGAAAGGAGCTTAAGCAGCTCAAAAGCCAGCCTGGTATGATCCTGCCTTTGGGGACAGTTCCTCTAGGCTGGACAGAGTGCTCTTGAGAATGCAAAACTAATTTCAATCATCACACGCTCATTCAGCAATAGCCTTTCACCTTTTATTTTGTTCCACCCTGTGCCACTTGTAGCTTCTGACTGATCCCACAGTGACAACCTAAAATTTCCCATTAAAACCCTGCTGAAGTTTAGTGAAGAACACAAATTGCCAAATTGCCCATCCCCACGAGATTGCAGAACTGCAGGGAAATGTCTTTTTATTTTAACTACTGCCTGGACTTCCTTAGACAAGCTGATAAATAATGATCACATTTGATGGCTTTCCTATGATATTTAATATGATATAGAAAAATTTATTGTTCCAATTACCCAATTTTCAGGATGGGGGAGTTTTAGCCAGAACTGTGGCCTCCCTTGGTGGCTCCCCTCCATCCTGAAATCCACCCACTCATCCTCACATCAACCACCTTTAAAAATCACCTGCATAGCTACTGCTGGGTTCACCTTCTTGTGTTCCATATTATTGCTACCTATATTTTTATATTTTTTCCTAGTTTCTGTCCCGTATTTGCAAGCCATGAGGTGGTGATGATCCCAAAGCTGAGTGTGTTGGAAGGGTGTGAGAGTAAATGCACCAACCATGCATATAAACCACCATGAACCTAGAAAAAAGTACTGATCCCCTTAGCTGCATCCTCATCATTCATATTCTGTCTGTGAACGGAGGAGTATGTTGTGTTTCCAACCTACCTTTGTTATTTATTCTCTTCAGTAAGTCTAATATTTGCAGAAATGCTTGAATAGAGATAAATCTTTGCTAATTCCTTGGGATTTTATTGTAGCAGTGTTCATCATGATGAATTCTTTCAGTATTTAAGAAAATCAATTGTCAATTAGCTTTTATGGGGAATTATACATTGTGATTAGTCATCAGTTGGGCATTATGGTGTTATCTGACAACAGTTATTAAAATATACAGTAATTTGTTTTAATTATCTATCAAATAGCCAACACAAGTTTCAAAAATAGTATGAGCTTTGGAATTATAATTAGAGAATGCTTTATTGGGAATTGTTTTATTTTACAGTGTTACTATTCAGAATTAATTATTTTGTTTGAAGAAAATTTGTTATTTACAAGAAAAGGTAGCCTACCTGGTTTTTGATTTATTTTTGTAAATGCTTGAAAAATTACAACTGCATTAACAAGATTTAAATAACTAGATAATCATTCTAAGGTAAACAGGCTTGATTAAACAATGAATAGTTTTAAAAAAATATTTTTTGTTCAAAACAATGGACCGATTCTTACAAATCTGTATTACTGATGAAGTCTTGTTCCCCTTTGATTTGGAGGTTGGTGCTGCACTGCAGGATTGGTCCAAAGTTTCTTTAATCATTTCTGTAAGCAACATCTATAAAACATTAACCCAACTTAGTAAATTCTGTAATGAAATGGTGCATCCGTGTGTAACATTAGCAGCAAATGTTTTGAAGTAAATGAGAGCGTTATTTTCTTGCTGAAGAGCACAGTAGAAATGAATTGATGCAAACCCAAACAGGATCCTATGCTGCTGCTCCTCCTTAGCTGTTGAGTATATCCAGGACCATCCTTACTTTGCCTGAAGGTATTTATTGACCACAGCATTCATTACAGAACATCCAAGTACCAATAACCTAAAATATATGCCAGTTTTAAAAGTCTATATGTAAGTTTTAAACGCTTTTGCTTGTGAGGGATGTTCTTACTGGCCTTCTCCTGTCTCATTTGGAAGATGGAATATCTATTTGCTCTGGAACTGGCTTGGCTCTAAGGGAGTCATTATAGTGGCTATTTGAACCTCTAGATGCAGCATATCATGGAATTATTGTGGCTTCCATTCAGTGGAGTATCTTTAGTGTAGGAGGAGCATGTGAAATCAGTCTGCATAAACCTTGGCTCCATAAACATTTTTACACTGAAAGCTTTTCTGCAGTAATAATAATAACAGCATTACTGATAACTGCCACCCACTCTATAAAGGGTACTTCACCCAAAGAGCCCGAAATAAATCTGCAGCAATCTGATGCTTAACCATAGATATTGTAAAATGAAAGGCAGATTATTGGCACTGAGAAAGACAATTTCCAGTGGCACTGAGCTCCTTGCCAGAGCTGTGTGGGGTCATGACTGGCCCACCCTGTCTACATCATCAACCAGCAGCAAATACTGTTCGAGAGAGAAAAAGAAGCACACAAGACTAGAGTTGTCTTTCATCTGGATTTCCAGTGCCAATTTCCAGCATTCTTCTGCTCTGGGTTTGTCTTGAACCAGAGATTGAGCAGGAAGCTTTGAGTTCAAAATTCACAGATGGACCTTTCCTCCACGAAACTTCTGTTGCACTTGTATTTTTGTCTTCTCCACATTCTGAAGCAATGACAGCATGTGGAATCCACATTTCCTTTCTTTTGCTTTTTGTAGTTTGGTGATTTTTTCCTGCATACTTTTTATCCCTTTTTTGTCCTTTTATTTACTGTTAATTTGGGAGAAGATCTAAATGGCACATTGGGAAGACTTAGGGTAGCTGAGTGCTACTTCTAAATGTACTTCATCCTGAGACCAGAACATTCTCCTCTGCTCCCTTAAATGTCTTAAAAAGATCAGTGTTTTGAGCAATGTTAGGTTCCTGTGCAGTCACAGAGTTTTAAAATGTTTCCCCAGCATCTTCCCATCCACTTACTCTCCTTCTCTGTGAGGGAAGACTCATCCATTTACAATTTACAACCTAAGAAGAGGGGCTGGTGTTAAATACTGTGCTAGCAGAAGGTAGAGTCTGCTTCTAAGATAGGTCTGTAAGATTTCTGTCAATTACTTGTCTTGCTGTAATGTTCTTTTCAGATTTTTACTGCATGAAACAGGAGTTTAAAAGAATTTAAGTTCAGGTCAATCACCAATCAAATGTGCTGGTGCAAGTCTGTGACAAATCGACAGATTATACAAACTACTGTAACCCGTACAGAGGTGCCCTACGTATCCTTAATCTGCTTTAAAGTTACCTGTGCTGTTCTGCAAAGAATTGTATTCCAAGCATTGCCATTCCCCAGTCAGTGTCCTTCTGGTGGGGTTAAAAATGGCCATGGGGGAAAGGACAGGACTTAGAGCTGTGTCCTGACAGAAGCTGTGTCACACCTGAATTGCCTTCCACAGCTGAAAGGAAATCCAACTTCAAACCACCTGGGGGAACTCTACAAGTATAACCACTTGGTGGAATGAGTTGGATATATCAAAGATGAGAACATAACTGAAACAGAAGTAAATTCTGCCATACATCAAGTTTCTGTGGTTACTCTGAAGGACATTACTGGGGAGTCAGAGATCAGAGACGAGTGAGTGATGAGCTAATATTGCTCTAAATAAAATATGAAACAAGAATAACAAAGATGTATGTTCTCACAGACTTGGAAGAGTTTTATCAGAAACTACAATTAGTTGTCACAAACATCCCTAAGCCAAGACTTTGTTGTATCATTTAGACTTCAAAGCAGTGTGTCATTCAGAACACACACTGCAGTGCAACTGGGAGGCAGCTTAGAAGATAATGGGAATAGCACTTTGAGATCCTTAGATCAGAGTTAAATGAGTTGCTAAAGATAACTTTCATCAGGGACTTCAGTATTAATTGTTGTAATTGATGTCAAAATAGAAAGAAAAGATAAATGTATGTATTTCCAAAAGATGCACAGAAACAAGAATTGTTTTGTAACTAAGTTCAGAGAATGTAAGATAGAGACCAAATATGTACAGTGTTTAGATTTTTTTTTTTTTCCCTCTGGTACTGATAAAGTTAATTACAGAAGAAAGTGGGGAAACCTGTTCTGTATTGTCCAAACACATTTTAGCTAAAAAGCATTACCTTAAAGCCCAGTTGGGTAGAGAGAGAGTGAAAAAGGAACACACAAGAAGCTGACAAAAATGTTAATAGATTATATCTCACCTGGGAGAAACATACTGCTGATAAGATTACTGATGAATGAAAGACAGCTAAAAATCACAGAATGAGGCAATTTCTGCTGCCTCTCAGCTTTGTGGAAGGTAAATGGAAGGGAAAATGACTTTAACATCATGAACATGATGGGAAGAATGCAGTCACAGATTCAAGAGATTTTTGTTCATAGGTTGCTGAATCTTCTCTGCCCAAAGGTAGAGACTGTGCCTCTGACCATTCTGTGCTCAGTGGGGCTTTGGAAATTGGGAAATTGTAATTCATTACTGCTCATGGGGCATTTATTTTTGCCTCTAAAGATTGACACTTCACAGCACTGTTCAGTTTAGTATTTAAATGAGGCATTTTTAGTCTACCATTGCACCTGTAGGATGTTTTGCCTCCTCCTGTGTGTTGTGCTTCGATTGCAGCAGCTTCATTTCACACTGATTTGAGATATCTTTGAAGATATTTATGCTTCCTTTGTAGAAAAAATGCTGGATTAATTAAGACAAACACTGTTTCTAGGCTGATGTGCTCTGGACATCAGGGCTGCCTAATCCATAACCACAAGCTAGGCCTTGACTCTATGATTTTATTGCTGATCTTCCAGGTTTTTCTTTACCCACCCAAGGGAATCATCCCAGAGTGTTTCCTGGGGTTGTGAGTGCAGCTGACAGGCAGGGCTCAGAGTGTGGCTGCTCACAGTGCAGAGCCTGTGGAGTGCCCCTCCTGTCTGAGAGAAGCTGATGGATGTGATGCCTGCTGGCGTAAGTGGAAATATGTTTGCCTGGGAAATGAAATTAAGGAAAAAAAAGATGAGGAAAAATTTGGAAGACAAATAGTGGTGGACATGCAAACCGTTACTGACCTCAGTGGAACAGCCTAGGGATGGCAAGAAATTCAGGGTGGAAAAGCTGATGATTTATAGACTGCTTGTAAGAATGGCCCATATCTATTGCTGTGAATTAGAAGTAAGGACACCTAATCTGTCAAAATACAAAGCTGTCCTCAAAAACAAATGTTTCTGAAAAATGATTGGCATGAAGTGAGGAGAGAAAAATGATCACCAACTCTTCTGAGTGTCATTGTGATTAGGCCCAAAAATTATTGGATGAATTCCAGCCTTCCAAAAGCTGATACAGAAAACATTAAATAATAAACGATACATTTCATGTATCAATGTAATATGTAAATAGCAAATGATACATTATGAACAGTCTTATTTGCATGTACAATAAGCATATATAACCATATAAGTAAGTTTTTTCTTTTCTGTTACCATAATGCAAGAATTTCTCTATCAGATATACGATTTCAGATATGCCTTGGGAGAAAATACCAATGCTTTATTTTAGTTGGAAAAAACACAAATGTTTTGAAGCAGTTATTTATCTTCCCAGTCTGTATCAAGTACAGTGGCTAGGAGGGAGTTTTATTTTGTACTCTAAGTGGAAATTTTCTTCTGCTAATTCTTTGTTACTTAGAGGCAGAAAAGACACCCTCCTCCTGTCTCATGTTCCAAGCCCCTGTAAAAGTTGGGAAGAACCAAAAAACTTGTATTTCAAATGTGCTTTAATTCCAGAATTGCTCATTTTAAATTTCTAATGTCATAGGGGGAAAAGTGCATTTGGTAAGCAATGAAGTATATTATATTTTGATTATGCATAGCTAGAACAGGCAATGTCATAACTTATGTCTTGAGGTTATTAAAATGTTATAATGCTAAATACTTAATGAAGAAAATCTATCACAGATGTGACACAAAATGGTCACCAGTAGTGTTAGTACAATAAATGCCAACAGTTGTGTCTCTTTGAGCAAAGCAACTTGTGTTGTTTCTCTCAGTGCTGCAACATGTTAAACAGTACAAAGATAACTTGAATGAGTCAGACAAAAAGCTCAAATAGCTCAGTCACCTATCTCTGACTGAGACTATAAACTGACACTTAAAAAAGAATTCAGCATAACATATGCATTCAGTGATGTTTCCTTCAGATTTTTTTCTCTTGCAATTTTCTGATGAGAGCAAAGTTCTGTAATCAGTCATTTATTTCCTCCATTAGTTTGTTCAGTCCCTCAGCTTCTCCTATTCCTGTATCAAGAATTTGATTCATTTTAACATTATAATTTATCCCCACAGATTTTAATCTTTAAAATTAAATCTTAATCTTTAAAGTTATTTTAACATTTGGAGCATTGAAAGTGTTACACCACATCCATTATTGTTTTCATGGGTATCCCAAATCCTTTTTCTTCCACCCTAGTCATTATGTTGAATTCTTTTCTGTAGACCTGCTCCCTAGCTATTAATTTCTATCACAACACATGCTGGCTTTGTAGGGCATTATTTGTCCAGGTTATTTTTAACTCTAATCCTTTTTGCATCCAAGTTCCCAGGTGTACAGAGTTCAGCACCATCTACAGCTTTACAGAGCTCATTCTGTGCCAGCTGATGAACAGACATAGCGGGCAGTGCTGGGCTCACAGGCTCTCACTGAGCTCCTCACAGCACGACTCCTCGCTCCAACAGGGAACTGCTGCTACTCCATCCATCAGTTCTGCTTTGGGAACAGTTGTTCTCTACAATGCTCCAATTCATACCAGGTTCCTTAATAGACATCAGAATGTTCGGTGAGATGGTGAGAAAATCTGATTTGAAACTGTGGTAGCTACTGCTAATATCCCTGTTTCCAAGGCCTGTTATTCTATTATAGCAACAAATGTGATTGCATTGACTTGATTTGTTCCTGATAAATCCATGGAGACTATTACTTATCACCTTCCAGTATTCTTGCTGCTTACAAATAGGATTATAGCATTATGTATTTTAATAGGCACAAAATATAAATGAAGGCTTTAATAAATTGAAGCATCATTAATTTTGAAAATTTAATATTAATACAGCTATTTACCTAAGGGACTATGTTATGTATCACAACTTCTGTCCTTTTACCTTTTCTACACAAATTTTCTAAACACAGTGAGCCTTGTTGAAGTCCCCTTTTCCTCCTCTCATTGCAAACACTACCAACAAATGATGGCAATACATCCAGTGGGTGTGGGAATGAGCAAACTGCTCTGGCCGTGCCACTGCTACCAACCCTGGACTGAGGAGCACCTAAAGGCACTCAAAGGGCTGAGGCTGGAGATGGAAGTGGCTCCAAACCCATGTTTCTCTTGCTGACATTCACCTGAAGTTTATCAGTTTTGTCTGAATTCTCAGTTACTGCTGTTTTGCTGAGTTGCTGGATATGTGAAAAATAAAAAAACTCCCTCTAAAACACAAACACCTAAGGCTGGGAAATGTCAAACAGAGCTGCTGGTTGATATTTCTTACTTACTGCCCTTGTTTCTCATGCCACAGTCCCCTCTAGAACCATCCAGACTGGCCATCTCTGGGGATGCCAAGGCAGAAGTGGGCGTTAATGGAATGCTGCATTACAGATCCAAGTGCCCACTCTAAGCACCCACCCACCCCTGGCTTCTTGGCAGCCATGAAGGGCTCCTCTGGGTGGGCTTTATGGGATCCAAGTCAGAATCTGTGTCTTTATGCAGGATTGGCCTTTTAACTTCACCTGCCTGAGCCAGGGGCCTTGGCTGAACCACATACACCTTGTAAGTTCTCAATTTTGTTTTAATATGCCCTTTCTTTACTTGCTCCTTTGATTCAGCTACAGGAGCTTTGTGCTGTCTGGATCCATTTGAAGAGAGGAAGAAAGCAATTTTGTCTTTTCTTTCATGAGGCACAAAGGAAAATATACTTAGTTAATATCTGCATGCACATAGGATGTGAGTTTTTCACCAAACAGGCTGGACACAATGGTTTTCAATTTTTACTGACTGCTACTTGCATAGATTGTGACAGAGTCCCTGAAATGAATGACACCTCTACTGCAAAACTGGTGTCAGAACTCTCCCTCACTATATCCACAGAAGAGTATTCTCAGACCAGATTGTGGTCTCTGTTTAATTCTAGTACTCTCATTGTTTTACCAGTTTATTGTGAATAAGCTTTTATTTGCATCTTGAAAATTCTGTCAGACTTTTCTGTAGTTTCTGAGGATTTTAGTTTCTATTCTGCAACTGGGGGAGTTGTGCAGTGCAGGACAGAAGTTACTTTCAGACCAGTTGTAAAGAATGGGAAGGAAACACAAAGCACAGGATAATTGTGTCTTTTTGCTTTGTTCTAGAAACAGCAAACCTTGTTTCTCATTCTGTTCTGCATGCAATGAAGCAGCAGCTCTGTGCTGTACTGGCAGGACCAATGCTGGCTAGAAGATCTCTTTGTGGCTTTGTAGCTCAGTGTGTACCTCGAATCAGCAGCCCTTCAGGAGGGCTCTGTGTTCTGGGTCTGCATCTCCTTGGCTGGACACACTAGAAATCTGTACGCAAAGAAATACACGTTATTGTAAGTCAGAAACAAGTGCTCACTCCAAGTTTTTATTGAAATTGAACACAGTATTCAAGCATGGTTCTGCTTGAGAATCTAGATAGTTAATCTCTGTTTTTACAGTATGCCTCAGTTAACCCTTCTGGTGTACATTCCCAGGAACATGGAAGTGAGCAGGCACCTCGTTTCTCAGCCGACCACCACCGTGTCATCCCCAACAAACTGGTAAACTGGGACCTCGAGGTTTAAGGGAGCAGGGCCTTTCCTGATTCTGCCAGAGGCGTCATAGTGGGAGCCGTGGCAGGGGCAGTAGTAGCCACCAAAATCCCCGGAGTTGGCGATGGGGACACAGCCCAGGTGAGTGCACACACCCACCAGGATCACCCACTCGGGTTTCTTCACTCTGTCTAAGTCGTGCTGCGGATCCCTCAGCTGAGACAGATCAACTTCAGCCTCCTGACTAATTTCTGCCTGGGTTCTGTGACGCACAAAAAGGGGCTTCCCTCTCCACTTGAAAGCCATGTTCTTCCCTTCTGGAATGTCAGACAGCTTGATCTCAATCTTTGACAAGGCCAGCACATCAGCAGAGGCACTCAGGCTGGAAATAAACTGCGTGACAACATTCTTGGCAACGTAGGCAGTTGCTACACCTGTGGCTGCCGTCATCAGGTAGGAGAAGCCTTTCCTGGAATCACTGCTGCCTTGGGAAGATGCGTTGGCATCTTGCACATCCTCGCGGCGATAGGCAGAGAAGTCGGGGACCGCGACATCGTTGTGGACACAGCGCACGCTGGCAGGGGCTGCACGGAAAAGAACAGCAAATGACATCACTTGCAGGTAAAACACACGGTCATGCATTTGAAATTTTATGTCATTCCAAAGTTTGAGTAAGGTTCCATTAATTGTTTCAATTTTAAGCTGTATGAAAATGGCTTTCAGAGGGAATTTTTGGTACATTAACAGGTGATCTGTGAAACTGTTTTCCCCACTGTTTGAAAAAGAAACCTGATCAGGGTGCAGAAAATCTGTGGGAAGTTCTGGGTTTCTGGGAAAAAAAGTGAAGTGTTTTATAAGTAAATTTCAAGAAAAAACTCCAGTAGGATACCATGACTACCATGAAAAGACAGACCTCTTTTCCATTCAAATGTTTCCTTGTAAAGAGCTGCTAAGAAGAAATCTGGGGTAGTGAAGTTTACACATCTGCAGTGTAACACTTCTGTGCTTTTTTGTCTGAAGTAACTATGCCTGTAATAGTATTAAGTGTGTGGTTAAGCATTTTTAATATTAAAAATATCAGGCATCCTCTTTCATATTAAACTGTTGCTCTAGTTAAAAGCCACAGTAAATAATTTTAAACCTTCAGTCCCCAGGCTCACTTTTCAGCAGATTTAGGGATAAAGCTAACAGCTATCCAATTTTAAGTGGGATTCCCCCATCAAACCTGTGTGCTAAAGTAACAGGATATGAACGATAACTAAAAGGCCTCCCATGAGTTTCTCTGACAAAAGAAAGCTGCTTCCTCCACTGAAAATCTACAAGCCAAAGAAAAGAACATGGCAAGGACAGAACACATAGCTTGACAAAGCACAACCTGTTACTTGAAGAGTATTATTTAGTATTTGTATTTTCTTGTAGTTGGCACAAAGTTAGCAGATGTCTCAAAGTACTTAAGTTCTCAGGGCTTTATATGCCATATAGTGAGAATAATTACATTTATTTACAAGTAACTCAGCATTGGGAATGCAATTGCTATAGGATTTTGACTGCAAAGAAATTAAGCTGAAAAACAAAATTCTGAGACAGTGCTCCATACTAAGTTACTTCAGTATCAAGACTTAAAGCATTTAGTAACAAGTAATATGACTAACTTCAAAAAAATTTGCTATACTCAGTGAGAAGCATGTTTGATGTTAACTAAAATGTAGAGCATGGCTAAATGTCAGCGATGTCAGTTACAGATTTGTAGAGTTTTCACCTGAACAAACCCTTTACAGCTGAGGGTGAAGGAAACAGCTGTAATTGCTATAGAACATCTGCACTAGTGCTCTGTGTTCCATCAGTGCCAGCTGCCGAGCCGGGCAGCAGCTCTCGGGAGCTGCAAGCGCCAGCCACAGCCTCAGGCCAGAGGTCGGGCTCTAAGGAACAACTCGGGGTCACTCCCTGGCTGATGCCTTCCCGACCTAGGGGCACCACAGGGTAAAACACAAGCTGTGTTCTCACTGCACCCGTGTCCGCAGTTAAAGAGCTTCCCGAATGACAGCACTGAGCTGCATTTCCTCAGCGGTAAAACAGAGACGGCCTGAGCTGTGTCCCCCCGCGGAGCCGGGGTGCAGAACCGCCCGGAGCCAGGGCTGTGCTCCGGGCTGACCCTGCCCGGGCCGAGCTCAGCCGCTGCGGTCCCTGCAGCCCGCCCCGCTCTGCGAGAGCCATTGAAAGCCAGCTGCCATTCAAGTGCCCTTCAACGCGCCCTGGAGCTGTAAATGCGTGCGAATTGCGACGGTGACAACAGAATCAAACATTTAAAACCCCGAACGGCCCACCCGGCTGCTCTCCTTCCCGGCTCTGCTCCCCCGGGAGCCGGACCCGGTTCTCCCGGCCGGGCCGGGCCGGGCGGTGCCCAGGAGCGCTGGCAGGGCCCTCGCTGAGCCCGCGGCCGTGGCAGCCCCGGCCGCCCCCGCCCGCCCCTCCGCGCCCCCGGCCCGCACCGTTCAGGCTGGCGCTGGCGACGAGCCCCCCGCGGGCGGCGCGGCCGCTCAGGGACTCCCGGCAGAGCAGAGGCCCCTTCGGGTCCAGCGGCACCTTGCGGTCCCGGTGCGCGACGGCCGGGGCGAGCGGGCGGAGCGGGCCGGGCACGGCGTGGGCGGCGGCGGACACGAAGGGCGCGAAGGGCCCGGCGCGGGCGGCCACGGACAGCATGGCGGCGGCGGCGTCCCCCCGGCGACCTTCCCCGCCGGCGCGCGCCCCGACACGTCACGGCGCCGCGGGCTCGCGCTGCGGTGACGTCACGCGCCGGCGCGCGGGGGTGACGCAGTGGCGGAATCATTGCCCTGAGGAGAGCGTGGGGATGCTGGGCAGCGGCTCCTTTGCCTTGCATTTTCCCTTTCTCTCTCTTTTTCTTTCCTTTTTTTCCCCCTTCCCCACCCTCCTTTTCCATTCCCTTTCGGCCTGTTCTCTGTTTGCGCAGGTGTTGCTGGCGGTGTTCCCGGATCACCCTCCGCAGGGGCAGGCCTGTGCTGTGGGCCCGTCCCGGGTCCCTGCGGTGATCCCCGCGGCAGCTGCAGTCACAGTGGGACATCTCGGGGAAGGTTTTGGGACACACGAGCGCTCCTGTGCCTCCCCTGCCGGACACGGATCCTTTCAAACACAGCAGCGTGACCCCAAGACACCGTGGAGAGCTTAGCGTGTTTTTACTTGCTGTTCTCAGGATGTGATTTTGAGCTGTGGAATAACAATACTTGGAAGAGAATTGTATCACTTCTAGGATACTACATGTCCTTTATCATTCTACTTGTGCAGTGCATGATTTTTTGCCCCTTTTTCTTTCTTTTATCTTAGCTTACTCATTTCAGATTTTTTTGTCTTTGGTAGTCCTGGACCAGTTTCAGTTTGTGAAAAAAATTTTTTTTTCAGCTTGTCATAAGAAATTGGTTGAGGGATACATTTTACATATGGTTTGAGAATGCAAAGCATTAGATAACAAGCCAGTTCACTCCAGGGGCTGTTCTGCAGGTGGGGGTCAATTGCAAGGCTAAGGGGACAGTAAATATATCACATAAATATATCACATAGCTACATTGTTCTGGGCTAAAGGAGACAACTACCCTTCCACTAACGACTGGTACAAATAAATAAATAGATATCTGTTGAGGTTGGTTTTTTTTTTTTGTGGTTTATTTTAGGTTTTGGGTTTTTTTCCCGTTAAATCTATTTTGCTTTATAATAGCATTCTTATGCTTGACTTGTTACAGCTTTCAATGGTAAGACGTAGTTTGTTAGTGATGGATACACTGGTGGATGCTCCAGTCAACCCTTTTAACCTTCTTTAGAAGCTTAACCTTTAAGCTTCTGAAAATTTCCCAAAGTGCAGGATCAACTTGACACAGAGATACATTTGAAGACATGTGAGCTGAACCATCCTCTAGAAATCTTAACAATTTCCCAGCTACCCAGCCCAGGCCATTCATGCTGTGAAGCTTTAGTGGCTCATACTGGCTGTATGAAGAACTATTATTTTGAAATTCAGCTCTTGCTAATGATATTGCTACTAAATTATTTTATGATTGTGCATTAAACACACCCCCCTCCCCCCCAATCTTTGTAGAATGGTAGTTTAAGGACTGGCCTTATTAAGATTTATTTAAGGGGTTGACTTTTTCATTTTCTTTTTAACTGTTAACTGTACTGAAATATGGTAGTTCTAATTAAGTGGGATGGATCATTCCAGTCTCAGTACTATTGATCTATAATTTATTTCTTTCCCAGCACGTTTGTGACATCTAAGCCTGAGTAGATAATGATTTACCCAACTCAGTTCACTGTACTTTTGGTAACTGGTGATGCAGTAATTAAAGGGCACCATAATGATATGCAAAGGTAATTTGTAGAAATGATGGGGGCTATCACTCAGTACATGGGATGGGAATAAACAGTGTTCAGGAAGAGAGGGTAGAAAACTGGGAAGGCCATTTTAACAGCACAAGTTTTATAATCATCACTTAGGAGGAAAAGAGCTACAGAAATGGGATAATTTCCATTACCTAACAGTTTATAAAATTATTATCATAGAATGTGCTGGAAGAGACCCATCAGGATCATCAAGTCCAATTCCTGGCCCTGCACAGGACACCCCGAGAGTCCCACAGTGTGCCTGGGGGCATTGTCCAAACACAGGCTTGGAGCTGTGCCCAGTGCCCTGGGGAGCCTGTCCCAGTGCCCAACCACCCTCTGGGTTACCAATGTTTTCCTGCTCTCCAATCCAAACCTCCCCTGAGCCAGCTCCCAGCCATTTCTCAAGTCCTGTCATCGTTCACGAGAATGAAAAGATCTGGTGCTGCCCTTCTGCTTCTCCCTGTGAGACCACAACGAGGTCACAATAAAGATCTGATCCCAGCTGAATGAGTGCTAGCAGAGCTAAAGGAGATATTTTGTAGTTCACCATGAAAGAGAGGATTTGGGCTGATACTTACAGAAGGGTTTGTTAGCAGGTGTGGGGTTTGGGGTGGTTTTTGTGGGTTTGTTTTTGTTTGGTTGAGTTTTTGTTTTTTTGATTTTAGTTTGGGTTTTTTTGTAGAGTTTTTTTAAGGATTCTCAGTTTTGGCAATGATGCTAGTTTTGAATTTGCTTACCCAACTCAGCTGTTTGGTAGATATGACCTCATCTCAAATGATAAATTATTCTGACTTGGGGTGGAGGGGCTGTTCTCAGAGATGTTTGGCAAAATGTGCGTGCTACTTGTGGAGTTTTTTAACAAAATGAGATACTGTGATGGAACAGTAGTTACAGGACAAGGAGAAGTGGGTATAAATTTAAAGAGGGGAAATTTAGGTTAGATACCAGGAAGGAATTCCCTACTGTGAGAGAGGTGAGACACCAAACAGGTTCTCCAGGGAGCAGGTTGGAAGGAGCTTGGAGCAACCTGGTCTAGTGGCAAGTGTCCCTGACCATGGCAGAGGAGGATGGGACAAAATGATCTTTAATGTCCCTTCCAATTCCTTAATATTCTATGGAATGGTTGTGAATTTTTTAGACTTAAATCTGAATTCAAACTCCAGTGTGGTTAGAATACAAATGAAACATTAAAATATTACAGCAAAAAGGAACTACGTTCTATTATCAGAGTTCAAAAAGGAATAATTTTAATTTTAAAATGACTAAGCAAATTCTGGTGTGTAGGTGTTTCTTTGAGAACTGTGGTTCAGCTTGTGTTACTGAGCATCAATACTGAGCATTTTCCAGCCAAACATGAAAGTAAAATGCCAGCATGGCATTGTGTAAACCATCCAAACAGACCTCTGTGACTGTTTTTGTGCATTCATACAAGCATTAGCCTCATGTAAATTTATATTGCTTAATGTTCCTGTCCTCCTAAAGTTAAAAGTTCCTTTGCATCAAGACAAAAGCTATAAGATGTCAGGGCTGCAGCATTATGAAGTAGATGAAAAGTATTGTAATGCTTTTGTACAGTGCCTTTCTCCATGTAGAATTCATTCTCATGTTTGTTTTCCTTAGAGATAAACTGCAGAACTTGGATGGCTTTTTGCTAAAATGTTGGTAACCCCAGGCAACTTGATCTCACCACAAAGTTCTCTCTTCTTAGTTCTTTGCCATCTTGCATAATTTTTATGCCCTGAAACTCAGTGCTACTAAACTTGAGATGTCAAGGTTTACATTTTCTTCTTGGTTTTGAATTGGTAATAATTTTTTTCCCTGAATAAGCTTGTTCAGAAACAAAAAAAACAAGAAAACAAACAAACAAACCACCAAGCTTCACCTGTGGAGTGTTTTTAGTACAGCAATCGTTGTTCATCAGCTGTTTAGAAAAACGCACCCTACTCTGAGAGCAGCTCCAAGTGTCTGCAGTGGTTCCTTTGCAGAATTAATGTCTATTACAGTGATTTTGGTCTCGTGCTGTGGCACTGGGGAATCTGTCATACAAATTTGAAGATAGATTTGTTTATGCAGGACAGTTTGTTTAAGGTTAAAGTTATGGAGACCCTTTAATAATAGTTAGACTTTCTTTGAAGTTGGTCTATCACTTTGAAAAGTCACAGGGTGTGATCTAAAGGAATGTATATGAAATGCAAGGAATGGAAATGGACAGTAAAATGAGGAAGAAAAATCTAGGAATATTTGTTTGGTCAAACATTTCCCTCCTGCTACTCAGATTAGTTGAGATGATGACACCTCAGTGCTACAGTCTAATCTAAATTGAGCTTTTATTCTGTCAGGGGAGAAATAAGTTCAAGTATCAAGAGGGAAGAAGAGATCTGCTGGAAGCTTTTTACTACTCTTTCTATTAATGCAGGAGTAATTAGCAGGTGTTCACAGCCTCAGCAGCCATCTTATTCTAGATCTCTTACAGCCCTGCTCGATAAGGCCAAGATAAATTGCCTGGAGCAGAAGGGCATGGAATATCTGTTACCAACAGACATGCACTCAATGTTTTGTGTATAAAATACTCAAATAAGAGATAAATACAAAGAAAGCATATTTCTCCAAAAAAAAATCAAAGCATATGAAGCATTCCATTGGGCAGAAAGCATGGCATTTTCTGAGTCACTTGTGGAGGGTCAAGAAAAAAAATGAAGGAAATGAAATTAAAAGACTAAGATCTAGATTACATCAAAGATTTACATAATCGTGACATGGACAGAAAGAGTCATATATATGTGAAATTGATAAGATTTGCTCACACAAATCAGAAATGGCACCAAAAGGTGTCTGACCAAGCAGAAGCCAAAGGCTACATGAGAACTGCCTGGGGCAGCATCAAAGGCTGCTCAGCAAGGCGGCGGCTAAAGCCTAAATGAAGTTGCCTGGAGCATCATCAAAATGTCAGTTTGAAGGAGAATATTTTCTCCCTTCCTCTTGTTTTCTCTATTCACATTTCGTGAAAAAACCCTGACATTTCTTGAAGGGCATGTGTTTGACTCCCATCTGGCTTCCACTTTTATATATTATTTGCTTTTTGTGACACCTGAAGATGGAAACTTTTCAAATTCATGACCATCTTTGACTAAAATCTGAAAGGCTGAACAAAGGAGAATCCTGGTTTCTTTTGCTTTGCTTATGTATTTCTTGCAGTTAATGCATTTGAAGAACTCCATCTTGTGTCTGGTGCCCATCTGACATTGTTTGTGGGGGGTGAGGAAAAGAAATTCTCCCCAAAGTTGTGCATAGGAAGGGATTAGACTCCTGGCTATGAGTAGGGAGTGACTAGGCTGTCACTTCCCAGTCTGCTGAATGTCACTGCCCTGCCTTTGGCTGGTGAAACCCCAGGTGTTGTTTAAAGCTTTAGCTGTGCATGCTGGAACAACTCTTCTGAGATTGATAGCAAATCTCTCACAGTGGCCCAGTTAAGCACAAAGCTTACAGAAATAGAGTATTTATAACGTTTCAGAGGACCATAAATTATTGGTTTGTCAGAATAACCATGTTCCTAGGACTACAAAGAAGAAGCAGGGAGGGGAATAGTAGCACTTGAGCTAAGCTTGCTGCTTGATGCAGGGCCAAAAAATCTCACTTGCTACCATGTGTGTAGATATGCCACTATGAAACCTCAGTGAAGCGGCAGAATATGGAGGGTGACATTTAAAAAGTGACAAAGGAAATCACTTCATGTCAATTTTATGGTGTATAGTACAGATCTTGATCATCATTATGCTCTCCTGTAAGCTTTTCCCTGATGCAAGGTTGCTGAACCTTGGCTTCAAACTGGCTTTAAACCAGCATAAAGCAGATAATGGCAAAGGAGGAGCGTTTTTGTAATGCTTGGAGCTGTTGGCAATACAGAGCTATGCCATTAAGAGCTAATGCAATGAAAGTGTCCCCATGTCATAACTTTCTCCCTTTCCTCCCCCTTACAATTGCTGCTCAGAGGCTTTGCCCGTAGCCTTTTCTCATCTGGGTGCTGAAGCTGAGCTGTAGCAGCTGATTCTCCAATAAACTGTAATGCACTGTGTGTTCCTGCCTCGGTCTGAGCTGCATTCTGAGATCTGTGCTACTGCAGGGGACGGCAGCAGTTTATAAACACTGCTGAGAGCAAAGCACTGGGCCTGTGCTCAGTGCAGCTTGAGCTCTGTGTGTGATAAGTGGGTAACCTGTGCCTGAATTGAGCTAATTGCCCACTGTCATCATCACCTAAACTATCTTAGGGCTATTTTAAATACTTCAACAGTAGCTTGTGGAAACTTGCCTGTAATGCAAAAGAATTTTTTTTTTATCATCTGATTTTTTTTTTTTTTTGTGTCATGCCTTTATTTTCTGTCCTTTATATACAGAAAGAATAAATAAAAGCCTTTTCCTCTCTTTTTGTGCTTAGTTATGAGAATAATTATGCTACTGAGGCTGAGCCTAATGGCTCCCAGTGGAGTTACTCCAAGTTTTTAAATTGGTTATATTTCATATTTCCATACTTTTAGTGACCCTTGGTGCAAGAAATAGACATATACTAATGAAATCTGCTGAGGCAAACTTACCAAGCACCCTTTACTGAGGGAAAAATCAGAATATAATATGGAAAGAATTAGAAAAGTTATTTAAAGTTGGGATGAAATTTAGGATTATGAAATACAAGAACATTTAAAGATTCACACCAAATGTTTCTACCACAAATTACAGATTTATTATCAGAAGGAGAAGAAAGAAGATCGAGCTATGTAGTGGGTGATCAAAGTATAATGGAGCACTGTGTGTGTTAAATAGGTAGTGGGATACCGGGACTTTCAATATGAGATTGTCAGCAGATACAAGAAATAATAATTTTATTATAAAAAGCCCCTGCCCACGGGGGCAGTAGACGGTCCTTCCTAAACCACTGAATGTGTAAATATTTTTCTCAATTTGCTGAACTTTTCCAAACAGTTCAGTGAGTGTGTCTCTGTGGGTCAGTCTCAGGGATGTCAGATGATAATCTTGGTTGTAACAAATTGCTGTGCAATATTTGTTTGGATAAATAAATAACTAATCTGAACTGGGCAGTGCAACTGAGAGCAAATACACTGATTTCAGTTACTGAAACACATATCCCTGCCTACTTAGCAAAGGAAGTCGATGTGAATAAAAATGCAGATTATACTTCAAAGCTCATTCAGAGGAAATGGCTAATTGCAGAGGGGTTTTAGTTTTCTTTAGCCAGGTATGTTGATTAGTTTAATGATGTTGATGTGGGATTATCTGAGAATAAAGGTGCAAAAAGGGTGATTTTTGCAGTACTTATGTAAATGCATGTATATAATTTTGTCCCCTGTTAAAGGAACCTGCAATACTGTCAGCATTATTAAGATATAAATTATTGTCATTAAACAATAATTGTATTATCTTGAATAAGGAGGCCTGGTAATGCCTTTCCATTCACATTAGTCCTTTTTCATGTGTACTGCTATAGGCTCTTAATTTTTCTCTCTTTTTTCACTTCAGTTATTGCAGTTATGCTGAACACTGGCAAAGTGTGTCATGGCATTGTGGTGAAGATACATTGTGTGAAGAGAAGAAATTTGAAATTTTCACTTGCTTACTGAAGTCTGAAAAGACAGAATACATTATAAAAGGGTCTCGCTTCCACAGTGTCCTTCTTGAATTGTGTCATGTTTAAAAGAAATATATTGCTGCCTGTCCTTAAAATTAACAGCATAAAGAGGTGCCAGAGGACCAGGTGATTGTTGGCAGGCAGTTCACAGCCCAGAATGGAAGCAATGTAAGGTCAGAGCTCTCAGTTCCACTAATCCCAGATTGGTTCCTTTGCCATCATTAGCTTAAGTGGGGCACCTATAAAATCTTTACAAAAATAACACAACCTTCCTTGCTATCAAGAATAACATGAAAAGAATGCCATGAATGTAGTGTAGCAGGGTGACCACTAAATTATTATCTGAATTTAAAATACATAATATGTCAGAGCTCAGAAGTTATCTTGTGTTCTGTCTCAGCTCTCTTAATGTGTTGCCAGATACAGGAAAGATGTTTGGTACAGGAAAAAACTTGGGCTTCTAAAATACTGCTTTGTATTTTCTGAATTTCACTCTAGGGACACTATAAAGCAGAGAAGCCTTTAAAAGCATGAACAGGGTGATTCTTTTTGGTTCTTTAACACAACAACAAAAGCTTCGCTGAAGTATCTTCCTCAGGTTTGTCTGTGCAGGAAAATTGACCTCAGTCCCTCTCTGGAATGCATCCCCAAGGTAAGGTACAGCTCCCAGTGGTCACTTGCAGTGGGTTTGTCAGCTGTGCTGGGGACAGTTCTGACACTCAGTGTGTTGCCACAGGTTGACTTCTGTCCACAAGGTCAGGTCTATGAGATAAGAACTCTGTGATAAAAGAGGAAATCAGTTCAGCTCACAGTGCAGACTCATTTGATAATAAAAGCCACTTTAACCTGGAGTAATGAATAAATTAGTTATTTAAAAAACATGACTGCTGGCACAAAGTCAGCATTGGTTCATAAAGCAATGAAGGCCTATGAATGACATTTTCTAAGGAAGGCACTTGCCTGTTAGAGACAAACAGTTAAAACAGGCAGAAAATGAGTCTGAGCAGAAGAGAAGATATGCTGAGAAACTGGAATGAAACCATGGATCCTGTAGAATATACTAACCAGGTTTCTTAGGAAAATACAAAAACTGCCTATGGCACCAAAGTGACTGAAAGGAAAATAAAGCAATAAATTGATTACACTTAAAATCGGTAAAATCACCCTGATTCCATAACAGCCTTGTCCTTGGTTCAAAGAAACAAACCCCCATTAATTAATTTTTAAAAGTGTAGTAAAGCAGGAAATAATAGGTGAGAACTTCCAAATCTTAGAATTCCAGGGATGTGATCTGAAGCAGATCTTGGGGAAATGGAAGTGATGAGAATGTGTTTGTGCTCAGCAGCATATCCCAGGATTAAAAGTGGCTGCATTTCTAGGGTTGATGCTGTTCTTCAAAGTGAAAGATGATTATTGAGAAAAGTTTCTGTGTGGTTTGTGGACTCTTTTCTTGGGTGTCTGACACAAGGCATTTTTTATTTGTTATACTAGCTTTTATTTATTTGTAGAAACAGATGAACTGTCTCTATAGTGAATTTATTCTCTGGCAGAAACTCTAGCACTGTGTAACCACAGCACAGATAGTGTAACTACTATCATGTCCAAATTTACTTTCCCAAACAGAGAATGAATAGACAAAAATAATGTTAGAGTTCAAAGCTATTTTTGTACTTTATATAAAACATAGGGAGTACTGGATCACTGATTCACACTTCCAAGGCAGTTCTGGAGTGGCTTTTTTCAATACACTGCTTCATAGCAGAACAGGTTATAAATCGTTTTATGGATGTTTATGGGCTCTCCCCCATGCTCCATGTAATAAATATGCAGGACTGAGAAGCAGAGCCTTCTTTTTGAGAGATTTTACATGTGCTTTTTTCATATGTGTTAAATTAAAGGTCAGGAAATTAAAAAGGGTGAATTTACTTGCACTTCTGTAGGTGATCAATTTATTTGCTGGATTTAGGATCCTGTACTTCTATGAATATATTTATTAATGTTGAGGGGGTGGACAGCTGAATTGGTATTAACAGAAGTTTAGTCTTTTGGAGAGCAGGCTGTGGTGTCTGTTTTCACATTCATCTTTGTGTAATCTTGGAGATTGTTCTTTCTCTTTTATGTTTACTTTTCTTTTTCCCTTCTTTCTTATTTTTTGAAATTTTAAGTGGAATTTTTGTTTTGTGTGTTGAAATAAAACCACCTCAATAGGTGGTTTTAAAACCTCCATCTCTCTGTGCTTTAATTTCCTAGGAGAGCTTCTGCTGGAAAAGTATGACCTGGTATAAATTCATTCCTCAGAGCACTTGAGTCTTTAAGATGCTTCTTAGTTTGGTTGTTTTTTATTTTTTTTTTGCTTTTGGTTAATGCTGATTAATAATTGATCTCTCTTATCTACTCTGACTTCCCTTTCCAGGAGGAAAAAAGTGATTTGACATATGACTTTTTTAAAAAGCTTAAATTAATGAACACAGTAAATGTAGGCACACTGGTAAGCAGCATCCTGACCTAAAGAAGTAATTAAAAATAAATCATCCATCTCTAAGAAAGATAAAAATAATACTCGATAAGAGTTGTTTCCGCAGCTTGAAAGCAAGAATAAATTTCTTAAAGCAAAATGAATGTTATAAGCACTTATTTTTGTGGGTGAAAAAAAGAGCCTAAAAATACTTAATACACAAAAAAAAACAAGAGCAAAGGCTGAAATAGCATAATCCTTTCATCTTCAAAATATGGAAATGGGATGGAATAGAGAAGGGAAATAGATCTTTAAATATTGAAATTCATTATCTTAAAGGAATTGCTCTGAACAGCACATTGGCAGTGTTAGTGCTGGCAGGAAAATCTGCCTGTGGGAGCGTGGAATGAAAATCGCCCAAGTGAGCTGTGGAAATCACTTTTCCATAGCAGCTGCCCATCAGATTTACACAGAAGTACATGAACAGGGTGTGGCTGCCCTTCGCCCTCCAGGGCTGGGGCAGACAGATCTTTACTCTCATGAGTATCTGAGCTGAAATCTCTATTCCCTTCCTATTGCAGGTGCTGGGTGACCACGCTGAAAGATTGTAGGGCCAGACCCAGCTCTCACTGAAGTCTGCTTTTTACTTTAGTAGCAAACAAATTGGAGCAGCCATAGTTACTTATGATCCCTGTCAAAAATGTATCTGTCTCAGTTACTAGTGATGTCCTTTCGGGTTGTAAAATAATTTAGGGCTGTCGTGGAGCCTATAAATAGCAGATTGCATTGCCATGGCAATTCTTTTTTTATGCCTAAAAGAACAGTGTCAGCCAGCTTGGAAATGCAGTGGCACCTGAGCTGGTCAGGGAGAAAGGAGCAGGCAGTTTGTTAGAAGCACTGAAGGATGGAGTTCAAGGCAGTAGGTCAAGGATGAAATCCTGGCCCTGTTGAGTTCAATGTGTTGACTTAATTGGAGGCAGAATTTCACTCGAGATTTCCCTGAATAAGGGAAATTCTTTGAACAGTTGACATGTGTCCACCCTCTTGTCATCTTGCCCTCATTCTTCTCCCTCCTCTTGGCATTGCAATATTAGAAATGATTGGATAATTTATCAGTTCTTTTTGAAGCATGAGAAAACCTGGCAGAGGGTCCAAAGTTGAAAGTAACTCATGCTACCACAGTTTGAGATCCATGCTAATCATTGATTTTGAGGAGAGGTGATTTCCCCTTCAAATGGCTTCTCCCAGGGCCATCTCCCCACGTGCCTTCATGGGCAGGGGACACAGAGGACACAGAGCAGCCGGGTCAGTCAGCCAGGGCAATCCAGCGACTCCAACCACTTGTGTGGGAACCTGGCCTCTTTGACTGCAACATCACCTCTAAAAATGTCACAGAACCTGAGTGAGCATGCACTTGATACAAAGGCCCCATCCCTTGCAAGGGAATTTTGACAAGTAGCAGAGAACAATATATGACTTTGGGGAATTATTTTCATTTTCCAGCTCCCCGTGGATTTGCTTGAATGGCTAAAGAATTACAGATTGAAGTTTAGTCAAAGACAACTGTCAGTTACATTGTCTCAACATTCATATTGAAGATTTTAAGTGGTTCACAAAATGCTTTTTACATTTTTAAATTACTTCATGAGTATGGATCAATCAGCAAAATATAGCAGTAATGAGTTCCTTTTAATAGCAAAGAGCTTGCTAATTACCATGCTGATTATATGAACCAAGTTTTTAGCCAACAAAAAAGCTCCTGCAGGCAGTGTCCTTCCACCTGCTGAGGGGCTGGCAATTCTCATTAAAAAATAAGAGGAAATAATTACTCTTTTTAGTCTGTTTCAAATCTTAGGGAAAAAAAGTGTGCTCACTCACTTTCTATGTGTGACATCATCTGAAATTAGTAGATGCTTTCACGGGTATTTGAAAGGAAAAATTTAAAAATAGCTGCTCACAAAACCCATCCTTTTCCATTTCAAAAGGAAGGCCTTCCAGGGCTGAGGTTTCATCTGGGGCCTGTCTGTGAGCAGGTGTCCCTTTTTCCAGGAGGTGTTTTTGGTTTCTCCCAGCACCAGGCGCTGTTGGGCAGCCGAGGGATGAGTTCTGGCCATGGGGAGCTGCCGGCTCTCCCTGGGCTGAAAACCTGATTTTATTCTGCTCAGCCTGGCTGCCACAGCCTTCCCCACACGCTCAGAGGATGAGTTCTCTTGGAGGCAGCATCAGCTGGGCTAAAATCAAACTCAAAATGAGCTTTGGAAATGTGCTCTGGGTTCTCAGCTATTGCAAAGCCAGGGGATGGGCTGTTGGTTTTGGAATTGGGCTGAAGTTTGAGAAATCTGTGGGCTCGAGGGCAGCTTGGGGAAGTTACTCTGTCTCCGTGTCTCATCTGGGGTGTTCCTTGTTAATACAGGAAAAGTCATGAGGTGCTTAGAGGCTGGGGCTAAACAAGGTAATCATGTAGGCTTTAGGCAGAAAAGAACAAAGGAGAGCAAGTCTGAAAGCCTTTTTGTTATTATTTTTTGTGTTCTAAAATTCCTTGTATTTCAAAAGAAAAGTTCATTCTATCAGATGCTTAAACCCTTTTTACTTTAGATAATTTGGAAGAAGAGAGAGGGAACTGTGAAATATCCCTTGGGATTCCTGCCTGATCTAGACCTGGCAGTCCATGCATTCATGGCACTGTTACTTCCTGAAATGATTCCTTCCTCTTGGATTTATGGCAACCACACAGATTGGATTGTTAATGCTATGCAAATAGTAGTTGTCAAAAGGTTCATTCCCACAATTTATTTATCTTTCTAAGGAACTTCTAGTGCAGTGAACCTTAATTCTGAATCAAGTTGGGTGGTTTTGGTTGTGGTTTAGATGGAAGAGGTTTGTAACACATTGTTCAGATTCTGAAAGCAAGGAGGTTGGAGGTGGTGCTGAACACTAAGTAATAACAACTGGCAGAAATCTGAGTTTCATCTAGGAAAATCACAGGTGACAATGTTACTGAACATTCACCATCTCATTTTAAATGTGAGTGTGTGTTCAGCCTTGCTTCTTAAAGATAATTGTATCAGAAATTGAAATCCTTACTTGTGCTCCCAGCAGAGACCAGGGTGTGTCCAATCCTTGCTCCTAAAAATACCATAATGATGGCGTAACCTTGGGTGGGAAACAACATGGACTGCTTTTTCCACAGGTTTTGTTTTCTTTGGTGGGTAAAGAAGGAAATTCACCTTTAGCTCCTAGAAAACCAGTATTTTTGTCAGTGGTATAATTCTTTCAAACATAAATGAGGATCCTCTACCTTATTTTTCTCTGCAGGAAAATAGATAATTACCTTTTTCTATTAGAACACTGAAAAAATCTTAAATTTTAAAAAGGAAAAAAAATGAAGATATGGATATTTCCTTTTAGTGGCACAAAATTGTTTATTTGAATGTCAATCACTGAATATTACTGTTTTTGCACAGAAAAGAACACTTAAGACTTGTGTTATTGCACATTTTATTTAATTTATTTTGCCTGTAGGTACTAATTTAATTCATTTTCATTGATTTGAGGAATGCATTTGAGCTGAAATAGTATGCTTAAAGGCATCAGCAAGTGATATAATAGCACTGTACCTGTCGTTCAGTAGGAAAAGATAAAAGAAACTGTTATTCCTAAGGAGAATTAGAAGGGAGAGGAGGAAAGCTCTTTTTAATAATGGTTCATTTGCTTGCTTTTTAGTACAAAGTGATAAAAGGAAATAAATTCATGTTCCAAGCCTCAGACAAAGTGTAAGGTCATTTATGAAGATGCTATCTTCAAGGGTGAGGAAAAGTTTATCAGAAGTTGTTAGTGTTGAAAGTATGGAAAATGGATTAAAACATCACAAGGCAAAATCAGATTGTCAAGATGACAGAATAAACCTGTACACCTATTTTTCAATTTTCATCTCCACATGAAAACACAGCATGACCATGAGTTTCAGCGAAAGGAAACAGAATATATTGGTCAGCAGCCTGGTAGGAGGGGAATCGTGGTTTTAGAAAGCAGATATTGGGTTTGATAAAACAGAAACATATCCCTAACTTAGTGCTTGTGTTCTTTGGAGCAAGAACTGGTTTTTGAACAATGTCCAATATTTACTCAGGAAAAGCTCTTTTCCAGATACATGTGTGTGCCCTGGGAATTTGAGGAGACTTTCAAGGAAGGCTGTGGTGCTGTTTCTGCAGGGGAAGTTCAGTGGAAATTAGGGGCCAAGGAGCAGCTCTGGAAGGGAGAAGGTTCCATAAACAAAGTGTCCCTTTGCTGGGTGACCTGCAGGACAGGGTGTGAGGAGAGAAGGTGCAGGTCCCTGCATCCATCCCGATGGAGCTGGAGGAAGGGATGAGATCAGGAGGGATTGAAGGGGAGATGGGAGCAGAGGCCACAGTCATAGTGCAGGGTGAGAGCTGCTGTCTGTGTGTGTCAGCAGGGCTGCTGGAAGGGATGAGAATGGCTGCTTTGGAGACACAACACCTTCCTGGAGGAACTGAAAGGGGAATCCCTCAACAGCATTGTCCCAAGTGCCCGTAGGAACAGAATGGCATTGCTACTGCAGTGTTTGTATCAACTGCTTCATCCAAAGGGGGATGGAACCTTCAGCAGCTCTCTGTGGGGCTTTATCCCTCTGGTTTAAGGGTAGTTTGGCTATTTAAGGTTTATTATAAAGAAGTAGAATGATTTTTCTACTGTTGCTCTCTTGTTCCTTGCAGTGACTGTAGGTATCTATTGGCTGTACCCTGTTTCACTGTGCAGTTAGAAGAAAATTGCATTCTTTGCCTCAAACAAAAAGGAGAGTTTTTGGGCATCAGCCTGGTTTACCAAATATTGCCATGAGCTGTGTGAGTCTGCTGATGCCAGTTGTGTAAACTCAGCAGAAAAGCATGAAGTTTAGAAGCGTGTTAAAATAAATTTTAAAAAAGTGTCTTTTCACCAAAAAATATAAATTATTGCACTTTGTAGGATGACAACTTCATTACCATGGACAAATCAGGACCACTTCTTATTTTCTCAGTAACTATGCATCTTCTGCTTGGCTTTGGGAATATACTCCTCAGCAGATCTGTCCAAAATCATGGCACAGGATTTCAGTTATGCAATAATGTAAATCCATTCATAACGTTGTCTTGGCTCAAAGCATGGCTTGATTTTTACCTACCTGCTGCAATTCCATTTGATTTGCTTTTTTAGCCTTCCTTCTTCCTCTAAAGCCATTTTCTGATTTGGTTGAGGAAGGAAAGGAGAGATGTAAAATTTGAGAGATAAGAATCTTAATGGATGTATATCATAGTTGAAATACATTTGAATTATTGGGGTTTTTTGTCACTAGTAGTGCTTAATACCAAATTCTCTAGAGGCACATGATTAATACTGTTTTCATTTTCACTCCTGTGAAGGAGAAGGTTTTTTCTTCACAGAGTTTTCCTTCTTTTGATTTCCAAAATTGTCTGCTTTGAATGAACCCCTAACAGAAATACCTGTTTAAAGCATCAAGTCACCATTCACATGTGATCCCTACTGCGTATACTCAGCATCATTAGGATTTAATTTATTTATTTTTAAAATTTGCAGCAGTCTTTTGAAATAGTTTTCCTTTTTTTTTTTTTTTTTTTCTGGGTGAAATGTGTGGTAAAATATTACCTACATCTTCCTCTTTCTCCAGATGGCCTGTTTTGTTCTTTTTGTTTGGTTTGGGGTTTTTGTTGTTGTTGTTATGGGGTTTGTTTTGTTTGTTTGGGTTTGTTGTTGGGTTTTGGCTGCTCCACAGTCTCCTGAACTGATTCCCTCCTTCCTTTGGCGAGAGGGTTGGTCTCTCCTTGAGACAGGAGAGAGCACTGCTGACAAAATACACTGCCCTGACGTGTCTGGCTCTGGAATTCTCTCCCCTGCTTACCTTGGTCAAAAAACATCTAAAAACCAATCTAGATCATCTCTTGGATTTTTTCTTCTTTTTTTTTTTTTTTTTGTGGTATATTTTGGTGCATTATGCTTCTGTGTATGGAAAAAAGAGAAATTTAATTTGGATTTTATGAGTTGTGGGTTTTGATTGAGCATTCAATGGCTGTGGGGGTGTATTTATTGATCTCCAAGTGAATAATAAAATGTGATCATTTTCTATCCACTGTGTGCCCAATGCATCGCTCTTCTTCTTTCATCAGTTAAGGAATTACTTTTTTAACAGGATATTTGGAAGGAATTGACACCATAGTTTTCCCACCTTGAAAATTGTGGAGATAAATTTATTCAGATGAGATTTTCCTCTTGTGCTCAGTGGTCTTGACGGGACCTTTGCAGTTTGCTCTGTGATCAGCTCTGTCAGTTTTATGGGCAGTGTTGGCACAAAGCTGCTGTGCTGGAGGCCTGCAGGAGCTCCTGAGCTGCACTGGGGGAGTCAGAGGAGCTCCAGGAGTTCTGTATTTCCCTTTCAGAACATTTTCTCTGTGTTTGTCACAAGGAACTTCCTTAACTGAATGGTGGAACTTTGTAAAGCTTATGAAATATCCCTGGTTTTTGTTATGCTTTGTAATAAATTGCTGTTTATTTCCTTCTGATACCACAAATGTTTGCAGAGACTTTGACAGGTAACAACAGATTTAAATAGTCAACATCAAGTACAAAAGGTTTATGAATCCTAAGGAAAACATCTTGACAAAAGGTGAGCAGTCTTTGCAAGGGTGAGATAGTCTGCATGTTTCAATGTCTCTTTTAGTAGAATCACATCTTTACTTTCAATTTCATCTTTAATGTAACATTAAATGTAACATTGTTCTGTAAATATTGTTGCTACTGACAAGAGCATCAATTCATGTTATTCATAAGGACACTTTCAGTATCTGAGCAAGGAATAGTAAGCAGGAGGAACAATGGTTTGCATTTTTATTTCCTAATACACATCCCTTTGCTAAAAAAGGGAAGCAGAGTCAATTTTAGTCTTATCAAACATATGCTTTTGGGAAAAGAGCTGATTTTTAGCAAAAAAATATTCAAGTGAAGGGAGGTAAATTTATTAAAGTATACTTACTTCCTTTACATGTTACAAGATGCTTGCCAAATAAACATGATTGGGAGACTGGAGATGTTATGCAAGAGTTATAAAATTAATGGCAGGCACTGCACTGAATAGTTTTTCCTCACAGGAATTGGCATGAGAGGTGTGGATGGGACATTTCTGTGGATAAAACCCCAGTTTGGATCAGTTGCCCTGAGTAAGGCAGTAGTGAGTGCCATGATCTGGCAGGACCCAGCCTTGCTCCTTTCCCTGCCCAGCTCTGGCTGAAGCCACTGTGACCATGGGCACAGGGCACTGCAAGGCTGTGCTGAGCTGGGCTCCTGCTCAGTGTAACCCTGCCTGGGAGGAAATTACAATTCCAGCAGCGCTTGGGGCTTCGGTGGAGTGGTGTTGATGCTGTTAAAGAGCTCTGAGTGCCAAAGGGTGGGGTTGGGATGGGCAGAAATCAGAATCCATCACCTTGGGGTCCGCTCAGCAGCTGTTGGGGGAGCCCTGTGGAAGAAGGTGCAGAGTAAAAATGTGCATTTCCTTTTTCCCTTTTCCAGATCCGGTGTCACTCTGCCACTGTGCTTGCCCAGGCCCAAGTAGAGCTGCATCTCTCAGAGATGGGAAGAGCTTTCCTAAAAGGTCAGTGCATAAATGCCAGGGAAAAGCTATTAAAATCCTCAGAGTGTAGAGTGTGAGCTTATGATCTCAGGGCTGCCAGAGAAGTTACTGAATGCCTCCCGCTTTCTAATCGTTGTGAATTTCAGGTGCTTGGCACGTCTGAGGATTTAAGCTAAAATCAGGAAAAAAACTGAGTCATTCTGACAGTGCAACTTGACTAATTGCAAAGGGTGTCTAAGCAAGAGTCACAGCTGCATTAAACAGCTTAGTGTACTGTTATCTTCTGCTTCTTCAGCTGCAGATATTGCTTTGCCATGTAAAGCAGGGACCACCCAACCCAGAAATCTTTACGTGTCATGTGTATATGCAAGAGACACTGGGAGGGGAGCAATGAGCCATGAAAAATTGTCTGCTCCTGCCTTGGTAGCTCTGATATATGCAGGAAAACATTTTGTTTCTGGTCTTTTTAAAATTATTATTGTTCTTTTATTTTTAAGCTCTGTTCCTTTTCTAATGCCCAGAAATGCCTTCCTTAAAGGGATAAAATTTGAATTAATTTTCCATTTGTGTGCACACACATGCATGTAATTTTGATGCATAAAGTGGAAGGAAAAAGAGGTGTTCTGTCACAAAATTCAGTTTAATCTGGTCCATGTTATGTGGTGAATAATAGTGGTCCTGGCAATGCTGCATAAATGCTCTGTGGCATGACTGCAGCAGTGACACTGTGGATCTGCTGGTACCAATTGTTGTTTTTATAGACTGATAGATTCAGAGGGGTGGGATGGGAGCAGGTCTCTCCTTTATGAAATGCCCTCTACCAGCCAATGTTACTTTTGTGATATGTGTGTAAATCCATAATAACTATTTTACTCAGCTGCCCCTTAAATAACAAAAAATACTCAGCCATGGATTTTGCCATTTCCAGCAGCTGTCAGAATGGATTTCCTACGTGTTTGGTGTGTGCAGCAGGACAAATTTAGAGTTTCCTTAACAATACTTGGGTTTGCTCTGCTTATCAGAGGGGTAGTCCGAGTGTGATTAGATCTACTCATTAGGACTTCACAATAAAAATGATATTCCAGCACCTTCACTACAATGTGCTTTTCACTGTCTTTTGTGAAGTTCACTCTGAGTGATGAAGAGCACAGGGAAGGGGAAACAAGAACCTGCTTCCTGGGAACAAACACTTCTGAAATGTAAGGATTATTAATTTGAGATGTTACAGATTGGAAGGGATAAACTATATTAACTAAGCACTTTCCTGTTTGTTTTCTATTCAACTCTGTTGTAAAAATAACTTCTTTTTCCAGCATTTTGGATATATAGAGATGGAAGAGCCTGTTCAAAATAAGTTCACAAAAGTTCTGCTTAATGATATTCAGTGAAGCCTCGGGGCACTTTGAGAGTTGCCATCAGGAGGACATACAGTTCATCATTTTTATTAGGGGTTTGCATCACTGACAAGAAAAGTTGTTCTCCCTCTCTTATTTTTGTGTGAGTATATGAGGTTGCTGGTCATGGGCAGTTTTAAGTCCTTCTAAATATGCATTTCCTTTAATTCATTAAGAGACTTTCATGTTCCAACATATCCATTACAATGACAAACTGACACTGTAAAATTAAAAAGCCTGCAATTACTCACTTGGTTTGTATTTTAATCAAAGCTATTGTAATATGACTCTAGGGAACTATAAACGGCCAAACAAAGGGGTTGGGATTTATATGGGACTTCTGTATACAGAATATCTAAGTGGAAGGAACTAGTGAAGAACAAAAATGTTGGATTTCTTCCATGCAAGAAGGACAGCTACAAGTGCAGTTTGACCAGAGCACAAACCAAGTCTCTGGCCAGCCCAGGATCACAGAGATCCAGACTAACACAGCTTCTCCTTTGTTCTGACTTTTGGGCATTGAGACCATCTGACAAAGCCAAGGTGGGCCCAGACATTACTTTTATCAATCAGTGCACGAGGAACTTATGGAAATAAAGAAATACAGAAAATGTTTTTTGCATGCATTGTGGCTGTTAGGAAGGCAGCAGTGGTATCATTGACTTCTCTTAGAAAGCACTTGTGTGTGGGGGTGCTGGCTGGGGTGTAGGCAGGAGAGGAGGGAAGTGTGCTGCTCCTCCTTTGTGGTTTGTGATTTCAAGAGGAATTTTCTCATTTGGTGTAAAATAAGCAGGATTGATTGTGTCTCTCAGGCTGCAGAGGTCAGACATCAACCAGTGAGGGGCAGTGAGTGTAGCCAGAGCGAAACTTGTCTGTGCATTGCTGCAAGGAGCTGTGTTCCCACTGCTCTCAGTGGAATTGCACACCCTGTCCTTGCTCAACTCATGGATTTTGGGTGCTCTTCCCTGGGAAGGAACAGGGACAGCTCGTGTGTCACAAAGCAATTCTCTTATAATTTTTATAGGAAGTTTTATGCTTTTCTGTATTGCCTACAAAATTTACACAAGACTATAATTTTGAAGGAAGTTAAGTGAATAAAACTGCTCTGAAGCTGGAATGGCAGCTGTGCCTTAGAACTTCTTTTTTTTTTTGTCTCCAGGGTTCACATGGAAACTACTGCAGATTTAATGAGTATTTGTCACTTGCATAGCAAAGATATGAACAGACATTCTCATTTTGGACCCAAATTTGTATTTACAAAAGATGGAATAGAAAGTTCTGTAATAAAGGCAGCATCTTGCAGCGGCTCTTTCTGCACAGAGTTCCCCTGATGATCTGATTGAGATGACCTAAAGTCACCAACATTTACAGTAAATAACCAGGATCTCTGTAGATTTGTGAGCAGCTAGAATTTCTATGTCATTCTCAAAGAATTTGAAAAGCCTCCATAGGTTAAGACTAAGAGGTTCACTTTAGAATTTAGCAGAAGCAACAGACAGTTAACCACTGCTTCTCTTTTCTGCTCAGCTTGTCAGCTGATGCATTGACCACCTTGTCAATATTTAAGGTATCATGAGAGAAAAGGGTTTCCTCTATTCTGTGAGCAGTTGCAGGTACAAAGTTGGCCTGTGCCCAAGTACCCATCTGTCTGAACTAGCAAATATTTCACAGACTATTACTTGTTAAGCTGATCATAGCCTTTTCTCATTCCAGCAAATCCAAGTTCTATTTTGCTCATGTTCAGAACATTTTTGGTTTGTCAGCACAAACCTCTTCTCACTTGTGTGTCAGAGGAAGGAGCAAGTAACTATGATGGAGAAGAAGAGCCCAGCACATAATCTTGTGACATAATAATTGTGACATCTGAAAGGTGTGACACTGATTTCAGAGTGACAATTCACCCAAAGGCAAGACTGGAAATATTTTTCTAATTAAGCCAGATTCCCTAACTCCTAACGAGGAGCTACCATGGCCCCAGTGGAGAGGCTTTCCTCCCCTTGGTGGGCTGGCAGTGGTGGAGCTCTGGGTGCAGATATTTCAGTCTGCCATCTTCATCCCAAGGCCTCGTTTGCACTAGATGGCACTGTAATAACACTTGTTACACCACCCCATTTGTTTACAAAATAAACCCCACAACACCGAATGCAGGGGAGCTCTCAGAGTGCAGCAGTGAGTGTTTTCATTCTTTAGCTCCCTTTGAATAGCATTGGTTTATTGGCAAATGAATGCTGTAACACACGTGGATCTGCTGTTACAGTCTGGTGTGACTGGGAGTCCAGAATCACTGCACATGGGAGTCCAGAATCACTGCACACAGCCACACCTCTGGTGAGCCTGCTCAGACCGGCTTCCAGGTTGCACTTTGAATCCTCACTGGATTATACAGTGCTCTTTTAAAGCCCTCTGTCACTCTTATCGTAATTCAGGACATGTAATGTTGATAGAGCTTCAGCATTTAAATATTTTTTCAAATACATTTTTTTCTGCCAGGACCTCCTATCCCCCATTTGTAAATTCTTACAATCAGCAGATCCTTTATGTCTGAGTGGCCTTTCAACTATTCACCTCAAGTGCATTTCACAGTACTTTCTTTTTAAGCCTTAAAAGCCAAACTTTAACTTAGGTTAAAAGTCTTTGCACCTGTGTCTCATAATAAAACTTTTCAATTTTGTCTGCTTGCTCAGCCACCCCTTCTAATTTCTAAATGAGTTTTACATCTCTCTGGCATTAGCAGCGGGTTTTGGTCTGATTAAGTCTTGCATTTCTGTGATGATTCTCATCCAAGTAGATCCCCTGGTGCTTTATAAACTTTATTAACTGGTGGAACAAACTACCTATCCTTTGCCCTTGATCAAATTAATAAACCTTTACACTGAAAGACAGTAAATGATTTTGCTGAAGGTGGAAGGTGATGATGGAAAGCATGTGATATTATATACAAACTACGCCAGGCTTTTCACCTGAGCAGAAAAAGTGAAATAACTTATCAGTGTCATAGATTTCAGCAGTGTCAGAATGATTATGTGAATTAATTCAAGGTCTGTGGTTTCTACTTCAAAGCCCAAAGATAGAGCTCATGCTGTTGCCTAAAAAGGATCATCTGCAGTTCTAGATCTTATTTGTTGTGAACAGTGATGGTATGTGTAGCCTTGGCTCTTTACTGCGAAGAGGAACACCCTCCAAAATCCATCCAGGAGTGTTTATAAGAAGGATTTCCCTGTGAGGATGTTGCTGGAGCTCGCTGTTATTATACTGAGAGGCAGTGTCTGATGTATTGTAAATAGATGTGTGCTCAGCACAGCTGTTCTCCAAGGTTCCTGCCCAAAGCAGGTAGGAGCAGGGAGCCGCAGAGCTCTGGGGTGTGGCACACGGGAGGGTGGAGCTGCTCTTCAGTCTCAGTCCTGGCAGGACACCCCAGGTAAAAACTTTCTGCTTCCTAAAACTTCCAGAGGTTTTCAAAGCTCTTAGCGAACAGGAGCTGCGGTTACAAGTGAAAGAACACAGCAAAATGTAAATGTGGGCAAAGCTGGGGTACCAGAACAGGGTGTAAGGGAGGTTTGTCAGCTGCCAGCTTGGGATTTTTGTTTACTGCATCTGCTGGGGGTTTTGCTTAATAGCACTGTAGTAGCAAGAATGAAACCACTGGGCTTTTCTCGGCTGCTTTTCATTGACTTTAAGGGAGATAAAATATCAAGGTAATTCTGTACATTAATTTACAGAACTTTATTATACATGGTTTCCAAAATGAAACCGAATGTTTCATGGTAGTCACTACTGTGAAGTATTTTAATTTTGGATTCTCAAAATCTGGTTTCATCTTCAAAGTATCTTTGAAAGTCCTGCCTCTGGCCCCAGGCCTGGCACACCCTGATAGTTTTCTGTTGGCATCTATGGAATTCTGCATTCAACTTCATGGCAGGATGTGGATTTTTATCTCTTTCAATTTATCTATTCTTAGCACTTCCTGAATGCTGCCCAGCAGTGTCTTTTAATGCATGACACTCTCTAATTCAGAGGTATTGAAAAAAGCATTTTCCTCCCTTTCATCTGTAAGCTTTTCTGACTTTATCCCAGTGCTGAACCAACAAAATGTTGTTTTCACTGCAACTGAAATCCAGTCTTTAGTTAAGTTATAAAAAAACCTGTTTCATTTAAGTAGCAGCTTTGGGTCTTAGTTTACAATGAAACCAAAGCTGTGCTAAAATATAAGTGAGGAACATGACTTTAACTAATACAATAATTCATTTTATATGGAAGTATTCACTTTGAATGAATAACTAAATATTAAAAGTCATTAAATATAATTTTATATCATTACTTTGTGCATGTGACACAGCAAATGTTGCTGTTAATTTTATCCCTATGGTCTAGCTTATTTTTTTCATGTGATACAAAGTCTAGAAAGACTGTGATGAAAAATGCAACATTTAAAGAACTTGAAAAGCTCTTAAATTAATCTATTACTGTCTGAATTTCCTTGAAAAACCATGTCATTTCCTGCCATTTAAAAAAATATATATTGATTTTTCCTATTAAGTAGAATAAACTTTATGGCATTTGATAATAACATACTCCAGCATTTAACACTATCCCTGAATTTCTATTTCATTGTATTTTAATCACTTTTGTTTGCAAGGATTAGGAAGGTTTTACCTGTAATAATTAAAGCTGACTTGCAGAAGCCCTGCTGATGGAAGTATTAATGTCTGATTTTACGGGTCTGCAGTGCACAGAACAAACTAATGGGAAACAAGTGATTTAAATCTGAATGGTGGACACTGAAGGACCCCAGCTAATTAATAGGCTTGTGAATGAAGCTCTTGAGAAAGCCCACCAAGAGCTAATGGCTACCCTACAGCTTCACTCATAGCACTGTGATTATATATTGAGCTGCACTCTAAATCAATTAAATGTTCTTGCTTTGCACCACATTAAGTTTATGCGGTCTGGTCATTTTAGCTTTACATCCACACTGTTGCCAGTTCTACACAAAGGACAGATTGCATTTTAAAACTAAAATTGCCTTTTTTTTCTTTAATATATATAGGAAAAAACCCAACACTGTGTTGAAAGCTGTCTGAAGTGAGCATGAATACAGATGGGTGGGCTGGGTCTTGACAATAGAAATGGACCAACACAAAGGCTAACAAACCTCTTGAAAAAAACCAGAATTTGGATCTACTAAAACATTTTATCAAGATACATTTGTTGTCTTCAATCTAAATGTTCAGGGCAGCTTTGAACTTCAGAGACACAACATCCAACACAAGCTTTACACTTGGAAATGCTCTTGTGTAGAGACACATTCTAGGGAAGTGAAAGAAAAAAATTACTTTAAATGTGGATGATTCAGATGAAAATGCAATTTCACTGTGTCAACTGGAACATGCACGGCACAAGAACTGCCCCCAGCAGAACTGTGGGGTCACCTCTGATAAATCACAGCCCAGCATGTTTGGAAAATGCTGTATTATGTAAGAATATGTGGCTAAAGGCAGTACTGCCCTTCTAGAAATATTAAAAATACCCAACTGCATGAGATACACATGTTTATATATTGTCCTGGTGTCTGTCTCTTTTGGGATTCAGGGAGCTTAGAGAAGATCAAAAGGCAAAATCTGCTTTGCATAACTTTCCTTCTTTAAATCTTGGGATCCTTGTACAAAACAGGAGTTGGAACCACCTTTCTTCTCGAGGTGAGCATGGAGGGACTGTGCAGTTCCATGGTCTGCTGTCCTCCCAAGAAATGTTTGATTTCCCTTGGCACCCCAGTTTCCCATGCCTGTGTCATGGCCTGTGCAGTGTGCAGATTTAGGTATTTCCTGTTTCAGTGAGCACAGGCCAGTATGTCTACTATTACTATGTTTTTATTCATTATTACTTCTTTTCTTACATAACTCTTAAAAATTTCATCCTGCCCCTCAGCTCTGAGTTTATTTTTTTTCCACTGAAGTGAAATAATTCGTGTTTTACAGCTTAATTTCAATATATAACAATAAGGTGAATTTATTCCTTCCTTTTTTTGTTCTCCCTACAGTCAAATGGCAGTGAATACTACTAATAATCAGAAATCTATAAAGAAATATCCAATTCCTTTAATATTTGGAAATCTCATTTGCCTGAAGGAAAAACACATGAAAATTTCCCATACTGGAATAATATACAATATCAGTTGCCATCTATAATGAAAAAATAAACTATAAATATTGCATGCACAACAAACCTGTGCCGTATTATTAAAAAAAGCATATTGCTAAATTTTAGGTGTGGTTTGTTAGATATTACATCATCTCTGAAGCATTTTGAAACAATTAAAATAAAGGATTGGTTTCTCCATTTCAGATCCACTTGACCAGTACCTAAGCAGTTCAGAGCTGTGCTAACAGTTCTGTGGGACTGAGTGTGCTAAAAGTGCTGGATTAATGGAACTGTTTATTTAGTTCTACTCACAGCCACTCAAGCAGTGTTCCTTAAATTTGGATTTTGATGTTTTTCTTTCTCTGGGTGTGATACCACACTTTGCCAGCAAGGTCTTGGCGGGGGGCTGGCAATGCACTCGGATTTTTAAAGCTCATTAATAATAATTTTCTTCCATTTTTGGTTCAATGAAAGCCTTTTATGGTAAGCAAAATTAAGTTTTATTTACTTTTTTGTTACCCAAAAAGACCCAACACATTGGTGATGAAAATCTATCCCCTGGTGCCTTCTGCTTTCCCTTGGCCACCACCTTTCCCTCCTGTGGGCTCCCTGCCCTGGGATTCCTCTGCCTGATTTTGGGTCTATAGAAACCTGTGAAACTTGAATTAGATCATGACCTATTTTGTGAACTTGCACGGTGCTAAAATCAGCAAGTTCTTGTTCCTCTGCTTTGGTAAGGCTCACATTGCTAATCCGGGCCCTGGCTGTGTACAGCTCTTCTGATGGAGGAGACGCTTTTCCCAGGGAAATGTGGAGAGAGAAGGGGCTGGGGACACCCCCAAACCACCTGCCTGCCTCAGGAAAAAGTCATTTTCTCATCAGTGAGTTTAGAGACCCCTGCAAAGATTGCTGTGTGTTCACCTGTGCTGGTTCCTCACTGTGTCCTGGGGGGGAGCAGAGCTCAGCTGCAGCCTCAGAGATGTGCTCTGTCCTGGGACATCCTGAAATGCTGATCACACACAGGGACAAACTGAGCTGCTGCCTTCACACTGCAGGGACAAGGCATTTCTATGAGTCTATGCAGCCATTTGCTTCAACTCTGTAACTTTGTACAATTTACAGGAATTCTCTGAGTTAATTTCTGGAGAAGCACATTTTCTGTGGCTTGGTGTGAGCATGAGGTTTGCTCTGTTTTTCCTACAGGCTGCCCCTATAACCCTGCTTCCATCACCTGGCCTCCTGTCTGGTAGAATGGGTTGCTGGCAATTCCCTGCATTGGAGATGTCTCACAAGCTCACAATCATACCTTAAATCTGTGAAACAAGTATACAGTGAGGGGGTTGTTAGTAGAGTAGAATTACTACAGCTCCTTTTAGATTGAATTTACTGTGGTGTTAATGCATTTATGTGAGTTTTTGGTACATTTTCAAACTGCTCTTTTCTTGATGAAATATGTTGTTATTATACTGGTGTCACAAAACTGCTGGTAGATTAATCCTGGGTGCCTGGAGGTAGTTTGGGATGTGACTTCTCTCCCCTCTTTGGGATTTTCTTGTGTGACAGTGTCTAAATGCATCTACCATGCTAGTGGTAGTTTGAGTTAATTGACATAGGTGGAAGAGATGGAAACAGGTAAATGCAGATTAACAACCTGCCTTGTCTTCAGGACAAACTCTGGGAAAAAAGGAATCCAGGAAACTGAAAATAGGACAGTTGTATTTTCCTGCTTATAAGCAATTCTTAACAAACACAATTGGAATTTGAAGGAATCTGAAATTATGCTAGGTGTGTGACACAGTAAATTTGACCAGCTGTAGCTGAGTTGGCCTTGTGTGAACACCTATTAGTGTGGTACATGGTAAAATAATTAGAAGTATCAAGAGGAAATTAAGAAAAAGGGAAAGGTAAGCTGAGTATCAGGTAGTTTGTTATTCTCAAGTGCTTTTAAAACTAAACTGCAGAAGCCATAAGGAGATCCTGTGCAAGAAACCATTTCATCCCAAAAAGGCTTGGTCTGGCTCATTTTTATCTCCAAGTTCTATGGTTGTGTGCTCAGTGAAGCATCTCTGGATAGCCCCGACAGCTGGTATGTGTGGGATGTGTTGACTTCTCTGCTAATGATCCAAAGCAAACAAAATAAATATTGGTTATTGTGTGCTGCCCCACAGAAGCTGTCCTGCTTCTGTCTCCCAGCAGCACTGCACTGCTCTGGTCTGCACAGCAGCTTGTGGTGTCCCACACTCTCTCCTTACTCTTGCCCAGAATCAGCCAGATTCTTACAGATGGCATTGGAATCTGCAGAGGAGCATGAGGAATCCTCAAAAGTTCATGTGTGAAGGGTGCATTTATGCTTCATTTACTAAGTAACATGCAGTGAATTTAAAGGGGACAGTAGTCCTTATTTCTCTTTCCTGGTTCCCTGCCTAGGGATAATATTGGAGGAGGAGGTGGATGTCAGAGAAGAGAAATATTATTGCAGAAGCATGAGGAATATATATGCCCTATAAAGCCATCTGGCATGGCAGGCCTATGTGTGGCTGTGGCTAGATAAGAAATCCTTTTTCCAGCTGGTTGGTCTTTGCAAAAGGACTTAAGCCCCAAAAAAGTTTTGGGGTAACAGATGAAACGACAGCAAAATGAGCTTTCAAAATCAAAGTAGTATGTGAAATTGTGCAAAGGAACTTTAATGTCAGCAGGATTCTCTTCAAGGTAAAATTCAAGTGAGATAAACTTCACTGTACTCTGATTGGAGAGACCAGTTGTGCACCGAGGATTTAGGATTGTGTCCCATGCTCTTGTTTTCCAGGTCAAATAAGTGCATGATATCAAACTTTATATTCTACCCAGGTACTAGTTTCAAACTCTCTGAATTTTTGTTACCAGGAATTAGGACATGGAAATACTTGCCAGTGCTGGATTGCTGCCCCTAGACAATACATTGGTACATTCTCGTAATAAAATTCACAACTGCCTTTACATCACTATTAATCTCAGTGATGCACAACTGTAACAGCATTTGGAGTCTGTCCAAGGCACAAAGTTTCTTAGATTTGCAAGGCAAAAACTTTTTATTAGAATAATTTTTTTTTGGCTCTTTTTTTTTTTAAAAAGAAAAAGTTCTGTGGTGTCCACCTCCTTCTGTAGATGTCTGAATACAGTTAAAGTAAGAATTATAAAAATAGCAGGATTACTATTATTGGTTAATTGTCCTCATTTGAATTTGCATGTTTCCAGAGAATCCCTATGCTAAAATGTTATAAAGAAATTAATTTTCCCCTAAAGTGTAAACCATATCTTTTTTTAACCAAAATCTGTCAGAGCTTATTTCCATTAAGCTAATCACAATATTCCTGATACATTTTATAAGAATAAGAAAATGTAATGTTATTTAAGTATGCTTGTCAAAACAGTGCCATCATCTATGACTTTGATTTCTTGTTCTATAATTTACTTATCTGGGCATATGTTGTTCTATTCGTTTAAACTTCTTTTTGACTCCAGCATTATAAACAGGCTTCTCCTCAGAAATTTTCAGAACCGTGGATATGAGCAAATTAAAACACCAAGCATGTGAGATTTTTTTGGTGTAGATGTATAGGCAGTTCCACCACACTTCTATAATTAATCTTTGAAAACAAAAAAATACATCCCCCCCCCGAAAAACCCAAAACACAGAAGCCCCAGGAGATGATAGAGTCGATAAAATGACGGTCTAACACATCATGAAGCATGAACAAGGAATGAGAGATTAGTGATGTGTTTAATTCTCCTGTCTGAATGGACAATCCATCCAAGACCACTATGGTCTGTGGTACAGAAAGAGAGGCAAAGTCATTCCATTCTTGTCACACAGAATATGCTTCATGTTCTATTGGCACTGGGAAAGGGCAGCAAGAAATATTACACAGATGAATCCAACTCCAATGTGCAGTCCTGGGATGCTGTCTTAGAAATCGCTGGCATGTTTGCTGAGATTTCAGTTACAGTAGTAATATTAAAGATGCTTAATTACTCTATCTGAGGTCAGTATCTAATACAGGTGGGTGGGAAAGAGTTTGCGGTCTCCTTCCACTTCTGTTTTCTTTCCTGGGCCACTAGAAGACAAGATGATGCTTTTTAAAAGGTAGTCTGGAGAAGGGAATAAAAACAATCTTATTTAAGAACATTAAAGTGACTCATTTTGGTAATTTTGAAGCAATTTAATATTTTGCAAAACCAGATTACTTACAAATTAACTTACATGTCAATGTGTAATTTGCTTTGGCTCAATGCTAGATATATTTTTCATCTCTGTGACTAGAGATGAAATATTTTCTTCAAGAAGTTGAGAAGGGAGAGGGTTCTGTGGTACTTTTGTACCCACTTGAAAAATCTTTTGAGATTTTATGATGCATTTTATTTCATTAGTTGGGGGTTTGAACCTTTCTGTTACTTCTGATATTAGTGGCATACATGGCTTTGGAAGACTCTTAATGGAGTACTCAATAAATAATTGCCAGCAGACACATAGGATGGGAAGGGCTGCATTTAACAGAGTGGGATTCTGTCTTCTGTAGCTCTGGGTACTGTGGGATAGCCTGGGGGGATTGGCAGTGGTAGAACTGCTCTCTTATGAACTTGAATTTCAGAGACCAAATGGTCCCACTGTGGAACTTGCAGCTCTTTTGTTGTCAGTGTGCTGTGTTGTGTTCTTCTCTGCACAAAGGGAAACCCACTTGAGTGCCAGGAGAGGTAACTGAGTCCAGATTTGTTACAGCAGATTCATTGGAACTGAAATTGTTCATTGTGAATTTTCAGCACCCTCAGAAAAAGCTGTGTAGGAGCTCCTGTTTTAAGCATTAGTTGAAATCATTAATGGCATTAAGATGTCAGTGATATTTTTTTACTTTTCAGTTAATAAGAACAGATGTGTTGTCTCAAATGTCGACAAATTACCAGTGATGTTTTCTTCTCATTTACTGATAAGCTATTGTGATTTCAGACTGCTTGGAAAGAGCAGCATATCAGAATTGGATAACAACTGTTTTTCTCTGATGGAATTAAATTTGCCATGTCTGTACTATTTCATAATGTGTGTCTTATTGTGCAGTGCCTTAAAAATCGAGCTTTTTCCAAAGTCTTTTTTGAGATCTTAGTAATATACAAAGTTTAACCCAAATACATGAGCTTTTGGATGAATAAGCAAGTTCTTCATTATCATTAATCATTACCATTTAATCAGGTTGTATTTGCATGAGATTGATTTCTTCATTGAGTTTTGATGGTGCACTGAGGTTCCCACTGTGCTCATCTATTTTGCCAGTGCTGTGCTGCAATAATTGAGTTTGGGAGGGGCGGTGGCTCCAGCGAGGACCCCACTGTGACACTGCTGCTGCCCCACAACAGCTGCTTGGGGGACAGCAGAGCTCTGAAAAGGAGCAAGGTAACATTTTGAGTGACTTGCTGAAGGTGTGCATTGGAATCTGCTCCTGTACATCCAAGTTTGAGGTTAATACCAGGAAAATAATACATAAACCAGGAGACCATCGCACTAAATGAAGAAGAAATTTTTGCTATTCTTTTTTCTTGCATCTTTACCTAATTTTTCCCCCTGTGCTGATGATGAACAAGCCACTTAGCTGTTTTTTCTTCCTCTTGAGAAATGGGATGAATTTTTAATATGTCATTGATATTTGACCCTTTTAAAAATTACCTGCTTTAGAAACATATTTGTTTATCTAGGGCTCAGCCAAAGAAGCTGTGTTTGAAAAGAAAGAGAATAAATTAGATAACCTTCCCACTATACTTAAAATAGATTAATCCTTCAAGAAAGTTGCCAGTTTTGCCATAAATGCCTTGTTTATAACTGAAGATGGCTTGTATAAAATTTTTACGTGTAAAGACATTGTAAAGGTACATAAACTTGGAATTACTCTAAAAGATGCCTGTGGTATATAAATTATACAGTAGGCCTTTCCCACCTATAAAAGATCTTTTTTGAGTATCACCTTTTGCTGTAATGCTCTGTTTCATGGAAATAAACACAGTGCTATTGCATTTCAGGATCTCTCATTAATATATTCATGGGTCTTTTAAAGGTGCTTAGCCACTTTATTAATCATGAAATGTCTTTTTCTTTCAGGATACTTTTCCATGAACTTTTGTTATCTCCAGCTGAAGAAAAACCATAATTTTACTGGTAGAATAGTTTCAAATGGTATTAAGATCGCCACATTTGGCATGTTCTTCAGGGACCATGTATTGCCAAAATCCCTCTGGCTGGCTGCAGGTCAATCCATTTCTCTTGTCACCTCCAGGCTCCTGATTCTGTAAAAACTTATCTGTGCATACTTTTAGAAGCCCCAGTGTTCAGGGCCAGCCTTTGCATCAGTCTGCTCCAGATACGGTGTCAAGGGGCACACACAGCAGCGTGGAGCTCTAGAGCCCTCCTGGGTACAATGGGCTGTTTTGTTTGACACAAATCTTCTGCATAATCCTTCAGAAATACTGGTTTCTCCAGTCAGTGGTGTTTTCAGAAGTGACAAGTATTTGCCAGTCTTATTTTGCTTTTTTTTTTTTTTTGTTGGTCACACTGCACCACTTTTTAGAATGATTCCAAGTTGTAAGAAATTATCCTAATTGAATCTACACTCGCTGTTTTCTGTGCATTATACAAGTTTGTCAGCATGGGTTTTCACCAAGTGGTTGCTTTCACTGTTCATTTTCCTGTGTTCCTCTTGAGGGTTTATATGCTCATTATTGTTTAAGAAGGATTTATGTTTATGTTTATCTGCCATTGGCATCTTGATGGTTGTTCCTTTTCCCAGATAACTGATGAATATGGAATACACAGAGGTTCTGTAACAGTGTTTTCTTCACCAGATCGTTGAAACTTTATTCCTGTATTTTGTTCTTTCTTTTCCTAATCTATCTTAAAAACCTGTAATTAATCTTCTGGCTACCTCCTTTCCCATACACTGCACTGAGCAGTATTATCTCACTCAGACATTTGTTTCATTGGAAGTTTGTCTTGAGTAAATTGAAAGCATGAGTGTACTGATAGCAGCCCACTCACATGGATAATGAATGTGCTGAAAATGGGGTGGCAAAGGATTAGGCACAGATGAAGAAGCAGAATACATCCCTAGCTTTGCATAGATGGGGGTCAGTCTGGGGGTGAGTTCCCCCTCTAAATGTCTTCACCAACTCTTTTACATTAAATTAACTGAGGCTAATCAACCAGTTTGATCAGCAGATGCACCACAGTTACCAGCATGTATACCAGTGCCTCTGCAGGTATAATGTAATCATAATGTGCTCTGTTCAATGAAAATCCACTGATTTGAATGATGAAACTTCCATGCTGGATAGCTCTGTGATCAGCAGTGAGGCAAAAGAAACCATTTTATTCTCTGCTGTCTCCTCATTTTCCAGCATTTCTATTTATTTGCTGATATTCTGTCAGTTTGTGATGAGAGATCTCACAGAAATATTTAATCAGTTATGTAATTCTTTACAGCATTTTACATACATCAAATATTTGTACTACAAAATAATTACAACTGAACTAAGACTGAGGAGGATTAGTCATCACTTTCTTGGCTGCCATTGATTTTAAAAGCCTACTTTCTTCTGATTTGGAAAAAGGGCTCAATCTTGATTATTTCTTTGTTAGCCTGTGAACAAGCTTCTAAAGTGCCATTAATTGTGTTCAGAAATGTGTAACATTGTTCCTAGATTCTGTAAGACCAGTGCACTCTTACAGCTGGAACATGGTTTCCTCTATGAGCAATTCATATCAGGACAACAAATCCCCAGGATAGACTTAAAAAAATAATGTAAAAAAAAATCTTATAGCAAAGCAAGCGTGAATTGGGCTCACATTACATCTGCATGATCAAAACAGTCCATTAAACTTTAATCTTCTTCTGAGACTAACTGAGGCTAATACTTAACTGACAGATTCTAAGACTTTCATTTTTATATTCTATTCAGTTGTATAACTTCATATTAGCTGAAAGACTGATTCTTTTTATCAGCAACGCCTTCATACAGCATGGCAATGTAGAAATAGCTTGAAGCTGTTAAAACACTTTACTTTCCGAGTTTTCTAGATCCCTATCTGCTGTTACCTACTGAATTTTGTGCAACCTGTGAAGGATGATAGATGAATACTAAGTTGTCACTTGGATGACTGCAGCAACCGGTGATCAGAATGCTTAAATTTTAATTTTTTATAATTCCATTAATAGTTTCAATCAAAGGAGGAGTAGCTGTAAGAATTATAAAACCTTCCTGACCTCATTATAGTTGTTAGTTAACTCCTGTCTTTCAGGCTAGCTGGAGTCTGTGTGCTGGACACTTGCATAAAAGTATGTTTTAAAATCTGTGCATGAGGCCATGTAGCTGAACAAATGGCTGAGATTTATGACAGAACATAAAATCTGAATTGACACTTGAAAATGCAAAACTTAAGACTTCCTGGATGAACAGTCACATTTTGTAATTTAAAAGATTGTCCCAGACTTTTTGGTAGCAGCATGTAGTTTAATCCTTGTTGTATCTCGCTATGTGTCACACAATATCAGCTTGTTCACGGTCTGCTGCTGAGTGGTCAGATGGCTCTGCTCTCTGTAAGTACAGGAGGTGATGCCTGCATTCTGAATTTATATTGTGGCCCTTTCCAGTGATGGCACTGACCTCTTTGTAAGGTACCAGTTTGAAGGATGTCCAGTTTGGGCACCTTGGTGTGGATGTGGTGCTGTGATGCCCTGTGACACCCAGGCCATCCACAGAGCTGGGGGGAGGGATTGCTCTTCTCTCTGAATCACATGAACTTGTAGCAAAGGGGACTCTGGAAAATGTGTTTTTAAGGGAGCAGGGTGTGAAAATTTCTACTCTAGCCTTCCTCCTGAATATGCAAATAGACATGTTGGAATATTCTTTTATTGAATATGTATAGCATGTGCTCAGTATTAATCTGCCTTTTGCAGATGAGCAAGAACTGAGTATTCTGAAAATGATTCTAACCTTTGCTAGATGGCAATATACCCTTTGGTGAAATAGCAGCTGCCAGGTATGAGAATTGGGAACTTACCCATTCCTTCAGGGATCTACTTTGAACAGCAGCCATTTGTTCTGCTTTGTCAACAAGATAGCAGTGAGATCAGCTCGGGACTGAGACTGACTGCTCCTTTGGTCGCTTCCTTCTGACCTGCTTAGGTAGACACAGGAGTCTGAAACATTTCTCTATGCATGGCACTGCTTTCAGCAGTTTTGTGACACTGTGCCTGTGGGGAAGTTTCTGGTATCTTGGTGCCTTAGTGATGCAATTTTTAATTTGCTGTTCACTGGGAGGCAGATAAATGGCAAAAGGCTGGTGAGTTTAGAGGCACTTGTTCAGTGGGAAAGAGCTGGTGGCAGCACTAAATATGCCATTAATAAGAATGTGATAAGCTCTGGTGCTCTCAGTGCCATGATTTAAAAGGTGGGACTTGGTTAGTCCACAGAGAACTGTGATCAAAAATTATCACTGGGGCTGTGACCTCCTTCTCTTGAGCTGTGCTGGGTGGGGTGGTGCAGCTTATCTCAGCAGAGTCCTGCTCTGGAGCAAGATGCAAACTCCTCTTGGGAGAGAAGTGCTCTCAGCACTTGCTTTCAGCTGCCAGTCGTGGTGTTAATGTCTCCCTCCTGCCAAACAGCTGCTGGCTGCTGTGTTCTCAGGTACAGGACAGATACAGGACTTGGACCTTTCTAACAGACCTTAAACTAATCAGGAGGTTATAACAGCCAACTACTCATGTCCCTCCTCAGAGTGCAATATCATCTTTTATCCCCTTGGTGGGGCTCAGCTGGTCTCTCACCATCTGATTTAGGCTAATTTCTTAACACCAAAGGCAGGGTTTGGGACTGGGGGTGTTGGGTTTGTTGTTGTTTTGTTTTGGTTGGGTTGGATTTTTGGAGGGGTTGGTGTTTTTTGGTTGGTTTGGTTGTTTGTTGTAGCAGTGGTTTGTATCCATTTCTGAAGTGTCCAGCATAAATGGAGCTGATAGTTTGTACCATCTGTGATTCTTTATTCAACCTGAACTAAAGACAAACCAGCAAATGTAAGCATTCAAAAATAACCCCCTTCATCCAGGCCATGGTTTGAAGTGAAGGTAGAAACACTATTCCCACCCAGATCTGTCACGTAGAGCTTATCCCTATGCAGAATCTTGGTGCAAATTTTACCTCTAACTCATTTGCTTATTATGCACATTCAGCTGGACACCTGCATTTCTTCTCTTTCACCAGCTCTATCCACAGATGAAAAGCCTTTCAGCAGCAAAAAAGCATTTCAGAAAGTGGCTGAAAGCACTGGAAAAACACTGAAGTGTGTCTGGGTTTATATAATTTGAGGGTGAGTGAAGTTACATGACAGAGCATAAGATGGTCTATCAGCTGTATCAAAACTGGAAGAAAAAAGCTTTTCCTTTCCATTCCTTGTCTGCCATGGCCTCATTCCTAGTCTTAACTGACTAGCCCAGAGAATATAAAGTCAAGTCTTGTTTGCTAAATTCAGTCCCAATGATCACAAGAAGTAGTGCAAGAGAGGATGATCTTGGGTGTGTGAGGCCAACAGGTGAAGTAACAAGGAAGTCACTGCTCCTTGTCACTCTTTGGGTTTGCCATTGTATTTATTCTGGGCTATACAAATGAGCAGATTCAAACACTGTTGTGTTTCTGTGGATTGTTTGGTTTTTGGTTTGTGTCAGTGTGTTGGTTTTGTTTTTTAAATAAGCCCTGAAGCTCAAGGGATGGAACCTGGTTTTGGCTTCCCCTGGGTTTGCACTGAGGTTCTCCTCTCCTGGAGCTCCTGTCTCTCCCAGTTTTCAGAAACGTTGCAGCCTTTGTTGAAGCCCTGATGTCACAGTTTCCTTTAGCTTTGCGTTAATATTAAGCAAATCAGCCAACCAGACAACTCAGACACCAAATTCCAGATGCTTGCCTCAGTGTCCAGAGTATACCTTGGGCTCAGGAGTGACAGCATTGTGTTAAGGATGTCTCACTTGGCTGAATACCCAGACTGCCTCTGGAATTCTGTGACATTACTGAAAACTCTTCAGGCAAGGTTTTCAGCAGGGACAATGAGCTAACATCAAGCTGTGGCCTGCCAGATGGTTTGTCTAAAGCTGTTTTGAGTGGGGATGCTGCTCCTGTGGCAGGACAGGAGATGATTGATTCCATCCTGGCTGCATCTGTGAGAGGTGTGGAGACATTCCAGACTGCAGCTGCAGAACCACAACTGATCACCACCAGTTTTGTACATCTTTCCCACAGAATCTGCCTCTCTTCTGTGGAACATCCCAGCTTTTAGGCTCATAGAGTTTTTCCTTTATTTCTAGACCCGAGCCTTGTTTATGACTCTCCAGTGGTTTTGCTTTGTTGGGGTTGTTACTCTCTCATTTGGCTGATTTGATGAACTAACCTCAGCATTAAGCTTCAGCCTGGGCTGAAGTACTTTTGGAACATTGGGACTTCTTTTTCAGAATTAGAATCTGAGATATCTCTTAACATTTATGCAGGCAAGAACCAAAACAAATCTAGTACTTGGCAATAAGTTAGTAAATTACTAAATCTTCATCCAAAGTTCCTACTTGGAATTGTTTTTTGAAACCAAAGAAAAAAGCTTATACAATTTTATTTCAAAGCAGTAAAGAATCAATAGCTAGGGTTTTGTTTTGTATTTTAGTAGGAAAAGTAAATAAAACTTAATACAAAATTTCTATTAAATTCAATTTAAATTTATTGTAAAGGAAAGACAGCTAATATATCTTTTTGGGGCAAGAAAGGAGAAGAAATTAATTGTTCTTTGTGAACATGAGCTTTCAGTGGTTAGAAGCAGTGAGTGCAGACAATACATTTTATTCTTGTCACTTGGAAGCAAAAAGCAAACACAATTAAGGGGACATTTCATCAGCTCTGGTAAGGAATCTGAATATCATAGATGCAGCTGCTGGGGCACTCTCCTGTGATAAGCTCAGTGTAGCAGAAATGGAAAAAATCAGTATCCACATGAATGAGGGAGAGGTTGATTCTTGGCTGTGTGATCCATTTTAATGAACACCACACTTTCCATTTGCTCTCCTTTCACACCAAACAATGGAGCTCCCCTGAAGCACCTGCAAGGTAATAAATGGTCTCCCACTGCAAATAACAGAGTTCACCGATAGCCCAAAACATTTCTGTCAATAAATCTATTAAGATTTACATGAAGGACATCATGTGTTGGATGAACTGAAGGGACAGGGAGAAAAGGGGATAGTTTGGGGTTTAATAGAGGGAGATGGTTGCTCTCAAAAATTAATGACCCAGATCACTCCAATATAAGGTTTGGTGGGGTTTTTTTTCTCTCACAGCAAGTGCTGTGCAGGCATATGTAACATAATTTCTACATATTTATGCAGATCAATTGTCATAAGCTTACTACTAAATATGAAACATTTTTTTCTTCTGATGCAAAATAGTTAACCCTGTACTGTAGCTAAGATCTCAATTTCTTCTTTTTTTGGGAGAAAATATCAGAAATGCTGCCCTATATTGTTCTGCAATTAATTTTTTTCAAAGGGTGTTTGAAATGAAATAGATTTTTTTTCCTCTCCAATCAGAAATAAATATGAGAATTACTTGAATGAATAAAATGGCTGAAAGAGATAACTTGCCAGTATTTTTTTAGTAATAGTATTAAATATTGATTATTTTATTCTATGATTGCCAAAATGAGAATCTTCATACTGGCCCTTGTAGCAGCTACTAAATTACATTGATTTGAATCTCTTTTTATCCATAGGGTTTCATAATTCAGCATTTGTCAATATCAAATCAATCCAGTGCAAATTGCAGGCACTCTATGACTCCCAAAAAAGAGAAATGACCAGTAGACTTTTTGCAATAAGAGCAAAGCTTCAAACTTTCAGTCCCACTCACCTACACAGTATTTTAAATTAGGGAGTAGAAGGTGATGACTTTTAAAAATTAGCTTTTAAGTTTGTAAATGTAATAATTTGTGGTGTTCATGAGAAGAAATAATAGGACCCACTAGAACATAGTCACAGAGACTAATAATAATAATAATAATAATCATAGTGTAGAAAGGAACACTGGCATAATTATTATTCTATTATTCTCTCTTGATGCTCTGATGAAAAGCCTCTATCAGGGACTCCAACTGCCCCGTGCAGTCTTTCTAGCTTTAGTATTTTTAAATTTGCACTAGACCTGGATGGACACAGTCCAATTACTTTCACTTAAGATTTAGTTCATTTTGAAGCAGGTTTGCAGAAGTGCTTGGCACTTGTTACCCACTTATAGCAGGATCTGTCTTAGGGAGAAACTCTTGCTTTCTTTCCTTGCTTTTGGGAAAGAACCATATGGCAACAGTTTGGAAAATACTTGTAAGCTCCAAGATGCTCTGTCATCTCAAACCCTCTGTCATGACAACACCCTGTCATCTTAGTTGTTTGTGCAATATGTGTTGGATGGCTCTCTTTTCAAAATGATGCAGAAATCAGGGACCTTCCCAAGGGTCATTACGTGAGAAAACCAGATTTCAATTCAATCTCTAATTAGGGAAGACTATAAGTTCCAAAGAAGCTGTTTCCTTCACGCCTTCCAGACAAAGCTGAAATGTTTTTCCAGGTGAAATAACATCCCAATAAGATTTTTTTTTTTCCCATTATAGTTTAAAACCTTTAGAGGTAGTAAAGCCAGAAGAGGCTGCATTTTGCTTTCTGAGTGGTACGGAGTCCAGACTTCATGGATTGATCTGGAATGGAGAATGACTGCATTCCAGAGCGCCTCAGGCTTCTCGTTTGTAACCATGGGGTTTAGGATATAATTTATTGGATGCCAGCTTCTCACAGTTTATTGTTTACAGATAGTAATTCAAGAAGACCTGGTAGTTCCTTCTCCTCCTGGTGCCCAGCCACATGGAGCTGTGAGTCTGCTGCAGTATTTGAGTTAACAGATCGGGGTAATTTAGCTCAGATCTCGTGTTCAGTCCTTGCTGCCAGAAATCTACTCCAAAAATAATGTTTTAATCTATTTATATTTGTTGTGTTTAAAAATGTGGCCTACCTGGAATATGAGCCTGCCTTACTGGCAGTGGCACAGTTACACCCAGACATTTCTGCCTTATTCTGTCATCACTGCAGTGGCTGGATTCCAAAGGCATGGAAAGGAAGTTGCTCTTTGTTGGCTTGGCCTGTCCTGCTCCCTGTGCTGAGCCTGTGGAGACTGACTGGCAGTGTGGGGTGTGTCTGGGACTGCCAGGCACCTGCACCATTCCCTGCCTGCCTCCTGTGTCTGGGAACCCACCTGAGCTGGATTTTTGTCTCTGCCACTGCCCCCAATCCCAGCACACAGGAGGTTAAGATGAACTCTGAGTATGTGTCTCCTGCAGGAGGCACTGAATAATCCTTCCTTGTCCCAGTTCAGAGGCACAGAATTCTGTGGATCTATTCCCCACCTGGAGTTAATTGTGCCAAATGTAACATGCAGGAAATCCAGAGAGAGAGATTGGGCGTGCAAAGAATTCAATCTCAGGTCTTTCAAGATTAGGACTTTCACTGACCATAATTATGTCTCAGATTTCAGTGGATAACTGTCTTGGCAAAATGACCATTCTCATGGCTTGCCATGAATCCAAAATATTTCAGCATATGAAATGCTATGAAGTATTTTCTTTGTCATAATTAAAAGGCTTGAAAGCAATTCTTTCATTATAATAGCCTTTCTTAGTAATTATTCAAGAGCCATTTTTTTCCTATCAAATGCCAATTTATCTTGAAAGTATTTTCTTGATTGGTCTTAGTATCTGAAGATAATATTGGAGCAAACAATTTAGTGTAGTCTATGTTTAGCTCTGTATTAATCTTTATGTAAGTAACTGTAAACCATATTTTTTAAGTGTAGGAATTGTTGTAAGAAATCTGCTTCACACCTGCTTTGTGATTCACATTTCTGTTGCCTCCTATTACTTTAAAGGTTGAAGTGGATTTTTTTTTGTATACTTTATTTTGTATATATGATTTTTTATAATGCTTATGGATTATGGCTCTGGTTATGTTTAAAAGAACTAGTGCACACAACAGTGGATTGATCAGGTGTCACTTTTGGCTTACATTAGTGCTTCTGTTAGGGAGGGCAGGTGGTTGGTCATTTTAATGAAAGGCCAGTGGCATATCTCTTTATCCTAATGGAGCAACCAAGTCTGGCAGAATTTAGATGAGGATTGTTAGCTTTTGGATTGAATTGCTAGCCCATTTTTTCCAGGCAATTCATAGGTGTGTCTGGGAACAAAGTGGTCAGAAGGATGGATTTCTTCTGATTTTGGCCTGGGGATTTTCTTACGGATTTTCAAAATAATTTTGATGTTGCTGTAATAGAATGTTGCAGTGGGTTCTGGACAATAACGGTGAAGGTAGCACTGAAGTGTAACAGCAAAGAAGTCTTTATTTCCCTGAAGCTTTTCAAGCAGTTTGTTTAACTAATTAAAGAGAACAGACTCCCGTGCTACCACTTGGATTTACTGCTTTGTTTTTCCTCTGAGAGCCTTGGCAAGGCAGAAACTTTCTGCCTAATGTGCAGTGAGTGCTGCAATGTGCCAGTATCTGCAGGGATATCATTACAGGGAAACCCAAACGTGCAGCTGATTCCAGCTGTGAACTTTCCACACAAAGTCGTTGGATTTGAGGACTCTTTTCAGTGATGTTGGGTTTGGTGCTGGGTCAGACTGGGTGCCACTGAGCAGATAAGGTTTGACATGGTGGTCTGCATGGTCAAATACTCCCTTCCTACTCTTGAAAAATAGGCTCTGCTCTGCTGCAGACATCTCCAATCCTCCACAATATGTTTGAACCTTCAAAGCACAACATTAAAATGTCTTTAATTCCCTTAAAGCTTCCCCTGGATGTGATAGCAACAATTTAATTTGAGTGCTTTTTGTGAAGGAGCAGGAGCCTTCCCGCCTGCCCCTGGTTTGTGTGCTGCACTGGGCTCTGCCCTGGGGCCCCAGCTTGTGGCAGCTAGCAGGATGCAGTGCTCCATGGAGAGGTGGCCAGTGTCTGTCCCTTATGCTCTAAAAACCATCTGAACCTCAAGAAATGCTAAGTTTTCTCATGATGTTCTCAGGGATGTTATATATTACCTTCTTACCCAGCTAGTTAAACAAATATATGATACCTTTACTTACAGTGCAGATGCTTTCAGGAGAAAAATACCAGTTTTCCCAAAATTTTTCATGGTATAACTGCTTCCCCTAATGTATATGCAGGCATTTCTTGCACCAATAAAAAGAGATTTTGAGCTATAGATCTCTGAAACAGAAGCCACATCCAGTTGCTAATTAGATATGTGCCAGATGTTGGCTCCATTCTTCTCATCTATCTCATGCACACCTCATCACTTTTAGATCCCTCCTTGTTATTCATGTAGAGCAGAGTTACAGCCCAGACCCTCACACATTTTCCTTTGCTGATCTCTGTGCTTGTGGCTCTCACAGGTGCATCAGGCATTCTCTGCAAGAAGACAAAGTGACATTTTGTTAAGACCTGGTGGCAGGGCTGCAGCCCTGGTCCAGATGTGTTTCTGCTGATGGCAAGGGCTGGTGTCCAGTGTGGCCTGCAAGGATTCCTCTGTGTCTGGAGCAGAGAGGTTCCCACTTCTCACACTGCCAGGCAAGACAGAGCCCTCTGTCAGAGCTGCCTGGGCCAGGACCCCAGGGAGAGTGCAAGCCAGCACACAGCGACAAAAACTGGCTCAAGCTGTCATTCTGTCCTCCTGAATGTCAGCTGGATTTATGGAGGGAATGAGCAATGACCCCTTGGAGCCTGGCTTTCCCTTGAGCTGCATCACAGGTGCTCAAAAGGAAAGAGACATTGCAGGGAGAGAAAAGGTGCCTGCTTGTAGTGCTGAGGAGCTGCCCTTTGCATTCCTCCCTCGCTTGGCTGTTCTACTAATTAATAGGATAATTTGCCTCTACAGCTACAGTAACTTCTTGCATAAATGGGAGAAAAGTGGAATGGACATCTCCTACTTGCATGTGTGCTAAATGCATTTGGAAACTGTCCTAACATGGCCTCACTGGGCCCTGGAGTTAACTCACTCTTGAGGGGAGCTGAGGAATTCACACAGCAGACATGCTAACAGGGTAGCTCAGCCAGGACCAACATCTCTTATTTTTTAACATTTATCTTACCAGTTATCAAGGTTGAAAATTAACTCCCCTAATTTTTAAAGTTGAGTTCTATAATGTAGAGTTGGCCTTGGCCAGGAAAGTAAGAAAAATATATCAAATTAGTGCAGAAATTAGTGACTCTCCTTCCACAGCCAAGGTTCAGCTAAAGAAGCAAAACAATGTGATGAAATTGCTTCCTTTTAGTAATTTTTGCTGATTTTCACTATTTTTTTAAACTATAAATCATTAAGTTTTTCTAAAACTGGTGTGTTTTTGCCTTCTTTTCCTCCTTGTAGATGCAGATTTGGAGGTGAAGTCAAGAGGGAGGGTTATGTCTGCTGCTGGGTTTATTTACTCTTTGCTGTAGTTATTTCCACCTGCCATCACCATACTTTTAATCTCTGCAAGCATGTGGCACGTTAACAGAAGTGAGCTAAATTTAGCAGTTGCCTTTGTGAAATTAGCCCTTCCTCTGATTTTTAATATCATGGATGGTCACATAGCCAAGTGACAGGCAGTGAAGGAAAGAGAAGGCAGGGCTGGTTTTTGCTGAGCTGAAATGAGGAGTTGCATTTCTCTTCCCTCTGTCAGGGCTGAGCTCCTGGGTGAGTGGGGCTGGTTTGTGTGAGCAGCACATCCCCCTCAGTGCCCTTTCCACTGCCCACTCCCATCACAGTGCAGTTCCAGCCCTGCTTGCTGCCATCACTCAGCTCAAACCTTGCTGCTTGGGAACTGTGAGGCTTTTCTTTCCCTTGTACTGCCTGGGTTTGGGTTTTTTCCCTATTGTGTCATCATCTGAAGGGAAGTGTTTTGCTGTGATCTTGGGGTAAGGGATTTTTCACATGAAGGAAAAAAAAAAAAAAAAAGCATTTACTTTGGGGCTCACTTAGATGCAGGAGGAATACCTGACAGGTCAAAGGAGTGCTGGTTAGAGTCAATTATTGACCTGCTTTGATCAAAGTGATCTGAGAACTTTGTAATGTCTAGAAACATGCACTCTGTTCTCACAAGGTAGGGGTTTTTCTTATGAAAAATCACATTTGCTTTGGAAACTAATTCTTTCATAGATTTGTATCTGCTGTGATAAATTGGATTTAATGATCAGCAGGGGGATGCACAGATTAATCCTTTTACTATAACCAAATTTACTGCATCAAATTTACTTCTTAAGGGACTATTTGGCTCTTCTGTGCAATGAGCAAAATAAACTCGGCAATCCTGTGCTGAGATACAAATACATGCAGATTATGCAGATTCAGTGTCTGTTGTGCTGTGTTTTTAATCTTGGTTTATTTAGTCTATGATACGCCACTCAAACGTGTCTGCTTGGGTTTTCTGATTTTTGTTTTTTTTTACTCCTCTTCCAAACTCATAATCCTACAGAACAGTGGAATTTCACATTTCTATAATACTTAGTTTTACTGCAGCCCAATGTGTAAGTAACTTTTTGAGGTGGCTGATTCTGGAAGGAATACAAGGTCTGTCTAGAAATGCAGTGACATTACAGAGCCTTCTGAGATGGGGAGCAGAGTGGTGTCCAGTGAGGGAGCAGTGGAGAAAGTGTTTGGAAATCCAAAGGTAATTAAGTAGGACAGATTTTGGCATAGAACTGTCTCATCATGTGCCAGGCACTGTGGAGGGAGAAATGCTTAGGCTCAGGTTCCCACCCAGAGGTTGTCTTTTCAGTATGCTGCTGGAGCATGTCTGCTACCAGAAACACTTAATTTAAACCAAATTCCAGTGAACAGGAGAGTCTGGGAAAGTGCCTGGTATCATTATTACATTGCACCTGATGATGAAAAACAGTTAATGTTCACCCTTCTCTCTGCTGGGGGCAAAAATGAACCTTGAACACTCAGTATTTGAGCTCTGTGTCTCGGAGGCAGCAGCTCTTTTGAGATCTTCCCTAAAACACCAACTTCACCACGTCCTGCTGCCTTGCCATGTCCAGCAGGATGGCAGGGCACAGGAAAATTGGCTGCACCTTAACAGTGGCATCTATTTCTTGTACTGTATTACATTTGTGCTAGAATGCATGGCATCTGACCTCAAGACAGTGGTTGTGTGAGATGAAGTTCTATTTTATTTGTGTACTGGAGTGCATTTACAGTAACAGGATCAGCTTTTAGAGAGTTTCCTTTTACAAAGAGCTGGCACAAAGGCTTGGGCTAAAAATAGACCGTGGTCATCGCCAGGACCTAATAAAGGCTTATAATATAATGATGATTAGCAGACTAAATCAATCCAATTCTGCAAAAAGGAGGCAAATTCCTTGCATGTGATGGTAGAGATTTTGACAGGATTTTTGCATGCCAACTGATGTAAATTCTTGTGCAAAAGAATGTGTTTTTCTTTTCAGCTGCAGTCACAACATGAAAAAAATGTGTTGAGAAATTAAGCTGAAATATAGAAAATGTAAGAGCAATTTAAAAATTACATGCATGTGTATGAGCATGCACATGTCTATAGAGAGGCACCTATATATACACACACTTCTGATGAATAAGCTTTGAGAGTCTTACTAAACAATAATCAATTTCTCTTTGTCCTTTATGAGATCAATAATATGAGTAACACACAGAATTTTCTAGACTCACAGTGTGTTTCTATACAAAGTGCTTTCTTTAAGTCTGTATCCAAGAGATCACCACCCTGGCATAGAGGAGAAAAATAACACAGAGCTCTTGCAGGCAGAGACAAATAGTTTTCTACCTCAGTACACATCTCTGCTCTAAAAGTGTGCTGCAGAAAGGAAATCCATTTACAGTTTTTCTTTTACATAACAGTTGCAATGCCCTTAAGAGCCCCTGGTTGTTTCCATATTCTCTTCTCCGCTTGTCCTGCGGCATAGCTGCCATGAAAAGCCTGTTTATGGAGAGCTGGTGTTCTGCACAGTGTCTCTCAGCAAACCTTACAGGTCAAAAGTATGAGTTTGTCATCTTGGGAAGGATTCTCAGATAATATGGAAGTTCCTACTTTTTTCAGTACAAGAATTATTAACCCAAGTGCAGGTGCCTTTTGCAATGTCAGTCTTGCTGTAGGCACACGGATGAAGGCAAAAAGTGAGTGGGGATGGATTTGACTTGTAATTGCCATTTCCCTGCTTGGCCACAGTCTGTGTCAATCCCTGATGAGTGATGGGCAGCACATGCACCCTCTGCACAGCTGGCATGCATTCTTGGGCTGTGTCTCTGCATTAGCTCAGTTTCTGTGACTCCTTCACCTTCAATCCCTTTTTCCTTTGCTTGGCTATCCAGTGACCAGATTTTTGCATACAACAACAATCTCATTTCATATCATGTGCTCAGAGACCTTCTAGTTCAGATCTGCAGTTTCCTCACCAGTTGTGCCTGCCCCTTTTGGTGAGATCCACACTCGGTCCCCACTGTTCAGCAGGCTGGGAGACTCTGAGGCTTTTTCCTTATTCTCCTTTGATCCTGCTCTGAATTGTTTAATATCTCCTTGTTTAATATCTCCTGCGTCTTAACCTGTGTTCCACTGACAGACCTGTTGATGCAGTTTCCCTGTGTGTCTTTTCCACCCTGCTCAGCCATTTGTTTTTCCCTAAGCACATTCAAATGCTGTTGTCTCTGCTAATATTTTTTTGGATCATCTTCCCCAAAAGAAATCACAAAACCTATTAAATTGTCTTCTGTCATCAGTAATTTTGTTTATACTACTGAGTTCAGTGTGATCTTAAAGCGGAGAATTGGACTCAAGCATCAGACAGGCAAATGCAACAAAGGAAACCACAGATAATGGAATATTTGGCCTGACAGCTCAGTAAAACCAGATCTGGTGTTTGTAGCATATTGTAAATTGAATATGTGGAATGTGTGGACAAAACGCAGTGCTGTTACCAAAATAGGGGAAAAAAGGAGTTAATTTTAGTTTGGGATGTCTTAACTGGAATTTTGCATCTAACATGAGGGAGGGACATTGCTTTGTTTTTCCTGGGATTTTTGTGCCTTCAGCTGGGACATGGATGCGATCCTGAGTTTCACCCTTTAAGAGAGACACACAAAAATGAGAGAAATATGGAAGGGAAAAAATAGAAATGAGAAGTTCAGCAGATCTAGCCTCTAAGGGAAGGTTGAGGAAATTAGATTATTTTGCTCTAGGTAAAAAAGGCTGAAGAAAACCCCAGTAACAAATATCTAGTCTGCAAAAGATGCTACAAAGAGGACTCTGATTTCTTTCTTTCTGTATTCTCTGAGGCTAGAAAAAGAAGTAATCAGCTTTAATTGTAGGAAAGAAGATACAACGCAGGTATTTGAAAACACCAAACTTTTCCACTGTAAAAAGTGGAGCAGTACAAACAGGCACCTGGGTGTGTGGTAGGGCATCCTTAGAGAGTTTTTCTTAAGGAACTATTAAGAAAACATCTGTCAGGAGTTGTCTTGGGTATTCTTGATTTTCAATAGCACAGGAGATGGAGCAGATGATTTATGGAGATTTTTGTCAGACTATTTGTAAGTTCCTGCCATAGACTGTAGCCTCTCATTTTTACTGTATTTTGATTGCTATAATACTAAATTGAAATAGTTCAACAGAACTCTTCCACGAGCTGTAATAAGATCTCACGATGAGAAATGTGGTGGATATTGCAGGAAATTCATTTTATGTGCCACAGAGCAGGTGTTGTACATCTTAGATCAGGGGCTATTGTGTCTTGTAATAATGGCATTATGAGTTTGAGTTCTCACAAAGTGGCATTTTCCACACTTGCTGGTTTGTCAGGCTACTGCTTTTTACCCCCCTTAGAAGTCCAGCCTGAATATATTTCTTTTAATAACAGTGTAAAAGTGCTTTTGCCATTTTATTTTGTTCTGTCTTCTCCAGAAAGGGAGAGGGGCAGAGGAGACAAAACAAGCAGCAAAACAACCCTCAATTCAGTTTTAAATACAAAAAGCTGACATTCAAAAACATTTTCAATTTTTTTTTTTTTTTTTTTTTTTTTTTTTTTTTTTTTTTTTTTTTTTTTTACGTTAAAAGGCTCCTGTTAGATTATCTCATCTGGCCTTGACTTCCTTTAATTTATTAACAGTATCAGTGCCAGAATGGTTTCTGGTGATGACACAGAAACATGTTTGTATGTGAGCTCCTGTGTGTATGCACCCATCCTTACTGAGGCCTTCATTTGCATCACTGAGGTGCTGCCTCTTCTGTGTCATTAACACTTTTATTCCATTTGTACAATTCTCTTCCTTTCTGAGCACATTTGTGAGTATTTACCAGAGTGCAGGTTGCTGGGAAGCAAACCTTTCATATTGTGTTAATAAATATATGATCAAGGTTGCAAATGTAACAAAAAAAGTTTAATAATTATTTTAATACATTTTATTTGATGGAATAAATAATTTTTTCTAAATTTTTTCATTATTTTTCATTAATTAGAAAATGCTTGCTATAGAGACTGAGAAATAAGCTGTTGGAACAGTAACTACTGATGGCTATGTAGGAGGAAAGTTTATAAAAACCTCAAAATAGATAATTTTATTCCTTTTTAAAAAGACTTTAATATGATACAATAATAATGAAATTTTATATTATTTTCTTGGACTATTATATGTGTTTTTTTAATCAGCTGTCTTTTTTCTTATTGCATTAGGAGCTAGAAACACCTTTTTCTGCAGTTGTATAAACTGGACACCAGGCACCCTGCCTCAGACTAATGGGTTGATATCTAATACAATTAAAAATAGTTCCTTAGACTTAATAGGAGACTTCAGCATGTGCTCAGATCTTAAATACATCATAATATAAGCACTGAAGAATGAAGGCAAATATTTCAATGGCTTTTATTTGTTTAATATGCATAGACCAAAAGGCAGTTCCACTACTTATTTATTTCCCATATTTCCTTATTTATTTCCCAAGCATTCTCAAAGTACATTTAATAAATGTTCCAGTCCTGAGGCCTTTGCAGGAGTCATGTCAAGTTTGCAGACTCAGAGCCTGAATAGTGACACTGTTATGTACCAAAGCAGCTTCTTGTTCTCAGTCTTTTTTCAACTCTTCAGGAGTTCATTATTTTCAACAACTAAAAAGGGGTTGATTATCACAGAGAAGCCAAATGAGATCACTTGTGAATTGTAGGAATTCTGCCTGTACCCTGTGAGCCTTTCTAGCACAAATAGGATTTTTTTTCAGAATTGTATTATGTCTTTATAGTCAAGATTGGAGTGTTTGGAGTGGGGAGCTGTTAAAGAGGCTTGAAATGAGGTGCTGTGAGAAGGGAGTTTGATTGGAAAGGTTGAGAGCAGTGAAATCCACCTAAACAGTGAATTATGGGTAATTATGGGTCCCACTGTATTATCAAAGGAGCAGAATTAGTACAGCCCAGAAGAAAAGGGAGTGCACAGTATGACAATAACCCAGGGCATATCTGAGAGGAATAATGTAAATGTAAAATGGAATTATTTGCAGTACATAGTGCAGACACTATAGACAGTAATGAGAGAAAACAGGTACAAGTAGCAGCAAACATTCTGCAAAAACACCAGTTAGGTACTTGGGTAATTGCTGTTTGTTGTGCCTGGACATGATCAGCTCCCACGGCAAGTTACTCAAGAAACATGGATTTTCCAAAAGCAGCAAAGCCACCCTGCAGGGCTCTGTGCAGACTGTAGGGTCCTTGTGTTGTGCTCACACCCACCATGTGCCAGTTTTCTGTTGAGAGAGGTGCACTGGCCACTTGCATCATCCACTGAGGAGATGCTTGTTAAATGCACGTGTGAGGAAGCTGAGGTGCTTTTCTCTCATCTTGGTGTGGTGATCAGTTTTTTCAAGTGCACTGGAAGCAGCTTTAGACTGAGAGCTGCACCACTGGAAATTGTGCATTCCCCCACCTGGGAAGCTCCAGAGTTCTGAGGTGTGTCCTTCAGGATGTTCACTACCTGGTCTTCAGCTCCATTACTCTTTCCACAATATTTATGTGAGGTTCTTTGGATGTTTTTAAGTTAACTTCCAAAGAGAAATAATTTTTTCATCATTTCTTGGTTCCTGGGCCATTTTTTTTCAGTACATAAATGAGTTGCTATGCAGAAAAGGCTGTAGTAGGATAACTCGCTCCAACTGATATTACCAAGGAACAAGTTGCTCAATTACATTATATGACACCACATCTACTACTTAATATTTTTCCCTAAAGCTTCCTCTGGCCTTTGTTATATCACTGCTCTTCTGTTCCTAATGTGGAAATAAAATGTGATGTGTGAGTTTGTGCCTTATTTCCTCATGTTCTCTGGTACTTTTTACTTGAGAAGCTCTTTAAAACAACTGTCCATCACTGTGGGTTCTGCAGATAATGCTCACTGCAGCCCCTGGGTTCCTTCATTCAAACCTTGTTTTAGGCCATATGTATCCTAATTTTACTGGACTGAAAATGTTTAGTAGATGTTTGTCCAAATCAAAGCAGAAGCTAGTGTATTTATTTTGGAGCTCATAAACATGATTTAAGATAATAATTACCCAGAGCTTATTTCTGCATTCAGCAATACTGAATTATTCTACCCTTCTAGCCAAAGCCTTTTCAGGATGGAGCAGAAGAGCAGAGTATCATTTATAAGTTGTGCTGAGGTAAAATCAGATGTTCCTGTTAAGTCTCACTCCCCAGGTTTTACAAGATCTGTAATTTAAGTGCTAGAGGTGGTGTTGCCTGCTTGTGTTTGATGAGAAAGTCAGAGTTGCTGGACATTGATTTGCCACTGGGAGCTGAAACCATTAATTGAAGCTGTGGTGACAAATCCATTTCTTTGTTCTGCTCTGTGGATCCTGACTTAACAGTTTCTGCTACAATCAAAAATTCATTCATGCAAATGCACCTTTTGTGATCAAAGTAATCAATTTTTCTGGCTTGTGGTCGACAGACTCAGGATTCTAAAGATGTATCCACGTGTCAGTGAATTCCCCAAAGGGGCTGTCAGGGTGGGATGTGTGTTCCTGTGCCTGGAGGGATGGGACACCAAAACAAACCTGAGCATAAAGTACTCAAAATGCTGCCAGCTCTGAGAGTGCTGTGAGACAAGACCCTTGAATACAGATCTTTGAAATGAATGTATTGGGTTTGGGGTGTTTGTTTTCTAGCTTATAACCATTCTAAATGGGTGTATCAGAGACGCTGAAATACAATAGTGAGGTAGATATTTTATTTTGTCTGTTTGCTTTTGTACTTGCAGACTCGGGTTCTGGAAACTTTGTCTAGGTTTTTTTTCATCTATAACTTTTTGTGATGGAAGGAAAGAAAGCATTTACTTGGGAAAGGTTTGAAGAGGATACTTTTAATCTAATAACATATAAAGTACAGTGAAACACTACTAATGGAAGCCTCATGAATATATATATTTTTACTAGTTGGTATTTGGGGAATTATCTGAACATCCCAATAATAAATATTTTATCAGTTATTGATAGGACTTGTATTGATGTAAATCACAAATATCCGTGCTTTCAGGCTCACACTGGCCTGATTGAGATTAGCAAATAGCCTTTCCCATCCCTACAGTTCCTGTGTGTGAATAAATACACAACTTTAATGCTACATTAACTGTCAAGTGCATGAGATTCTTCATGTTTTCCTTCCTTCTTTCCTTAGCCTTATTGTACTGAGGTGTCTCAAAAGCTTGGTTCAGTTTTGGTATGTTGGAAGCTGCAGGTTTTTGTGGCTCATGTTCTTTTAAGTCTGTGTCAGTATGAGTGTAAAACTCATAGGTGAAAAATTAAGATGATCTTATGGAGATATTATGGTAGAAATGTTTATTCTTGGTCCTCTTTTCACTCAGCATGCTGGCCTGCAAATATCCTATAATTTTAGTGAAAGTCCCAATCAAGCTGCTGTTAAGATTTCAAGAGTCATTGTTTGGCTGAAATGGTTTAATTTATGGATGGAAGGGAATTGGAGGAGAAAAGCTCTAGCCCTTTTTATATAGGAGAGCTCTGCAGTAATTGTGTACCCTAAAATTTCATAATTAAGGAAATTTCTCATAATTTCTGATCATTAGGCAGCAGTGCAATGTCCTTGGTTCTGATATTTTCTCAAACTAGTATGTTATAGATAATTGGGGTTAGAAAAGGGACATAAAATATGTAGGCTGGTGTAAATGTCATATATATAATATAGACTATCTTGCATAACTGTAGAGTCTCAGGTTGATTTTTTTAGCTTCATAGTAATTAACACAGATAAAATAAACTTGCATGTCCTTGGTTAAGACCAAGTGCAGTGTTAAATAGCACAATGACAACAGCATGTGCTTAATTTCTCAGCATTCCCTCCAGAAGAAATCTCTAAGCCTTTTGTACTGTTAATTAGCAAAGCAATATTACTTTGCTGAACTGCAGCCACAATTCTCATTTAATAGTTTTCACTGCAAAGTCTCCATAATTGCTTATCTCTGCTCACACACGTGTGGCTACAGCTGACACAGCACTGGCTGAAGGAGAGGGAAAGATGCCCTCAGTGTGAGGAAGCCACTGAACCATGTTAAACAATCGTGGGAATAACTCTTATTTTCATGACTTTTGCACATGTAACTCTGAACCATGAAACTCTATTCAGATAGATTTGTCTGGTTTAATACACCAGCACTGTAACTTTGTTAAGGTCAATTGCAGGAGGCTTTTCCCTTTTCGTTTGCTGCCTTGGAGGGGATGCTTTGGTTTTCATTTGTCTTTGTCAAGTTACAGCATTTTATCTTGTTTAATTCTAGCATCAGGAATGTCATATCTGGTGGATGCTTTTCTTCCTGAATGACATCAAATGTATTACTTGAAGGTCTCAGATGTTAGTTGGAGTGGTAGAAGTATTGCTTTATTCAAGTTTTCTGGGATTCCAAAGCTTAAAAAAAATCAGTGTGTTATATAGATGCTGAAAATAGAACAGGTTAAGAAATGATGAAATCCTGAAAATGGCATTTCTGAGCCTCGTTAATATCATAAATAACAGAATATCATAAAATTAGTCGAACTGAAAACAAAACACAAGTTTGGAAATAGGGCAGATTTCATTGGGATTTACTCTTTAAATTCTTTATTTCCTTGACCTTTGTAAGAAAGGAATTAAGATCCTGCAATCAAGGACTGTTCTTCTTTGTTAGGGTTGGTATTCTGGATTTTTAGGTATCCAGTGTGGATTGTATAGAGTATGTGGAAAAAGGGAATGTCTGAGTACTACTGCAGTGTGACTGTAGATCGTGGAGCTCCCCAGAGCCAGGTTTTTGGGGTGAATTTTCCTACAGCAATCAGCCTTTTTGTATGTACACTGTGCATATTAATTATTTTTGAATTCACATTGAAATTAGGCATTTTTTGTAAAACCCTTAAAATCTATGCGTGAAATTAATTTCAAAAGGAAATTCTGCAAATGGTGTCTGACCTGCTCTCTTTCTTCATTTAATATTTATATTTTGTGTGCAATAAAAGCTATGTAGTGCTTTCTAGGAACTTCAGCATCTGGCCCACTTCCAGCATGTTTTTCTCTAGCCAATGTTCTGGAATAGCTGGTGATTATTTACCTGTATAAGTGATTAAAATCATTCTCATTACAAATGAAGCTTAGCAGGGCTTTTCCTTTTGGTCCAGAGCAACACATTCCTCATCAGTGTTCTTTAATAACTTGTCTATTTCTCCTTCCCTTCCATTTCATTTCTGTTCAGGACATTTTCTGACTCTGCTGACCACGTTAATCTTCAATGGTGCCCCAGGGATTTTGCTTGTCTGCTCCTTTGGCGTAGTCCTAAATTAGCTCTGTTCACATTTGTTCAGGATATAGCACTGAACATACACTATAGTATGGAACAGGGCAATCTCTGCTCTTCTCTTGGATAATTAGTATTCCAAGATAGTCTTTCCTGTGACTGGTGATTTCAAATCAGAACATTTGTTGGCTTGATATTAGTTTTTTTCTTCCTTGCTACCAATGCACAGAACATTTTGTCAGCAAAGGCAGCAGTTTGACTGAGCTCATCCTGCCCTGACAGATCGCTCAGTAGATAGAAGTGTTAGATTCCATTTTCCTCAGAAAAGCTCAAACTAAACAAATAATTCAATTCCCATATCGATGCTGGGCCACTTCCACATTTTATCCAGGCTGGGAAGATGTAACTTTGAAAAAATAGCTCAGTGGGGCTTTTTTGTTTGTTTTGGTTCTGCTTTTATTCCTTCCCAGTGCACTGTTGTGAACACCTCATTTGGGAGATAACGGTGGTTATTACCACATTTAAATTAAATCCCCAATCATAGTTTCTTCAGGCTTTCATGTCCTCATACTTGTAGTCACACCTGCTGACTTCCAGTCCTCAGCTCCTGGAAAAAAACCTCTGCATAGCCAAAAAAGCAAGGATGGACTTGCTCACTCACTGACTGGTTGGGGATTTATCGAGCTGCTGTCCTGTACATCCCATCACTGCAAGGAATCAGACTAAACGTTAAGATCTTTCACCCATGGGCTTCTTTTGCCTACTGTTCCTGTTCTTTCCCATCCCACAAAGATTCAACAATGCAGAAAGTACCAGGAGACTCTACAGTATTGAATAGGGGAAAGAAAAGCTTATTTGCCTGTATGTCCTCAGTGCCCCAGAATTTAGTTTTTTCAGAGTGAAAACATCCATATGTATTTTTCAGGATGATATTTTGCCACTTATGACTGAAATCCTAAGTTGAAATGTAGGTTTCTTTCAGCATGTTTTCTTTTTCTGTAAGAAAGAGTGGAATGATCAGAACTGGAGAAACTACTGAAGGACTCCTTGTGACAGCAAACAGCTTTTTAATGCAACAATGAACACTTGTTTGTTCAATGTTGCTTTCAGCTCCAGTCTCTCATTCATAAAGGAAGAGAGAACAGAAACTAGAAAACAAAAATCTAATTAATCTAAAGGTATTGAATGCTTGTTAAAATTCACCTGTCCCAGGATGTTCATTTATCTTGATTATGACTGAACAACCAAGCTAGGAAAGGTGCTGCTTCTTCATTTGATGCAAAATCATGATTTATCACCCTGTTTTTTAGTAATGGTTAAATCTAATGAACGTTTCTGCATGACAAATCATTTGTCTTCAGAGGAAAATTAGACATGTTATTCTTTCATGTAGAACATTACACAGCAATTCATGGGATATAGAAATCTTGTATCACTAAATTATTGCCAAGGCACTGGCTGCATATATAAAGAACATGTGGGCATTAATGTTTTAATATTATATGGTCTCCCTTTTGTAAAGTATGTAAATACTTTCATTTGACCTAATCAGTTTGAAAACTACATTTTCCTTTATGCTTTTAAATTCCTTGTCTGAGATCTGAAAAATACATATTTTGATGGACAATTGGCTCCTTTGTCCATTCATTGTATGTACATATAGAAGTAACATGTTCAATTTTTATTTAGAGGAGTCTATATTTAATAATGATACTTCCTACCTGAACAGTGCAGCTACATTTTTCTTTTTTTTTCTTTTTTTTTTTTTTTTTAGGAGGAGATATTTTAATATTACTGCTGCTCATCTGCTTCTAGACTGCTCTTTATAGAGATCCTCCTGAGTAATTTTACAGTACAGGCAGCTGCCAGGTTGGGGTCTCAATGCTGCTCCTTTAACAGAAGCTCCATGGATTTCATAAAGGATAATCATTCTTTAAATGTTCCAGTAGCAAAAAGAGCATGTAAAATATTCCATAGACTTCTGTGGAAGTCTGCCTGTTTTATTATTCTACCACTGCTGTAGTACCATATGTTTCAACCTGCTTCTAGGCTCTTTGAGTCATCAGAAAAACTTCAGACAGACGGTGTTCTAATTAAACCTAAAAAACCTTAAAATTTGCTGTAAACTGAGCCAAATTGATGATTGTGAGATTAGATTGTGCTAGAACTGGGGCTTACAGAAGACCTCGTGCTTCAAATGTTTGTACTCTGGTGTCCCCCCCATGCACAGTGATTTATTGTGGGCAGTAGCTCTATCCATTTCTATAAGGGTGGGTTTAGCAGGCCAGCCTTGGGTTCTGTTTTACTGAGTGCTGTGCTCTAGCAGGGTCTGGAATCCCCTGAGAAGCTGCTCAGAGTCTCTCTCAGTGCTCTTGGAGAGCAGAGTGCAGGACTCAGGGCTGGTTGTGGATGAGGAAAGGGACAGTGCTTTGGTGATGCTCTGCCTGGTTCCTCTGGCAAAGCTCCTGTCCTGGGGAGGGATGAAAGCTGCTGTGAGTGCCATGGAACCTGGGGCAGCTGACAGAAAGAGAAGGCATTTCCAGCCAGCCTGCTGACCTCCCAGCACAGCTGCTCTCACCTCTGACCATTCCTTATGGAACTGGCTCCATTTGCACCACAGGCTCTCTGATATCCCTGAGAAACAGCGATGTGCTCAGAGGATCCGCTGTGCTGGATCAGCACTGGGCTCTGCTGATGATGAGCAAATGCAAAGGGTCTGTGCTGCTTTCCTGTGCTGCAGGGCTCTTAGTTCCACGTGAGAAGCAGCAGCTGTGAAATGAAGCAGTTAACTTCACAGGGGAGAAAAAAAAATCTTTCTGTACTTTCAGGATTTTTCAGCATTTGGTATTATTTCATATATATATATATTCAGTACTCATTTGATTTGATATAATTATTTTCCATTAGTCTCAGGTCAAGAGCTTAGAAATCCAGTGGAAGTGCAGTAATACTTTTTTGTTCTTTGAAGCTATTGAATTCATTTGGTTAGCACATTTCAGTCTTTGCAGTCAACAAGGTGGTAATTTTAAATGAAAGTTGGGAATGCTATGCCACTATTTCATTGTTAGTGCATGGTTGAAAGTCCCAATTATGGCAAGATTCATAATAAAACTTGAAAACAAAACAGCAGCTGAAGTGGAGGGCTGGAAAGATAGATGAAAAGCAGGTAAAATAATTAGCTGTCTCACAGTTGATGTGGCAAAAAAGCATCTCAGGATAATAAATAACAACTACTGAAAGCAATCCATTATGTGCAAGGAAAGGTAAGACAATGACTAAGTAATAATTGTTGCAGAATCCCTCACAGTTTGGATATAAACATGGTTTTAGTGTCTGCATCTGTTACAGAGGGGTCTTTTCCTGCTGGAATGCACCAACTTCTTCCAAAACTGTATTTTCCCCTTTTTCTCTTCTTACCTAGGAGGTAACCTGGTGCTTCATCTTAATTACCTTGTGTTGTTTCAGTTCTTTGGAGATACAAATGTCTTTGTCAGACCAGGTGGTGACATCTGTATTAGCTGACTTTAAATCTCTGCTGTAGCAGAAACAAACTTAACTCTTCCTTCCCCCTTGGCTTGATTTTTGTGCATGTTTCAGCATGAAATGTTCTGTCCATTGAACATTCATATTTTATGCCAAAATATACAAAGCATTATGATACAGGAGCAGAATACCCAACCCTTCCCATCTGCTGTGGGGTAGATGCTGTTTTCCCTAAATTCATTCCTTTTAGAAAAGTAAAAAACATCCCAGGGAGATAAAATGTCAGTAAATTCTCTCTCACCCGAGAGAGGCTGAGATTTTGGGTTGTGTTTTTTGCTCTCCAGTGCAGGGAAGAGGGAGGGGTAACAGCCAGTGCTTCTAGAGGCTGCTCTGTGCTTGTTACTGCCTCAGCTTCTCTGGGAAGCCCTGGGGAGCTCAAGAGATCACTAAAGTTTAGCTGAAGAAATGAATGAGCTTTTGGAGAGGGGTTGTTTGATTCAGTAGGAGAATATTCAGCTCTGTAAATTACAGGGAGATGTTTGGTCCCAGTTTCACAAACGGTGAAGTGCAAGAAATCTGTCTGGTGTTATTATTGTCTGGGAGTTTTTCAGCATCCCTGAACTCTCTGTACTTCCTCGTAAATATGACACTGCCTACCACAATACCAGGATTTCTGTGTTCTAGGATGAGCTACTGTATTTTAAGGCAATTAAAAAAAAAAACCCAACCAACCAAACTCAGTCTTCCAGCTTTGAAAATAATAATTAATCATTCTGTTGTGGATTTTTTAATGTTTGCTTTCTTATTAAACAGTGTCTGAGGAACAGTGCCTGAGCCTTGCTGCCCTCAGCAGTGTTCTTTGTGACATCTTGCTGAATTTATAGGGAAGATGTGAAAGGCACAGTATTAATAAAAGAATCTATACCTCATGGCAGATCTTTGAGCAAACATGGTTCTAGAAGAGATCTGAAAAGCCTCCATGCTCTCTCTGCAACAATGGTCAAGTTTATGTACTTGGATTTTTTTGGCCCTTGGATGAGTGGTTGAAGAATTGATTTTGCTTTTCATCTGATCCTCTGTGGACACTTTGTTATCCCACAGGTACAGAAGTTTCCTGTAGTGATTCTGTCAGTGCTGATGGGTGCACTCGATAGCACAAGTCCATGTTTCCATGACTGAAAATATTTTTTTTCCTTTTAGCTAGAGGTAGTTTTTGTTTGTGACCACATAATTCACACAGCAGTATAGAACTACATTTGGGATGTTTCAGCACTTACTGCATGAGTGAGCTCAAGTTGTTTTTTCAGCAAAAGTCATAAGTAGCAAATGATACACTGTGTAAAAGTAAGAAAATTTGGAATTCATAGTGTTCTAATTTGTAACAACTATCCCTAGCAGGACTGGACCACTCTGATAGCTGATAACTGCCTGCCCTTCTAAAGAACATCTTGGCTTAGTGTCAGAAAACTGTGGGCACTCTTCTGAGCAGACAGTGTGTGTTTTCTGAACACAAAGGTGAAAATACTACGAAATACATTTTGCAGATTCTCAGTGTAAGAGCTCATTCTCATGCATGTTGGAATTTTATTTCCAAACTGTGGAGGTGAATGCCTGTTGGATTTGCCCACGAGAGGAGAATTTTATAGTTTCTTATATTTGTTATATAGACACCAGATTCAATTATGGACTCTGAAGAAGGAAATTCTATGTTTATTACAGAAACTGGAAAAGACAGTAAAACACAAGGTTTTGGTTTTGACTGTTGGTTGCATCAACAGGGGAAAAAAATTAATTATATATTTCAGAAGATCTGCCTCCTAAACAGCTTCTCTGTTTTTTAACTGAACTATTTATCAGAGTTGATAAAGCCTTTGGGACAAGAGAAGGTCACTTGCTTCTCTGGAAAACGCAGGGATGGGTAAATAGTTCTGAGAAGTGATAATGTGCCTGTCTGTTTGCTGTCTGCTTTTGCTGGAGTCACAAAGGATGTGGAGCTCCCAATGGATTCCAGAGCACCTCCTGCTGCCTTGTAAGAAATCCTGGCTTGGCATTCTCCCCTCCTTTCACAGGGACATCCTATGTGTTTGCCATGCTTATGTGGACATTGACATTTTAATTTGAACATTTTAGCCCAGTTTTATTTTTAATAGAAAGAAAATTATCACTGGGAGTAGAGGATGGAACAGACATTTCAAGCAAACAGTCCCCTAAGCATAGAACAGGCAATAGAAAGATTAGAAATTTCTCCAAAGCAAAGTAATCCCCAAGAATCCTCCTTGTTCCTTAAGAGCCCACTGTATTAACTTAACAAAATACTTCCTCCCTTAAGCAGGGCCTCATTTCTCTCTTTTCAGGAGTTCAGATCCTCTTTCCCCCTCCCTTAGTGACCTTTTGACTCAGAATTTGGAATAAAATTTGCAAACTTCGAAGGGGACAGAGTGTCACTTTTCAGTGACAGGATACCTCAGTGGTCAGACAGAGCAATGCCCTGAAGGCACGACTCCAAATCCCAGATTTTGACATGTGTTCCCAGGAAACAGATTGGAGGAAATATACTAAATGTGCTGTCTATGTGCTCATGTAAATGAACAAACTCTTCTGAAAATAGTGGTGTGTCACAGGGGGAAAAAAATGAGATGACAGGAGAAAAATTAGGCTAAGCTGTGTTTTAAAACTGAAATACATATCTTGATACACGTCAGAAACCAGTCTTAACTTTTATGTGGCATTTTATCAGAACTCTGGATTTGGTGTTTGCATTATGCCACAGAGCTCCCTGGCTTGTAGAGGAATTTATCTAAGAGGATTTGGGACTTACAATTCAGGCCTAGAGCTATGCTTGTCCATCAATAGACTGTGGGTATCTCTGTATTTCTAGTTCTGCAGTTAATTAGCTGGGGTTTTATGGGTTCAGGAGTTCTTGTGCTATTTTTATTGGTCTCTCTGCTTAAAAGTAATAAAATGTTATAACAAAGCTTTAGAACTGGTAATGTTTTGATAGATGGGGCAACATTAGTATTTGAAACAGCAATACTAATTTGTATTGTCCCTATTTGCTGAACGCTCGGATTAGATTTTTGTCTCATGGTCATTTAATATGCTGAGTTTTAAACATTCACAGCTCAATTCTCTCTCCTGCCCTCGAGCTTGCCAATGTCATATTTTTCCAAATTGAGTTCTGCATCTTTCTAGTTTAATGACAGTGGTTTTTGATCTCTGATCTCATGCAATTTTATGGATTTCTTCCACTGATATTTTGTAATACTGCTTCTTTATTCATATTGAGGCTGTATACTTTACTTCCACAGATTCCTTTTCCTTTCTTCTCTGATTTATATTTGGGCCAGCATTAACCACTGATTGAACACTTGACAGGAGGGGCTCAGAAGGGTACAGGTAACTCATCTTCACAGCTCCGTGCTGCAGTGTGGTGCAGAAATTTGTGTTGGTGCCGTTGGGCATTGTCAAAGCTCAACGCATTGTTCAAAGGTCAGCATTTGGTGTGAGTGAAAAGTCTTTAATTCAGCACTGAGTTTAGGAGAGTCACTGGAATTCCAGGCTGGAATTCCAGCATTCTCAGCCCCTCAGGTTGTAGAGGACCCTTCTGGGCAGACTGACCCGAGCATTCCCTCAGCATGCTGGTTACCCTGGTGTTTGATGGACATTTGTGACTTTCACACCCAACTACTTTTTGAAGAGAACTAGAATTCTTTATAGATGCTGTATAGAGACAGATTTTCTTCCTCTCCATTTTTGTCCTTGTTATCAACACTTCCCTGCTAATGATTCACAAATGCATTAAAACATCTTCATCCAAACCTGATACCAGAAATTAAACTCAAATGAAATTTCTCAAAACTGTGCAGTAAGCAAGGAAAACATCTTGTTAAAAATGTAGATGTTTACTTACCAGTTAGCCTTAGACACCGTGATGTAGGAGAGCTCTCATTTACTCAGCTTAGTTGCTTTGTCAATGCTGCTCCATTGAGCTGAATTCTTCCTAGTGAAAAATGGGTAATGGCACATTACACTTTATTCTTATTATTCATCTGTGTATGAAGAGGGAAGGGGACAATGTCCTAAATGCAAATACCAAAGACCTTGCCTCAAAGACACCTACTTTCTATTAAATGCATTTGATTCAAAGCAATAAATTAAAAGACTTATTGAAATTCTAAGCATTATTTGCATTCTCATTTTACATTAATCTACAAAGTGGGCTCACTCTTGATAAAGCTCCAAGAAATTTTTAGTGATTCAGTCCTTGCCTGTTGCTATTGCAAGTGGTTTGGCTGTTTATTTATTTTACTGCTCTGAGTTGAGTAGCATTGCTGAGGAACACTTTCTTTTCATCCTCTCTCCCTTCCTACTTCTTTTGGCTGCATCAATGGATGGAAACTCTAATTTTATGATGGATAGAGCCTCAAAATGGCATCTCATGTTAAGACTCAGAACAGGGGGAGAGCTGTGTTGGTGCTGCCTTTTCCTCTCTGTCCTCAGACTGTTGGAAGTCAGAACAGTCAGACTCACAGGTTTAGACAGGGTATTGTGCAGTTGGGCTGTAATACAAAGATGCAGAGGATCTGAAACATCACCCTGCAAAAGAAATGAATGTATTTGAGAAGATGAGAGTTGTTAGAGTAGGCATGTTATAAGGAACCATTAGCAAGTGAAACTCCTGTTAAATCAGCTTTGCTTCTGAGCCTCTGATATACAAAAAGATCATATTACCTGTTATAAGAGCAAATATTTACAGTTCTTTAGACTTCTTGATTGAAGTATAGATTAAAAATACAGTGTAGTATTAACATGGCAATTCCTCACTTACATGGTCTCTGTTAGGGTTAAAGTTATTTTGCAGGCTCTGTACTCTTACTGAATATATAAATTTATTTTTTCTCACTGCATGTCATGTAGCACATTTGTCTGACTCAATGCAGGTAGATGTAATGAAACACTCCTTGCAAATTAACCCAGGGACTGCTTTCATAAATTGCAATATTAACTTGCATTCCACCTGTGCTGTAACAGGCTGCAGGAATGTTGCAGATTGGCAAAATTATGGATCTTGCAGATCTTTCTGCTTTTCTTACACAAAAAGCTCTGACTCCTATCTTTCTTCTAAGTTACTGAAGTGCTACTCAACAGTGCTGCTTTCATGACTCATAAAGTGAGGAACAGCTGCAGCCTTCAGCAGCATATTAGCAGTTCACTCTGTGACCCTGGTTCAATAATTGCTCTGCCCAGTGCATCAGTGAAAATAAAGTATTGAAAGAATGGCCATTATTAGCTGAGGGTTCCTCCTCTTAACCATCCTTCATGTGCAAACTTTCACCATTTTCTATTTTCACAAAAGGAATCAGCCAGATTCAGAATTGCTCACTCCAAGTTTGGAGGTTCTCCCAAGGCTAAATGAACTGCATCAGGCTCACTTGGAAATTGGAGTTTTCCTTCTGCCAGGTGAAATTCAGTCCAGGTCCTGCTCCTGTCAAGTGCAATTAATGCAACAGAACATCTCCCTTCTCTGTCTGTGTGAGGCTTCTCTTGTGCTTAGTGCTCCAAGGGCAGATTTCCAGTGGATCCCAGCCAGCTCTCTGACTTTTCATGGGAGACTTGAAAATGTTCTGGTATAAACATGTAATTGCCCTTCTTGGAGCTACAGCATCCTTACAGTGATCAGCTGAGCAGGTCAGTATCTCCCTTCTGGAAGTGACATGCCCAATGGTTGAAATTTCCAAACAGTTAATTAAAAGATATTGCTGAAATCCCATCCAGTAGTTGAAAACAACTTTATACCCTCTGAGAAGCACTGGTAGACTAACCTGTTAATTTCAGTAAGTTTTATAAACATGGTAGCAAGCATGCAGCATATGGCTGTTGTGTAATAATGAGATTTGAGCACATTTTTTTCTCCAAAATACAGCTCCCTTGGGGAAAAAAAATAAATAAAGGCATCTCTAGTGACTGTTTTTTAATTTCCACAAAGATCCAGCTGTGATGTTTGGGCATGGTGAGATACAGTGAGGGGAAGCAGGCACCAGCATCTTTCATCTGGTTGTGTGAACATGGATAACCTTGGTCAGGGCATGTGAGCCCTCATGCAACGCTGTTCTTTGTTGGAGAGGAAATCCTGTTCTGAAAGGATTAATGGAAAGCTGGTCTGGCCTCTCTGCTGGATCTCTTAAATGCTGAAGCAGAGGATCTGATTGGAAAGATCTTTATTCACACTATGTTACGCATAATTGTTTGGAATAAAAAACTGTGAGTGCTCTAACATAGTGAGTATCTGCCACGGGTGATGAATTGTGTTTACAGCTCCCACCCTACTGATGGGATAAGCACCTCCCTTGGCTGGCAGTGATCACATTCCTCAGTGGCCAGAATCCAGGGCTGTAGTTTCTTGCAGAATTGAGGCTGCAGTTGTGGAGCCATTTCACCTGGAACACAGGTAAAAATGGAAGCTTTCTTCCCTGATGGCATTTTGTCAAGTTGCAGTAGATGTATCATCCTTCAACTGTTTGACTTAGTAGAAATCAATGATAAGTTCATATCCTCAACTGGAAAAAATAAATCAATTAATAGCCAAAAAAGGGCAAAATCAATACAATGTATAAAACAGTGTCGGCCTAATTAAAATGTCCTGTGCACCTCAAAATTACTTAATGCCTAAAACTACTGAACAGCAATTCCCAGTCTGCCAGAGGAAGAAAAAAAAATAGTGATTAAAAAATGCAGACTCCCATCATTTGCAATGCCAATTTTAAAAGGAGCTTCCTTTTGGATTAGGAGCTGAGAACCTGTAACTGCAGTGAGCTCCAGAGGCTGCTTTTCCTGAAGTGTTCAGCACAAATCCTGCTGACCTTGGAGCAGCTTTGGGGCTGTGTTTCCCTGTGTGTGAGGCCTTCTTGAACAACTATCCTGATATGTCAGTCTTGAGCAAGTTTTCCATTAATTCTGGTCAGCCTTCATTTCCAGCCTGCTCTTTCTCTTCCTTCAGAGCACACCTCTTTAAATGTTGCTTTTACAACAAAACCCTGTTGTTTGGATCTCAGCTTCCCCAGGTATGCTCTAGAATTGCCCTGGGCAGTGATGCAGTATTTGGAGCTGACACTTCCTCACACCTCTTTGCTTTCCTTGTGAGGAAGACACCTGTGGATTCTATCTCTGTTTCTTCTAACCCTTTATTTAGACTTGCTCATACTGATAGCTCTGGATATTTTGTGAGAGAAGGAAAAATAAGGTAGCAAATATGAAGAATCAAACAGTCATGTATGGTTCTGATGGTAAGAAATGAAACAATGCCAGAAATGTAGCTGTGTTGCAGGGTGTATTATTTTATTATTTTTTCTTTTTGTGTTCATTGTTGAGACAAAAGTGTGTCAAATTTATTTTTTTTCCATCTTTTGTGTATTTTGTGTGCTAAAATGAATAGTAATACTAAATACATTGTGCATCAGCTTGGCTCTTCTACCTGGTTTAGATTAGATTTGGTTTTCCTGAAGTACAGTTATAATGATAGCTTCAGGAAAAGACTAATGGAGGCATTATCACAGTGTATAAGTGACTTCTTTCAGCATGGTTATTCTTATTTTGGTAGAGCATCTTTTCCACTCTTTCATTTGCAGGAAGATAAGCAAATTGCTGCAGTTTTCTAGCATGGACAAGAGCTCCATTTGGCAAGTTCTAACATATGTGAGATTCTGAAAACCTAAAGATGGGAAGACAGCTGTTACCAAATGAAATTTAGTAAGGCTCAAAAAGGGAACTGAAAGCAAGATGCGAAGTGGTAACCCTGCCATAATTTTAAAATGGGTGGGATTTGTTTAAAGTTCCTTTTAGGCTCTGCTCTAAGATCTACTAAGAAAGGAAATAATTAGACACTACCTCATTGAAATGTCTGCCTGCACAGATGTCTTCATTCTGTGGTAACCTGAGAATTGGAAATCTTGTGATCTAAACAGCACTAATGCTGCTTCTTTATAGATACCAGTGTGAGGGGAGGTCTTGTGGAAAAGTTCTTCTGCCAGACCAAGTGTGGAATGATGGTTTAGGGCAGTCAGATGGAAGTGAAAAATACAATTTTAAATCCTTACACCAAATCAGGGATCCCTGATAGAGATGACACAGCTGACTGTTCTGATTCACAGTACACCTCATTCCTTCCTATTCACCACATTTCTGTCCTGGTTCACCAAAGGGTGGCTTCAGATTGGTAGCCCCATCATGTTCAATACATTGTTACTATTACAACATTCAATAGTTAATATTGATTGAAGTAAATATTTGGTAATACAATATTGGTGTTATATCACCCTGTAATATCTGTATTGAATTAACTGCTTTTTTGATTATACAGAAAACTGAATTTCATTTTAGGAGTTAAGACCCACTGAATTAGCATATAATCCCCAAGTCACTTAAGTTGATCTGAATTATTTGGGTTTTTTTGGCAGCGCTAATGTATGCAGCTGTGGGCTTATTGTTTAGTGTTTTATTTTCAGTATTGCAAACCAAATAACTGTGTCCAGCTACAGAAACTGCTTGGATTGAATCATAAATGACTATTACTCTTCCAGTCTTCAAACATTTGTTGATAAATGCCAGCAAAGGAGACTCTTTAAGGCACTATGGAAAACCAAAAGCAAATAAACACAAGAAAAATATGCAAGTAAAAATTAATATCTCTCCTTTGGTACTGTAGACTAAGAAGTCCACCTGGTCTGTAATTGGTGATAATTTAGATTGCCTAGTCCAGCTTTTGGTTTGGAGATTCTTTTTTTGTTGTTGTTTTGTTTGTTTTCTGGACAAAACAAAATGTTCTGAATGTGTCAGGGCTTTCACAGAATGGGACAGATGGATTCTCTGTGTTGAGTAGCTGGGGGCTATAGCAAAAGGTTCATGTCTGCATGACAAGAGCAGAGCATTTATCAGGATATTGGTGCTCTGGGATCAGCCATTTGACCCAGAGGAGCCCAGAACAGTGATGGGGAGGTTTTCTTTGAGAGTCCTTTCTCTTTTTTTTGAATATGCAAAGAGGTGTGCAGGCTGTAAGGATGATAGTTTCAATCTATTCTTATTTATGCTTCTCTAGCTCCTGAAGGCTCATCTTTTCAATATATTAAACATATTTGTTTCTTTGATTTTTTTCCTTAGTTTATAAGAAACCTTTTTCTTATTTGATAAATGCATCAGTGCTGCTTTCCCTCTGCTCTCCCAGCCAAGCTGTGCCTGCTTGGTCCAGCTGCCAGCCCAGCAAATGTAGCACTGCACAGCCTTTTCACCCATCTGGGAAATGGGTAAATGCACTCATCCAGAAAGTGGCAGTACTGATCTTTGCAAAAAGCTGAAACATATTCCCCATTCCCTCCCTTCAGGGATTGCAATTATATCAGTATAATTATGTACTTGCAGAATAGCACAGAAAGTTGTTCTGTGGGGTAAGACATTCCTGTCAAGAGAAAGGCTGTGTTGTTTACTTATAGAAATTAGACTATTGACAGTGTTAATGGTGTTTAAAGTAGACATTTAGAGATGCCACTGTTTGTGTAGAAATGTTTTATAATTAATTGGAAGTACACTTGAGGAAAGCTAAGCTGATGGGATCATAACCATAAGGCTGGTTTGTTGTCCTGATTGGTATGTGGTGTGTCTAATTGTTTGTTGATCTGGCGTGCCTCACAGATGCATTTAATGATTCCCACTTGAGTTGCCTTGGTTTGCATTGATCCTCCCAGACACATGGGAGCGTGAGATGTGAAGGATGTGGTTTAGTTAGGCTACAGCTTTATTAATGTAGCTCATCTGGGGGCTCTTCAGCAATAACTTATAAAGTACAGGTCGTGATGTCTTGAGCTGCTGCCAGCTGGTAGAAGTTTGCATTTGCCTCCCCAGGCTTTTGCTGGGCACCTGCTGCAACCCCATATGTGAGGATTAAAGTGCTTGAGGTCTCTCAGCGTGGCAGTAGGTGTTAGACTGTGACTTTATACATCACTTTCCAGTTCTTTCTCAGTGTGGAACCAGGTCTCTCCTGATAACTGATCTGCACTGTGCAGCTGATGGAGTGCCATCAGTTATTAATTCGTTTATTTGTCCTGCTCAAGGTTTTTGGATTGCTAATAGTTAATAACTTTTACAAAATATGTTCCTTGAGGGGCAGGAGCTCAAATCAGATATGATTATGGAAAGTAGTCTCTGATTTTCATGATTTTCATTGATACTTTTCCTGTCCCTAATTTATAGAGCTTCTGGTTTTGTACCCCTGTTAAGGGCTAAATTCTCCCCTGTGGTATTTCTGATCAATTTATATTTAGTGTTATAGAAAGGGCCTGGGTCTGTCACCAGCGTTTGTGTAAGAATTTGTAGAGTATTTCCACCCACCTATCCAAACAATTCTTTCATCTGTCTACTTTTCATACTGGAAATTTTAAAAAGGGCAAAACTTGGCCCAGTGCAATCCTATTCTGTCATTTTTCTGTTCTGAACTGCAGTGAAATTAAATCAGACTTGTGGGTCTTCTGTAGCCAGCCACACCTGCTCAGTGCTGATGTCACCTTGTGAGGAGTTGCTGTGCTCCAGGAGGAAAAGATCAGCAGAAGCAGACATGTGTGAACAGCAAGTGTTTAGTTTCTCTGGTGGAGATTAGTTTGGAATAATCGTGTTGTAGTCCTAGCCATGCCTTCTGGGTTGTTTTGTTTGATATTTTTTTTTTTTTTCCAGTTGCAAAACACTGAACATTGCAGTTGCAAAACACTGAACATTGCAGTGTAGTTGCATATATATATATATATATATATATATATATATATATATATATATATATATATATATATATATCAGCTTTTTTTTTTCCCCTTTGAAGAACATTAAAGACGTTAAGATGCTTTCTGGCTGCCCTCTTCCTCTCCAGGACTCATCTGCTGTGGCTCAGGAGGGACACAGGGTGTCAGGTCTTGGCTGCTCCCTCGCTGTTGGGAGCAGTTCTGCACAGCTGTGTATAAATCTTTCTGTGCAGGGTTTTACTTGGTTTGATGGATATGACCCGTCCTGCAGCATTCCCAGTGACAGAGTAATTCAGCACCAGGAAGTATGACTGTTCTGATCACAAGGGAATGGCTTAAGCTGAAGGTTATAAGGTCCACGCAGCACTGCAGGATGCAGAAGAGCCAGTGATTGCTGAGCACTGCTGCCTGCTTCCCTGCCCTCGTGCCCTGCAGCCATTCTTGTCATCCCAGCCATGGGAATAAGTAAATCCTACTCAGTTTTTCCTGTTAATCCAGATATATAAACCCTAAACCCCTGCCTTTGAGGAAGGAGGAGTGTGCTTTAGGACCTTTTTACCATGTGCTATGGTATTCTGTTTTTCTGGATGCACAGCAGTTAGTACAGGTTTCATTTCAGGGAGACACAATGTTTTTGACGTGCTGTTTTAAATTATTATGTATTTCCACTGAGTGTAACAATTCCTGGTTGTTCCATTTCTTCTAGAAGGATGCTGTTGGTGACTTTTAAATTTATTTGTATTGAACTGTAGAGTATAAACTTGTATAGCTGGAAAAAAATATTGTCTTAGATGGATTCTGTGTTCAGTTCAGAGGCAGGTCTTCTTATGTGAGCTTGGGAAGGAATTTGGATGAAAAGTACATCTGATGTCTGGATATGTCTATAAAGCATATGAAAGATTGTGCAAATAGATGGTTATTTCTTCAAAGGCACAAACACTTTGCCACTAATCCTTTTATTTTTACTGTACCAAAAGCAACACTTGTAGACTGGTTTTAGCATTTATTTGCTGCTATACAAATGTTTAGGAAAGCAAATTGGATTACCTAATTATGAAGGGAAGTTAAAAACAGGGTCTTGGCTCTTCTGTGCTTCCAAATTCTGTTGTCTCTGTAACATCAGCTTGATAGAAGAACAATTTGCACGTTAACTTGTTTAGTGCAGTGCTGCTGCTTGTTGTGGTGTGGATGGTTAATTAGGAATCTGGAATCGTATGCAGTTAATGCTTTGTTTGTTCTCAGCTGGTCTGTGCTTGCATAAACTTAGAAAACGATGCACAAGCACAATTCCTTTGGAATTAGGTTATAGTTAAACTGTAAATAATTTAGTCTTTTAGCATTTTTGAGATAAAGATCTCCAGCTGTGAGTTTGCTGGCTGACAAGTTTCCCATTGGAAAGAGAGAGGTGAGTTCCTTTTCTGTGAGTAATTTAAAATACAAATAAATAAATGCTATAAAAAAAAAATCATAAAGAAATTCTGCACTGTTTTACTTTGGTTTTATTCTTTGGCTACTTGTATTCTTAAAAGGTTTTGCTTTGTAATAAATAGTGGTGAAGTTATGGCTGCTGTTGTATATGTTTGCAACGTGTCTGGAATATTTCTGGAGTCATAATTCAGAGAGCACCAATATTGTTAGCAGTCATAAGGCAGAAGTGAGATATGATCTCTCACAAACAACTTTTTTGCTCTGTTGCAGTTTTCCCATTTAATGATGTAATAGTTTGGTGAGCAGCTTGGTGCTTCAAATAACTTTATATTTTCCTTTTAGACCCTGTTGTTGTTCTGTAGCCTTTGTTAGCTTTTGTAGGTTTTAACAGCATCTTCTACAAATGTAGACTGAGTAATTTCTAACTACAGCAGAGAGTTCCTGATGTCTTTGAATCTATTTTGCCTTGCTCTGAGAAATGGATTGGTTGATTTAATCTTGGGGAGGTGTGTGTGTATCATTGTCCCATGTACCTGTTGCAGTCTGCCAAGAATTTCCCTAATCAGGCTTTTAACCCACTATCTGTAAAAGGCAAATAACTTTTGAATGATGAAAGTGTTGTTTCAAGGGAAGCAATTCTGCCTTTCACAGAAAGGGCAATGAGGAGCTAGAGAGAAAATACAGCCAGACTCCTCTCAGAGATGTGCAGTAAAAGGACAAGAGACAAAAGAAACAAGTTTCAACGAGGGTGATTTCAAGGAGATGTCAGTAAAAAGTTCTTCACACTGAGCATGGTCAAGCACAATCAGGGGCCTCAGAGGATGTGCAGCTTCCTGCAGTCCTGGGGGACTGGGCAAGGCTCTTATCCATTCCTGATCTCAAATCTAACTGTCCTAAAAGGGACCTCTTGTGTTCCCTGTGTGCTGAAATTGAGATTCCTGGCTAGGTCAGGAGAGGCAGGCTCCCCTCTGTGATGTAACACGAGGAATAAATCCTGCCCAGAGAGCACGTGGGTGGGAGATGGAGCTGGGCTCAGCCCTGTCTGTGCTGGCTCCAGCGTTCCCTCCTGCCTCCCTGTGCTGGGGGAAAGCCCTGGGGAGAGAGCTGGAGAACTCTGCTTGATTTGGAAACGTGGATTATGCCTCTCCTCAGCCAGTGTATGTAACTGGTGCACAGTGGAGATGTCCAGATCCGAGCAGAGTCCTCTCTCCTCTAGGACTGATGCCTCACAGCTGCTAGCAGAACTTCCAGCTGACCTTGGGTTCAATAAGATAATCTAGAACACAACTGTGAGACAAATAAAGCATCTCATGATTAACCTGTATGGTACCACACTGCAGCCATCTGACTGTCATTGCTCAGTTCAGTCTTTGCAAAGACAACGTAAGATTTTCAGCTGTAAGCACTGATATTCTATCTAGAGATCTGCTTTGACATGGAAGGAAAAAAAGTAGATTTTTTTTTTCCCTCTTAGCTGGCTTTGTGGTTTGTTTGGTTGGCATTTTTAATTGAAATGGAAATTTTGTTGTCAGAGAGCCTGAAGCATATGAATTCTCAAGTCTTATTTCTAATAGAAGTATTTACATAGTGAGGAATAATTTTGAATAGTGGGATTTTTCAAAAGTACCTGAAGAAAAAATTTAGACTATTAGCCTTTTAGATTTCTGGAATACTCCTCCTAAAAGCACACTAAAAATACCCTTTATGCATCTGTATTAAATTCCTAGCAAGCATGTGCTTTTATTGGTGATATAATAATGCAAAAGTAGTCCTGAGACTTAGCAAACATAAATGAGTGAAAATATACCATACCCAGAAATCTATAAGCACTGTGAAGTATTTAACATGTGTCTGTGAATGTTCCTAATAAAATGATGATATCTTATTGATTATCTTGGGGTAGAAAGAGATACTTGTGCATCATAAATATTGAAAACCTTTGTTGCTGGAAGGATAATGCAGATTTTTGCCATTGGACATGTTCATATAGAAACCTGCTCTCCCCAGGCCCTGCTGAGGAAGCAGTGGGGCTCAGTGCAGACACATTGCTGTGCATGGAACAGATGAAAGAATCCAGACCCAGATTTTCAGCTGTCTGGAGACCAAGGACAAAAGGCTCATCATTACCTTAAATCTAAAGCGGTAACAAAAATAGAACAAATTGGTTCAGGGGATGGGGAGAGATGATGTCTGGCTGAGGGATGGAGTGGAGGGAATTATAGAGGGACCCATGAGAACACACTTAAAATAAGCTTGGGAAATGAGCAGACATTATTTGGTCTGCAGCTGTACATGCTACATGACTGAGCAATTAACTATCATTCACTGACTTTTACAGATTTGAAGTAAAGCAGGATATATTTTTATCTAAAAAGTGGTGAGAGTTGACAGCAGCAGCCTGACTGCATATTCTAGGGAAATCCATTCTTCAGAAAATGGAAGCAATTGTCTAAAAAAAGAAAAGCAGAAAGAATAGAAAAGAAAAGAAAAGCTAGGCTGTGTCTTTACCTACAAAATCATTCCCTTGTTTAGAATTTCAGCTTATTCAAAGTCCCAGGTGCTGTTTAATGAGGTTTAAACCCAAGTTCACCTTTGTATTGAAAGTCAAACATTGATCTTTGAAGATGGAAATGATAAAGTCTGGGGATTTATTTGAACCCAACTGGACTGAAAACTCTTAGATCTCTTCAGAGATGTGTGACCACAGTAGACAACTGTGCAGCAAAATAGGCAACAAAATAATATCAATACTAAATAAACCTAAGATGATCCAGAGTTAATGTAATGCTTTACAGTTACAGTTTGCATTTCCCTGTTATAGGGCTCAGAAAGCCATACAGTTATATTAAGTGGTATGAGTTTTGTCTTTTGGAAGGATTTGTAGGAGGAAATTCTTCAATTATTAAAATTGGCTCAGAAGATTTTGTCCAAGATTTATTTGGTAATTAAATGTGGCAACTTGGATTCAAATTTCAAATCTCATCTGTAGAGAGTTGTCATAACATACAATAAAAAGCTCTTTAAAATTTATAGCTGAAGATATTTTTGCCATCCATGTAATATTTTACAACAGTTCTCCCCTTCATTTGGGGTGTTTTTGTTTATAGCAAGGTCTCTGAATGGCAGATATTTATTCTAATGCACTAACGTTATTTAAAAAATAGTGAAAATCCAAAAGCTCTTGTCTTCTCCCTGGAGACTGGGTTTCTTTCTGCTGTAGATGTGTTTTTTTTCTTGAATGATAAAACAGTTGAAACCTTTTCAAAGTATCAGTTGGCACCTAGACCAAGAGAGGAGTGGAAACTGGTGCAGGTACTCTTCCTGTAGGTTGAAATTCAGCAGCAATTCCAGCTAGCTGAGCAAACAGTTAATTTCTGTGCAGTTTTCTGCTTTTGAGAGAGACTGTGTGTGGGAAGATGTGATGGGTTACCTTACTACTTGCTGTAAAAATTTAAGATCTTTTCAGAGAGTTGTCATGGACTTCACAAGAGATATTTTACTGGGAAGAATTAAATATAAAACAGCTCTAGGGAAATAAGTAATGTTTTTGTTGTCAAATTAGTTTTATTCATTTAATATTCAATTTTTACAACAACGATTTAAAATAGCTGAACTAATTTGGGGCCCTGAGATTTGAATATTTTTAAATGTTCATGTGTCAGACTGTTGTATTATCCTGTGACTTATTTCCAAAGCAATGTGCTAGGATACTTTATTTGCAGTGACTGGGTTTATGCTCTATGTATTCATTCCAACAGCACCATTAGCCTAAACTTAGCACACTGCACCTACCTCCTTTGCAAATGCAGCTTTAAGAGCTGGAAATTGTCTGTTGTGTGTGTTCTTCAGTGGAATGCAAAGGATGTGGAGTCACTTGGGGTTTGAGGAGTGCTAAGCACAGACACACGTGTCTCCAGACACATCTTTAATTTGAACTACCTCAAAGTTTGTGTGTAAATGAATTTAGAGACAGATGATGTCATTTAATGCTAGTCACTTTTGTGGTTTCCTAAGCTACCAAAGAGCAGGAAAACTTGTTTCAGGGAAAAGCAAGCCCTGGGGCAGTAATGAGATTAAAAGCCATGATTGATCAGCTCTGTGCTGTGTCTGGCTGGGGAGGAAGATGCTGCTCTGAGCAGGGATCTGGCCATGGGAGCACCAAAGGCTGCTCTGCTCTGGGGGCTCAGTTTGCTTCAGTGCTTTGGGTTGTTGTAACTCAATAGAATCTTACACAGATTCTTCTGCCTTTGCATGCTGTGACAAGAGTTTTGCTTCTGATATTGCTGTGCTGTGCTGATGAGCAGAGGACACTCCTAGAGGACTGGAATACACATAATGCCTTAATGTGGAGGAGAGAAAGTGGGTTCAGTGTCATTCTAGAGTTTCTGCACAGACAGGTACATTTCTAAAGGATTCCATCACACAGAGGAGATGATACAGGTTGGAGCTGTTTTTAAATAATCAGTACATATTCTTTTTCTAATGTTTCTCTAAACACAGCAGGGAGCAGTGCCATCCTATTAGCCTCAGATACTCCAGAAATACTGTTTTACAGCACTGCCTGGACAGTGACTGCAAAACAGAGGTAAAAACATTTTATATTGTGTTCAGTGAATACTAAGTGTTAATCCTGTGTTAGGGTGAAACAATTTCTGCAAATACTTAAAAGTGGAGGAAATTACAAGGTTGAGTGTCTATTTACTCCAGTTTTGCAAGGCTTTAGTTTTGTTGATTCTCTAATATGTGCTGGGGATATGTAATGTGTCTGGGCCCAGAATGTGATGCTGGAGTTGAGAAACCCTGTGGCTTCCGTTTCCCCTGTGGTTTCCTTATATCACACAAGAAATTCTGGTTGTCTGACAGTTTATCTTAGGATGAAAAAGATAAAAAAGGTCTGGATACTTGTCTCCCTTAGTGCTAAGTCTGTGTTTGTTCAGTTTTTTTCTTGAGAAACTTAAGGTCTCATTTGCATGCCATGAATTAGGAGGAAATTGAAATGCTGGAATAATAGGAACTGGTGGAAACACGACGATGCAAAATGTGCTGTTTGCAGACTCTGAGCAAGCGTGATGTGACAGCACAAGCAGTCTGGAGTCCAAATGGACAGAATCCAGGGGACAGCCACAAAAAATACCACAAATCTGGAAAAGTAATTGACAAAGGAACATTGACAGTCACAGCTGCACCCCCTCAGTTTGCTCTTTGTGATTGCCCAGAGAAGGGTTCTGTCCCCCTTGTTGGCTTCACTTTGGTGTGCTGGGAGATATTCCCTGAGGTGGAGTGGGGCCCTGGGCTGTCTGGAAGGTTGTGTCAGGTCTGCTCCCTGCCTGCTGGCCATCCCCATTCCAAAGAGAAGGGTGGAAGCTGAGAGGGGCTGCCCGGGGCTGCCGGCCATGGCAGGAGGAGAAGGCAGAGCTGGTGATGGCAAGGGAGGTGCACAGCAGGGCCACTGCTGTCCTTCTGCCTGGGTATCCCATGGGATGGAAAAATCACCAGAGAGCCTTGCTCAACTCACTGGAGCTTTTAATTCCTGTGGAAATAAGAAAAAGATGCAAAGTCTTTATTGATTGATATCTGACATTTCAATTGAAGATCACCATTGACCTCACTCTTTAGATAACACTGCAGTCATACCACACTTTAAAAAAAACCCTAAAATACAAAAGTTCCTCAGTATTAAACCCAGTCTTTTGTTTGGTTGGGTAATCTTGTTTCTTTTAAGTTCCCTGCAATGTGGAACTCTAAAATCTGAGTAAAAAAATTGTTGTGTTGGTACACAGTGAAAGTTCCTCCACAGTGCCTTTCACTGGAGTCAACTTTTAAAGCCTCAGCCTGCTCTTTCTGAATTTGCACAATACAATTCACTTTATAGGGTAGTTTAGGGTATTATTTATTTTTCTTTAATATCTCTTTTGGTTTTCTTGCACACTTCTCACGGACACTAAATTGATGCTATTGCCTAACATAGTGGATGCAGGAAAGAGATTGGGGATTAGAAAACCTGATAAAATATGTGAGAATACTGTAACCTGTGAAAGACAGTAACAGCAAGAAAAGTTGATATTTACCTCAGAAACAGCAGCACAGAAGTATTACATTTTGTATAGTGGCTTCTATTCTTGTCCATCTGTTCTTTGTTGAAAAATCATGTAAGAATTCATCGACTTGCTTTCTGTCAGCTTGACTTGTTCCTTTTTGACCTGAGCTGTGTGGCTGGAATTGTAGTACTTGAATTACAGCCTCAAAGACTGCAGGTTCAATAATAGTCATTTTCTGAAGTGCTTTAGAAAAACATTCCATGCTGTTCATACAGCTTAATTGTTGTAAAGTTGTGTAGTTCAAAGCTATTTTTTGTTTTCTCTGCCGAAAGTTCAAAATGTGGTGTGAGGTTAGTGGGGGTGGTGTTGGTTACCTTTGAACATGGAAACAAACCAAACGCTATCATATTGCTTTTTAAGCACAGTGCATCTGGTAAAATGCTTTGGATAGTCAGATTTTGATTTATATTTATTATAAATCGGGGATTTGAGAAAGTACTTACCCAATTCTTCCTATCCTTCTACCAAGAGAAGTGAACTAAAAATGAAATTAAAATGTCCAAGAGAAAAAAAGAACTCTGGAGAAAAAAATTCAGAGAGATGCTTAATTATTGCAGCCCATTAACATCTTCAGCTTTTGAATTGGGACTGTCAAACATCACCTTAATGGTGACAATGTGCTGGGTTTTTTTTGTTGGGTTTTATTACTTAGGACATTAAACAATCATTTTATCCCAAGAATTTTGCCCCAAAGTTCTTTTGGGCAGGTGAGATGAGATAATTGATTCCATGTGAACTTATGGAGGAAGGAAAAAAACCAAAAGCAAGGTTTCTGTAAAAGGCAGTTAGGCAGTTTATGTGTGTGTATTGATTAGTATGAACATACACATATGAATTCAGTAGTTATTTTGTTTGCTGTCTTTGTCAAGTGAATGTGATTTGCCTGCTCAATAATTCACCTCACCACTGATGCAGGGTGATGGGAGGTGGATGAGGCTGCTTGAGACCTTTTATCAGGAGAAAAAGGATCAGCATCCAGTGAATAAACAGTGACAAATTCATGGCAGCACCCAGACAGCTGCTGTTGTGCTTCTGGTCTTCTCCAGATGTGAGAGAGTACTGTAAGCAGCATTCTTCTCATTCATAATTAGTCATGTATCTGCAAATTAGTTACAATAACTGTTTGCTGTAAAACCTACTGTAATTATTGCCAGAAATGGAACAAATGTTTCAGAAAACAAAGCTCTGCACTGGAAGCAAAGCTAACCAAAATGGCTCTTGTCAGATTTTGATTTTACACCAGCAAGAGCAAGGCCAGCAAAGTTGAAAAAGTCAGTAATTCCTGACTAATATCAAGATTTAGTTATGCAGATGTAGCTGATAAATTATTTTACTCTTGATTTTAATCCAGTCATTGATATGGAAACAGTTGAGTTTTGCTTATCATTTAGGCAAATTATTCTTAAGCAAAAAATTAGAGCATTCAAAGAACTCTCCAAGGAAGTGCTCAGCTTCCCCAAGATCTTGGAAACTGCAATTGAATGTTGCCCTTACCTATTGGTGACTATTGTCACCATTTCTGTGACTATTGGCAACTGGCAGTATTAGTTTTCATTTCTGAGTCTTCTGAACTCTGCTTTTTGGTGCATTGCTTGGGTCTGCTCTTCACAGAGTGTCCAACACTGGGTGGCACGAGGTTCTTGTTGAGGGGCAGATAGCAGCTTATCCTCAGGAGCTCTTTCACAGAACACCGAGGAGACCACAAGCAAATCAACCTCCTTACCTGTGAATGCTTTAGTGAAAACCCCAAAGAGAACAAATGCACTAACAAAAAACCAACAAACACTCAGTTGTACCCAGTCCTGGTGAGCCTCCCCTGCTGATGGTGTCTCTTAAATCCTCTGCTTGCATCAGTGTTAGCCTGCAGCTCTGGAAAACTGAATGTGCAAGAATATCACAGGCTCTTCCAGCAACTTACAAGTAACATGATTCTGCTAGATTCCTGTCTTACCAAGATACATCATCTGGGAAAAAGTCAGAATTTTGTTGTTTTGAATTTGGTTCCTTGACTATATTTTATCATTTTGCATGCATACATATAAATTTATATGCCTGATGTTCCAAAGACCACAAAAGTCTCTGAGACTTGATCTCTTTGAGTTGCTAGTAGAAATTTACAGTTAGGTTCTTATTTTGTTTATTTGTTTTATTCTTGTGGGCTCTGCAGTAGCAGAGACCCATTCCAAAATAAAATGTGTAGGATTGATGCTTTAGGTACTTTCAATTTTGTTTTTTTTATGCTTTCCAGTTCTTAACCTTCTCTTTTGGTGCCCTACAGGCATCTGTAAAAAACTTACTGAAGTTTCTATGAGCAACTGGGTTATTTCATTGCAGATGATTTCATGTAGGGTTTAATTGCTGCAGAATCTTAGGCAGACTTCCTGATTAAACTCTCATCATATTTGATATCAGGGCTTCCTGCATCAGATATCTGCTTTGTCAGGTCTGAGTAGGCTCATCTCAGCCTCTAACTTTGCTAACAGGCAAATGTACAGAGAAATTCAGCTAAAGACAGAAATCTGGAGCAAATTGCACCTACAAGCCTGGGTCCAGCTGAGGGGTGAATTGTTTCCTGGTATAATTTCCCAGAAATCATGTAATACAAGGCTGGAAGAGGCCTAAAGCACTTACCTCGCCTGAAGTCAGGAGCAGTAACCTGTATCATCTTTAACAGGTACTTACCCAATGTCTTCCTAAAAGCTCCTAACTCTGAAAGCTCCTGGCCCATCTTTCACTGCTGCCCCACTGTCCCTGCAGCTCCTTTATGCAGAACTGGGCTCATTTTCTCCTCACAGGAGTGGTCTGAGAAAGCAGTGAGAAAGCATTTTCCCTTCTTTTCTGCAGCAATCCTTTTGAAGCATAATACTCATCTCCTCTGCTCCTCTCTGTGCTCAGCTCTCCTGCTTTTTCCTTGTGACTCACATTTTCAGCCAGCTCATCTCATTTCTCTCATCTGGATTTTTTTTCTGCTTGGGTCCCATATTTTTATTCTTCTTCCAGAAACTGAACTTTGAGGAGCTGTCTGGCTCCCTTTTTTTGTTGAGCATCACCTGTCCAGGTAATTGAAAACAGTGACAGTGATGTTTCTGACACTTTTAGTTGCTTATGATGTGAAAATTCTGACTGGGAGTGCAAAGGGATTAATTGGTTACTAATTTGAAATTCCTTAAGTTCTTGTCTGTAGTGTTGTTCTTGTTTGGTTGGATTTTTGGTTGGTTGGAATTTTTTGTTAAGTTTTGTTTTGTTTTTAAAAATAAAATTGTCTGTATTGATGTGTCAAATGCAAAATTGTGCAAAACCAAGGGGTAAAATATGATGTGCTTTCATTAAGATGACCCTTTTGCAAATTAGTCATCTCTCAAACCACACTGCAGGATTTTATGATAAAACTTCCAACAAGAAATTCCATAACATGAAGGTCTAATTTTGTATTGTAGCTAAAAAATTGCTCCACGTAGCATTTTTATTACAATGCCAAATACCTGATAGAGACCCCAAAAAAACAGTGGAAAAGCTTTTGAGATATTCTCTCCCAGGTTTAGTGAGCTCACAACACAGTGTCTAGGCAAAGCCATATTCTGCTTTCAGTAGGCTGCAGCTGAAATTTATGGGTGCATTATGCAGAACTTAGGATAGAATAGTGGGAAATTATCTATTTCCATTAACAACACTGAATTTATGCAGTGCTATTACATTGCTGCCTTTCCTTTGGAGTAATGCTCAGTAGAACTTCAGCTGTCTCTGCTTCTTCTGGGAGAGGTTCTGTGGGGAGGAAGCTGCCTGTGGCTTAGTTGGATTACAAGGAAACATGTTGACTGATGTCATTTACGTGCATCAACACTTGTTGGAAACCAAAAAGTGCACAAATGTGCCTTGAAATGGTACACAGCAGAGAGGCAGTCTTTTGGCAGTGATACAATGAGATATTAAAAGGAATTATTGTACCTGAGCTGTGGGAATTTATGGCATCCTTTTGTACAGGCAATCTAAATGTTAATTGGTAACTATAACAGTTTTCATCTTTTATCTTGAAGCTTACCATTAGCTATGTTGTCTTCCCTTGGTTTGCAGTTTTAGTTGCTTTGGTTTATGATGAAATATCTCAGATGTGAAGTTCCATAATATTTTGGTCTCTTAAACCACAGAAGCAATAAACTTGTCAAATTATCCACTAAACCCAATGCAAACACAGCATAACATGATCCATCATTTGAAGTACCTGGAAATAGCCATTTGCCCAAAAGCTTCCACAGGTACTTGCTAATTTCAAGATCCAAACCAAATGCCACGAGTCTGCAGCCTTTTGGATTTTTTCCTTCACATCTTCCTCTCAATTGCTCTTTGTTCCTTCCCAGTTGCTTCTACAGGACAGAGTTGCAGCCCTGGGAGGATGAGGCAGGCTCTGAGCCTCCCACGCTGCAGGGGCAGTGCCTGGCCCCAGAGGAGCACTTAAAGCCATTCTGTGTGACAGAACCTGAGGTGATGCAGGGCTGCTCCAGGGGAAGGCAGGAGAATAAAAGAACTGTGGGGAAGAACAGGGCAAGGATGTTAATGGTAGCAATAGAGAAAATGTTCTAAGGGCCTCTTTTTTTTCCAAATCCCACATTAACAAACACGTCAGGTTGTGTTTCCCACCTAATAGGATGCTGCAGGATTTAAGATATGTAATGAGAGTATCATAAATATTTTGCTAATACAAAAAGAAGAGAGAGATTCTCTCAGAGGTGAGAAGGTGATGTTATAGAAGTTAGACATAGTGGAGATGTGAGGGGTCTGGAAAATTGCTTGTGTCAGAGGCTGGAATGTCAGGAAGCTGGTGATGATCTTGGGAGCCCAAGAATGTGGGGAATATAAGTAGAGATCAGTAACCATGGCTGAATGAAGAGGAAAATGTGCTAGTTAAATTGGGAATAAGGAGGGTGTGAGATTGGGAGGTACTGTAGGAACAGGTATAGAAGTAGAAGCCTGTTCTCTGAAGTTCCTTTATGAAGGAATTGGAGGCAAAGTCAAAAAGCACTTCAAATCCAAATGAAGACTTCAACTCCTTTATCCCCATTCTCTTTCATGATCTGCACAACTGTGACCAACCCTCGAGTGTCATTCCAGAGTTGATATCCATGGCACAGCAGTGACCAGTGAACTGACACACACCTGCTCTGCCTTTGCTGATTTTTTTTTTTTTTTGCTTTCTGATGTTGTTTTCCTTGTTTCTTTATTGATTTCCTATATTACAGTATTTGAATGTTTCTCCCTTAGAGAAAACTGAAGCTGTTTGTGTCACTCCCCACACTCCACTCCATTCTGGCAAGTCCCTCAGGGATGTTCTCACACAAATGGTGCCGTGCACAGGCAGCAGCTCCCATCCCCAGGACCGGGGCCAGGTGTGTGTGTGCAGCAGCAGGGGTATCTCCAGGACTGGAAATAATCCAATTTCACTGCCTGAGCTGTCAGCAGCTGGAGTGGATTCTAAAAACTCTGCATCTCCAGACTCAAGCTGCTGCTGCCTGGTGTCAAAACATAAGTGACTTATTGCCAATCTAGCTCCTAGACAGGAGCAAAGTGCTAAACTACTTTTCATAGAAGATTTCTTACGTGCTACCTCTCTATCTTTTCTACTTTCTGTAAGAGAAGCTAATTCTGCCTGTGTGCATATCCCTTTAGATTTTCTTTTCCCTGTCTTTCAATGTCTTCTGGTAGCTGAAGAGCTGCCCAGACTCCCTGTCCTCCATAAACTGCAGTAAAATGGCTTATGAGAGGCTAGAAATGGCAACAGATAACCTGAAAAAAAAAGTGGAATCTTAAAATTAATTGTATTTATGTATTTCTTATTAAAATAGCATGTCTGATAACAAAGCCAAAATGTCTTAGCATTGATTTCTGTTTATGCTAGAAGTATAACGTTGATTGAATTGAATATTTTTGACAGAGGAGAAGCAGCAGCAGCAGGAAAACATTTAGAGTGAGTTTATGTTTTGCAGTCTGCTTTCCTTTTCATTTGAAGTTACCTATCCTGGCATTTCTTTTCATTTTCAGAAAAGAGAAAAAGGAAGACCTGGGGATGATTTATCAACTCAGTTCTGTCTTTTTTTTAAATGTAGGTCGTTGAACTAAAGAAAACTGCCTCCTAGGGAAAGCTTCTCTTTACCAACCAACAGCACAGCAGGGCCAGTTTTGTTCTTCCAGCTGCCATCAGGTTTTTGTCTGGGTGCTGTCCCTGCTGGGGGGATTGCAATGAGAGCTCAGTGTTGGGGAGTCACTGTGAGAAACTGGCAGTGTCTGCTGCAGGGAGCAATGAGGGACAGGATTCTGTCCACTCTGGAAAATCCCCTCTCACATGGGAGGGGCGCAGGGTTTTTGAAGAGCAGAGCTCTGCAGTGGATGCCATCTCCCTGGGAGAAGCCTGCTGCTTAGACATGATAAAATTCATCCTCTCTCAAGTAACAAAACTATAGGAAAACCTCATCAGTATGCCAGCTTTTATGAGTTTTGATTTTAAACAGTGCACTGACAAGTTAGAGGCATGTGACTGCCATAATACTAAAACATGAATTAGTTTTTTTTCTCCTTCTCTCTCAATTTCAGCCCTGAGAGCTCTGTGTGAGCCTGGTGGGTGGCTGGATACACTCTGAGGATAACCTTGTTTCGTTGAGTGACTCTTTCAATAACCACTTCTGCATATGGGATGTCCACAGACAGAGGAGGCAGGTGGCTGATTAGAATTAATTACTTTAGGATTCAGAATCTGTCATGTTCAAGTTCCTGTCACTGAAACCAAAAGAAACATAAACCAGAGGCTAAAGTGGTATTATTTCTTTCCAGTTGCATCCTGAATCTGGACTCAGAACCAATGCTGTTACTGCTTTTCCCCTCTTCCAAGGAGTGCCACAAAATCTTGTTTGGTTTATCAGTTACTAGGATCCTTGAAACATGTCATTATAGTGCTTTGGGTTTTTTTAACAAGTATAATCTTTTTCCAGTTTATATTTTGTGAAAAACAGATTGAGAGTTTCCAGAACTAAGTTAGTGGAAAACTTTTCCTGATTTGAAGTGAAGAGGTTGTAAATACATTGATGGTATAGAAGCAGAAGAATTTCTTGTAGGGCCATGGATGGTTCAGTTTTGATTGCTGAATTTGGGAAAGGGTGAAGATAAACAGGACCAGAAAGTGGGGGGACAGGGAGGGGAAGAAGTGCTCTGACTTCTGAAGTTTTATCCTAGATTTGAGAAATAAATACACTAATAAGTCCTGACAAGTCAGGATTTTCTAAAGCAAAAACATTTAGGAAAATCCAATATAGTTCAGTGTGTAACAGCATAAACTCTTCATCCTCTGACATTTTTGTTTGTTTTAATAATACTCAAATTTGCACAAAAGTGGAATATTTTCTTTCTTTGTACTTCAGTTAATCCTCAGCATAATATTTATCCCATTTGTGTTTGGTAAGTGGTTGTGTAAATTTGCATATTGCATAAGTTTGGAACTTCAGAAGGAGTATAGGGACTCAAAAGAAAAAATTGAAACACGATCCTAATTTTTATTTAAATGCTTGAATTAATCAAAATTGAAGAAAGGAACGGGGAGACTGAGGACTTCAGATTTTTTTTCCTTTTCTCACAAAGAAGGTGTTGTGTACCTGGACTTCAGCAAGGCCTTTGACACTGTCTCCCACAGCATTCCCTGGAGAAGCTGCAGCCCAGGCTTGGACAGGAGCACTCTGTGCTGGGTTAGGAAGTGGCTGGAGACCAGGCCCAGAGAGTGGTGGTGAGTGGGGCTGCAGCCAGCTGGGGGCCAGTGACCCCAGTGGTGTCCCTCAGGGGTCTGTGCTGGGGCCAGGTCTGTTCAATATTTTTATTGATGACATGGATGAGGGTATTGAATCTTTCATTAGTAAATTTGCAAACACTAAGCTGGGAATGTGTGTCTATGTGTTGGAAGGGAGGAGGGCTCTGCAGAGAGGCTTAGAATAGTTGGATGGATGGGCAGGGTCAAATGAGATGAAATGTAATAGGTCCAAGTGCTGGGTCCTGCATTTTGGCCACAACAACCCCCTGCAGTGCTACAGGCTGGGGACGGTGTGGCTGGACAGTGCCCAGGCAGAAAGGGACCTGGGGGTGCTGGTGACAGCAGCTGGACATGAGCCAGCAGAGTGCTCTGGTGGCCCAGAAGGCCAGTGACCCCTGGCCTGGATCAGGAATAGTGTGGCCAGCAGGAGCAGGGAGGTCATCCTTCCCCTGTGCTCGGCACTGGTGAGGCCACACCTGGAGTGCTGTGTCCAGTTCTGGCCCCTCTGTTCAGGAAGGACATTGAGACACTTGAGCACATCCAGAGGAGCCAGCAAGGCTGGTGAGGGGTTTGGAACTCAAACCCTGTGAGGAATGACTGAGGGAGCTGGGATTGTTTAGCCTGGAGAAAAGGAGACTCAGAGTTGACCTCATCACTCTCAACAACCTCCTGAGAGGTGGCTGTGCTCTGGAGGGCATCCATCTCTTCTGCCAGGAAACAGCTGGCAGAACGAGAGGACACAGCCTTAAGCTGCACCAAGGGAAGTTTAGGCTGGACATCAGGAGAAAATTCTTCACTGAAAGAGTGAGTGTGTGCTGGAATCGTCTGCCCAGGGAGGTGTCCACCAACCCTGGACATGTTTAAAAGAAGCCTGGACTCAGTGCCATGGTTCAGTTGATGAGGAGGTGTTAGGTCACAGGTTGGACTTGATAATCTCAAAGGTCTTTTCCAACCTAGTTCATTCTGTGAATATAACCTGTATTCTTGTATATACACACAGACAGAAGTTTTGGGTTGCTTTCTACCTCCTTAAATCACATTTTCTTCTTTTCTCTTGTTATGCAAATAGGAATGGGAAAAGCATTTAGCCTGCAATAGGCACTGTGTAAGCATCTTGATTTCAGTCCCAGAGCACTCTTTATAGATAAAATGTACAAAATTAGGAGTAGTATTACATACTGGAGTGTATCAAACAGAGTCAAGTAATAATGCTCCAAATTGAATTAAGTCACTGATGTTTTGATATTAAGTAATTTTTGTATGACTGGTAACTTTGTTCAGTGCCCTTCTTTTTCTTTCTGCATGACATTTTGCAAATAAAACTGTGGAGATCTAATTATACAGCAGTTATAATAAAATACCAGTCTGCGTGCAATTTTTTATACCAACTTTAATCAGAAGCCACACAATGAAAAGTTTCAGATCCCTAAGAAAGGCAAATCCTTCCAAGGATGGGTTACACTTGGGAACTCTCAACTGTGTTGGTGGTTTTGACATCAGTAACACTTCTGTAGAAAAAAAAAATAAAAAGAAAACAAAAAGAAATTGACTTTTAAAGGAAATTACAAGGACTTGTGGCCCTTTTAGCAGTTAGAGGAACCCTGTCAAGGCCTCTTAGCTCCTAAATATTTGTGAAACATCTGTCCAGAACACTGTATAGAAATATGGCTGAAAAGAGGGGTGGAACAAGTATCCAAAAGATTTTTTAAAGATATGGAGAAGAAATACTTAAAATGATACCATAATGCAGAACTCACTGTTTGTTTTTTCTTTTTTGGAGGGGATGTAAGAGAAGCCAGTTCTTCTATATGTTGTCAAGCTGCATAAAAATAGACTTTCAAGTGTATTTGACCTGAATCACAAGTTTTAGTGTTTGTGTAGGCCTCTAAATTGCAGCAGTAATCTTTGAACTGCCTTCAGATGTTCTGAGTGGTGTGGGTCAGAGAGGCAGACATGGCACTACAGGGAAATTTTTGTCTGCTTTCCAGAGGGCAATGCAGGGCCAGAAAGTACCTAGAAAACCTTTAAGACACAGATGTACTGTCAAACTGGAACAGAACCTGTCATTTTGATTGGGAGCTGGCTTTATTTAAAATGACAATTTATGTTTTTGAGCCTTAGCCTTGTTCAATTTCAAGCAGAGAAGCTCTGAGCCCCTCGGAAAGCGAGGCTGAGATGGAAACACCGACAGCCCCTGAATGGCAGCGGCACTGCTGAGCTGTGCAGCAGTAACGTGCCAGCCTGGGCTGTCAGCTTTAATGCCACCAAACTCTACCTGGCAGGGACAGCAGAGCTGCATGAGTGTCCTGGCTGGCAGCCACAGCTCTCCTCAGGGGAAGAGGCTGGGATGCCCAAAGATAACTGCAGGCAGACTGATGGGGATGCTCACCAAGCTGCAGCACAGCACTTTGCTCCTCAGCGAGCCAGCAGCTTGTCAAACCTGGAAACTGAAATAGAGCACTGGCAATAAACAGCTGTTATTAAATACCCTGTGCCCTACTGCAGCAAAGAGCTGCAGATCCAGGGCTGCAGGGAAGTGTTCTCAGCCTTTTGTTTCCTGGCCCTGCAGAGAGAAGTTTAGGGAGGCCTCAAGGCCCTTCTGTTCTGCTGACCCAAACACTGAGGCAGCTGCACTGTGCTTCCAGAAGTGACTGAATGCTGGGGTTTGCTGCACAAAGTTGTCTTAAATATCCTGTGGGAAAACAAAATGCAGAGCTTAACTCTTTGGCCCCTCTCATCTGGCTGGTGACACATAACTTCAGTGCAAAGTGAGCGGGGACCTCTGTGCATCAGGCGTGGGGAAGCTGCCACACATTCAGCTGATGGAGCTGTGTTTTAGCAGCAGTGTTTTAGCAGATGATAGGAAATTGCTTAACCATGTGAGCAGCAGCCTCAGCAGAGGTGATTGTTCCAGGGAATAGTGATGTGTTTCAAGAATTGTGTCATAGAAAATGATTCATGTTTCCTAATGACCCTACTCTCATGGAGGATTTGCAAGAAGATCTTTAATACTAGCAGTGTTGAAAAGTACTAGTATTTAACTCTTTTTTTTCTCCCCCATTTATTTTATTCTTGTTACTTTAAAAAGTTCATTAACACCATATTTTTCCTTTCATATTTGAGACAGGATTAGCCATTGTTCAGGCAGTCCAGAAAAAACTGTATGTGAGGGAAAATATTTCATATACAAGTACAGTATTGCTTTCCTCTTCAGCATTTGTACACCTGTACACACTGAAATGAAAAATTGTTAAAATAAAAAAGTGAAACAGGTTATATGGTCATACTGGGGCTTTTCAAAGGTGTGTTCTTACATAAGCCACACACTTGACCTCTCTTGTGCCTTTAAATCCAATAAGTACAAGAAGAAAGAACAAAACTTTTTTTTTACTGCTTCAACAAAATTATGGTCTACATGAACATCCTTGTAATGTGGGAGAAATAATCTTTACAACAATAGTTTTATTTCATCTTAACATTGCATACAAAAGAAGTATATACCTAGTGTGTGGTTACTCATTAGTTCATGATTTAAATGCATGTTCCATAATGATGTCCTTTGGGGATCCAACAGGTTTCAGCCTGTTTCCTTTTTCCTTTTCAAAATTCTGTATGTTCCTCGAGATTCTCTGAATCACTGTTGAGCTTCTTTTGGTACTTGCATATAAACCACTATCCCAGTAGTAAGCTGTGCTCATCATATTCTCTTTAGAACTTATTCCTGCCCCAGGAAATGTGATTAACCAGAACAGGTTGGGTAACTGACCCTGCTGCTGCCATTTAGCTACAAGGAGGCTGTGCTTTACATTTTGCAGTTACAAAGGATCTTGTGGCAGCCTGTCCATTTAGTTTGTTACTCATTATCAGTAATTCCTTGTTGTCACAAAGAAATATCTGTGCTTTAGGAGTTTGGCACTGAATAGCTTATTTTAATGAGGTTATTAAACCTATCTTGGCTTTATCTGCATCTGGCAATTCCTTTTTCTGCTACGTATTAGGAAAACATTCTCAGTCTATTTATTATTGATATTAATTTTTAATGTTCACTTTAATATGTGCTGGGTAATGTTATGAACTGTTTCTGTAACCTAAAGAATTTCTTACAGGGTGTTTCAGCAATACTCTGCTGCTTGCATGTGGGCTCCTGGTCTGGTTCTGCCCCCGAGCCCCTCTCCTGCAGTGTGTGCAGAGCCCTGGGAGCTGCAGGGTGGAGTGATGAGCTGTCACTGCTGGGCTGGAGTCAGCCTGACACAGAGAAAACGAGGGGTCATGAGCACTTTAACAGCTCAGGTGTGTGGAGCCAGGGAGAAGGAGGCAAAACACACTAAGTGCAGGTCATGGAGTTGGATTCAGGAAGGGGATTTGTGTGTATGGGAAAACAAGGCCCATGTTTGCACTGAAATTTGATGAAAAATTAATTTCTGTTTTTCAGTTTTCCTCAGTGAGTAAGCATTTCCCAGAGATGTTTTGTGGTGGTTTCCTGTGGGGTGAACAAATACAGTAGTCCATGTGCTCTCAGAGCAGGCTTCTGTTTGTTAATCTCTGTGTTCAAAGGCTGTAATCTTTAAAAGTGAGGAATGTACTGATTTTTCTGCATTCATTAGAATACTCTCAGATCCAAATCCTGTATCACTTTTTTTGTCATTGATGTGTTATTTATTCTATTTAATTTTGACACAATGAACTAGCTGAGGTGCTACATGAAAGCCCATCTCTTTTCCATTTGCTCAAAAAATAAGAGAATTAGCTGTTGAATATTTCTCCTAGTACACAGAGCCCTTTTAATTCCATTAACAATGCATGATTATGGAAGTAAAATGGCACAGCCAGTGACTCCTGGTTGTAGATAAAAATAGATCAAGAAAATAGTTCTTCTGATGTATTGAAGCAGAAGAACCTGCTCCAATAAAGTTTTCTTCCAAATAATGGAGCCTGAATTTTGCCACAGGTCCCAAGACTTAGGGGGCCCAGCTGCCAAAAGTCCAACTTTTCCTTTAATAATCAAGCCTGCATCAATAATAACCTCCAACAGAGTGCTCAGAGATCCATGACTCTGCTAATGTGTTATGAAAATGAAGTGGACTCTTCTAAACAGAATACAGGTGTTCATCCAGAGTGCTGTCAGACTTGGTTATTGAGGGATAATGGGCTTCCCAATGAAAATGACAGTGGCACAAGGACCATGTTTCCATTTTTATTCCAGCTGTCATGGAAAGCCCCATGGAAAGGCTGCAAATCAGTTAAGATGGCGATTGGGATTGAGATTTTCCAGGGCCAGAGTCCACCAGTGCAATAAATGTCATGTCTTCATTAATAAATATCAAATTCTTCTTATGTAACCCTGAAAATCCATTCAATTCACAAATGGAAATCTGAATTTGCATCAGGTATAACCAGGGTGAGCCACGTTTGATCCCCTGAAAAGGAAAGCATGATTATAGGCTGCATTGCTCGTACTAGTGAGAATCCCTTGAGTGAGGAGGAGGTGTAGGGTCGGGTTTGATGTCAGGAAAAGAAAGAATTTGTGCACTGCATAAAAGTGAAGCAGGACCCATTATCCATGCTCCAGGCACAGAGAGCAGTGCAAGTCCAACACACAGAGATGAAGGGATGCCTAATAACAAGCCAAAAATGCCCAGTGTTTGCCAGCAGTCCCTAATCAGCGCTGTGGATGTGATTGACCATTCTGTAGGGAGTTAATTTCTCACTGATCGTCCCTCTTCCGTTTCTGGGCCAAAATCTTACAAACAGCAAGATAAAGGCCATTTTAAGGCCACTGGAATTTCAGAGCAAGGGACTAAAATAGGACACAATTCCACTTCTTTCTCCTCTCTAAAAGATGAAGACTGTGAAATTTTTGAGACCTGTGTGCACTTTTCATGTGCTTGTGTTCAAAGTGTACCCATGCCTCCATCTCTGCAGGTGTCAAATTCTCTTTATTTTGAGTTGGCTCGAAAATAATTTCAGAAATGACACCCTTCTATTCCATCTTCCTAATTTTTTCTCAGCTCCTACCTTAGGAACTTGAAATAGCAGCAAGACTGGTAAAAAGAGTTGAAAACTTTTCTTTCTGATGCTATCCGATATATATTATATCTCATTTTGACTCCATCAAAATTAATATGGTGTGTAACTTTATTGGTAGCCATAAAAGAACTCAAATGAGTTAAATACAACAAACATTGACCATTAAGAGATTACAATGTCTGGTAGACTCAACATTCAGTACCTCTAAGCAAAATTGCTGCTCCTATCTCGTGCACTGAAAAATGTTTCAATGATTATCTGTAGTGTAATTCAGGGTTGACTTCCCTCCCTTCCCCCCACTTTCTGTTGCCTTTGTAGTTGGACAAGTCATCAAATGGAAGAATAGAAATGGCCAACATAATGGCTGCAGAGAGGGACAAAACTGCTGTGACGTTAACCACTTGTGTAAAAAAGAAATCCTGCTGGTAAACTTCAAGTTCCTTTCTCACTGACTCCCTCTGTGCTGTATTTTTTTTCCATTCTTATTTTAGGTTAGCCTAAAGATGGCTGTGATTAAAAATGTTTTAAAGTTAATTGCACAGAATGCATACGATTCATAAATATACACTTACCCCTTCAAACGAGGTTCACTTGCCATATGCCTGCTGCTTTAGAGATGAAGTGCTATTTCCTCCATTGAATATCTCTGTGTTTGGTGACCTCAGCAGACTGTTAAAGTGCTGCTAAAATTCACTTATCTATGAACAAGCAAAGGGGAAGTGATTCAAAAGTAAATTTTGCAAGATAGAATTTGTCTTCATAAGCTGAATTTTATTCTTTATATAAATCGTTTCATTCATACACTGCAGAATAGGTTTTTATAAAATGAATTTAAGAGTTGGTTTATTTACACAGATAAGACAATATCTAAAGATATAAAAATTGACAAAATAGTACAGATATAATATAAACATATGGACGTTGCATTATAATTATAAAGCAAAATCTATAAAAAAATAAGGTGATATATTTCTATATTATTATTGTGCAGCCTTGGAAGTATTTTAATGCTCTTTTTTTCATAGGGTAAAAATGACTGCTTGATATGCTAGAAGTTAAATCTATGGAAAATATTCTCTTCATTCTGTATAAAATTACAATGAGTTGTGTTTGTGTCTCAGGGGGGCCTGGCAGCTTGGTGATGCTCTGCATCTGATGGTGGGACACATGAAAGTCTTAATTTATGTGAAATGTGAAGGTTTTTCTGTGCAGTATATATCTTTTTATGGCACAGAATACCTTGGAGGAGTATCTGTGGCTCCACAGTTCACTTCTGGATGTTTAATAACAGCAAACAATAAAATTTATTTAGTGATGGTGAAACAGAGGAACAGAAATTCCTGAGAGGGCTGAGTTCTGATACATTTACTCAGCTGAAGTTGCAGGAAATAAGTAGCAATGAAATATGAGTAAAAATATTATGGCTAAACAAACGTGCGAATCGTTTCAATCTCTGAATCTCTGACTTTCTTTGGGCTATTGAGAGAAGCTTCAAATCCCAAAAGATCTTAGATTTCAGATGAAAATGGATTATCAAGGTGCAATTGTTATGAATAGTTGCTATGGAAAAAACCAAGCAGTGTCTTCCAGTTATTTTTCTGAACAACTTTCATATTTGGTCCTTGAGCTGCTGGAAATTTTCCTGAGAGATGAGCACATGGCACAGCACAGAGCTGTGCTGGATATTCCCAACACAGAAATCCCCACTGCTGCTGCAGGCTCTGCACAGCCCCTGCTCTGTGCTGGGCTCCACGTGCAGTCCAGATTTCTGCCCTTTGCACACACCCAGCTTGCTTTAAAAAGTGTGCATTTTATTGCTTATTTGATAGCTGATGTTTAGAACTTAATAGGCTTTCTCTGTGTCTCATATAACCCAGCTGGGTTCAGAAATATTTAGTGTGATGGTCAGGAAGCGAATTTCTACATGAAAATTCTCCCATGGAGAGTAATGGAATTGTGATTATCCAAAAAGCAAGAATTCTGTCAAGTAAAAAAGTTTGTAATAAGATTTGGGTTCTTTGAACTGCAACAAGTAGGGCATTTGAAAATATTTCATGAAAAATGAGGAATATTGCAAAGGAGTTAGTAACTGTGAGGTAGAGATAATGAATGTTGGATGATTTACACGCTGTGGGACCAGAGACTGATGGGGTGACATGGATTTAGTGGCTGGACACTTACCCAGGATCTGGAACATCTGAACTTGCATCCTGCCTTCGTATTTCTTGACTAGCAATTCCCTCCCTGAGCTGGAAATTGATTTCTGAAAGCAGCTTCTTCCTGAGGATGAGAAGTTGCTGTAATAAAGTTCTGGTTTTGCTATTAGCATTTGGTAATTGAGGAAAAAGTGTTTAATTGCATCTGCTCTGATGTGAACACAGGGAAATCTTTTAGGAAAAAAACAAACCACAATCAATCAAAAGTCTTTCAGCAATTAGTCCAAGTAGGAAACTGGAGATGTGAATGAGTCTCAGCTTTCAAAGAAATTGTCATGTGAGGCTTTCAAGTGTCTTACTGAAGGCTTTCTCTCCTATATTACCTGTGTAATTTGAGGCCTTTATTCTCTGTGGGTTTTCGGTCAAGAATTTTCATAAAATTTGTCTATGATCTTTCATGCAGATAAATATGAATGCATAGTTTTTGTTTTAAAGTAACATAAAAAAATAAAGGATTAAGAAAAAAAAGAGCATGCATACTCAGAAAAACAGACCTCCTAAACTCTCACTCATCCTATGCAATAAAATAAAACTCCTACCTCGGGCTGCTGGAAGGAGTGAAGAAATGACAGCCTTTTTTATTATCATCACTTTATGTATTCTGTTCAAAGTTAAAATTGCTGGTGAGTGTCAATTCTGAATAATTAATGAAATACACATTTTCCTTAATATTTGCACTGTATCCTTAGCAAAAATTATTGGGATGCCAAAAATACAGTTGGCTATGTTTGTGTTGAGCAACATAATTTAATTTGTCTTTGGTGCTGCCCTGGTCATCAGGACCATTTTGGAAGATATATCTCACACCTTCTTTCTTGCAGTGGTGAGTCTAAATTTGGACTTGATTTGCAAGGCTGTCTGCAAGGGCCCCAGCACTGATACCCAGGCAGGATTTGGTGGTGGTGTCATTTTTCATAAATTATTTTTATTTTTTTGAATCTGCCCAGGTGTTATTGCTAGGGAGCCAAAAGCAAGCATGCTCATAATCTTTGATTTTTCATATCTGGGCTGGGGAGAAAGGCAGAATATCTAAATGGGGATTAAAAAAAATCTACTGTGGAAAAAGTGAGTTGTCTAATTCCTTATTAAAGGATGGAAAGAGAGGGCTGCTGCCTCACCCCTGGCTCATGAGCAGCTCTGCTGAGGAGGCAGCCCAGGGCAGCCAGGCCACCTGCCCGAGAGCCTGGAAGGAATCGGGTCAGCACAGAGATATTTCTGGTGCTGCTTCCCATAATTTCCCTGTAGAGAATTGTTTCACTCAAATCATTGTTACAGGCACAGATGAATGGAAAATTTAAAGGACATAAATGTGTCAAATCTGTGGTTGCTGATTTCACCCAGTTGAGCTGAAGCACTGTTGGTTCTCCATTGCCTTTGTTTCACTTGAGATGAATGTGGACAGTCAGCTGAAAGAGGAGATACTCCAAATCATGCTGAGGGTTAATCTCTTACAACCCAAAGAAATTTCCTAAGCTGACCCTCATCTGTGCTTTTGGAAATAAAGGAATCATTTGGCCAACGCTCTCTCCATTTGCAATTAAGCGTGCTGGCAGCTCTCCAGTGGGAGCTCTGTGGGCAGGAATATTTAGCAGCACAGAGGATATAATTTCCATACACTGACCCAGGCTGTTGCCAGATGGAGTAGAGGGCTGTGGAATGAAAGTAAATCTACAAATATTTTTGTGAGCAAAGGAAACCACTTTGATTTTGGGCAGGAGTGTGATACTGAGATAAGGAAAGAAACACAGATTTCTTCATTATTTTCAGGGGATTCCTACCCTTTTGTTTTCATTTGTCTTGTTTGTTTTCATCTTATCTTGAAAAAGAGACTACAAAGCTTCTTGTAAACTCTATTATCTTTCACTTTGTGCCAAACTGTGAAGTGACATGCAGCAGTACTGCTGGAGCTGGGAGCGCTGCTCTGAGCCCAGGAACTGGGGGAAGACTTGGGGGAAATTGCAGGTCTTGACAGATTTTGCTGGAAATTCTGTCAGGCTCTGGTTCCAGTGATGCTGCTGGGCAGAGGGGCTGCCAGACTGGCACACCCAGGCTGCTCCTGCCTTTGTTTCTTGCTCTCCCTCTCATGCCAGGCTCCAGCAGGCTCCTTGCTGCAATGGGCTGGTTCGTGGTCAGGGAGGCGAAGACTTTTCCTCCCATGATTCAGCTTCTCCATTCTCCTGTAAATGAGCCTCATGCCATGGGTGTAATGTTGACAGATGACATTTGGCTTTGATTATTTGTGTTTGCAATATTTTGGAGCCTGGATTTGATGGCATAGGTTTGAAAAATAATGAAGACTTCAAAATAATGAGACCTCAGCATTTGGCTGCTCACACCATGTGAGGGCTGGGGAGGGAGGGTGGCCCTTGGGCTGTGCAGGCTGCAGGGGGGGATGGCAACAAACTAGATGGGGGGTTCTTTTAGAAATGGGTTTTGTTGCTAAAACTAAAATAACTTTAGACAGATCTTGGTTGCAAAAAGATTACTACATTTCTGTTTGAAGTAATTGTTTTTTAAAACTAATTAATCATCCACTCAGGGATTTTTGGGGATGCTTAAGAATTTTCTGGTTTGAGCAGACTTTTCCTTGTCCAGTTTTAAAAGAATCATTCTCTTCTAACTACCTTATAGAAGCTGTTTTTAAAGCTGTAAGTCAGAGTCCATAGTATGCATTACCTTCTTACTACAAGTTTCATCTGTGCATTTGTACTTTTGTAAGGTCACCAGGCCTTGATCTTTTTTCTGCTAAGCACTGTCTCCTTGCAATAATGAGTGTCTTGCTGTAAGAGGATTTCAGCTGGACAGATGTACCTTAATGTCTTGCAGCAGGATTTACTGTTTTATAAGACTGATTCTGGATTATTGTGTTCATGGTTGGAATGTGGCAAATACTCAGGTTAAAGGAGCAGTGCTTGTGGCAAGGAAACTTGGACCTGTACAAATGCAGAGATCCTTGTGCTACAAACAAAATATTTTAATTAAATTCAGCTCTACAAGTAACTGTTATACTCAAACTAGCCTATGCTGTACTTCAGAAATAACAAATTTCCAGCAGGCTGGCTGAATCCTATTGTGCAGGAGCATAACTCTGATATTGTTCTAATTAGGTGTTTTATTTGAAACTCCTAGTAATTGTTCAGTTTCTGAAGTTACCACTGTGCAAATGGCTTTCCAGTGCACATTGTGGAGAAAAATCCTTTTGGCCAGGTGAAAGCTCCAACCTGTGATTTCCATACATAATTTCATGAACAGGCCATCTGTTGGCTATAGATGCTTTTTGGAAGGTGTTAAGGCAGTTCCAGTTGCCCAAGATCCTGGAGTGCAGAAAATCTCCCTGGAAGGTTTCAAGTGCCCCTCAGGGCAGACCTGGGGGATGCCCTGGTCCCTGCCCTGCCCTGTAGGATGTGGCAGTCAATAGTCAGGTAAGGAGTGGTGATTACACTTCATAGAATTCCTGTCTATAAATTATTTTAGCCACATAGAGAATTATAAACCTGTAAGTGTACAGAGGGCAAATATTCAGAAAATTTATAGAAACAGGCTTATTCCTTATTCTTTTGGGAGTTTCACATGTTGGCTAAACAGAATCCCTTTCACTACCATCAAATCTTCTTGCCTGAATTTCTATATTATGGGGGTTTTAACTTAGTAGAATCACCCTGGTTGGGATTGAGCCCTACATGATGTAGCTGCTCTTTAGAAGCTTCCTCAATGTCTCATTCACACCTTTGGTTGTTCTATCTCAGCCTTTGGCTGTGGTTTCATTGCTGTCCTTGTGCATCTCCTGGAAGAGCTGCCTTTTGCTTTAACGCTCAGCATTTCAGCAAAATTGTGCTTTTGTTGGAAAATTAAGCACAGAGGGTGTGGGAAAAAGCAACACCTAGTTTTCTGTTTCATTGTGTAAATGCTTACCTTCCTTCTCCCCAGCACATATATCTGGGGGAGGTTGATTAATTTTATTTTTTTGAGTAACCACTTGACACTTTTACATGGGAAAAGGTTGGCACTGGTGTTGAACATTGAAGTTGAGTATAAACCTTTTGTTCTTGGTTCTCAAAGGCTCCTTCCTAACTCCTGTAACATTCTTATGCTTTTTCAAATGTGCTTGTCTGAAGTAGTGCTGCAAATTAATTTCCTTATCTAATTCTTTTTTATTTCCTTCTGAATGCTATTGGGGAATAAAATCAAATGTATACAATGTGCACCAAATGGGATTGTCTCTTCCTTTAAGGTCTAGTTATTGTAGACATTTGCTCTTGCTGCGCAGAAAAATAATGTTAACAGCTGCTTAATCTAGTTAGAAATGCATCTTGCTGTGTATTAAAAATTACTTCCACTTATCTTTTCTAGTGGTATAATTTGTAAAATCACATTTAAAAAACTGAAACAGCATAAATGTAACCTTGTTCAATCTTTTTATGTGTTAACATACAGAGGGTGAACATTTAAAAGGCCTTTGAGCATATGACAATTAAAATAGACACCTAAGAAATATCCACCTGCTAGGCACTAGAGTACTCCTAGAAATCTTGCCCAAAAGGCTTGTAGTGGTGCTAGATTATTTCAGTGCTAAAAAAAAAAAAAAAAAAAAAAAAAAAAGAAATAATTCTGCTTCTTTTCAAATGGGATTTACTATTTCTGGAAACTATGTTCAGACTGAGGACCCACCCTTTATAAATTAATGCAGCACAGAAGAGTAATTAAATTTGGTAATCTCATTAAAGCTTTTAATGGAATTGATCATTTCAGGGAGTTTTTCTGGTTATTGGGATTTCTGAACAAAAGAGTCACTATTGGATTATTACTGCTCTTTCCCAGGAGCAGTTTGTTTTCAGCTGCCAGGCAAGACAGTCATTCTGGAAGCTCAGTTTGTTTCTGCTGAGGATGGGACCAGCATGCACTTCCCCCAGGAGATGAGAATCTCAGTTGAAGTGTTCTCCCCCACACTGATAGCCACTAGTTTTTATCTAAAGCTGGTTACAAACTTAGATCTATTTTGAAAATGCTTGTTCATTAAAGCAAAAAGGTAAAGCAGTCAATCTTTTTGCACATATATTTAGTAACATACACACTATTTGTTCAAATCTACCTGATTTGATTCTTCACTAAGGAATCCCTTCAAGGTTTCAGCAGTATATAGTTACTGTGAAATAAATACTTATTCCTTTTTTTCCACTTAGAAACTGTTAAAATTGTGCTAGTGCAATATAATGAAACTGCAATGTATCTATAAAATTGCTTTACAGAGTACTTTTAAAAACTTTTTCTTACTAAAAATACTTCTGTATTTTTACAGAACTTTGCTCATCGTTTTTATGTTTAAAACAAAACAATATAAAAAGGCAAGAATAATCCTGAGCAATTCTGTTTATTATATATATATATTTAGTAAATCCTACACTGTGGATGCATGTCTTTTCATTATTTGTGTATGCATATATATATATGTTTAAACCTATATAACCTTGCTTTGATGGCCCCCTTCTCCATGACATTTGTGTCTTTTCCTCAGTCTTTTCCCACCTGAGAAATTCCACTAATTAATCTCTTTCTACATATCCTTCTGTACCTTTCCTGCTCAGTGATATCTGTCCCTGAGATAATCTGTACAGATGTGAGAGGCAAGAACAGCATTGTCTGTTGAATGTTGATGGTAGATGTAAAGGAAGTGAGAATACAGTATAAATCCTTGCTGTAGGAGGTAGAAATAAGATTTTTGGACGTGTGGCCAATTTTCCTGCCATCCTGTACATTTTTGGTCAATCTCCAGGTCAGAATCAGCACAGTGAGTTTGCTTCCTGCATAGGACTAGAACAGTGGACCAGGTTAATAGAACAGCACAGCAGGGAGAGGCACTTTCCATGCCTGGAGCAGCCCTGCTCTCAGCTGCAGACAAACAATCCTGGGCCATGCTGGCTGCACATCCCTGCTCTCCTTCATCCTCATCCCAGCTGCTGTGCTGGGGCAGGAGCCAGGCTCTGCAGGCAGCAATGCCACCTCAGACACAGAACAAAGTTTGTTCTCAGGTATTAATTCCGTCCCAGCCTCTCTTGAGAAAGCAGATATAATGGTGGGCTCTGTGTAATTACAGCGATTTTCAGCAATATTTACCGTTTTTATAGAGAAATGTACTGTGAGAACTTTTATTGACATAAAATGGCAATTAATGTCAGGCAAGTTTTTCAATTGTTCCTTGCATTTAAAGTGCATCTCCAGGAATAAATGTTGTGGTGTTGCTTCAGACCTCTGTGAATATTTTTTGTTATAGATACCATTTCTTTTACTTTCACTGCTGAAAGATTTATTGTAAAAATCTTACGAAAAGATTGATAGATCCCATTTCAGAACCACCTGAAGGGGACTCGAGCAGTTGATTTGCAGGCACCAACTTCCAGGCTCTTTGTAAAATCAAAGGAGTGGGGAAAACCAAAGCAGGAAGGACAGAAGGTTCCTGCAGGTATTCAGCTCTTTCTGTGCTGTGACTGCCAATCCTCTCAAGCTTCATGCAGGAGACAATCAGATTCCAATGCGAATCCTGACTGTCCTCCTTTGATGTTCAGTGCCTGGGGGCAGAGGAGAAAGCTCAGCTCCTGCCCCGTGGAGATTGCTCAGTGTGCAGAGCAAAGGAGCTGCAGTGGGCACTCATTTTCCTCCTGTTAAAACACAGAAACACAATCTGAGAGATGCATCGTGGTGATTCCACCTGGGCTTCCACGGGAAGAGCTCCCTGGCTTATCTAAAATTCACTGCAGTCAGGGATAGCAAGAGGACAAGATGCCTCTGACTGCAGTGCAAGGAGGGTGCTGGCTGAAATTGCCCAAGTGAATCCACAGCACTGGGTCTGAACATTTCCTTGTTAAGAGAGAGTCAGTTTTAACATCATGGGAATCTGCTTAACCACTTCTCTACTATCTCAAAATTCTCAGTAAACTATTTTCAATATCATCACCATGATTAAAGTGATAAAATACTCCAGGAGCAACTAAAATTATATTAATCTTAGCTTTACTAATTATCAGTCTTATTCCTATGAATGAAGAATATAGTCGACTTTGTGTTAATTTCTTTTATCAGGCAATACCATATAGTAGAATGAAAAAGGAAAATAATCCTGATTTGAAAATAAATTAAGCAAAAAGGGAGACAAATTCTTGCAAGGTTTCCCCTGACAGCTGATTTTCATGTGAGTCTGGTGACTTCAGAATATTGAAACATGGAAGGAAGGAGAGCACACTGGTGAGAATTAGCATTCAGTCTCTTATTCTTTGACCCCCGAAAATGCCCAAGGAATAGAGTTTCTGTGTGCCTGAGGAAATACATAATTCTATCACTAATTCCTTTAAGTGAAACAATTTTTTAAATTTCTGGCTTCAGACTGTATTAAAACAGCTGCACTTTCTTGAGGAATGCTGTGGTATAACTGCAGTTTATCATCATACAACAGAATTTCCTTACATGTAAAGCATTCCAATATTACTCTGGAGTACTCTGAGTCTAATGAAGACTTATGTCTCTGTTAAGAAAGGCTTACCAATGTAAAAGTTTGCCAATGAAAGGCTGGGCACTTGGGAAATCAGATAATGGACTTCATTAAGTTTTCTGAGAGGGTCAAACCAAAATATTTATTGTTTGAGGTACCACCACCTCCTCCTACAAATAGGTCCCTCTGATCTGGACTCCTGAGCTGCAGGCTGTGCCTTGCCAGCAGTGTGAAGACAGGCTGGGTAGAGAGGGAATGGTTTAGGTGAAGGTGTCTGTAAATATTTTCATGTACAAGGGACAGATTTAGTGGCAGTATAACACAATACCTGAGAGACTGTTTACTGAGAGGGTATTTACAAGAGCATGAAGTGACAGGACAAGGCACAGGAATGGCTTCAAACTGGAAGAGAGCAGGTTTAGGTTAGAGGTAAGGAAGAAATTCTTGCCTGTGAGGGTGGGGTGGCCCTGGCACAGGTGTCCCAGAGAAGCTGTGGCTGCCCCATCCCTGGAAGTGTTCAAGACCAGGCTGGAGAGAGCTCTGAGTGACCTGGTGTAATGGAAGGTGACCCTGACCATGAGAGAAGGATTGGAAATAAATGATCTTTAAGGTCCCTTCCAATCCAAACCATTCTATGATTATATGACTGCCTAAAAAAAGCTACAGGATTATGCCTTGGCTTGTTCCATTTTGGCTATTCATGCTGTCTGTGAGTGCCTCCCATTTGCCTCCTGAACTTGCTTTTGGCAGGTTTTGTGTGGACTTCTGCAAGAGGAGTCCTCCAGGGGTCCAGCTGGGGGATTCCACTGGGGAAGCACGATGCCATCATTTGTGATTGATCCTGCTTGTGTCTGAGCAAGGACTGGGTGTGCTGGGAGCAGCCTCAAGGTGAGCTGTCAATAGCTCTGTGCATTACTTGGTCAGAGCATTTAGCTGATTGTGAGTCCAGTTCAAACGACAAAGACAATAGGAGCCATTCCTGAACAGCATTAATTAATGAATCAGTGTGGTCACTGTCAGCCTGCCCCAAATGCCTCACACAACATACAGGCACTGACCAGCAGACTCTGGCACACGGGGTTTTACATTAGTGCAATTTATCCTCTGCCTAGAGCCTCAAGTAATTGCATTAGCTTTAATGTAAGGTATTTCCAGATGCTTTTGGACATGGTTGTAAAGTTTGAATATGTAAGCATATGATTGGAGTGAAGTGGTTTTCCAAATGGGTTTAATTTGCATGATGAAATCTGAATTTAGCTGAAATTCCCTGGATTCTTAGTGTCTGAGCATGGAGTCTGAGCTTCAGGAGGGAGTTTTGTCTCTTTGAAATGAAGTTGTCTTTTCAAGGTATTTGATAAAATTAAGACCTTCTTTAATTCTTGAGGTTCTGTTTCCAGTGCTGCAATTCTAAAGCTGATAGATTTGAGGTTCTTTTGTTTGCATTTGAGCAAGTAAATTTTCATAAGAAGTATTTTGTATGATTCTTTTCACCTTATAGTACAAGCAGTACTGATGTCAACTTTTTGGCAGCATTATATAAAAAAGAGGATCATATATATATATTTGATTATAAACTGTCCTAAATATTTTCTGTAGGCTAAATGTTGATTTAAGATTTTCAGACATCTATTTCAAAACAATTACAATAAAAACCTCTTTTATGGCTCTTAACCTATAATATCTTAGCAATATCTTAGCATTATATATCTGAATATAATATCTGAAATATCTTAGCATTTTCAGAAAGAGCTGCAAAAGTTCTCATAGTATCTTGCAGAAACCAGAATAATTTTCAATATTACTTTTAATGAGTATATTTTCATGTAATCTACAGTTGATATAATCAACCATGCTTGCAAAAAAAAGTATTTTCTTGAAATTTAACACCTGAAGTCTTTAAATGGGGATCAGGTGATTCTTCCTTAATACCCTGCTGTAATGAGGATATTTCCAGCATCAGAGAGCACCTGCTCCTCCTGCTAAGGAGTGTGTGCATGTTGGTGTAGCTGGGCTTTTGCAGCCTCTGATCATCACAGTGTCATCCTTGCTCTCAAAAACAACCTGTTGATCTTGAGTGAGACTGTGGGGACCTGTAAAAGTCACACATTTTTCAGGACAAATTAGGATTTGTTACATTTAACAGCTTTTGTTTGTGTGTGTTGATTAAATAGCACATTGTTTTTATGACAAAAATCTCTTTGCATATAGCTTAGAGTAGAAACTTGACATTGTGGCTTTAACAGTGCCAAAATAAATGTCTGGTAAATTAGCACAAATAAATGTTCTTGTGGTTTACTGTCTGTGGGGAAAATTAGTTTTCACTTGAAAACATTGGAGCTAGCAAATTGGGAATATTAATTTATCCCTGCTCATGCTTACAGGCTCTTTATTCTCAGGTGTTTAGCACTTGTGAGTGTTTAAGCTCCCCTGTGATTAAAATGCCAGTCCTGCTTGGCCTCATCATAATTAAGAGTGAGAGTGTCCCCAGTCAGCCCCGTGTGGGTTTTTGAAACCGGGCTGGAGCAGATGCAGCTTTGGTTTGCAGGAGGTGGCTCTGGGTCCCTCCTGGTCACACCTCTGGTTTTTGAGAGTCCCCATGGCCTGTGGGTCAGGGAGGATCCCTTTGGGCCCCCCTAGAACTGTGATGTCCCCTGCACTGGGGCACTGGTGCTGCTGATAAAACCCAGCCTGGTGCTAAGCTTTGCCCTGTGCTGTCACCTCCTTTCTGCCCCCACACCTAATGAATGGTACCAAAGTCAGCAGTACTGCCTCAAGAGCTGAGCTGAAAAACTAAGGCAAGAGCCTCAAACCTCTAGGCCAGGAAGCAGTTTATACATTCACAGCCAGAAATCATAAAGCTCAGGTCACACCGTTACTGAATTTGTCCGAAGCTAAGAGAAAGAAATAAATCTTGGAAGAAGCTGTTAAGGATTAATTTTGAGAAAGGTCAGCTCCTCAACATTTTCTGGATTCCAGAAGTACTTGTTCATTCAGTTGCAATGCTGTTGGCAGTTTAAAATATGGGTTTGGACTTGATGGGGATGGGGGTAATCTATTAATCAGCACTTCATCATCTACAACTGCTTATCTTCTCTTTTCTGTAATTCTTCTTTTTAGTTGGACATCAGCATAGACATGCATTGTCTATGTACTTCATATCATCCATCAGGAGGAATGAATGAAGTACACAGCAATATATCAATTTGACTAAGCTCAATAAAGCAAAAGACAAGCAGAAAATTATTGCAATAATCTTAAATCTTTAATGATAGTGGAGTTAAATATATAAAATTTTCTTTACTCATTACTGTAGTGATAAAGCCCTGCTCTAGTACATAGGCCTAATTTGAAATAGAAAGTTTCTTCTTCTGTTAGGTAAAAATTTCCCTCCCCCAACTTTGTTTTTTTTTAAACTTTTTGGACAAATGGTGTCTGAACTGTTTAAAACTACAGTTCCAATAGATCTTGGCCAATACTTCTTCTGGACTTTATATAAAAAATTAACTGAGCTTTGGAAGGAATTAACTTCACTCCAACTGTGCCTCTTTCCTGTGTGTTTGACAACCAAAAAAACCCAGTATGTTAAGTTTTCAATGAGAGAGATTCAGCTGTTCCAAAGAATGAATGGCACTCATTTTTGTCTTGGTTAAAAATACTTGCAGATGTTTCATTAATAAACTGTAGTGCCCTCCTATGAGAAGAGATAAAATTTGATGGGAATGCAGGAAATGTTCTTGCTGCTATTTGCATGAAAGTTTTCCCAGCTTTGGCAGAACTACAGGAAGCACAGAGCTTATTGGGCTTGGCTGACAAATGTTCTGAGGATCCTGTGGCTGCCTGGGGAGCTCTGCCCCAGCGCTGCAGGGAATGAGCTGAGCTCCCACAGCACACCTGCCCTGGGACTGCAGGTGGGTTACACTGGACCTGAAAGCAAAAACAGAGATGTTCTTCCTGCCCTTGCTGCCATAAGACCAGGGAAAACCAGGGAAGACAGGAGACAGAGGAGAGAAGGATAAAAGTGATGTGAGAATTCCAGTCTGGTGAGGCTGGAGTGGCCTGGAGCTGACAGCTGTGCCAGGACAGAAGGGAAGATAACACTGCAAGACCCTGGGGAGGATGAGGGGAATGGAGGAGGGCTGTGAACAGGAGCATGTGTTAGTGGTGTCTGCCCCACCAGAACTGGGGCAAAACCACCAACTCCTCTGCTGCCAGTGTTAATGAGTTCCCAGGAAATTTACAGGGATTTTCCAAGTTTATATCCCTTTGCTTACTTTATGCAATGCTGTGTATTCAACTTTGCTTATTAAACTTTGGGATGAGCATTAATATAAGGCTGAATCAACAAATATTAGAGGGAACTGAATGAACAGGTTCAGATTAATTTATTGTTTTCCATCATTCCTTTTAGTTTAGGACATCTCTGCAAAGAAATTATATCAAGGTTAAGGTTCTGAGACTCGACTTTGCAAGTTCAGAATTGTTGGAATTACCTGTACAATGATGGATGGGGCTACACAGCAGCAGCACAGTAATGTTTTGGCAGCCCATTTGCCAAATCTTGCAAGAGGACTGACTCAGAACACACACTGCCTCAATCAGTGAGAAACTTTCCAAGTTAAGAGTAATGCATGCAATGAAAAACAAGCTCTTTTGGTGCAGAGGATAGAATATGAAGTCATTGCTTTTAATTAAACTGTTCTGAGTGAAACTGAACTTTGCAACTTCAAAGCATGTGTAATTGATGATTTAGTGCTTTATACATATCACCATAGTCCCAAAAATTCTGGTCACGTTTTAGGTAAGTGGTGGTCATGAAAGCAATTTATGGATTAACATGGATTAAAGGGAGGTTCTTTCAAAGGAGTATTTCAGCAGTAAGAATGATAGGCCTAAATGGCACTTGTTGTAAAGTTTCTAAAAACTGCACTTGCTGCTGTGGACTAGACTTATAATCAAAGCTGATTTAAATTTTACTTAATAACTTTATGTTATAACTTTTCCTTTCTGTGCCCTCTAAATTACTTTGTCTATTCTAGATAAATGGATCTCATCAAGAGTGAAAAGGACATCTTTTGTGAAGCATCAAATCTTTCTTGCTGGAATCTAGATTTATTAACTTCACATTATGAAGTTAATAAATGTTGTCCCTCTCTCCCTTCAGAGGCCTTTAAAGGGAGAATGGACAGAACACTTAAAGGTTTAGGACATTTATGTGTAATGAGGAATCTTTAAAAATGAATTGCATCTTTATCCTAAGGGGCTGACACCCAATGTTTGGGTAAAGCACCTTCTAAAGAGTTTGCTGCTGGTGGTGGTTTTCCTATTTTTTGTTATTTGAAGAAATCCATTTGGGACCTCCTAATCTGTTCTCTCAGACATTCTGTGTGTAGTAAGATATTCAACTGTCTTCAAGCTCCAAATGGAGAATTAATGAACAATTTTAAAGAGCCAATCTAAACATAATTATAGAAAAATGTGTTACTGAGACTGCAGCACATTTGAGTTGTACAGTAACTTTCAGGTATCATTCCCCAGAGGACCATTCTCCCAGCAGTGTCAAAGGATGCAGAGCACCCCAGCAGCCCAGACTCTGTCTGTGTGAAGTACAGGCACACACAGGGGAGACAGAAGAGTGGCACAAACACTGATGTACAGATTTCAGAGGCAGTATCATCCCTTTGTGCTCCTGAAGATGCCTCAGGAAAAACTGGGTGATCTTTTTAAGTGCTGGAGATGTGTGCTGATGACAACTACGATTCCAGCAAAAGACAAGCTTTCAATTATTATTTGTAGTTATTCAACCTGTAGAACACACTTCCTTACATATGCAAGCTATTCTCAAGCACAGCAGATTTTTATTTAGAATGTTTAAGACACACTTCAAATATTTGGACCCAAAAATGAGATTTATTCCTCACAAAGGTGTCAGTATCTATATGAAAAAGCACTCAAAAATCTTGAAATGCCAACACTCTATTTGTAGAAGAGGTACAATTTCAGCTAAAGAAACATACCTTTGATTTGCATGAACAAGAACAATTTTTTTCCTCTGTAAGCTTTCTTTTGAAGAACCCAACCAAAGTACTTGTGACTTTGCCTGAAAGCTATAGTTAGCACTAATTTATCTAAAAGTATGTAACGAAGAATATTTTATCCAGCTGTAAGTATGTGATGATGAATTAGTGGAATATATAGCCATTTGTTATGCTTATAGAGCAGCTCATAGCTGTAATAATCCTGGATCACTTCACTCTTCTCTGTGAATCAGGCAATATTAATATCCATTTTTGTCAATGGAGATTGAGAGACAGAGAGGCAGAGAGCTCTTACCATCTGCTCTTAATGGAGGCTTAACCTCCCATCTCTCTCCACCCATGCAGATAAACTTCTCAGGAAACTTTAGAGGTACTTTATTTTTAAAGTTCACGGATCTCCTAGGACCACGTTGTCACAGATTTGAACTTTTGAACAGAATACCTTTGTTTTGGATCACACCTAGAGGAAAGGCAGAACAAGTGTGCTACAAGGTCTCCCAGATAATTTCCATCATTTCAACCTAAGGGAATCATACAATCACAGAATGGTTTTGATTGGAGGGGACCTTAAAGGTCATCTCCTTCCATCCTCCTTGCCATGGGCACGGGCACCTTCCACTGTCCCAGGTGGCTCAGAGCCCTGTCCAGCCTGGCCTTGGACCCTTACAGGGATGGGGGAGCCACAGATGCTCTGGGCAACCTGTGCCAGGGCCTCAGCACCCTGACAGGGGAGAATCTCTTCCTAACACCTAATCTAGACCTACTCTCTGTCACTTTGAAGTCATTCAAATTGAATTCAGTGACTCTGTGACTGAAACACCCTGGAAGGTGAAGCAGTATGTGTGGAGCTCTGCTGTGGGCATGCCTGTTTGAAGATTTACCTGATTTGGGCTCCTGTCCTGGTTACCCAAGCTGCAAAGCCCAAACTTCAACAATTTTCCTGAAGGTACCTGACAATCCTGTTGTGGAGCAAACCATTTAAATGTCTATCTCCAAGGTCAGTACTCCCCCATTGCCTGTTGATGAGTGGATTAGAAGCTGTCTGAGGCAGTAGGTTGGTGTTTTAACCCTGCCTGACCTCCCCAGGGGAGGGTTGGAGTGTGCCAGCTTCCAGCGTGGTGCCTCTTCCCGGGCGATTTGAGAGCAGAGGAGCAGCGTGAGAGCTGCAGCTGTGCCACTTCCAGCCCTGCTGCCAAGCACTGCCAGGCATTTCCCTCTCCAGCTCTGAGCCCTTATGGACTCAGGAGAGGGATAGGGGAGAATTTTTTCCTCTTCTTGGTTCTCCATATCATTTTATACATATGGAAAAGTATTTATTTCTATGAAAGGAAAAAAACTATCTGCCAAGGCCAGAGGTAATCTCTCCCATCAGTGATTCTTTTTTCTCTCTCTGTAATTTTGTTATTTGGATCCATTTTCTGATAGCGCTGTCTTATCTTTACATTATGAGAACTCCTCATCTTACCACAGTGCCTGCACCCAGTTCAAACCTACCAGGTTTTTATGAGTGCTTTTCTTTCATTTCTGGTATTATTGTTAATGCACTTTTATTAAGAAATCTATACAGCTCACAAAACACCATTTCACAACAAATTCCTGATCTCCATAAAACTCACTCTGTGCATGTTTATCTTCTGGTAATTCAAACTTGCTTACCTTTTCCAACTGTCTGCTTTTTGAATTACCATAATCCTGATTCAAATCTACCTGGTTATCAGTTGACACAAACAGGTTTATTGAAGTGGCTTATTCTCTCTGTCTGACAGATCTCATATTTAGTAATGTGTTTCACTTCTACCTTATTGACCAAAAATTCCTTTTGAGTCACACCTCTTTTTCTTCTAGTTTTTGGACCTTGTTGCTCAAATAATATCACAGTTCATTTTGCATTACAGTATTTATAACCATAATCTCTTATGTTCTAATTTAGTTGTAGGGAATACCCCAAAATTCTCTTCTAAACCAATCAGTATTTTCTGAGTAATAAAGAGGTCTGTCAGTGTAGCTGTAAATGAATTTTCCCTCTCCTGAAGGTTTACAGGACTTTGCTATGAAATTTTCTACTTGCTTTTAAGTATCAAGAAAACACCTACACTTTTTAAGACACACATTTCAGAGCTGGCTTCCCAATCCTCATCACATATTTTGAGAGGCAACTAATGTAGATATCTGAAATATCTACATCATCTGTAACATCTATATTTTATACAGATATGCTGATAAAAATAAAGCCAAAAATGGATCTCACCTGGGCAAAGCTAGAGATAAGAAGCAACTCTTCTGCAGCCATAGTGAACTATGCATTTTTGTTCATCATTCCCAGTGGAGCCTGCTTTTGCTTATTGCACTTATCTATATATTTATGTATTTATTTATTTAATTATATTATATACTTATTGCACTTATCTATTTATTTATGTATTTATTTATTTAATTATATTATATAATTATGTATTGGTGAGATTGGCAGAAAGTGTTCATTTGGGTACATGTGTTTATACAGATAGGTACAAGTCATCTGGTGTGCTACAGTACAGAAAATCAGGGTTAAATAACCTATACTGAATGTTGTTAAGATTTTGATTTTTTAATTTATTTTTTTTTAATGTGAATTATGCCCTGGTGTCCTCAAAACACAAAATATAATGTCCTTGTTGTTACCCTAATTAGAGTTTCAACATGAAACTTAAGGGTCTGATGTCAGTGTAACTCTGGTGCTGTGTTGTAAAGTTGCTGGCATGATGAGGGATCTGGAGAAATGTGCCTTCTACTTAACATCTTGTAGTGATAAACAATTTCCATTCACTATTTTGGGCATCTGCAGGCTTTGGCTGACTCGACAGAGCTCACTTGCATGCCATCCATTAGATGTGGTAATTTGTATTTCTTTCCATGCCCTCTTAATTGATGTAAATTGGTGTGGCTGACAAAGCACCAATAGATCAGATTGTCCTATTCTAAAAGAGCCCCAGTTTGGGTGCTCTAGTGTCACCCAGGGATTAAAGAAGTATTTTTGGGAGTGGTTGTGGTTGTTCCCTATAAATGGACCAAATGGAAGTTAGAAATGTCATTTGAGTTAGCAGGCTGCATTGGCACCAGAACTGAAATAAAGTTTTCAAAAATTAACTTAATTTGGTAATAAGGTCAGTAAACACTAGAGTGAGGATGTTCTGGAGCAACTTCCCATTTAGAGTAGGGGGGACAAGAAACCAAATTACTTCTGAGATAGAGCTTTGTCATTTATGAAGTGTTTGCATTATGTGGTTGCCTGTGACAGCAGGGAATTGTGTTTGATGACCCAGGAGGTCCTTTCCTGTCTTACTTCTTCTGCCTATGCAAGGAAAATAAATAAAGCTTCTTGTGCGCTTCACCGGGTGCAAAATCCTTTCTGTAATAACCCTAGGAACCTAGCTGGAAATAATTAGTAGAATTGCCAGTTATAATCTGAAGATACATAAAGCTGCAGTGACTGAAGGAGCAATGTGCAGAATCTTTTGCTCTCTGGGTTTGGGTGGCTAAATTGTCTCTGATGCACTTCCTTGAAAGGGTAGTTGCTATTAAAGCAATTTGCTTTATGTCCTTTGCTTGCATTTACAGCAGCACATCTGTGGAACCGTGTGTTCCCTCTTCTATTGTGCTGCATCTCTGCATTTTTAGCTGTCCATCCCAAGCTTCTGTGCTGTATATTTAAATAATTGGCAGGAGAAACTGCTGGCATTTACTTAATATCCAGAATTAAGCTGTACAACATTTCCTTCTCTACTAAGAAAGCATGAACTCCCTGCTGTTGCAGCCATCAGTGATTCCTGAGTGACCTTCTGATCCTCAGTTCCTAGATCATCCCGAGGTTACTGGGGCTGCTGCCTGGATTTCTGATCAGGCCAAACAAACAACACTGCTGGAAATCCAAATATGCTCTACAAGGCATCATCGAAATACTAACTACAAATCACAGGTCTGTAGCTGTGCTGCAAATCCTGTGATTCAGCGTGTCAAAAAGCAACTATTAGGCTTCCAGCTTGGGATAAAATAATCACAGGAAAATAGGCGGATCTGTCAAGTTGTTAAAAGATAATGCTGAAATATGCAACAATCTGCTCAGCAATAAGGCTGTCAAAGATGGTAAATATTAGTCTAGAAAATGGGAAAATAGACATTTTTTTTACATCAGTGCTTGTGAAAATAACTTGTATTTGACTTTGCATTTCAATATTTGCATCTTTAACCAGCACTGGAAGGTTAGAGCCAAAAATAAAATATGGAAAAAGAAATTATGTTAAAAAGAAATACAAAATATAAACAAAGGAAAAAAAACCACCAGCGACCCTAAATCCCTGCTGTATGACCTTGCAGAAGAAAAATTCAAAGCAACGGTTTGTATTAAAAAGAAATTTACTTAGGCAAATTCAGTTGTTGTTTAAACAAATCTTTAAGGTTCATTTACAGTACAAAATCCTAATGGCCCTAGAGACCTGAGAAGAAGGAATGAAAAGTTTCAGTTTCTTTCTGCAAAATTGCAAAGTCACCTTTTCCATTATAAATTTCTAGAAGTCTCCCCAGCACACTTGGTTACCTAAAAGATAGCAAAATACACTGGTTTATGATGGTAAAGGGTCACAGGACATTTGGACAATTCCATACTGGAACTGTTCACAGTCTGCAAACACAAACCCTGCCTGTTCCATTTCCTAGGATCACCAAGTACTCCACTGGAAAAATGATGTCTCTGCTTTTGGGGTTGCTGATAATTGATGAATTATTCACAAATGAACACTAATGGTGCTGCATCGCTTTGGAGTGCAAGAAGGTGTTCTCAGTCCACTGCAGGTGTTCACATTCCTCAACATTTTAGACATATGGCTTAGATAGGAAGGAACTTCCTGTCCCCTTTAACTCCTCAGAGATCATTAAAAAGCGATGCACTGAAGTGTGCGGTGCTTTGCTGCCACTGTGCAGAGCAGGGAAATGCAAGCCTGGAAGATGGGATGTAGGCATAGCTGGTTGTGTTTCCTTGAGTTAAGGTTAGTTTCTGCTGAGCTGAGCTTTGTCAAGCTCATGTAGGCTTGGCTGGTGCTATGGGATGAATTTGAGACTTTGTCAGCAGAAATAATTGGGCTTCTCCTTGCAGGAGGACTGCATTCTTAATTGTTGTCTGGAAAGCTCTCACTCTTCTGTGTTTCAGACCAGACATTTTGTCTGGAGGGTTGTTCTGTCAGTGGGGATGAGTTCTTTGTTGTTATTCTCTTGAGAATCCAGCTAAATTTAGTCATGTTGCTGTTTGATTTTAATTACATGTGCCTCATTAGAAGCTGAATGGACAAGAAGACATCACTTTTCCTGGGCCTGCCCTGGCTCAGGGATACATCCAGAGCCACAGCTGCTCTGTGGTCCTGGTAAGGCATCCTGACTTCAGGTGGGCAATGCTGCATGGCTGTAGTGCTTCTGCTGGGGCACTGAGGTAGGGTAACTCCCAAAAACTGAGTAAGCAGCAAGGTCTGGAGCTCAGGACAGACACTTTGGCTGGACAGAGAATGCTGTATGCTGAAATAAGGAGTTCTGAGGTGAGGAGTGACTTAAAGTGGCTGGAGGAAGACTGTTGGCAGGGGAGTGCCTTTGAGTTTAATCACGCAAGGTTCATAAGCACTGGTGTGAGTGGTGGGTCTGTGGGGTAGCAGCAACTCTGGGATCAGAGTACTTAGGACTCCTGTCTTTGAGAATTACTCAACCCATGATATTCCCAGGGTAGCAAAAAGGATGCATTCATAGAATTATGCATGCACAGTGCTGTGATGTCTGCTCGAAGAAGCCGAATTAAGCTTAACTGGACTTGACTTTGCAAACTGAATAATCTTTTCCAACACTGTTTTGCATGCAAGAGAGATATGTAAGCCTAGTTTCAGCTGGATTTCTGGGTGGTTCAGTGCAGATGATTTATTTAAACAGTGCTCTTTCATCTCCCCTGCATTGGAATTCACTGCTCCCTCCAGTGAGCCCCCAGCCAGAGCAGTTTGTCCTTCTGCCTCTTACCAGCCACAGTGTGATCCAAGCTGGTGTCCCTGCTGTAAATATGTTTAATGTGGTGGATGTGGCTGTAATGTAAGCTCCTGAATTTCTTTGTGTGTATTTGTGGCAAACAGATCTGCTGGTGTATGGCATTCTTAGTCTGTAGCAGATGTCCACCTATGTACCCTCTACAGATGCTGCTAACAACAGATCAGCTTAACAACTGATGTAGTCTAAAGATAATTAAATATTAAGTCTTGAATAGGCTCTAGTATCCTATCAGTAATTGAACTACGATAATATATTTGCCAGTGTTTACTGCTGTGTGCTAAGCCAGATGCATTTCATCATTTTGATCCTTTTCACACAGCTTTTCTCCTATAATGCAGCTTCCTGTAAGCAGTTGTGCTAAGTAGCAGCCCTACATACTTTCCATCTGGCTTTGCCATGAGAACAAGCTACATGCAATAAATGCATCTCTGTTCTGAAAACAAGGCAGAGCAAATGCAGACACATTCTGTAGTCACCTACTGGAAAAAAATCTGTCCAGGGTACTATTAATTCCTTTAAGATTTCATGACTACGATTTACTATCCTCCCTCCTTTCATTATCCAATGTGTTTCCTATCCCTGACTCTTTTCCCTTGCACTCTCTATGCAGTTATAATTATTGTTACAGGATGGTGTGAACCTGCATGGTTTCCTGAAATTGTTCTACACTAAAATCTATGGCTTTGTTTTTTCCAGAACCATACAAATTTTGCAGTGTGTCAGTTTTAGGGGCCCACTTAAGCTGCTCCCATAATTGCCTTCCTCAGGAAAGGGGTCAAGGGGAAGGCAATGATGCCTTTGAAGTTTCTAGGTTTGTCTCTTGCCCTGGTTATGATAAAGAACTGTGCCTCTGGGTTTGCCTGGGTGGTAGTTAGGAGCATGGAACTAAAGGCAGTGAGAGCAGCAGGGTCTCATGTCTTCCTTGGTCACTTTTGGGAAGTTGGACCCTACAAGTACCTCAGACATCTCAGGGATCACCTCAGCACGCTCTCTAGCACTCAAACATGAGCTGTGACCTGCTGTGTTCAAACAGCACAGCAATAACCAAGTGGAGAGAGTCATTTTCATTTCCTTGCTTGTAGCACTGTGGCTGTGCACTGTGGCTGTGGTGCTCTTTCCCCAGCTGTGTCTCAAACACGGAGTAAATCCTGCTTTGCTGTAGCTGACAGTCCAGCCTCTTGCTATGAGTGTGCTCAGCAAAGCAATCTCTTTCGGGAGAAAAAGAAATGACAACCAAAGATGTAAAAGCAGGCTGCATGACAGAGAGCTAGATACAGAATACCAGCTAAAGTCTGTGGGGTTTTTATTTTTCCTTTTTTGTCATTTTTCCTTAAGGGGCAGAGCTCAGTTTTGCTGGTTCTTTGCCCCACCCACTGGACACCAGTGTCCAATAGTGTGCATTCATTATTCCCTATAAATTGAAAAGTTATTCTAATTAGACTGCTGTAATCCTCCTCTTGCTTTGGATCAGATGTCTTCCAGTGTAAACAAAAACCCATCAGACTTGAAGAAGTGGGTCAGATCAAGAGACATCACAGTGCATTATAGCCTAATCCAGTGGAATTGATTCTAAAATGTTGGCTCTTGGTGGGGGAAGGGGACACTGGGCTGTAACCTACACTGTGAAAAGGTCACTGCATTGGAAGAGTGTAAAAATTGTTTGTTGATGTCATGTTTTTTATTTTAGGGCATGTGCTGCATTTACACAAGGAGCTCCATGTCTTTCATGTGTTTTGCCTGTCAGTACTGCACAAAAAATTGAGTGAAATATCCTTTCAAAAGTCCATTTGCAGAGCAATGAAATGAAACCATCTTAATCTAACAGTATGTAAAAGTGTATAAATTTGGCAGTGACATATGGATGTATAATTGTACAGCTTCTGTACTGCATTAATGAGGTATAAAACTTGTCTCAGAAATGCAGCTATGCAGTGCCTTTCATTCCCCAAATCCATCAGAACAGCATATCAATGGTGAGAGCATGTTCTTTCCACAGCGTTTGGAAGACGTTTGTTGAGCATTAGTGCCAGTTGTCACACGGTTCAGAGAGTGGCTGTGAGGCCTCAGAGCGCCGCGTTTACCCTGCTTGGACTCACTCTCACTGAACTGTTAGCTGGGACAATTTAATATTTCTGTCAAATGTCAGCCTGCTGGGCTGGAAGGATCAAAAGGATGTGGGGAATTCGGGTGCAGGCTTTGCTATCTCTACACTTCTGGTTTGGGAAGGAATGAAGGGGGTGCTGGAACAGGCATGAGCACAGGGAAGCCCAAAGCACCCAAAGAGAACACTAAAATGTGGAGGTTTTGTTCTGCTGGAGATGAGAATTCTGGGGAGAGCACAGATCTTTAGGCTGTTTGCACAGCTCAGCTCTGTAGCTGAGGGATCCCTTTCCACACTCTGTGTGTTGTTACTCACAGTCCCATGGGTGGGACACTCTGAACCCAGGGCTGGGTGGAGAGATGCATTCTTCTGTAGACAGCTGGGATGCAAAGCTGAGGGAAACCAGCCACATACACCTTGAAGATTTACAGAGATAACCTGGGGGCATGCAGAGCTCAGAACCATAGACAGATGAGCAGACCAGCAAGAAAAACTGAGTTGTAAGAAGTTTGAAAATTAATTTTGACTCTTGCCTCAGTAGTTTATAAAAAAAAGTCAAAACCAAAACAAATAAAAACTAAACAAAAAAAGCTCCAAAACAGAAACTAAAAAACTCCACCACCCCTTGTTGCATTTCTTATTAAGTAACTTCAGCCAAATTTATTTGTATAATTGTTAATGGCTTACCTAAATGCAGTGGGATGCCTTTCCAGAGCTGATCAGGGTTTTATTTTGCACTTTATCAGAGTGAAGTAGGTAATCTAAGCCTTTTCATCTCTGGGTACTCATCTGTGCTGAAGAGAGATCTGTTAATTATAGCCTTCCCTCAACATGGATTTTCTTTCTTTCTTTCTCTGTGTATGTGAGCAGAATCAGTGTTTTAACAAAGCAATGAGAAAGTTTGTGTTAAATGCTCTGTGGCAGCACTGGATTTGCAGACACAGAATGCAAACCTGTTGCCTTTTGTGCTGGGGAGGAAGGCTCTGTCCCTTCTGTGGATGAGTTAAATAGAAGAGCAGTTTCACACCTGATTTGCCAGTGTTCTATGTCCTGTAGGCAATCGAGAAACCTGGCATTGCTTTTTTCCAAGCTACATATTGAAAGAATGGATTGCAGAGGTTATATCAGCCCAGGATATCAGTATGATTAAATGTGTTGTGTATAAGCTTTGGTATTGTCTCTGTGGCCTCCAAGAAATGCATGAGAAATAAGAGACTTGAGGAATGACATAAATAACCCCATTTTCAAATGGATCCTGAGTAAAACTTTTAGTTCAAATACATATCTAGGAGCATATCACTCCATTGTCAGAATCAACATTATCTGTCTTTTAAGCAGGCAATGATTATAACAGTAAAGAGATGATGTGCAGATGTTACCAATAAAAAGGGAATAAAAGAGAAAATGTGAACATCCCTATCATTAAAAATCTCAAAAAACCCAGTGGTGATCAAACTAGAGGGACCAAAGGAAGTTAGTCCTTCCACACATAAAAGCAAAACTACAGAAAAGGCTTGGAAGCATCTGCTCAAGATAATGGGAGACTTGGAAGGGAGATTGAAGTGATAGAACAAGCAGGTGAAAAGTAATGCATGGATGATCCTACAATTGCATATAAGATTTAAGTTTATCACTATAATAACTTTTTCACAATGGACTAACAAAAACCAAGTTGAGAACTTTACTGATGTAATTTGAGAAAGTGATCGAAACACTGTAAAACTCTTCTAACAGCATGGAGTTTAGATTAATGAGTTAACTAGCTTTTGCACATTTTCAGATTGTGTCCTTAAACCAAACTCTATAAAAAACCCCAGATTTTATGAGTAATCTTAGTAACAGTGCATGTTACTAGGTGGTATTATGATATTGTATATAAATAGATGTATTTTCCCTTCCAGTGCAGATTCTTCAAATGCTAAGATTCATTATTTATACATTCCTTGGTTTATTTATTGGAATTTTACCCGTTTGACAACTTGCTTGAAATCTCTCACAGTAAGTGCCTGGCCATATTTCTTAGTTTTTAATTTCAGTAAAATGATCCCATTGTTTTTGTCAAGAGGATTAAAGAAAATTATATTCCACTGCTCATTTTTTCCCTTACAGCTGGATTACTGAGAGAAATCATCACCTTTAGGCAAAAAGTTTACACAGTGTTTTCTCAAACACTAGGGTCATGTCTTTTGGCTTGAAAATTCAAATTAATTGCAATTCAGGCCATGTTAAATTTAACACTGAGAATGGCAGGTGTCCAATATATGAGAGCAACACATGGAGCCTGTCTCAAACACAGAGGCACCTCAGTGATGAATTATGGCTGCATCCTTGCAGATAATCAGATCATGGTCAGCTAGCAATAACATTCATTCTTGTCACCTCAAAACCTCTATAAACATATGATTTTTTAATTTATTTTTTTTACTGTAAGGATAATCAAACAGTAGAACAGGTTCCTTGGAAAGGTTTTGGATTCTTCCTGCATAGAGTTAATCAAATCTCAGTTGGACACAGCTCTGAGCAACCTGACATAGATGGACTAGAAGATCTCCACAGGTCCTGTCTCAGCCTTTCCTTAATTTTAGGTTTGCAAGATGCTTACTATGATTTTGGTAGACTGGGACTTTCCATGCCCTGAAGTGCATTTTTATGACAAAGTTTCAAGTAAGTTTCAGTAAGAGTTTTGTAGTGGAAGGGCTGACAAAACCTTTCCTACAGTGGTACAAATGTATACCACCATATATAGCAAGAACGTGGAATAAGGTCTAGAATTAGGGATTGATCTATAACTCCTGCATGACAAAGCATTAGAAATGCTTTGTAATTAGCAATTATCAGTAGGAGTCTCCTACAATTTTCTACATCATATAGCCCTTTAAAATCTGCTTTGAATTTCCTCTTAAATTAGCAGAACATCTATTTCATACAGAACATCTGTTTCATAACGCATTTGATCTCATTTTCTTATGCTTTCAAAATATATGAAAAGAACCAGCTGCACCTACTTTGATTTTTGTGATTCTAGGATTGCATTTTATTATTTGTACAGAGGTGAATTTTTGCTTTTGGAGAGAATGTCCTCTATGTAGTGTATCTGCTATTTCAAACTCTAATGAAGCTTAATTTTTGAACTTAGATGCTTTTTTTGGTTTTGGGTTTTTGTGGGTATTTTTCTTTTTTTATTCTCTTTAATGCCACACTTGTTGAGGTTTGGAGCAGGAAACTATTTCAGAGGCAGATGTTCAAACTTGGTGAACATTTCCCCCTTCCCTTCCCACTTGGGATGTGGTGCTGCATTTGAAGAATAAGGGGGAAAGATGTTCTTGTTCCTCCGTGTTTATCTTGGAGGTGCTGTCATTTCTGCACTGAGAATGATTTGAGGTTGCCTGAGTATTGTTGAATGGACATCATTCTGCAAGCTGCAGTGCACTCATTTCCCATTAATTTTATCAGCAGTTGGGACCACTCAGGACTTTGAAGCCAAATTATGTAAAGCCTGTTGGGAACCTTTCTGGAGGAGGGAAGGTGTTGTAAGGAATCTAACCTGTTTATTCTCTTTAACTCAGTCACAAGTGGTCAGAACAAGGAGTTGGAAAGGGACTGAACAGAAAAGGAAAGGCTCCCTGATTTAGGATTGCAAAAGCAAACTTGATAACAGACAAAACACACACTTGCCTCTTTAATTTTTTTAATTAAACACATGTATATTTGCAATCTATATTTAAATATTTCCTATTTGTGTTGGGTCCACTTTGATCGCTATCAGTGTTGAATAATTTATTTCATCATGAAATCATCTATTTAGGTTGATTTTTTGAAATTATGTATTTATGTCTATTAGTAGTCTCTGACAAGGAACCTTGGCTATGTATTTTTATTAATGTCAAGCTGAAAATTGAAGTGATTTTTATCTATGTTTATGTTTTAATTGTGAGTAATTTATGAAATAGGCTGTATTAAAGATTAAAACAAAAAAAGCCTGGGAGGTAAATAAGGATAAGATTCTGTGGTAACTACTAAATTAATCTTATAATGTATCTTCTTTCTCATGAGGTTTGTAAGTAAATAAAATGCCACTGTCAGTACATTTTGTTTCATTGGCTGAGGCAGTAAGTGGGGAAATTCTGATAAAAGCCAAAGGGAAGTTTGAGGTTTTTCCCCTCCTCCTGATTAGTAGAGAAAAACAGCTTTAATTTTCTTTGCAGCTATTTGCTCTTAAATTTTAATGCTGGGTATTATAACAATCTTTTATGCTGGTTCAGGAATATTTATCAGTTTATTTAAATTGTACTTTCTAGATGAAGTCCTAAAGAATAATCTGTGATACCCCAGAAGCTTGTGAGTGCATCACTGTACAGCAGGGCAGAGCTGCAGAGCAGAAACCAGCTGGGCAATAGTGTTTCTCTCCAGTCTGTCAGGTTTTCTGTAGCACATCTCAGCAGTGACGAAGGATTTAGTGCTCTCTAGATTGTCTGAGTTCTTATAAGCATATCTGATAAATTATCCACTATATAAATGCGTGAAAATTTGCAGTATCTCTGCAAATGACAGGAATATCAGAAGTGACAGATAATTTATTTGGTATGGTTGTTAACTGGACATGAAGTCACTATGAGCAATAACCAGAGCAGTTTCTCGTCTCTGACAGTGAAATACTGGCTTTAAACCTCATCAGCCTTCAAGGTTTCTGCCTACTATGCTCCGTAAAAACTAATTGTTAAATATTCTGTGGGACCTCTGGCAGCTGTGCTGGTCAGACATAAAGTTGAGTTTTCTTTTATTCTCCATTAATAGCTGAACTCTGTGTGATGGTGCAGAAGGGGGCTGAACAGTTCCATGTGCTGGATTGCCCAAATGAATCTGCCCACCTGGGTGCTCTCAGAGCAACAAGTGGCTCCTGCTGCTGGACTGATGTGGAGAGATTCCCCTGAGCATTCACAGGTTCCTCTGCTCCCAGTTACAACCCCTGTGTCACATCTCCTCCCATGTGGTGTGTGGGTCTACTGGTGAAGGGGAAAATTTTGCAGCTGGTGATGTTTGTGCACATTTTGGAAGCCCTTTTAAGCCGTGTCAGTGTTGCACAATTGTCATTTGTCTGAAGCTTTTTTAGTCCTTTTTATTTCTTCACATTGTTTACTGAACTTGGAACCTGCTTCCTCACATTTAAAGGTCCATTGGATGCTCTTGGAGAGCTAGCATGCCTGCTAGAGCATTGTGAAGCTACTGTTGATGAAAATACACCACAGAGTGATACAAAGTGAGATGCCCATGTAATTGACACATAAAAAATCAGAAGCAAAGTGCAGAAGCCCACTTGGGAATGGATGTTGGTTTGTTTTTTGACAGAGGTTTACAGTTCCCTTCTACTTCACTGTCACAATTAAAATATAAGTTACTGTTAAATATACTTTGCAAATAGAAACTGAATTCTCTCTGGGGCAGTGAGAAACTTTGTTCTTTAAAGTCCAGCAAAGCTTGCACTTTTGGGGCTGTATAAGCCTGGGGGAAAAACATTGTCATTCAGAAGTCAATTCTGCTCACCCATTAGGAAAGCACATTCACACTAATGGCTCTGCAGTCAATCAGTGACAAAGACCTACAGGAAAACGTACTTGTTTCACTGTTCACTGATCTTGCAATTTGATCAATATTATTTTGAATGAATCTTTTTTTTACTTCATCTGTAACATCTCTTTTTACAGCCAGACTGAGTGTGCACCATAAAACTGTACTGCAGATACTGCTAAAAGAACCAGCCATGTCTTTTCCAGGTCGGAGTCCACAGCAGAGGCTCAACTTCATTCAGCCACATGGTTTTATCTGTTTTCAAATGAGCTTCTATTATTCTGTGGTACCCTGAGGGGGTAATAATCGTGATCTCTTTGCTGACTCTCTGAGATGTTGCTGTTCTCTCTAGCAGAATTTCTCACCATGTACCACAGCTTTCCATTTGCTTCCTAAGTGTTAGAGAAGCTTTTAAATTTTGCTGTTGCGTTCACAGAGTTTAAAAAATATATTAATAACCCTGAGATGAACTTTTACCTTTTACAGGTGGTCTGTGGCTGTGGTTTTGAGGTCATATCCTGTGGTCCCAGTGTGGGACCAGAGGCAGAGCTGTCCTTGTGCAGTCAGTGCAGAGGATGTTGGATTTCCTGTGCCCACCTGTCTCTGGCTGGCTGGATCCAGCTCCTAAGAATCCATGGGATCTGTGTGGATGCCACTTGGTTGCTTCTGTGAAGAAAAGCTTCTTCCAGTGTTTCATTTCCTCTCTGCTTTTCACTGCTGCAGCTAAACACAAGCTAGATTTCCAAGGAGAGGGTAAGAATTTTAAATGAAAATAACTATGATTCTGTGTGTCATTTGTGGTTCCAGACAAAGACTGAATAAAGTGTAGTATAAGGAGCACAGTGGAGACCAGAGGCTTGTAGCAGAGCAGTTTGCTTGTTTTTAGTCAGTCTTGCATTTCACTGGGCACATGATTTCCCATAAGCTGTGCATTACCCAGCAACAAAAATATTTCTGCCCCAGGGAGGAAATTAGTGGATCTCTTACGCTGAGATTTCAATTGAGAGGGAGTGCCAGAGATGACCAGGTAATCTCATTGAGATCTTACTCTTCAGCTATAGTGAAATGGTTGTAAGGTGTTTAGAGTGTGTCAAATTAAGTACAATACAGAGGAAATTGTGTCTAGAAACAATGAAACAGGAAACCATGCCTACTGTTCTACAGCAAAAAGAAAAGTGATTGACTAATTGATGCCTTAAACAGCTGAGAAAGTGGCACAGGGAGAAGGTGACTGTTACTGCATAAGTGTTAGTACAGGCAACAAAACACATCTGGATGTTGGAACAAAGAATTTTGTAGGGATTTTACAACAAGGATGAAATAAGTTTCTGCATCACTGGGATCAAGAAATGTCCACAAGCCACATACTCTGAAAGCAGAGAGAATTGCTGCTAGTTGTAAACAGAATAGAAAACTGAAGCAATCTCTGTAAAAAGTGGTTAATACAGTTGTAATTGGGGGAAAAAAACAACCCAACAAATTTATGAGATTTCTGCTGCATAAAGAGGAAGAGAATGGTATGGTCTGGGCAAACAGGATGGAAAATTGGCTGGATTCCACTCTTCTGGTCCAGAATTTTTCACTGACTTGCTGCATGGTTTTCCTGTGTGTAAAATGGGGTAGAATTGATGCCTGTCTTCTGAGGGGCTGTAATATCTTACCCTAGCAAATTAATTAGATTCATTGCTTAATGGCAAACATAAGTAGCTTCTCATGACTGCATGTAACTCATCAGAGATGCCTGTAGGTTGTACCTTCCAAAATATGTCTGTTCCTTCCTGGGGTCATGGCCAAAATGTTTAGGGTTCAATTGACCCTTATTTATAATTTATATTTATATATTTAATTTATATAATTTATATTTATATATTTATATAGTTAATTTTATTTATAATTGAAGTTAGCAGAACTAACTGCTAAATTCAGATGCTATAAATAGCAGAATTATGGAAGAGTGTAATTCTGCGAGAATTTAACCCCATCATTAGAATAATTCTTGTCTGCTACTCTTCATTAGCTATAGACCATCATCAGAAGGGCCATTTTTTATCTAACACAGGTTGTGATGTATCTGCATTTTATAAAAGCTATCAGTGGGTTTTCAACAGAGATGTCCTGAAATTTTTTATTTTCTCAGTCTCCTAGCAGTGCAATTCCATTATAAACTGCAGGTATTATGAATAGAAAGTCATTTGTTTGAAGAGCATTTAATAGAATAAATGGTAGAAGTACATTTGTAGTTTATATAACTGCTACCATGGAAGAAGTAGAGCCAAAAGTGCAATTTTTTTAATGTATAATTCTTTTTTTTTAAGTATAGGTTATATTTACTTTTTTAAATTACATTGGAGAGTGGAAGCAAGCTTTGCAAAACCACAGACAAGATGTTCAACCATTTATAGACTTGCATTGTCAGCACACTCTGTTTTGCAGTCAATTGTTACTTGTCTCCTTCACTTGAAAACAGAGGCTTGGTGTTCCTTCCCCCTCTTTTCTTCCCAATCTGCACATCTAATTGAACATATTAATACAGTGGTGTTTGATTAAAAATGGTAGCATGAAATTGAAGAAAAAAGTTAAGTGTCCCTAACATGTCAATAAAATTAAATAACATCCTTCCCCTTCTAGATTTTCTTAAGCTCAGGATTTCCTGTGTTCTTTCAGCAGTGCTTTTAATGGGCTTTGAGCTCATCATGTTATTGCATTGGGGATAATCTCCATATGGTGAAGGTCCTGCGAGCCCTACCAGAAGGGCATTGCTATTCCTCAGGAGCTTGGAGATTTTGAACAGAATAGGGGGCAAAGAATTTTAGAAATTACAAACATAATCAAATCCCTATTTCCAAAATTATGAACTTTTTCACAATTAAGGGCATTGCTTGTAGTGTATCATCATTTTTGAAGCTATTTTCAGAGCATGTACTCTCTTTGTCAGAAAGAATCCTCCTGGGGATAATGTATTAAATGAGGGTGAAAATGGGTACCTTCAGCGTGAGTGCACTGGAATTAAATTCATAACACATTACCACAATTGTAAAGATATCGCTGAAGAAGTTTTTATCATTTTGTATTTGAGAAGTATTTAAAAAAGTATAATTGAACCAACAACCATGGCATGATTTTAGGGATGTGTGAGAACCAAAGATCTGATTTCATTCATCTGAAAGGATTCTACCCAAATCCCTGGAGGCCTAATGAATTAATGTCTGCCCAAATCATGTTATAATGAGCCATAAATTATTTATATTGTTTTTTGTGGAGGGGAAACCTCTTTAAACTTCAGGGATTTGTACCAGTATTTAGAAATTTTAAATTGAAACTAGGAATGGGTACAGTGTTTCCCACATTTATCTTTGGTTTCATTCATTGTACCATAGTGTCAACTTGTTGATATTAATGATCTGTTCCTAGCCTGACTATACAGTATCTGTAGCTTGTTTCTAAATTTTTACTCCTGTGATGACAATGGCAGTCTTGGCATGAGCCACGGCTCTTGAAATCACCAGGGAAGTGTCCACTGCTGTTTTTGGGCACCACCTCCTTTCCATGGTGTTTAGTGACTCCTCTCAGGAGAGCTGCTGGCTGAGCTGGAGTCATCCCTGAGCAGGAGAGGAGCAGAGGCCAGGCTGGCACTGCACACCAGTGATGCACACACACTCTGGGAGATGCTCAGAGGTAGAACCATCGAGAACAGAGTGGCTGTGAACCCTCTGCATCATCTGTCAGCCTGTCAGGAGAGAGGCACCTGCTGTCCAAAACCACCCCTATTCCAAAGACTTCAAACAGGGCAAAGGAAAAAGAAAAAACACCATCCAAAAAGAGAGGTGTTAAAGCACTGCTCTGTACTCACACACTCACGTGCTTCATTTTACACTAACAGCAGCTCCGTGCAGGCTGCAGAGCTGAAATGGGAGAGGGGCTCAGCCTGGCCTCGGTGTGCAGTGGGTCCAGGCTGGTCTCCCTAAGCTCTGCCTTGAAAACACTGCAGTCTAAATGCTCTGTGGTCCTCAGGATAACTCCCAGATTTTATAGTTTTACTGTAGTTTCATGCTGTTTATTTTAGTCAATAAAGGTGAACTGTGTTATGACACTCCACAGGCATATTTTTTCAGCATGTAGAATCTCTCCCTATAATGGTGTACATGAAAATACATTTCTTTGTCAGGCAGTGAAAATCATGGCTAAAAAGAATACTTCAGAACACCTACTGAACAATCAGAAATCTCCCTTAGACTACTGCTTTTAACAGAGCTGTAATTTTACAATCTATGATATTAAAATGGAGTTTGGAAACTACAGTATTTCTGTGTGGAATGTCAGACTGGTAAAAGAAAAATGCTATGCTGAGAACCAAGAATTATCTCAGCTTTCTCAGTTTGGATCCAACTAAATCTATCAAGATAAGTGACAGGTGATTTATACTAACAAGGAATTGTCTGAGAGGAAAAGAGAACTGAAAGAGAATTGAATTGAGATAGACATGAGTGAGGAGAACAAGACACTTGAATTTCTCAGATGTGTCTAAGCATGTCATTGTATAGACAAGAGCTAAGGGAGCAAAAAGAAATCACTGATCAAGCACAGAGGCAACTACCAAACAGAAACCAGAAAAATAAAAAAAAAAAAAACAAAACTCTGGAGAAACTAATTTAAGTATTCTGGACAAAACTAGATAATGAGGAATGTACCTTAACACCAATTTATTCCACTGACAGCCTTAAAATGTCACCTGTGTATTTACTAAAAGCATTTATCATTATACTTTTAAATGCTAGCTAATAAACCTGCAGCTGAGGCACTGGCAGCTGGTGCAAGAGGAGCATGGCTGGCAGAGGAGGCAGTGGAGCCCTGGAGCACATGGCTGGTGCAGTGTGGCTCAGCAGCTCTCAGCTCAAACTGGCACCTCCCTTTCCTTTTTTCTTGCCCTGTGCTTTTTTTTGGGGTGGCAATGCTTACAGTGGGCAGGGTCTGGAGCACTGAACCTTCCTGAGGGAAAAGGCCAACATTGCAATGGATTTGATTTTTAACCTCTGCTGTTTGTTCCAAGAAAGAGCTAACAGTTTAGGTCCCAGTAAAGCATGAGTAAGGCCTGGCCTGCTGTGAGGGGTCCTGCAGGAGGGTGAGGAGCAGAGCCAAGAGAGGAGCCCACGGAGGCAGACATGGAGCTCCTGCTCCCCGGCTGCTCGGGCAGCAAGACAGGGGCTGTGTCACCCTGGAGGAAATGCCACGGGGTGAGGGGACAGCAGTGCAGGGAGAAGGACACCAGGCCATGGGGACAAGGGACAGCAGTGCAGGGAGAAGGACACCAGGCCATGGGGACAAGGGACAGCAGTGCAGGGAGAAGGACACCAGGCCATGGGGACAAGGGACAGCAGTGCAGGGAGAAGGACACCAGGCCATGGGGACAAGGGACAGCAGTGCAGGGAGAAGGACACCAGGCCATGGGGACAAGGGACAGCAGGGCAGGGAGAAGGACACCAGGCCATGGGGACAAGGGACAGCAGTGCAGGGAGAAGGACACCAGGCCATGGGGACAAGGGACAGCAGGGCAGGGAGAAGGACACCAGGCCACCTGCAGAACAGCAAAGGGACCAAGGGATGAGGAAGCTGCTGGTCCTTGGTGAGCTGCAGGGCGCTCTGCTGAGCTCCACAGGTGTCAGGGGTTTCAGGCATGTGCTTGTCAACCTGAAATGCATCAGGAAGGGGCATTGAACAGTGAGATTTGCTTAGGTTCTCACACTTCCATTTTATGAAAGGCAATGAATATTCTGCTTGTTAAGAGGTTAAATATAAAAGCTTGTGTCTGGTGCAGCTGCCATTATTCTCTTGCAGTGTACCTTTCTCTTTTTTGAAGTGAAAAATTCATTACTTCAGACCAACTGTTCCTTTTTTCCTTCTTTAACATTTTTTAAATAATCTTTGAAATTCTAGAATAAAAAGCTGGGAAGAAGTGTCAGAGCTGAACAGATCAAGTTCCTACACTGTGGTTCCAGCATGCATAATTAGATCTTCTAAACTTAATTAAATCTTCTTTTAGTGCTGTTCAGACCTGTCTACAGCTTTCTATTTGGTTATATAATAAACCTGTATCATTGTTTAATTACATCAACCATGTTGGTTGGCTGACCTGAAATCAGGTTGCTTACTTGAACACACAGCATTTGAAAGAGAGAGAGAGAGAGCATTTATTCTCATTTTCTTCACTGCATGCTTTGATGTGTGTAGTGTTCACCTGTGCCTGTCTGTTCATTGTTTCTAAGTAATTATTGCAATTTAAGATCCATTTAATTATAACTTGTTATATTTATTTTATTAATAAGTCAAAGGAGTATATATTTCTCCAGTCAGTACAATGAATTCTTTTTATGGTAACAAGGGAAATTCTCTTTTCAGTAATGATGGCTACATTCTGGTAATTTACGTAGCCTAATTGGTATATTTCTTGTCACAGTCTTTAAAAATAACTTTTTGGGTGCATTGCCAGTGCATTCCAATGCCAGTTACTCACACAATTTGTCTTATTGATGCCACTCTTCTGTGCCTCTATGAGTATTAAAAATTCTGACTGTCATTGTATAGATCCTGTTAAATGTGAAAACCATCTGGGAATGTCTCAATCGATTAGCCTCGTGCAAACATTAGATGCAGAACAATAGCAGTGAATTCCATCTTCAGCTTATGCCTTAACTGTGAATGCTTTAGTCCTTATGGAAACTTCCTGAATTTTTTTAAAAGTTTAAGGTGATTATAAGGAAAGCTGACAGGTTGAGGTCTAGAAGTTGGTGCAAGTATCTATTTAACATTCATACTTAGGATGTCTAAGAAATAGCAGTAGGATGCAATTTGTACCCTTCTGCATTGCTTACTATGTCAAGGGTATGTTTTTCAAGTTGAAAAGGAAGGAGAAATCCATTTGCTGCCTGGGTAGTTCCATTTTGTGTTTACATGTAGTTTACAGGGAAGGAAATGCATTTTTCTTCCCTCTGGAAGAGCTGACTCTCATATCCATTTGCAGGCTGTATGGCATCTGCTGACGCTGGGAGACAGTAAATACTGCCAGTAAAGTGTAGTTTCTATACTGAACTGTAATAAATACTCAGATTCTGATATTTTCCAAGGATTCCGATGCTGAGCAGCTTAACTGAAGCACAGCAAGCAGCAGCTTGCTTCACACTCAGTTTCCCAACAGATTGTTTTCTCTTGAGGCTGATAATTTATCAGGGTGAGCGTCTTCCTAATTGTGAGCCAGAGGGGCTGGGGTGGTGTCTGGGCAGAGGAGCAGCAGTGGCTCAGGCACTCAGTGGCTGCAAGGCTGGGCAGCTGAGGGACACCAGGGGCACAGGGCAGCCAGGAGAGCAGGAGAGGGCTGTGCTTCCCTTGCCCTGCTTCTCCCACCCCTGCCATGGATGTCCCTGGACAAAGGGCTCCTGCACGTGCACAGCTGCACCATGTCTGGGTTCACATGGTCAGGGTTCACATGGTCATTCCTGATGAACATTTTTAGGGCTCAGTTTGTTCATTTTTGAGGGATCTCACTGAAAGCATTTCTTTGCCCCAGGTATTCTGCAATCACTGATGACTTTTACCCAGTTTTCCTTCAGACACTGAGACACATAAATGTCCCTTTATGGACAGTAGGTCTTTCCCCCAGTACATTGTGGTTAGCAGTGTGCTGCAAAGTCTGCACCAGTGGTGGAAGTGGGAGCCCACTCTGTCCCAGTGTGCTCCTTCAGACCCCTCCTGGACCTGCTGCTGGCAGGTCCTTGGGGACAGAAGAGGTTCAGTGGGAGCACAGAGCATTCAGCATTCCCCCTGACTACCTGTGTCAGTGTTCCCAAAGCTCTGCTGAGCCTGGCTTTCCTTCTGCCCAGAACCAAATGGGAGGGGCAAACTGAAAAATTACATTTTCAAATGTGGCTGTTTAAAGGCACTTTCTATAGGCCTTGCTTGAAGCACATGGAACAAAACCAAGCAGCTTTGAGTGGAACATAGAAATATCAAGAACAGAGAGTTCATGTCCTTTGACCTGCTGACTAGAAGACTAACTATTGTGTTAGCCTTTTCTAGTCTTTTTTCCCCCTTTCCCCTAATTTCAACCAAAAGTATAATCCACTTCCAATCAAGAACAGTATGGCAAACCTCATAAATTACTGCTCCGTCTGTGTCTGCCCCTGCTGATCCCTGAGCTGAGAAGCCGCTGGGGTGAGAGGCTGTGGCTCCTCTGCATGGAGGCAGTGCTGGAGGAGGTTTGCTACCAGGACAGAAGGGATGTGCCTGCACCAAACTTGAATGCCCCTCAAAAATAGCAGCATCTTCTGGGGTCATCATGATTTATTTTTCTTAAATGTGGAATGTTGTTTGTCATGACTGCAACCCTGTTTCATTAAGAAGGGGCCCTAAAGCACCTTACCTGTGTTTGACCTGGCTCTGCCACTGTCTGGGACAAAATTAGAGAATGTATTTGGAAAGTATGGACCCAAATAATCTGCAGAGATAAAAAGAGAAGCCTCTATACAGCTGCATATTTTTGCTATCAAAACTTTGAATCATAGTGATTCTAAAAGAATTTGAATCAGCTTTTAACTTTGTTTTCTATTCTTATCTAATATTGTCTGCTGGAGAAAATACAGGGAAGCTCTGATAACACACACACACCTACATGTAGCTTGAGCAAAGATCAAGGTAACTGCAGAGTATTTGGCTGGCAATTATTCAAGCCTTAGGACACCATTTTCTTGAAAATACACACAAGGGAGAAATGAAAAATAACCATAATAAATTATTAACTTTAAGGAAATTAATATGCTAGCTGCAAAAATAATCACTCTGAAATGCAAGTATGGCTAGAATAGTTTAGCTGGTTAGATATGTTATAATTAAAACTATTTATGGAAGTATAGGATGTCATGAAAGTTAGCTTTGGATACATAGCTGCTTCTGCTTCAATTCTACATGAATTAGGTAAATACAAATTGTGTTATTTCCTACAAACATTTTAGGCTCTAATTTTATTTTTATTTTGACCTGAATGCTTTTTTTGTTTATATTTGTGATTCTCCAAGGTATAACTAGTGTTTCATCTGCTATACAAATACACTATTTGCTTATTGCTGAGAAGGAGGCCTTTAAATATTTAACAAAATCATGTTATGGTTGCAGAAACAGAAGAGGAAATTTTTTTTTAAATCAAAATGCTGAGTAATGTGTTTTTAATGAATGTGTGATGAATTATAACTTTTTCTCACATGTATGAGCTTTGAGTATGATGGTCCTTTGGACCTCATTTATGCTACAGACTATAGGTAAACCAAGTCACTTTATTATTTTAATTTTCCCCTTTCTCAACTACTTCACTGTGTTTAACACGTTTGCCATTAAAAACTTGCATTTCAAAACCATCCAGGCAATTATCTTTGACAAATTTTAAAACAAAAATACTTGGAAGAAGTTAAAGATGTTTCTAATCACTGGAATTGATTACACTAATAATCTTGTTCTGCTGGGAGATGCCAGTGGGTGTCCCAGGGTGGCTCCTGTCAGTTCCTGGAGGAACTCTGCCACTGGAAAGAGGTGCAGTCTTCAAATGTGCCACCTTGTGATCCTTGCCTCAACACACCTTTTTCAGATAAATTAGATATTTTGAAACCTGAGAGTAACCTATTTTTTTTTTTGAATCATTGGTAGATAAAGAAGGCACTGTTGGGTGGTAGTTTTATAGATTGTTGTCATCTGTGTAACAAACTAGCTGATGATAATTAATTTGATCAGTAATCTTTGGGAAAAGTGCTCACTCATCTCTATTTGTTTGAAAGCTGACTGTTAGAACAGGAGAACTAGAAAAAACTGTTTCAAGTCCTGGGCTTCTCAGTTTCAGTCATATCAAAGTAAAAATGCAAATGCCACAAAACTGAAGCCAGAAAAGGGAAGTCTTTCACAACAGTGCTTACAGAGCTTGATCTTCTGGCAGTTCACCTATAGACCTGTTTAATTTCTTGGCACAACACTTGTTAGAGGGTTCTGGGTGGTTGGTGTATCACTTGTTACTACAGAAATCACAGTCACCCAGAGAGCTCCTAGAGCACCTGAAGTGCTTTTGGAGTTGGGTGGATTGACAATTAATATGATTGAAAGCAAAATAAATGTTTCCTTTATTGCATAAGAAATTTGTGTTTATAAACCTTCATCTTAGTACAAGGAACCTTATTGAGCAATTTCTGTGTTAAAGTTCTGTGTTCTTTGATTATGATGCTTATCCAAGCCACTGTTTCTCCAGCTGTGGGGTGTCCCACTTCTTGAAGACTACAGAAGAATGCCAAAGGAATTGGAAACAAGCAGCAAAAGCTTTAAAGTGTTCAAAATATTCTACCAGCTATCTCAGAGTTTGCAGGCAGATGGAAATAGAGCCAAAAGCGAGTCTGAGAAATACTGATGGAAGAAATTCTTAAGCAGCTTCTTTCTTCTTTATATTCAGATTGTTAAACAAGGATATGTGAACTTTCTGTGCATGGAAAAACACTGAGGGAATCTGATGGATATTTCTGTTTTAATTTGAAAGACTACAGTATATCAGGGGAACATGTGGGAAAGAAATATTATGGAAGTGTGTAATCTGTTTTAAGCTAACCTACTGTAGTAAGTGAAAATGAGTGGAAAAATAATTGTGGCGGACTCTGAATCACTTTAACACCAACACTGACTCACATGTTTTGAAATTGCATATTCTGCCTCATCCACATTCTACCTCCTTCCTTTTCTGGGGGCTGTACTGAATGTCTGGGTAATACCCATTGATGCAGATAATGGTACTGCCACTTTCACCTTTCAAGCTCTGTTTCTGTGTTGATCCTTGGCCAAAATTCCTTCCTTTGGTATATTTAATACAGGAGATGCCAAATACTTGCCATTTTGCCTGTGTTTCATTTACACTTATTCCACTTTGTTTTTGCATGTAAATAATTCTGTGAATTACCAGGGTTGCAGGGGGAAACTGGTGTTAATGAAATGCAGAATTTAGCCTTCCTTGGCTTTGTTTTGAATTACTGTTTTTCATTTTAATTAGATTTGCGGCAGACTTCTAGTTAAAATGAATACTTTTTCTCTTATTTTGTGACAATCTCAGTAATTACTTTTCTGGATTTGTACTTTGGAAAGTTCTGTGTTTGAGTTTCTTTCTCTCACTGCCTCCTTCACAGGTTTCTGGAGTGTCTGACTCCATCAGTGATACATTTCTACCTAGGATGGGTTTGTATCTGTCACTTCTGGCTCATTCATTTTCTTTCTTGTTGGGAATAAGGGACACAAAAAGTGAACTTTTTCAGGTGTCTGAGAAGACAGAAATCTGCAGTTTAGTACAGTTACCCTTTAAAAACTACAGGGGTGGAGGGGCAGGAGAGAGGGATTACTTTGGAAAGCCTCACAGATTATACATCTGCCCCTGTAATTCAAACTGGGATTTAACACAGAATGAGTGAAGTTGATTGAATAACTTAATAGTGGCAGAATAATCTCCCTTTTTCAGTGAAATGTGTCTTGGAAACCCTCCTTCCCTAACCACCCCCTCCTCTTCAAATGTTTGAATGCTGTTGCTGTACTTGCCAAATATAAAATTAAACACCTGCATGGTTGTTATGCACAGCTGTACCCATCTGCTGAGCATGCCACTTGCCATTTGCTTTGATTAAGAGCAGGTTAAGAGACTTTAATTAAATGAAGTCCATAATACAGTGAAGCATCCACCTCTTCAGCCCCTTGCCTTGATTATATGTTTCTCTGCTTTTCTACTTGATAAACACAAGGCTCCAGAAGGGGTACAATTTAATGATAACGATTTTCAGTTTCAATACAGGGCATGCTGAGGCTGAAACATTGGCTGGGGTTCTGTGAAGCAGTGGTTCTTTCTGAAAGGTGTGGAATGGGGCTGACAAACTTTGGAGAGGCAGATTCTGTTTTCTGGTTCTGCTGCCATCATGTAGCAAAGTCATATTGTATTGTCCCTACAAAGAGAATACTTCTGAAACCATGGTTATCTGTGATTACAATAGCAAATGTATTGGGAATTATTCCATGGAAAAATCACATAAACCAAGAAAAGGTTACACAGAATTCTGTCATAATGAGCACATTTTCCTTTGGATGCACAACAGTATTGCAGAGTTACAGCTCTAAAAGGCTCTTGAGGGCACTGAGGAGAATGACCCCAGCCCAATCCCAAATAAACATTAGAGCACCCAATCAGAACATGCTCCTGAGTCACAAACTTTCTTCCTTCTAATTGCTGTGACTCGGTAGATTTGCATCTTAATGAGAATTAGCTATATTGAAGTCAACAGTGCTGAAATGCATGCAATAATTCCTGTGTACATTTAATACAGATATTCTGGTGTAGCACCTTTAGCCTGATAGCAGCCATGGTCTGCAGTTTGCAGTAAGAGGAGCAGTCAATGAGACATTTAAACAAAGACAAATCTTATGTGTGCATGAGATTATGAAATCAGAGTGGGATATGGGGGCATATAGTCTAGCTGGCTGCTAATGGCCTGAATTTTACAAACAAATGAGAAGGACAAATTAGTGACAACAACCTTCAAGAGATTCTGTTCAGTTCCTGGTGGTCATTTTTCTTGAAGGCAAGCCCAGTGGACCTCTCTGGAGTGAAACTGTGGAATTTATAAGCAACTACTGCAACACACTTCTGTTATTCAAAAAAATGTAAAATAAATTATTATGAATTGCACCAGAAAATTGCTGAAAAGTAATCATGGGTGAAATTAAGCTTCAGTTGTTGTTTTGCTTGTTTGGGAAATATTAGGGAACGTCTACAGCTAGAAGGTGTGTCCAGAGTAATTTCCTGGCTTTTTCAGTGCTGTTCATCCTGTTTCTAAAGGCAATAAAGTGGCATAAAGAACTTCAGAAGGGCATTTAAACAGAACAAGGATGAACCTTTGCATTGAGACTGTGCTTGGAAAAAAAGGTACAACATATTAATAGAAAAAACCTTACCAGGATTAGAGAGAAAAGACAGATTTACTTTTCAGTCAAATAGCAGTCAGTTTTTGAATTAATGTCATGTTAAGAGAATATGTCATTTTAGATCTGAAATGCATTTATTTTTACCTCTTTGTCTTATGACATTTACTTTCCAACTTAGCTTGAGTGTCTTCGCTTCTTTTCCTCACATTTTCATATACAGGCCTAGCAGATGTAAGGTACAAGTGAAAATAGGAAAAAGCAGATTTCAAAAGAATCCTCCTCTAGAACACAGGCAATTTGTTGAGACCTCTAGCATTTTTATATCTATTAAAATTTTATCTAACCACATCTTCTGCAGAAGTTTGGGACTGATTTTGGGTGTATGAAAGATTACTTTGTTCAAATCCTGCAATGAGCAGTATAAAGAATGTCAGAATTTTGTTATAAGCATTATCAATGGAGGTTGTAAATGAGCCTTTCCTAGGTAAATCTTGATATCTTCCTAGAGTTTCAAATTGCAGTATGGCTGTAATAAATGCTGTCTTTCTGACCTTCTCAGCTTATTGAAATTGTGCTTTTCTGAATGCATAATGTTTTTAGCATTGACTGGCATTTGGGAATGTGTGGCTTTGTCTCAAGACTCAAAAAAACCCAAAAAAAAACCCCGCCAAACAAACAAAGCAAAACAAAAATAAACTCCTTATTTCATGACCAAAAGAAATGAGGAGGGTTTTTTTCTCACTATTCATTTATGTCTTGGGATGTCTCCTAAGACAAAGAACAGAGGGGTTCACGTGTCCATGCTGAACAACACAAAATGGGGTGAGAGCTGTGCTCCACCTCAGGAATCTCTTTTCTTACAAACACAGGGAATATGTGAGTATTCCCAGATCTCATTCTGACCAGAAGTTTTATCTCAGACATGAAAATATTTCTGTGCAAAATGACCCAGATTTATGTCCTTGTAAGAATGTGGTTTCAATAAATCTGCCTTTTCCAGTGAAAAGAAGCTTTCTGCCCCACTCTTCTGTGCTGGTAATGACTCAGTTGTGCTCGAGGGGAGCCAGAGGAGCTGGGCATGTTCCCACTGCTGAGCAGCAAATTCAGTGCCACATTCTGTGTTCAGCAGGAACCCCACTGGATACACTCCCAGTACCTGGCCAGAGGGTTGTTTTTTTGGTGCAGCAGGAAGCCTCTCTGCATGGTTCCCTGGCTGGAAATACGCAACAAGGGTCCAAAATCCTGTGGGAGCATTTCATGTTGCTGTTTGCCAGGTTCTCGGTCACCTTCCCGAAAGGAAAAGCTGATCTCTAAGTGGTAACTCAGTCCCCAGCCTGAGACACTCCTTACACCTGAGGTTCCTCTCCAGAAGGACATTAGGTCTTCCTCAAGGCAGATGTGGATGGACAGAGTCGATGTTTAGCACTTGTTGCATACTTCAGCTTTCTCAGTAATATGGAAAAAAACCTTTCACTGCCACTGCAAATGGCTACAACTCTCAGCAAAACCATTTATAAAAAATGACACCAGGATAGCAATCAAGTTGACAAGTTTTACAAAACTGACCTTTGTAAGCCAAAGAGAACTGGGTGAAAGTCACTTTGCAATCTGAATAATACCCATAAAGAGCAGTGCAGGTACTGCAGGCACTTAAACAGTGTGGGCACAAATGATCTGTGGTGTGATTTAGATGATAAGAAAAGTCTGTCTCTTCTCTCTATCCGGCCCTAAAGCTCTACAGACTGACCTCAGAAGTGAGGTTTACAAAGAATCTGTAACATTAGCACCTAATAATGGTGTGATGTTACTGCGTTCTTTGAACTCACATTGGAACTTTATAGCACTCTATAGTGATTTCATATTTATTTAGCATCAAAGATTATCAAAATAGAACTATACGAAAAACCCAAAGGTTATGTCCTTTCAGTGAGCCAGAGTCTGAATTTGCTGCTTTATCTTACTCCCATCCAGTAGCAAAATCCTGCCTTCAATTTTTGCTGGTTTAAATGCTTTCATAAACAGCTTTAACAATCCAGATTAGGGAGGAAATCAGTCTAGAATTTATCATAAGGTGCTGATAGGAGCCTGCCAGGCTAGGACCAGCAAGAGCAAGTTAATTAAGCTGTTCCCAAGGCTGGGACGGCTGATGATGTGAAACTGCAGGCTGCAGCTGGGAGTTTATGCAATTCATCCTCAGTGAGCTGCAGGTAGAATCTCTCTGTGGTCCAGAGCTGGGCTTGGCTGACTGAGTTGGGCTGACTTGAACCTGGAAGGAGCAGTTCAGTGAAGACAAGTTCCAGAAGGAGAATCTGTAGTGTTTAGCCCAATCCTTGTACCCCCTATACTGTTTCCCAAGTGATCCTTTCTACCTCAAATCATCTTTATTTCAACTGATAACCTACTGTCCAAAAATAACCCATTTACCTGGTTCTCTGCATCTCACTGTGGTTTGCTAAAATTATTTTGAAATTTGATTTTTTTTCTGACAAGTCTATTAATAGAAAAAGCAAGAAGACTTAACAGCATGTATGTCCTCTAGCAAAACAAAAGTGCATGTCTTCAGGGTAGGAGATAAAAAAGAAAAGGGGAATGTGGGGCAGCAATTGGACTGCACCTGTTATTCCAAGTACTTTTTGCCTTTGTACTGTGGTTCAGCGAATCATCTGAGGCTCTCTAACCCATCTTCTGCTTGTATTGTGAGATCTGCAGGTCCATAATTATCTGATATGTACCTCTGGCTGCTTGTGAGCAGTCTTAATTCTGTATATAGTGCTAGCTGTCTCTGATAATAAGTTATTATACAGGCCACCAAAGAACTGACATCTCTTGTAAATGGACACAGCAGGAATGCAGCAAACACCATCAGTGGTGTCCTGGATAGGAGAGGAGCACAGAATTCAGTGATTTATTTCTCTGTCACACTTTCGCTGCCTTCATTCTTTAAGGGTTTTGTCATTCTTGCTCCATTTGGGGAGATGTAGTCCTGTCAACTCCAGGCCAAACTGATGATGATTCACTTGTATCCACTGCAACTATATTTCTAGATGTGTGGAGATTTTTCTTTTCCTTATGGAATTTATTTTTTGGTTTGTTTGTTTTTGTTTGGGTTTATTTTTGTTATTGTTGTTTTGTGGGTTTTTTTGAGGAAAGGATAAATAAGGTCTATGTTCTAAAGGATTTGAATGCAGTTGTCCTCACCCAGATGCCAGCCTGTTTCTAGCCTGCCATGGTCTGAGAGCTGAAGAATATAACTCCTTTCACAGGAACACAATGTGATTGGCAGCCAAAGTTTCCCATGAGAGACTTCTTCAAAGTCAATCCCAATGTAAGCAGGAAGGGGAGAGCACAGGACATGGGCAGCCAGGAGCTGGGTTTGTGGCCTTGCTGTGACCTGCTCCTACTGTGTTCATTCCCAGGAATGAAGGTGAATTCCAATTATTTGTCACTCCACTGCTGCCAGTTCTTTTCTGTTGAGCTGCCAGAGCTACACCTTGTGTTGTGAGACACTAAAGATTCACTGGAACAAGCACAGATTCTGTTCATGGGCATTGTCTGCCCATTTTTTCCTGCCTGTATCTTGTTCATTCAAGGTTTGCATCAGAAAATATTTGGAGCTGACATAAATAGAGGTGCAGAATTTCAAATTCAGTTATGCTGAAAAAAATGTCATTAGAGTTTTTTAATAAACAGATAATGTCAGCTCCCCTCCCTCCTCAGTGCAAAGACACACAGTGTCAATAGAAACAATTACTGTGTTGTAATTTAATTTGAAAGGCTACTGGCAGACAACAGGCAAGCAGTTTAGCAAGATTGATGTAAATGGTGGATTATTTAGGATAGATATGGATCCAGTCTAAAACCAGGAGGCTGCTTTTGTGTGTCTCACATAAGCATTGAGAAAGGCTTGAATTAGAGAAAGTGGCATTTGTTTTTCTAAAATGTCTTTGTTTATAAAGCCTGCAGCTGAACTGAAATAGGATCTGGATCCAGAACTAGTAATAGTAAATTGTTTTCTTACACTAAATTCAAACCCTGAGTTTTTCTAATACCCTATCAAGTTTTGCCCTTAACTTTGGTTGAGATGTCTGGTGTAGGAACTCTAATTTAATCATGTGTAACAATAAGTTGTAACAACACTATTACTTCTTCAAATCATGATAACCCAGGTTTGCTGAGAGATTATAAAGTGGGATACTCTCTTATTCCAATAAACACAACAAAATGCTTTAAATGACTTGCCTTAAGGCAAACATACAAAGGTGAAAGTTCCTGCAAATCCTGTAGTGCTTTCCCAGTGTTATTCTTTACAGTTGCAGTGTGTAGATATGAGATCAGGTTTTTTTGAAGCAGTTCAATGAACATAAAAGTTTTGTTCTGAGCCTTAAAGGGCAGTAAAGTTGATGGCACATCATGCAGCCAGCCTTCTTCCTAACAGCAGCCTAATTATAAACCTCATGTTTTAAAAAGGAACTGCTTATGCAGATGACCAAGGTGTAAACACAGAAAAAAAATGTGCCTTAGTTCCCAAAATTTGCAGGTTAGCCCCACATCCTGAACAATTCACACAGCCTGTGTTTCTGCAGTTCCTGGCAGTTAAGCATATGGACATTTGTATTTCTTTTGAACTAATTTGATACAGATCATTTTAGGCAGACTGTGTTCAGGGGAGTGGTGATCTTGAAAGTTTATCCTTGGGTATGTTGAAGTCTGGAGAACTGGGACAAGTTATGGAAATGCTTGCAAGTCTCCTTTGTTACAACCCTTTGGCAGTCTGGATTTTTACTTTGCAGGGAACAGATTAGGCTGGGGCACGGAGAAGCAATGATCACTGTTTCAAAGTGACTTCTTTTCTACAATGTCTGAGTTTCCCTTTAAAAATGGAGTAATAAAGGCTTTTTTGTTGAAGAAATCAGGGCTGTGAATTGATGGCATGCCATCTTTTCTGCTCCACATACTCCTTCATGCAGTCTCCATGGTCATGGTTAAAGACATCCCCTGTCCTCGGCCTCTCCCAAATGAAATTGTGATGGAGAGATATCAGCTAAACCTGAAGGGAACCTGCTGTGGTGGAATGGAGAGCCACAAAGTGCCTTGTTTACCCTGGCACAACTTTAATCAGCTGCCCTGCACCATCAGTTACATGTCCCCCATGTTAACAATTTAATTGTCCCCATCAAAGGGGGAGGGAGAGGATGATGGATATTTACAGTTCCCTCTTTGTGACCTCTCATTTAGTGCCACCACAAGAAGGCAGGAGCTGCCTTCAGCACCAGCACCACCTCAGGTGTCCACAATGCACTGACTGGAGCAGGCTTGGGAGGAGCTTCCATGGACTCAATTAATTATATACATAAATAACTCACTTATTGCAACTTTTTCAGCTTCCAGTACATCCTTTTCCTTACGTGAATATATAGCTGTGCATATATCTGCATTTCCCTCTTTGCTTCCTGCTAAAGGAGTATTTAGTCATGCAGTGGGAAACAATGGTTTTGGGGAAGAAAAAAATTCACCTTTCTGAATTACAACTGTGGGTTCTGTTGAACTTTAAGAGGTGGCTGCAGGCCAGTTTTTAATATGAACAAAGGTGTACCTGCTATTCGTAGAGGTAAAGGCTTCCATGTGGGGTTAGTCAAAGGGAAACAGAAGTAAGTTCATGTAAGTGGCAAAACCAGTAAAAAAGAGAGGGAAAAATGGAAATATTCGACCAAAGTAGCAGAAAAACTTGGACATGCATAAAAAGGTGGATCTAAAGGCACATGGAGAAGGGGTGGGTGGCTGTAATAGCAGGAGCAGCAGCATCTGAGGCAGAAATGAGAGCAATGGCAGTAGCTGGGACAGGAGCAGATGCCAAAATAGCACCAGCAGTGACATCTCCTCTCACTGCACACCCAAACCACGCATTTAGGGGTGGCTTAATGGACTGTGAGAGAGCAAATAGATCATTATGGTCCATTGTAGAAATATGTGTTGGGAGGAGTGGTGCTGTGCAGGGCACGATGGAACAGGAGCTGCTGTGTGTTCTCAGCAGCCCTGGAGCCAGGCCATTCATGAGCAGCCCCTCAGCAGAGGGGCCTCTTTTCCTCTCTGAAAGAGGCAGAAATTAAGGTTTTTATAATCAAATTACTCCAAAATTTCCAGATAAACTTTTTAGGTTTTTATTCATTATTTGTTAGCTTAGTTTAGTTTGTTTTTGGGGAGGTTTTTAAATGAGAAAATACTTTAGACACCAAACATGTCTTCCTTAAAGGATGAATATATTCCTTAATACATTTCCTGGACTGCAGGATGACTTTCACAATTCCTCTTCCTTTTCTTTTAAAAAAGTTGCAGTAATCCCTTAGCTGTTGCAGGTACACATTCTCCCTTTGAATTACCTTGCTACAGCAGCTTGTAACAGCAGAGAACCATCCTCTTGCCCCCTAGTGTTGCCCAAGTGTTTATCTGTGTTTGAAAAATGGTACTTTAATCCTTAATTAGAAATTAGTAAATACAGTTACTTCAGCTGACTTTACAGTGAGTTTGGATTAGGACTGTGCACGTGCAGAAGCATTACATTTCCCATCCTGTCCTTAAAAGTGCTCACACATTTTAGAATCTCAATTTGTTGTCTTTATTGGAAATGTGTGTATATCCAAGCCTCTTATTGCCTTTGAGCATAAAAAAAGACAAGAGGGTACTCTATGAATAGACTGTGTGAAATACAAGAAATAAATTTTTTTAGAGCAGCAGGGCCTTGATTGAGCAAATTTTGAATCTAAGCAGCGCACTTAGGAGTTGCCAGGCTGCAGCAGCAGAGCATTGCTCAGAGCTGTGCGTGACTGGGTTTAACAGTGCATCCTGTTCATCAGAACTGTGTGTCTGTGCTGTGGGCATCTCCCAGCACTTTCTTCCACTGGCCAGGCTCTGACCTCCCAGGCACACGAGCACAGCTCTGCTGAGTGTGTCTACAAGTTTCTACCCACAAATATAACCTAAAAATGTCCAAACGATTAATTGTAATAATCAAGAAATTTTCCCCCGTGCAAAGATGTCTGATGGTGCCTTTCACCTTGGAGATGAATTTTAGATCTAAATTCTAATTTCTGGTAAATTTAGGATTAAAATGGAGATGTTGACACAGCAGAATCGCTGCCATAGAGAGAGCAAGTCACACACTTTATTGTAACAGCCCTTGATTGCCTAGCAAAGAAATGCATAATGAATAAACATTATTTTAAAGGGCTTGATAGCACAATGAATTTTTCAGTGGGAGAAACAGAAGACAGAGTATTTAAAAATACATGAGTTTCATATTTGATTATAAGTCAAGAAGCAGCAGAAAGAACCAAGAAAATTGATAGCAATGGCAGCAGGCACCAAGCTTTCAGTCTGGAATTAATGAGGTTATTCATAATAGAGAGGGAGTGACATAGTGATTAGTTAATTACTGTGCAGAAACATACAATTAATGCAGAACTGGAATTAGTATACAATGAATTAAAATGCCACATAATGCAAACAACAAAACTGAGAAAGAAACCTTGATTGTTGATTGAAGTTGTTATAACAGGGAAAAGTCTGTTGAAATCACAATAGTTTAGCTGTGAACGTGTCACCGGTGTGATCTGGCTCCAGCCCGTGAGCAGCAGCGCTGTCACGGAGAGCAGAGCGTGCATCTGCCACAATCTGCTCTGCACGGGGGGCAAATGAGATTGTAGGGCCAAGGGGCTGCCAAGGCACACTGATAAGAGCCTTGTGTGCATTGTAACCTTCCACAGCTTTTGATAGAACTGATAGATCCTCAGCTGAGTGGTGTATCAGCCACTGCACGGGCTGCTGGGGCAGAGGGGAGAGCTGGAGAGCTGTGCTGCCCATGGATCCCCCAGCAGAAGCACTGCCCATGGCTCCATGGCTGCAGAGGGGCTGGTTGGTACATTTAGCACCTTGGAGGAGCGCAGGGCTGAGGGATGGCTCTGCACAGGGCTGTAGGTGTCTGTTCTGTATCATCTCTGTGCACCATAATAAAGAACAGGGGCAGCTCCAGGTCAGGAGCAAATGGTGTTTACCAAGCCAGTCTCTTTTGCTTCTGAGGGAGTGGGGGTTCAAAAAGGTTCAATCATGTAAGGGAAGGAAATATCTCAAACTACACCATAACTTAGAGCTGCCCTGGGTCTGCTCTAAGCTATGTCAGTGAAAAAAGCCTTTTCATTTTCTATCCTTCTCTCTCTATTTATCTCTCTACCTATCTTCTATATAACAGCACTCTTGGTACAGCTGCTGCCCAGCAGCAACCAACACACTCCAGGCTGCATGGGAGCTGCAGGGACTGGGCTCCAGCTTCCAGCAGCCTGACAGAAGGCTGCAAATCCTTGGCCTGCAGCATCCTGCATTTGGCAGAGCATTTCTGCAGCAGTTTAGAGTTTGGTAGTGTACAGGGCTTTAACTTCAGTTGCAGAAAACTGAGCTGATAACATTGAAAGATCAAATTTATTCTCTTTTTCCATTTAGCAATATAAATAAGAATGATATTTTAGAGCTAAGATCTGATTTCTATCCTAAGTAGTTAAAAAGCTGAAGTGGGAAAGTAATTTATAGTAGTGTTGTACATAAAGGTATCCTTGAGGAAATTAAGTGAAAGAGAAAAATTTGAATAGGAGCATTTTTCAGAAGGTGATTTACGTGTGGCAATGTGTGGTTATGATCACCAGTTTAACTTATTGTATATTTGTTATGGTCTAACACATATTACATTGGTGGTAGTTCAGTTCAGCTGCATTTGAAAGTCACTGGTAGTGCATTTTCCTGGGATATAGAACTCTACCCTTTACCCTTTTACTTCAGATGAGTTATAAAGATCAATAAATTAATAGCAAAAACATTTTTTAAAAAAAGCGTAGTCAAGTATTGTGCCACTTTCATGCCAATACAAAAATATCAGTACCATGTATTGTTATAGGAATCTAAAGATGTAAATGCTTCTGGACAGAAACAAGAAAACCAATTAGCTGTGATAAATTTAAGTCTCTGATTGAAAGAAAGATTTAGTACTAATAAAAAAAAGAACTCCTAGCACTCTTCTGTCATGGGCCAAATTCAACAGAGAACGCAAACATTTTAGTTGAGTTTTAGTTTAGTTTTTCAGAAAGAGTCTGCCAGACAAGTGAAGCTCTCTGAAAGCCTTTCATTATGTCCCCAGAAGCTGTAAGACAGGCACTAATTTTTTCCAGGTAATTTCAATAAGAGTGTGTGAGAAGGTGCACATTTACTGAGTGTTTAAATCTGACCCTGTGTGCTGAGGGCAGAACTGTCACTAAATTTAATCACCTGGCCCTGGTAATGCCAGCTGTGGGAAGTGAGGCTCCCAGGCTGTGTGTGACTGCTGGAGTGCTGGATCTTCCTCTCCTCTTCCTTCTTTTCCATAATCTATCATAAAATAAATATTTTCCGCAAAGATTTCATCAGAACAATTTCTTCAGAAGTCTCCCCAACCACAGGTTCTGGTTAAAATTCATATTATGTCACTCAGTCTGCCTTTACCAAATTAGAAAAGAATTCGAGTTTATACAGCCTTATCTCAGTTTCTTTCTTTTTCTCCTGTCCCTCTCTCAACTGCTGTTCCACTGAGAAATTAACTCAGCCTTTCAGTCAGAGTGAGAGCCAGGCTGGGAATTACAGGAAACCCTCAGTTACTAGGAAAGGTATTAGTTTCTAATAAAGTGTTGATCCTTGAAATGTAATTTTCCTGTTTGAATACAGTAAAATAAACAGGAGCAGAAAACCAAGTACTCTTTAGTTTAAATGGTTGGTTTGTTAATAGTTACAGTATTCTAAGCAGCAAAATTAACTGTCTGTACTTGGAGCAGTTCTTGCAGCTGTGTTTTCATGAAATGATCATGCTTTCTCACAGGCATTAGGTGGGTGTGAACTTTCTGAGTTCTCTGCTGTAGCTGAGGAGGAGGAGGAGGAGGGAAACCTCCCAGTGATTTCCAGGCCCAGATTTTCCCCTCACCCATAAAGCAAATTATTTACATCTCCAAGATGCTTCTGCTCGCAGAGGTAAAGCAGAAGATCATGTTGCTCATCTTCACAGCAGCTCTCTACCTGGCCTTTTCCTGGAGCTCTTCCTGTGTGTGTCACTGATGGAGTCTGTGGAAACCAGTGCTGTTCATCTCCTCTCCCTCTGGGTACTTTTATTTACATTACAATGCCAATATTAGCCCTTACTGAGTGTGGGAAGAACTGCTTTTCTGAGGCAGGTGCAATTTCAGGTGGAAATGGATTTGATTCAGTGTTTGCAGCCAGGAAAGCAGTAAAATCTGGATCTGTTAAACACACTTGTGCAATAATTCTGACTTATATAGAGCCTGTGAGTCTTTTAAAATTAATTATTTTCAAGTATGTTGCTCTTGACCACTGGCTCCCAAACACTGATGGCATTTTCCCCCTATAGTAAAATATTAATGATAGCAACAAATCTCAAAAGCTGGGACGTTTTGTTTGGTTGGTTTTAAGACCAAAGCTTTGGCTGAGACCAAACCCCCTAAGAAAATTAAAGGCTAATTTCAGGTATCTTGAGTCCAGGATTTACCAACACTGTCACAAGAGGCAACTGGTATTTCAGGCTGCAAAATAAATTGTCCTTTACAAAACATGTGACAAATTTTTTTTCTTTGGTAACATCATCCTGTGTCACCTTGAAAAATCTCCTGGGCTGCATTCTCAGGAAAAAAACATTTTATCCTAATGGCAAACTAAAAGTAAATTGCTGCAGAGCAGAAATTGAGTGGGGAAGGCTTCTGCTGCAGTCTAACAAGACAGGCATTATTTTATATCACCTCAGATGCCTTTTTTGGTACAGCAAAGACCTGCATCATAAATACAAAATGGTCTGAAGGGTTTGAAACTTTTCACACCACAAAAAGCATTATGCAGCTCCATCAAACCCAAGTGAAGGCTGTGCCTTTTTCTGCCTTGTACAGGTAGGGATAGAGCTGGAGTTTAGCTCAGAAAATATTTTCTTCTCTCAGATGTGAAGATTTAGTTCCTTCTGGAAATGGGAAATCTGCAGGTAGGTTTGGAAAGGTTCAATGTATTAAATGTTCTTAATGCAACAGGTACTGGATATGTATTTGACTGGGTAGGCAGCAAAATTTGTTATTGAGGCAGTGGATATTTGTGTTGGGGCAGAAAGATTAACAGTCAGTGAGCATTATCGCTCTCAGAAAACCAGCTAGAACTCATCATTACATTATTTTAATGAAAGTAAGAAAGACACTTATTTACAATCCTTTGTCTGCAAATTTCATCTTGGAGTCTGAATTCTCAAATTAAACTCAAACAAAAACAACGAGCAGCCACTAAAAAGCCAAACAGCAGTTCCCTCATTTTTTCCAAAATATTAAACACTAAGCAAGCCTTCACCTTGCACCAGGGTGGATGGCAAATGCTGCCAAAACTTCATGAAAACCACAGACAGCCCAGTGTGGTGTTTCTGTGTTTTACCAGACTGAGTCTGACCGTTCTGTATTGAATTCCCTGAGTTGTGGGATTACAAAAACATCATAAAGAGATGCCTGGCAATGCACAGCCTCGCCAGGCAGTGACAGAGCAGCACATCCAGGACTGCCCCTGGTGTTTCCCCACTGCCATCCTCGTGCCAGGGGTGAATCCAAAGGAGGAAAAGGTCCTGTGCATCAGGCACAGTTCCTGCCTCACCTGAAGGATTACCTGCTGTTAAACAGAGCAAATGTAAAACAAAATCATCCCTGCAATAAGAAGGTGAGGACATTTTACATCCACACCAAATGGTTATTCAAAAGACTTCTAGATGTAGGAAAGTTCTCAATAGAGAGTTATGTATAGAAATGAGTTTTTGTATAATATATAAATATATTTAATGTATAAATAGATAAATAAAATAATCTTTTGGTACAAAAATACCAGTTCAGGGTGATTGCACACAGGGGTTTGTAAGTGAGTATTTTGATGCTGTGACTGTCATATCTGGGGGAACTGAGTGAAATAGGAAGGAAATATTCACAGTCTTAGAGGCTAAACCCAAGGTGCACCTACAGTCCAGATCTACAGTGTCCCCTTACAACAATGGGGAATGTAGTGAAAAAACACAGGGTTGTTTAACATATAGGAAAAAAAATTAAGGTGGTAACATGTTGAGAAGTACTAAATGACATTTGCACCAGAGGCTTATCCTGCAGGGTCCTGTGCTGTTTTTGAAAATGTGTTCAAGGTTTTTTCCTTTTATTTCCCTGCATTTCCCTCCATTTCTAAGTGCATCTACTGTATCCATTGTTTTTAGAGCACCCAAAAACTTAACATTTGGGCACCAGGTCTGGCAGCAATCAGATATCATACCCTAACATTCATTTTCCTCCATGTTCTATTTTATTTTACAATGCTAGAGGAGCACAGGACAAGTTTTCTATCAGCTGTAATTTTTTTCTCTCCTTGCTGTGTGAGGGTTGTATACCTCTCAGGGTATTTTAAAATACCTTCAACATTTTTTCTGGATAATTCTATTTCAGAATGCCTGTTCACATTCTCCCCACAAGTTTGTCTTAATATCTGATATTTTTCAAAGATTGGAAAGCAGCATTACACAGTAAAGGCAGCTGACACATTTGATTTCTCTCTCTCCATCTCTCAGCAGAGGAGGTAGCATTTGTCATCCCTGGGCAGAGCAGCTGTTACAAAGCTTTAAGGTGAATTGACCATGTTCCCAGCCCTTCAGAACAGCATTTTTGTAAACCTTTTCCTTAAATTGTTTATTGCAGAGCCCTGTCTTAAGCTCTGTGAGCTGAACAGAGGGACACTTGGTGCCTGTGGTGCTGGAGCCTGCTCTGGGGACTGCTTTTCCACCAGCTCCAAGGGGCTGCTGCTCACCTCTCTGCACTGAGCTGCAGCTCGCTTCCTCCCAGCAAAAACCTACTGCATTTGCTGCATTTGGGAGGGTGATTTTTAACCTAGATGTTTTCCTCCACTCTGAAAAACTTTGTGAGAATGTTTTCCGGTGTTTCTGGTTTCCACACAGATGCCAGTCACTCAGAGGTGTTTGTATCTGCTGCTGGCAGAGTCAAAGCCTCATCTCCTGCAGTCTCAAACAAGAATTCTTTACCTGTGTTTTGGGGAGGGGATAGGAAGGTACAGCCCTGTGCTTTTGACTCAGTATTCTTTTATTACTCCTGGCCATCTGTGCACTGAGGCATGACTTTGTATTAAGAAATGGATTAAAATGCAGTGCTCTTTTCTTGGTTTTGATATTGTTTCACTCTTTTACCTTCTTTATTCCTGACCTTTTTTTGATTTCCAGGCTACTGAACTGTATTTCTTGTGCAGTACCAGATTTTTCTGTTTCTTTCTCTCATCAATAGCACTTTAATTGCACTTTGAGTGAGATTATATGATAAAAGAGGTGATGTTTTATTATACTACAGATGCTACTATATGGTGGCTATTTTTAACATCTGAACTTAAAAATACAGCAATATGCCCTGAAATATTTTTTCAATTTTCTTGAAAATAAAAATTCTTCATTTGGCTAAGTCAGATCTGACACATGAGCAGCGCTGCAAGATGAACTTTTCTTACTCTCATGACAATGCAGTGTCATTATCAGGAAATTCCTACACTGACACCACTCTCAAGCAAGTGAGCAGCATCATGGTAGAGCCAAATGCTGATCACATGGAATCAGTTTTCTTTACTGATTTCAGTTACTTTTTGGTGTGGATCAGGACCAGCTATCACATTGGCTTTTTACTATAATGCCATTTTTCTTTGCTCTTTTGTTGTTGTCCTTGTGCTGATTTTCCATCTTTTTTAGCGTGGCTAGAGCAGATATAGTGATTTCACCTGTTCAGAGACTACAGAAAAGTGAAGGAATGAGGAAGGGTTTCTGAGGAACTTTAACTTCTCCATAGCCCACAGGATGTGTCTGAGTCCCTGTACAGACAAATAAATTCTTGTGTGCAAGCAATGGCCATCCATGGCAGACTCTATGCAGATTAAGCAATAAAAAGCTGTGGTAAAAAGCAACAATGATGAAAGTCCTTGAGACTGTTGCCAATTTCCACAGCAAAAAGTAATGCAAATTTATGCAGAAATGCCATTAGTTCAAGGCTTTGCTTTCGATCCAGCACAGAAGGGTCTCTGCAGGTTTGAGATAATTTGGTATGAAGGAGAATCATTTCAGATCCCCAGGCTGTGCTCAGGGTCCCTCCTCTGCTCACCAAACAGCCTTGGGGACAGGCTGATGCCATGGCCTGGAGGCCTCTCCTGGACATCCCATTTCCTCACAGAAAGGCTGTTCTCCCACAAGCTTTGCCACTGAATGTTTCCCCTCCAGCTTTGTGGCACAGGTTTTCTTCCTCAAACCGCTCAGAACTCAAGTGAAAATGAAAGCAAGGAGCAGCAGGAGGTGCTTTTGGGAGTTTCCAGATACGTGCTTATCTGCTTGAACATTCATCCCCTGGCTCTCCAAACACACGGAGCGCCGCTCTGGGCAGGTAAAGCAATCAGAGTTATCTGAATCCCACCGAGTCTCCTCCTTCATCCCAAACTGTCACAGAACCATTAGCCTTAAATGACTGCTGGCTGCTGAAATATCCATAATCTTTGCAAGCTGGAGACGCAGTGAGGTTTCCTGCATCTCTGCAGCACATAAAAAGCCTCTGTGAGCGCTCACAAAGGGCCAGTGCCTCAGCTGAGGCCCATCGCCTGCGCTGGAGCTTTGCCAGCCTCCACCAGCCCAGAACCTTTTCTTCGTGTATTTTCTAAAGAAACTATTGGGAAAACACTTTTGAAATCCAATGAACAAAGTTCAGTCAATAAAAAGTGAGGGGGGAAAAAAAAATCATGTGCAGCAATTGAACGAATGAAATTGAATTCAGAGGTGACTGACTGGTGCTGGTTGATGCATTTTTCTATCTGTATTACTGATTTGGCAAAATGGGAGCATTTCCCAAAAATGCATAAGGTTTTATCAGAATGCTGTGGGAAATCATTGGAACCTTATGTGTCAAATATTTTGTTTCGACTATTATTCAATGAAGATTGAAAAATCCTTCTGGACACAAAGCAGTTTGATTCTCCTTAAAGAAAATATTTCTGGAGTCTGATTTTTCTGTAGATTGTGACATTTTAACTTGTTACTCAAATCTGACATAGAAATAAATGCCAAAATTCCCAATAAAAAGGTAATTTAACACAATTTTAATAAGAGCTGTTTTACTGAGAAGTATTGCCTTTGAGAACTGTAACTGTAATAGAAACCTTTACTTTTAGCAGGGGGGATGCATTACAAGTGAAATCTTCACAATTCCTTAATAGAAAATGATAAAATATTAAATAGCAGCATGGCATTTATGTGTTATTTTCTTCTGCCTGTGTTTAACTGTGATGAGTTTCACAAGCTCTCAGTCTAAGTGCAGAATACAGATACCTGCTGGCCTCAGGAACAGATTATTGGCATAAACATACCTGGATTTTTCTAACAAACTTCCAGATGAAAAGTAAGAATGCAAGAGGCAACACAGAGTCAGAGGCAGTCTAAGTCAGAAAGAGTGACTTTGCTTAAGAACCTTCTACTGACAACATTTCTGAGGGTTGTTATTTGGAGTATTCAGCACTTGAGTTTCTGGTATTTTCATGCTGCTTCCCCACAGATGATTTTTCCTGTTGGTAAACAGTGGAGGGAGGAGATAATGCACTACCTCTGCAAAATTATCGATGCTAGAAATTTGATCCATTCTCCGAGATGGGCTCTGCTGGTAAGGCAGGTATATTTAGAGATCTTAGAGTGGGCAGGATGAGTTGGGGTTTTTTCTTTGAATAATGTAAACCATTTATCTTCTTTTCTGCCTCTGGAGAGAATATTTGCTGTAACTTAAAAAAAGGCAATAAAAATACTTATCTGAGAAGCACTCTGCACTTGGAAGTGTGTGAAGTTTTGTACCGGAGCTTCTTTGGAGTCGTTCCCTAAAAACTGCAAGAATGGGCTTTCCATTAAGAATAAAGATAAGTCCAAAGTGCACTTTCATGACCCAATTTGGGGATTTATTCCTCTCTTCTGTCTTGATAAAAAGTCTCTTCTGTTTCAAATGAAATATATTTCTATTCACAGTGGTGTTTCTGATCTCCAGACTCATAAGGATATTTGCATGCTGAAGTGGAGCTGCTTTTGTTCTAATTTCCCTCATTTCACATATTTTTTAATTGTAGGAGGTAAAAGACTTTTTTAGATCAGAGGATCATTATTGAGAGAAAGGAGTTTAATCTCCCTCTTTCTTGCTACCTGCAGTGTGGTGGGATGATGAAAATTCATCTCTAGCCACTCCACTTACTTTCAGAGAGGGAAGTCACAGAAACAACATTTCTGTTTGTAAACCCAACTGGTAAAAGGAGGTGGAGCTTCAGATTCCTTCACTTACTGAAATTTTCCTGATTAATTTTAGTTTTGCACCTTTGTATCCAGGAGCACCCAGCTGTGCATGGCCTGATGTGCAAAGGCCATGGAGCGCAACAGCTGCAGGGGCAGATCCACCGTGGTGTCACTGATCCCCAGTTTGCTCCCATTCTCTGCTGTTGGTGTTTGTGCTAAGGGCTCTTTGAGAAGCTGCTTCTTCCTCTGAGCAGCACAAAGACCACAGAAAACCTGTGGGGGTTTTTATTCTGGTGAGCTCTCAGTGAGCTCTGCTGTTCTGGAGCTCCACACATGCTGTTGGCATTCCAGACTTGCAGCTTTGACTGTTCAGGCAGGATTTTCTGAGAACATGTGGGTCAGTGTCAACTTTGCCACCCTGTGTTTAGGGCAGGAGGGATCTTACCCATTTTGCTCTGCTTTCTGGGTCCTCTCATAGCAACTGCAAGAAATTGTGGACTTCAGTAATCCGTTTCCTTTGTCAAAATCCACTAATCCTAATCAGTTACAGACATGATTTCACAACCCAGAATGTCAAAGCATTCCAAAATTATGCTGCACAGCTCTTTTTTTTGTGGAAGTCTCAAAGCTCATCAAAACTTGGGGAAAGATGACTACCTCTATATAAATACATATTTTCTTTTTCTATTTATTAATTTATGGAGTTGATTTTATATGTATGTATCTGTAATGATTATGAAAGGAATATAACTCCCAAATGCTTCTTTCTTTTTTTTTTAATTTAGAAGTATGAGTCAGAATTTCCTGAAAAGTAAAAATAGGCCATAAAGTCTATACTCATTCTGAATATTAAAACACTTGAGGAATATGAAAGAACTGAAAATTTGCCTTGCATATCTCTCTCTGAAACTCCCTGATAATATGGTACTAGATAAAAAAAAAATTAGTGACCCATATTTGCCTCAAATGCCTGCACTTTGATTCCACTGATGCCCTCTCTCACTCAATTAATGAACTCTTTAGGGATTGTGCAAAAATCACACACTGTGCTTCTGATGCCCTGTGCACATCCTCCTCCCAGGTTTAAAGGAGGTCCAGTTGGCCACATTTAGCCCTGAACAAAAGCAAGCAGAACCCCTGTGACATCAGGTCAAGTATTAATTCTCGAAGGCTTCCTGCGTTCCAGCAGCCCTCAGGTTCCCCTGTCACCCTTATACCCTAAACTCAACCCTAAACCAGGTTTGCAAACCACATTGAGACTTCTACTACTCGTTGTAAAATTGTTTCCATTTGGGTCAAATGCATTCTGTGTTCCCCAGGACTGACACAGCCGTTTTTGAGCGATGCACTCTGCTGAATTCAGCACAGCTGACCCTCCACGTTCGCAGGGAGGGTTGTGCTCATTTTTCAGCCACCCAGAAGACACTTCTGTTTCTCCTGCAGGCTGTGCTTGGATGGCCTGTGGGTTAATGAAGATGCATTTCCAGCAGTGAGTGTGCTGCAGGGACAGGGGACAGCTCCTGAGCAGCTGCAGGGACAGCCTCAAGATCGTTTTGCAGTTTTGTCCCTAATCCTCCAATTCTGAACTGGTGAAAGTCTCAGGGAGTTGTTAAAGACTCCTGTTGGTTTTGATGTGTTAAACTGCCTCCCATAAAATATACACTGGCTGGAAAATGCCAGCAAAATCCCAGTTGTTGGAGCTGTGTGTCTGTGCAGGAGAAGCAGTGAAACCTCAGTAGCACTGGATTATTACCAATGCTATGGTTGTACCTCTCTGTGCCATTTAGCTTTTCCTTGGGTTTGGGGTTTTTTTCCCTTGTCTGGTTTTTACTGTCACCTGATTTGATTTTGTGTCTCTTATATAATACACATGAGCTACCTTTGTCAATTAATCGTTGTAGAAAATATTAAGGGGAAAAACTCCTGTAACACAAGAAGGCGGATATAGGAACAGACTATTATAAGAAAAGAGTAGTGTGAGAACAGGGTTGCATTTTTGAGTTAAATAGGATCTCCTTAGTTCTGTGAAATTATAATGTGTCAGGGTAAATATTAGTTTTATAACTGATTGACATACAGATTAGGCTTTCCACGGTGCTTTGTCTCAGCCAGCAACAGCAGCATAACATTCCCCAGGCATTCAAGCTGCTTTGTGTGAGCAGGGGCTTTACAAGAGAGCTCTCTGGTGAGAAGCTTGCCCTATTCCTGGGTCTCTTTTCACAGCAAATGTGACCCATTCATTACTGCAAATGGCTCTGGGAGGGCTGTGTGCTCCGGGGAGTAAAGAGTAGGACTTTGGCAACAAACTGCTGAATGCAGATTTCTGTGCTGATTTGTTCTGTAGGTCATTGTTCGTGACAAGCTGTTAACTAGGATTTTATTTTGGCTTTTTTATAAAACCAAACAAACAAACCTGCATTTTATACCTTTTTTATGTCAAGACAGTTATCTCAGCCTGCCTTCATTTTTCTTCTCTTGTACTCCAGTTTTGTCCTTGACTCTTTCTTCAACTTGGGAACTGTTACAAGATTTTGAGTAGTCCTGTATTTTATATCCAGTAAGGCCTATCCATCTTTGCTTTATTTTCTGCCAGCAAATGCCCTTTTTCTAAATGCTTTTGTGGCTAAGTGAAAACTACTAACAAAGCAGTTCTAATATGAGCAGAGATTTCTGTTGATCTCACAAACCTCAGCTAGCATGGGCTTCAAACTGGGATGTCTCTTTTGAGACTTGTCACTTTAGATGCTTCTTCCTTCTTAGATCAATCTTGAAGAAGCCCTCAGCAAGGATTTTTGGATGTTGAGGTTTTATGATGATCTGTTATCACGGGAGGATGAATGGGATGGGACAAAAAAGTCCATGTGGAAGTTGCTGCACAATTTTAGTGTGATAATCTGGCCTCTGCTAGTTAGCTCAGGGCTGTTCCTTGCACTGGCAACTTCCACTGTCCATTAGGGCTCTCCAGGGGCATTGTTACAGGGGCAGAGAAGCTGGAGCTGTTTCTCTTGGCAGAGTAAATCAATTCCCATGACTTATGTCAGATATGCCCATTTCAAATGTGAAACTCCTATGAAATACCCTTGGCAGCCTCAAAATATGTTAAAGTGTTTGACTCCAGGTGAGTCTAAGAGGTGTATGCTTTATGTGTATGCTCTCTGGGAAATAACCTCTGCGTTTGAAATGCACATTATGTGTCAAAAAGTAAGTTTGATGGTACAGAGCAGTGCGGTATGGAGTGGTTTAAAACTGTTGACTTAAGTGCTTCTCATAGGAATTCAGGGGACTGCAACCATCCCCCAAAAAGCTATGCTTTCATAATCAAATAAATGCATTTAGCTAGTCAAATTAAAACAATTGCAAGGTTTATTGAAAGAAATAAAAATAGAATAAAAAGAAGGCAGTGTTTTTTGATTTGCTTTGTTGTAAAGCAGACTGTCTGACCTCTGGCTGACAGAAAAAAAAAAAAAAAGGCAATTTCACTGCAAAAGAACTTATTTCATTCTAAAGTGATGAAATGTCATTGCTGGGAAAATGCAGAAGAGATTGCACAGGACAGCCTGGGGATGGCTTGTGTAGGGCTGGGATCCCAGGTGGCCCTCTCCATTTGCCAGCATCACAGCAGTGCTCATGGAGGGGAGCAGGGATCCTGACGTCCGTGTCAGCCACAGGTACAACTGCATCTGACAGACAGGGAACTCTCTGCAGTCCTGCAGCAAGACAGGGCTGCTTTAAAATTCCTGGGCTGATTTGGGACTGCTCAGTGCCCACCACGGCACAGGCTGGCTGCTTGTTAAGTTCAGCTGCAGACAGACATGCTTTGATTGAAATGTGTCAGCACTGAGTTGTGAGCTGCCCAAGTTTGTGGCTGACACAGACCATCTCACATTAATGGGATTTTGGCCAGGGCACTGATCCCTCTGCCTTATCAGATCACCCAAGGGGACCAGGCCATTCCTCACAAGGGCTGCAGACCCTCTGGCTCTCTCCAAGGCTTCAGCCCCTGTGAACACTCAGGCTGTGGCCTCTCTGCTCTCACTTCTAAGGACAGCAAAATGAAACAGCTGCCTCTTTCCTTGTGTGCTCCTCCTGTGTGGGCACTGATCATTAATGCTCTGGCTTTCCTGGGCCGTGTTTAATGTCTCATTGCAGCTTTTGTGCTGCTCAAGTGGGGCTGTTTCAGGCGATTGATGCCAGAATGCCAGAGCAAGCTTTTGTACGTGGTCCTCTAGGCTGCCTGTCTGCTACCCAGGATAAATCTGTAATCAGGTGTCAGAGCTGAATCTTGGCCTCTCTCGCTATAGATTGTCCCAGTCTTTCCCCTGAATGTGAATTTAGGTCGTTCTAGACTCAGCTCTTGTGCCAAAGTTTAAACAAAGTGAAGGATGCCACCGGCACACAGGAGACTTGCTCCTCTATCCTGGGAATGCTTCTGGTGGGAGGAACCAGGGGACAGCTGATGATCAGACAGAAAGGGCAGCTGCCACCCTGTCCTCTTTGCCACCTTTTAGAATAAATACACACATTCTTCAGGCAGATTAAGTAATACTTCTTCATTTTTTTCAAAGTACATCTACTGTAATCATTAAAGCCAAAAGCACTGAGGCCACCTGACCTATGAATTGACTCTGCTGAATAAGGCAACTCTTACTTCTCACAAAGCCAAAATACAACAATTGCAGATGTTGTGAGGGTTCAAGCAAGCTACAGCTGAGATGGGAAAGGGCTTCCTTTCCAGTACTTTTCTGGATCAAAACCAAACCTCTACCAGTGACACTGATTTAGATGGTTGGCTTTGGGTGTCTCTCACTAAATTTCCTGTGATACAGCAATTGTTTTCTTTTGCAGCTCTTTGCTTCTGCCTGTCTCTGGTTACCACTGCATTTGTTCTCTGCAGTGACCATACCATCACCCAAGGAAGTTCTAGCATCATTACAAAGGATGAGAAGAAAAGAAATCACACATCTTCATTAGAAAAGTAGTATATCCAGTACCCTTCTGCTACACAATGAGAATCTGAGGCTTGGAGAATCTTCTTTTGCTTGCTCTGATTATTGGCTTAATTATAGTTATTTAAGCATTCTCAGAAAAAGATGCAGACCTATACAAATTGACAGGAGACAGTGGAATTACATCAATAGAAATCTGAATCCGTTCTTGAATGGACAAGAAAATTTTGCAGTAGTTAAGAAACTAAGTTCTTCATTCATTATTAAATCCAGCTGTGCCATATAAAGAAACAGATTGATGGCATCTAACCAGTAAAATAAACACCCATTTTTCATGGCAGTTGTGGATTGATGCAGCATGAAATCTTCTAATAGTCCAGATCTAAAGGCACAGAACCATAAATTGTTCTATTGACACGTCTAGCGGTAGTTTTACAGATGCACTTAAACTGCCGCAAGTAAAATTTTAATTGCCTAATTTTGTGGAAATTATGGACCCAAATCCAGACATCTACATCTGCAGTATGGTATTTGGAAAAAAAGAACTTATAATTCATTCATAAGATTGAGAGCAGTGTGAATTTGAGTGCACTGCAGCTCCTAAGTTGACAAAATTACAAATCATTGAAATTCTTGGGAGTGAAGGCTGGGGAGCCTGGAGAAAAGATTTCTGAGGGAGTGACTGGGGAATTACAGTTTGATCTTCCTTGGTTTGCTTGAAGTCCTGGCTGAATAACTTTGCATCCATGGTCATGCCTTTAGGCACTGATGGTATATGTTTCCTGCCAAAATTGATCAGAGGTAGAGGGAACCTCCTCTCAGATGGATGTCTAGAAACTCATTTCCCTGGCCTGTAAGAGGATTTTACAAAACAATTGTTCTGTTGACTTGTGTAATAGTGATTTCCAATAATTCATAATCCATTGTACATGGAAATCAACCGCTTCACTTCAGACAGTTAATTAAGGTTGCAAACAAACACTCGCCCTTTTAGATGGCTTTGTTTTCTTTTCCTTGCTCCTCTTCTCCCCACTAGGTCCTTCTGATTTATACTACCACACTGCAAAGGACTTGCTACATTTAGCAGCTTTGTGCAGCCCCCTTGTGTGGGGCTCCTCTGAACCCATGTGGACACCCAAAGGTCACGTTGGAAATGTTTTCCCCAACACTTAGACCTAAATGTTTTCATTTTCTAGGGCATCCACTAGAACAGCTTTTCCTTGGAGGAGTCTCTGGTTATTTGTGCTTGAAGCAAAAGTTAGTGAAAAGTCTATTGACCCTTTAAGACACCAATATTCAGCTATTTGCTTGTTGTTCTTTACTTGATAAATTACTAATTTAGGGTGAAATCATACTCTTTAGTGGCTCCCTGTTCATAAATCACAATCTGACATTTTTTCTCCAGGGGAAGATTGCTGTTTGCAGTATGCTCTGCCACCAGAACAGATGACAATATTAGTTTATCAGGAGAAACCTATATTTTAAAAATAAATCCTGATACAATAAATTCCCAGCTCTCTGTATTGCTGCTTGAATGTTTTTATTGCCAGATTGTCTCTGTGATCTTGAGCTCAAAAGCCTTTGTAGGCAAAGCAGAGAAATCCAAAATGGAATTTATGATCAAATGGACAGAAAGGGGAAATCATGGCATCAATTTGACAATAGTTTGACAGCCTACAGGTTACTCATGCTGATGAGAAATTGCACACCGTTTTCAATGAAGCAGCATTTAATCAAGAATAAGATCTTACCAAAACTGGAAATCAGCATTTTCAGGAATATTTGAAGCTTTTCTTGTTTGAAATTGCCTTCACAAAATTTAAGGCTAGATTTTTTTGTGTTTGAACCCCTAACTGGTGCAGAACTGGAAGTTTATATTGGACATTGGTGCCAGGCTTCTCTAACAAGCACACAAGGCACTCTGAACTAGCCTAAAGTCCCAACACATATAACCTGCAGTTTCTCTTTGCAGGAAGAGAGAGACAGGGAAACTTGAGAGTTTTTCCTCTCTCTTAGATGACAGAAATGGCAATTCCCATTTCAAGCCCTTCTGCTTGCCCCCAGGATGGCCAGCCTAGGTTGCAGCTGCCGAGACAAGGACCAGCACCCCAGCCTGGCTTCTTGCTGGGCTGCTGGTGGCAGCACACCCATGGAGGGGCAGGGGAATGGGCTGCTTTCCCTGCTCCCCTGGGCATTGCTTTCCCTGCTCCCCTGAGCAATTGCTTTCCCTGCTCCCCTGAGCATTGCTTTCCCTGCTCCCCTGGGCATTGCTTTCCCTGCCTGGGCTGGGTTTGTCTCTCCTCCCCTTGGCTCACACCCGGGGACAGGTGAGTGATGGCCCAGCCTATCCAGCTGAGGCTGTTTCTGGCAGGACCAGGTGTATTCTGGGGATGAGGATAATGCCCTGTGTCTGCTCCATGCTCCCACACAGATCCCACGGGACACCAGAGCTCTGAGCAAGCCCAGGGAGGCCTGGGATGAAGCCCTGAGTGTGCTGTGGAGCTTTGCCTCCTGTTTCTCCAGGGTAAAACAGGAGCAGTGTGAGAAGCAGTACTCAGGGCTTCCTTCTGAGCAGAGTGTGTTCTTCACTCTCCTTTTCTCAATGCTTTGGAGAAAGTTGGAAAGGAATAACTAAAAAGTAGGAGGGAGTGAGGGAGAAGGGCAGGAGATGATGCTCAAACTCAGTTCTCATCCTGGCACCAGCTACTTCTGTGTCCATTCCTGTCCTTGCTGCCCTTTCCCTATCTGCCCAGCAGTGCCAGAGCTCCTGCTCACACATCCCTCCTCTTGGATGCACATGTGTCTTCTGTGTGTCCATCAGGTTTGGGGAGCCAGGCTCCTCACATTCCCTGTGCTCCTGGCCTGGGACTGGCAGGGATTCAGCAGCCACAGCAGCAGCCCTGGGCTCCTCAGCCATGCTAAACACATTTAAAAAAGCAAACCCCACAGGTTCTTTTGTATTCCAGTAGAGTGCTGCTGGTATAAGAACACTGTTCCCATGGGTCTGGAAATGTCTTTACATCCTTAATGTGTCTCTACTTCAGAGAAAACAGGCATGTGCAATTAATTCTTATACGTATGCTACTTGAGCCTATTTGAAATTGTGTGTGTGTATGTGCAAGGCAATTAATTCCCATTATTCAGATGTGAGAGAGTGAGGGGAGTTTTTTCCCTTTTTCCTTTTTTGCAGTGACAGGGTAAAGATTCAAACTTAAGGAGATTTTTTTTCTCCCAGTTCTGTGCTGTCACTTCCAGATCACGCAGCTTGGGAAAGTATAGCCCTCATACAGAGGAACCTCAAGTAATAAAAAGTGAATGATCAAGAAAGCTGTGTTTTAATGGTTATCAGTATGCAGCACAAATCAAGGAAAATTTAATAGACATCTCTGATTTAGTCCTTCATGAATTTAGGATAATTCACGTATTTCTGGGAGAGCAATGGTCCTTCTGAAGGATGCTGTCATGATAAGAGCAATAAGAAGTGGTGATCTGTTGGAACTAAGGCTCATTCTCCAGTGCAAGTTGCATCCTGAAATTAGTTTGTAGTGTACTTAATGTACACTGGATTTGGCTCTCTCTATGGTGCCTCTTTAAAATGTTCCTCGGGGTAAGAACTTAAGTGCTTAGCTTCAGGGTTTGCAAATTTTATTCACTATCTAGAACATTCTCCAGTGTTCAAGCAGGCAGGGGTATGACCTCTGCTAAAAGGCAAAAGAGGAGAAAGAAGACCAAGTGATAGACTCTTAGTGTAGTATCTTTAACTTTGTTTCCAAAAATAACTTTAGCTCCTCAGAAACAAGGTTAATGCACACAGGCAGCTCGAGACAATTGCTGTTCTTTTCCATTCATGATGTAACTCATAAAAATGTCTTGCACCATTTATGTGGAGTCTGTTGTACTTGACATAAAAAGGTAGAAAGAAGTTGTTTCATGGAGACTGTAGCATGGTCCTCTGGGAACCATGAAACTCAATTTTCCCTGACTATAATTAATATCTTTCCCATTATGGACTCGGGGAAGGTCCATGTAGACTGAGTTGGCAGCAAACTAATCACCAGAAGAGACACAGGGCTGGGAGAATCATATGCTGGATAATCATTTAGGAAATGAACTTGAGGGAAAATCTGAGAGAAGCACTAACATCAGGCTTTATGGCTGTGTCCTGCCATCTCTACAAACAGAAGAGGGGCCTTTCCCTGGCCTGCAGCAGTTGTTGTGCAGTGGGTCATTTCAGCAGCACCTTTATCACCTTCTGATTGCACACAAGGGGCTAAAGCCAGTCCTTGATGCAGTCCCCCTTGCTTTGCTGAAGGAGCACTGTAGCTGAATTTGGTTCACACTTGCTGTGAATTGCAGCCAGAGACACAGATATTAAAAGGAGAGGTCAGCACAACATTTTCCATCCCCACAAAATAGTTTTTCTCAATAATTATGGGCCATGACATTTATCACCAGGAAGCTGTTCCTGTCTTTCTATCAGATGTAGTGCAGGCCAAAGGTGTCAAGCCCACAGTGTCACTGGTGACTGACTGGGGAGGAGCACAGCCAGGTGCTCCAGGCAGGGCTTTTAACTCTGAGAGCCCAAACCAGCCACAAGTGCTGTGCATTCTCTTTGTGTGACACCATGGGGTGACAAAACAGTGCCTGGCCCTTGTGTGATGAGCAGACCTGTATGACAGTGTAGTTCCAGGGAGGAGACACTGCTTGATGAAGAAATCAGAAACCTGAAGATGTCAAAACCATCTTTTATTCCTAACCATTGGAACACGGCTACAGCAGCAAAAGGCTTCCATGGATTGAGAGTTTCTGCCACTATGAATTGAATCTCTGGGGCTTTTTCTTTTATTTCCCAGTAGGTCTCTCTCCTCGTGGACTAAGTGTGACAGCACAGGGCTGGATGCTCTCCAGATCTGAGTGCTGTGGAACAGCACTGCACCTGTCAGGCTGGGTCTTTTCTGCTGTCCCTTGGACGTGTCCTGCTCATCAGTTTCCACTTTTATCACCATTTTCTGCTCAGGGACATAAACCTCTTTTATGTTCCAACAAAAAATATTCTCTAAAGAGATTTCTGACTTATGTCTGATGTCTTCTGCTATTATACTTGGTTTCTCAGAAGATAAATTCTTTTCTATGGTGTTCTGGGTGAACCAGTTCAGACTTTTTCAGGGATCTCATCCTGCTGACATCTCTGAGCAAGCACATAGGAGCTCAGTGACAAGCTTGCTGTAGTTAAGCCACCATGGAAATCTCCCCAAACCCTGAGTCAGTTCAATAAAATGCAACATATTTACTGGTGGAATGAGAAACCAATGCTGTGTTTCCTGACCAACCTCTGGAATGTTTCCATGCAGTGAAGGAGACTGAGCTGTGTCTGAGTCAGCAGCAGCCTGAAGGAGCCTGTGGTGTGATTTTAGCTCTGCTGGAGGAGCCATGGGCTCATTGCACAAGGGCAGCTTTGGGAGGGATGGAGCTGTGAGGCCAAAGAGGGCAGGAGCCTGGCATGGAAGCATGTGGCATTCCTCTCATTACAGACACCTCTCCCTTCCATGGCTTCATTTTCAGGCCCCTACGGACAATGAACTTGTGAAGTGTCACAGCCATCTCAGAGTGGCACAGGATACTAAACATTCACACCTCACACCGAAGCCAGGGAGAGTTCATAATGTGTTTTAATTCCGATTGGCTTCACAAATTAGGACCGAGTCCTTCGTTTACCAGTTATCTTCACTTGTCTGATGGTGATCAAGTCCACTGGTGTTATCCTATTTGTATAGGTCAACAGCATTAATTGGTTTTCCTGTGCCTTGTATATTGAGCATGCAAAGCGTGGACTGTCTTGCCAAGAATAGAGGCAGAGGCGAATTACAGACTGCTTATGTTGGGGTAATCATAAGATGCTTCCAGGTAATTTTAATAAATTAGTTGTTCAAGTCGCTCAGATAGCACTAAATTAATATGTCTAGAGCAATGTGCTGCATTTTCTATCAATCTTTTTTTTTTTATTCTCCTTAATTACATTTCCTCCACTTTAGCTATTGCCTTCTAGCTGTGGAACCACTATACTTTAGCTGCAGTAGGTACAAAGATTAGAATACAAACAGTGCATTTAGCTCTCAGCAGGAGGCTGAGTTTAAAAATGGTTCAGCAAGTGAGTGCACAACAATGTTAAATGTGGAGTGTACCACAGATCCAGGAGTGGTTCAGAGAATCCTGTTCAGCTAATGCATGAGGAACATACCCAGGGCTACAGAGTGTGCAGAGATACTAGAAAAGACAGCCCTGAATACCTAGTGGGCTATTTTTGTGTAGATAATGGAGGGCACTTGGCTTTTACTAAACATCAGAGATGAAAATTTTTAATAAAATAGGTTACTTTCAACCTAGCAGAGACTTCCCTTCTCTGCACAGTGGTATTATCAAAGTCCTTGAAGCTAAAGAAGCCATGGGAAATGTCACTTGCATCTTCAAAGGCCATTTTTTTCTTTCTCTGCTGCTGCTATGTCAAGAGCAATTCTAGTGAAGTCCGACCAGTAGGACTGGCAAAGAACCAGTCCAGATCATCTCTTCAGAATATAAGGCCCTGAACCTGCAAATCTGTCCTGCCTTCACAGACAACTTCTGACATTCTGTGCAAATTTATGAGTTACCTGCACTGAGCTCTTTAACAAATGCTCTCCAGTAACACCTCTCCAAAACTTTTAGCATGCTTTAGTGGGATTTCAGCCTCGCGAAACAGGAGGATAGCAGAGCGTGCTGAACCATATTGAACATACCAACACAGCTTTATTAGCTTCTTCTTACTTCTGGAGACAATGAATTGGCAGAGCATATGCAGAGAGATTTGGAAAAAACCTGGGAATTCAATGCAGAAACCCTGGCTTACAGCCATGGCTCATCCAACCCTGAGGTTAGAATACATTTTCCTTGGGTGTACTCCAAAGGGAGGGGAATGTCTGATGTACTAGCAGGGGGGATGTAAAAGCACAAAAATTGCAAAATTGGCACAAATCTGCTGAAGATATGAGTGAGAAAATCATTCTTAACTGGCACCAATAAAATCTTTATGATGGAATAGCTATATTTAGATTTCTTCCTGTTTCTCCATGCATTTTCTGGGCGTGGTGTTTTTTTCTTTCATTTTTCTAAATCTGTGAAATTTTACACTATATTAATAATAATGTTGGCACTAGGCTAGTGCATCCTTTAAGACAAAACCTACATGTTGGCTGGGCTCCAGGAAGCCTAGTTGTTATTGTTTATGCATGATGTCAGCCAGAGTTGCCTTGGCAGTAAGGTCCAGCCCTAGAGTCTGGACTGTTTGTGTATTCTAATTCACAATGTATTTACATATATTGTGTTGGGTAGTTTGTATCTAGAATTGTTTTGTTCATATATTTAATATTCTGGCTGAAGATAAGATAGGCAAACTGTAGCAGTCTCTGTTCTTAAGAGTCCTATTTAACAATGCTTCACCTGCACCTGTTTAATTCAAGTTTTGTAAATGGAGTTGAATGCTGGATGTTTAGGGGAAACACCAACCTAGTTTTAGCTAAAGTTCATCTTGAGTTGAGGGGTTTTGTTCGTTTTCCTCTTGCATTTTATTTTTTTTCTTTTTTTCTTTCCAGTGTATCGCTCTGAAATATGTATGAGTGCTTCCAATTATGATTTCTGGCCATCTGTGCAGTCTAGTGGGGATTTCATGGGCTACTTCTAGTAAAATTTCTCATTTCTTATCCATTTTCTGGAGTACCAAACTTGTACAGGAGATACGTGAGGAATGCCTTTGAGATTCTGAAGTGCTGAAGAGAAGAGCACACAGAGAACAACACAACCAAACAAAAGCTTAAGAGCCACTGGAATGTCCTTGAATACTCAATAAAGCTGAACACACCTTCCTTTAAAGGAAGGCAATGTGTGCCTAGTATTAGAGCAAAAAAAGTAGGTACAGGTTATCAAGACAAATATTTTAAAAGCAAGATCTGCTTTATTGGGAAAACCTCTCAAGAGAAGAAGATTCTTCACACAGCTCTTTGCAAAATGAGATTGGTCAAAAGTAATCAGTCTTGGCTCAGTGCTGCACTAACTAGGAAATAGAAGACAGCCTCAGGTCTTTTCCATGTCTAATTATTATGCTTCCATGAATATTCTCCAAATTCAGGTCACTCAAATCATTAGGTGCTGATCACAGATTAACATTTCCTAGCCTGATCTGCATTTTGTGCTCCAAGGTTTTAGGAATCATGGATGAAAATTTAGCATTTGTGGATGGAAGAGCTGAACTAACTCTGTTTTATTGAAGATCGAAGGCCAGCAATTGTCCAATGTGCCTGAAGCTCTAAGAAACACAAGTGTGAATTTCCCCTAAATTAATTGGTTTTGCTCAATCTTGAGACAATTGTTCCAATCTTCTAATTTTAAAGTTTCTAAAATTTCTATTCACAAGTTGTTCTTCTAGAATTTCTCATGTTAACCAAGAATAAACAAACTGTTTCCACAGGCACAGTATTTAGAGCTCAACATACTGGTTGTTTCATGGGGAGTGATGAAATTAATAGATGTGTTGTTAATCTACCCCAGCAGACTGCAGAGGAGAAGTTTCCAAATGCAGTCACTTTTGCAGTGCAAAGTTCCTAAGAACACAAGGACTAGTCTAGTTTTGAACATGCTGAATCCCATTTCAAGACCCCCTCTGCTTCCTGAGGATAAGGTTAGGCACTTCTGGTATTTGTATAACATTTATCCCCTAGTGGAACACTGTTAATATAAAATTCTCCTATGTGTGCTTTTTGTTCTGTTCCAGACTGGTTGTGGGCTCTGGTAATTCAGTGGTGGTGATAAAATGTGTATTTTCCCCTACTGCAGTTTGGTTTCTGTTTCTCATTGTTGTATGTAGCATCCAAAACAATTTTTGTACCCATTTGCTATGGCAGCTGATTTTTAATTTCTTCCTAGCTGGTTTCTAATGTGAGAACAGGTTCCACCAAAAGAAAAAGCTGAGTTTGTGTGTTTCTGGTCCAGCCAAAACCATCTTCTAATTTAGTCCTGCTAGCACAGCCTCAAAAGCTCTTTACATTTACAGTGAGACCCTTGTAGGCAGAGCATAAGAGCAGCTTATATAAAATAGAAATATCCAAGGGGCCTTAGGATATGCTTTGAAAGGATCTTGAAGTTTTAGTTTTGCTGTTGATCTCAGAAGTCTCTAGTAATGAATACAAAGAATTTTTCCTATAATAATCTGTGGTAACCTGGTCATGCACCCAAGTCAGAATATATCTCAGAAAGTACTTTTATGCTGCAGTCTTGGTTAGAGCCCCATGGATGAGGGAAAGCTGTGTAGAAAGTATGGTTGTGAAGCTAAACATTCACCAAAAGATGGCCTTAGGAGTTTTGATGTTGAAATTCCATTCATGAGGTAGAGAGAGGTTATAAAAGCAGAAGAGGATTCAAAGGCTCTTGGCTGCTTAGGCTGTGAGTGCAGCTGGCTAAGAGCCTCCTGAACACCTACCTCCACCTGCAGTTCCTCACCCTCTTCCTCTGCATTCCACACATCATGCCAGCCTGGATTTTCTATTTAGAATAATAATCCATGCAGTAGCACAGGTATCCTGTCCAGGCACCCCCCGAGCCCAGCTCTGCTGTCTGTGACCCTCACAGGCCATCGTTCACCACGGTCACTCACAGCTTGCCAGAGCTTTCATTTCAGTTTGTGACAGGGTTAATGGCTTCATTTCAGACATGGGAGAGCTCCCCAGGCCCACCTGGCTCATCCCTGGATGGCCTGAAAAGCAGCAGAGAGGTCCCAGCTCACTTGGCCAGAGCTCCCACAGCTGACAATGACAGGATTGCATCCTGCAGCAGCCCTGCCACGTCACACACCGAGCTGCTGCCACAAACTGAACGGGCACTTGGGAAAACTGGACTCTGGAAAGGTGCTGGTGATGCCTTGGACTGCAAAACCCCCCAGGCCTCTCTCAGACCTAGCAGTGAGAAGTGTCACAGGACTTTGAACGATGATCTGAGCTTTAAAAACTAATACAAAACCCATGCCCGGTCCATTTTTTAAAACTACTTGAAGCATCATGTATCAAAGTAACTGGAAGCTAAGCTGAGGGAAAACCTTTTGTTTTTTGCTAAGCAAATTCATTGCAGCTTAACTGGGAAAAGTTCGCAGGAACATTTTTCAGTGTGAGACTGTTGCCTAAATTTGTCACATTTCATGAATGTGCTGTCAAGATGAAAAATGTCACCAAGAAACCAGCTACAGAAATTCAGGAACATGGGATTTGGGTAGTTTTGGGGTTTGTTTTTTTCCATGGGAGAAGGAGCCATGGTTTTACTGCTTCTGAGGTTTGTGTCTGCTTCTTCATATTTGAATTGAAAGTAGTGGGAAGAACAGCAAAGTCAAGCCTGGAGCCAGGCAGTGTGGATGATGTTCTGGCTCTGTGGGAGTCAAAGGGGTTTGTTTCAGATGAACCAATACAACTATTTAATAATCTGTGTCTACCACCTAATATGTTAAGCTCACTTTGCTCCCAGTAGTGTCTGGGGATGCTGGAAACCTGGTTTAAAGTTAGTGCTGTTCTTTGGTACTTATTTGGTGTTCAGTGCTTGTCTTTGGTGATTTAACCACAAAAGAGCTCGGAAATTCACTCATGAAATTAAAGGGATGAAATGAGAGGTTTACTCTGCCAGGCTTAGATCTGTAGGATCAGGGTAGATATTCATCTGTAACTATTGGCATACTTTGATTTTTTACTGAAAGACCACTTTCCAATGTGGATCTCTGCTGTCGCTGTGAGGGGGAGATCAGAGGACCCCTCAGTGTAGAAGCTGAAGAGCAGATCCTGTCAAGGAAGAGAAATCTCGCTATTTTAACAGGGACTTTGATCTGAGTGGAGGCAGCTGTATTCTGTAAATTGTCTCTGAAAAAACATCAGAAGTGTATTCTCCAATTATTCACTGAGCGGAACTTTTCCTATTGCAGTAGCTATCATGCCTGTGACATAAAGCTGTGAGAGTCATGTTATAAAGTTCAAGCATCCTATTTATATTAATTTTTTCAGATTTGTTTCCTCTACCTTCTGATTAAAATGTGTAGCCACTGTGATAGAGGTGCTCTGCTGGAGCTTCTTCTTTCATATGAAGGCACTGATAATGTCAAGAAAACAAATGGAAGAGAAAAGCTGTCTGATTGAAAGTAAATACTTAGAGCAGTTTCAGCAGTCCTTTGGGTGGGAGCTAATATAAAGTTGCTTAGTAAATCAGTAAACAAGTTAAAATGTGCACAAAAAAGATAAAGAAGTAGAATGCCATCTGAAATGAAGGGCTCCCAGGAAATAAATCAAACAATCAAATATGTGAGGAGCTGGGCAGAATCTCAATCCCCTGTGCTGCAGAAGGCACAGAGAACTCTCACACTTCTGCATCTCTGAAGTTATTGGTCTTAATAGTAAATATTTTGTAGTTCTGCCAAAACTTACTTAACCTTTATGGCCAGTGTGCCTTGATGACAGACTTCTGTGTGGAGGATTGAAGAGAATTTGAATTACTGCCATTAGCACTGTACCAGTAACTGCTGCACGTCTCGTGCCTATGTTTGGTATTTATGTTTTTGGATAGATGAAGATAATGAAGTTTTTCAGAAGTGCACTTTTCCAAAATTTAAAAATCATATTTATTTCAACCAATCAGGTAAAACTGCAATAAAGTTATGTCTCTAATGGATGACCCAGGTGTCTCCTTTGAAAACTTATAGACAGCAGTGTTTACCAACAGCTGTTTAAGACATAGGATTTTTGCTTAGAAGTTAAGACAGATCAGGAAGAAAACAATTAAAGAACAAGCTGAATGTGTGTTTATGGTTTAACTTAGTATGTGCTGAGCAGGACAGGCTTTCCCCTGGAATGAGAGGGAAGGTCTGGGCCAGTCTGCAGCCTTCTGGGGCTCACCTGCTCACTACTGAAAGTTGCACAGGTGAATGCTCCCAACAGAAATATGCTGCCCTGGAAGGCTGAGAACATTTGCCCTCATGGTATCTGAGAGTAACAGAGTGTGGCATCCCATTCCTGTGTTCCTGTGACCAGACTCCAGCCTGGAGGAAATGCTGACACCCCCATGCAGCCCCACTGCTCCCTTGTCACAGAGGCTGTGTTGCAGCATGCAAGTACTGTGTTTTGGGTTTGATGCATTAAAAATTCTCCTCTGTAAAACCAGTTTAGGTGCTCATTTCCTCCTTTGTGCCCCATCAAAATCCAAGTGGTGTTTTGTTTTTCTTTGCTGTCAGTACTTCATGTATCTTTCACTCCACTAGCAAACACCAAAGTGCTCAACAGCTTGTCCAAAAGTGCTTCCTTTGCTCTCCTGTACCCCAGAGGGGCAGTGCCAGACCCCGTGTGTGCTGCTCTTGCATCAGCTCTGGGTCCAGTCCTTATGGTGATCAGTGACCCCTGCACTCATCACATGCATCAGGAACATTCTCTGAACCAGAGAATTAAACTTCTGTCAAGCACTACGTGAAGCAATCAGTGTGTCTGGGCAATCTGAAGACAAGAATAAATAATGATGGGAGCTTTCAGTCAGCCATAACCACGCTCTGCTGGGTGGTCAACAGGACCAGGGACTGTGGCCAAAGCCTTTAACCACTCACCCAAACCAATTTGCTCTCTCTCTCTCAAATGTTCCACAATTTGAAAGCTTTTTGAACAAAGAATAAAAGTTTACAAAATGCACCCATTCTAAATGAGTTTAGCAAAGCTCTCACAGGAAGCAGTCTTTGTGATGCAGTCGTGTTTTCTAAGTCATTGTAGCTTAGTGCATAACACTCTGTAAGGAATTTAAATCTTCCTAAATTGAGCTGAACTTGAAAATGTTATAATTACAAATTCTCTTTTTTCCAGAGATAGGAAAAGGAATCAATGTTCTTTTTATACTTGTATTTCAACAGCATAAGGTATTTAGATTATGTTTCAAAGCTAGGTATAGACTATACAGGTGAACTGCATGTTCAACAAATCCAACTTTCAGAGAAACAGTTGGTATGGGACTGGGTTTTTTCCTCTGATTAATCACAGATTGTGAAGTTGTCTGGCTCAGGCCTTGAAAATTCATTCTAAACATAGGTATATTTTTTAATATTGAGCATGCAGATGTGACTACTGCAGTTTATCTTTTAATGTCCTGTTTAGTCTTGCTGCATACCCACTGTCATTGGATCACGTTATTTTGTTTCCTTTTCCTTCCCTTCTTCATTTCTCAAAATGAATTGAAAAATGAAAGTAAATTAATATTTGTGCTTACTGCAAGCCACATCTTTCCTCCTCCTATCATACAGTTCCCACTTGTGTTACTGGCATTTAATGAACTGGCAGTACCCAAGATAATAATTTGATTCTGTTATTAAGAAGAAAATAATTTTGTCATAGAATAGCTAATTTGTAGAGTATAGTAGTCATTTTTGTAAATTTTATTTTCTTTGGGATTAAGGAAATGCTTGTGAACTGGCTCACAATTTCCTAATCTATTCTGCCTCCAGAAATAGTTCATAAATACTACAAGTAAGCAAAAAGCTGACAGGCTGCAAATTGTTTATGAAGCAAGTTTTGAAATTCTGGTTTCAGTTTGAATGTTTACTCAAGAAAAATAGTTGGGTTTTTTTGGGTTTTTACTTGTTTTTTGGGGCTTTTTTAAAGAGTCTGTGATATCAATCACAGCCTACCTGTTAGGCATAGCTTAATCAACAATCACATAATGAGATCAAATATGCTTGATCAGAAAAATCTGTTTGTGCCTGCTGTTGCTTCTGCCTGGAGCTCTGGGCAAGTTACAGTGTACACCTCTATTTCAGTACCCCCTGAACATCAAATGATCTACATTTTCATCAGGTACTGGCCAAAACACTTGCTAAAACCTTGCAAGAATTTAGTAAACATAAATGGAAAAGAAAAAGATATTTCTAGCAAAGTATTGGTATGTTAAATCAACAACACTTTTCTGGACATGCATTTCTGGGAATGGAAATAAGTCTTAAAATAGAAATTTGTTCTCTTAAGTAGGTAGTGCTTTATGAATTCTCATGAATTCCTGCTTTCTTTACAGATCTGTTCTGGCATAAAACCTCAGTATGTTAGCAAGTCCATCTTATAACGGGAGAGACAGTTCTATTTGATAGTAACTTCTCTATTTTCATCCCATAATTTCAGAATTAATGCCAGTTCCATAGACCTGGGTAATCACCATTCAGAGATAATCCCCTCCCCTCTGCTCCAGGCCTTCCGTTCCCTGATGTGCAGGATGACACAGAATTTGGTGGGTTTGCTGTTGTCAGGTTTTCATCCCCCCTTTTCTGATGCCACTGGGTTATTTAATGAGGTTTTAATTGCGTGTCCTGCCTCGCCTGCCCCGTGGGCTGGGCCACAAGCAGGGCAGAGATTGTCACCCCCTGGTAGGACTGGGCACCACGAGAGCTGCTGTGCCTGTTGCACGTTGGGCTTTTTGTTTGCATGTCACTGTAGCTTAGCCTCATGTTTTAGGTCTTTAGAAATGGTGGTGTGTTTAGCACTGATCAGATTAACGTGACAAAATTAATAAAGTGCTTTAATACGCAGGGTGAAGAGACTGAAGGGAATTGAAATTAGGGAGACAGAAGAACAAAGGCACTTCTTAAATGAACATTTTTAGCAGGAGCTTAACATTATAAAGATTAATAGGAATTAATTTGCATATATAATGCAGTGTACAGAACACAATTCAAACTGACTACCAATTCTACAAACACTATTATTGTAAAAGAAGAGCTACATAAAATAGGCATATCTGTTTTCTTGCCCTGGCCTAGCAGGCATTCTTGACTAAAGGCACAGCAAGTGCTAGTCATTTCCAGATGTTCTTGTGTCATGTGCCTTTGTCTCGGACAGGCACAGCCATCCTGTGTGTTGGCTCTACTGTGAGTACTCTGGCTTTATAGCAGATCAAAGTATACCTACTTAGAAGTAATGATAACACCAATATTCAACATTTATAACAATGTTGAGCCAAAAACAATTGATAGTCTACTGGTTGGTTGCTTAAGGAAGTCAGAATAAGCCTCAGGATCAAGTGATAGGGTAAGAACAGGAATTTTATGCAATGTCCCACAGTACATTAATGTGCAAGCTTCAGCCCAAAATATGCAGCTCAAACCGAATAGGTTCAGCCTCTGTTTTCTCTGTTCCTCTGAATATTCCCTGCTCATCCTTCCTCAGAGTAAACTGCTGTAGGGATACACCCATTATCTCCCCAGCTACATGTGTATTTATAGTGCCATATTTATATTTATAGTGCTGCAGGAAGGCACAAGTCTGGGGAGCAACTGCAGTCCAGCTCTGTTCCCAGTGCACTCCTGATCAGAGGCCAACATCCTCCTCTTGCATAAAGGCAGATTTACTTGCTTGGTGGGTGCCTTTGTTTCTAGCTTCTGGAAACCTCTGTCCTCACAGGATGCTCCAGTACTTCTGCATTGGCTTAATCTGCCTTGCTACCTTGGGTGAGGGGTTGTGTAAAGATGTTATATAAAAAAAGCAGAAGAAGGGAAGCTGGACACCATCTCAGGAAGTTTCTGACAGCACAAGGTGGCTCACATGGCAGGAGGTGTGCAGATGTGGCCCCCAGGAGGGCTTGCTAGGAAACAGGCTACCACAAAGTGCTGGTTTGTGGGTGCTCTTTGTGACAACAAATGACTGGGGGTAGTTTTGGGACAGCAAACAGATTTACTTCAGAGCTCAGATAACAGTACCATGAAGCACTAATCTGTGACATTGGAGTGTCCACAGAGACATTTAGTATCTGGAAAGATTCTGGTTTAGACAGGTAAAGGTTCCTGTACCTGTTTGGAGTTACTGAATGTTTCCTTTTCAAATGCATTCACTGCCCTGCAATGCAGTTTGGTGTTTATAGAGAAAAGCTTCTTGGAGCACAGTTTCCTTTTTTATCATCAGAATAACCATGTCCCCAAGGCCAGGAGTCCCTGCTCTTCAGCCTCTGTGCAGGCTGTTCAGGAGTGATGCTGCTTCACCCTCACATGGAATAGCTGGGGCCTCAGTTTTAATTCTTTTTGTTACATCATTTATCACGTTAGAGAACATCTGTGGGTTCTGCAGGTAGCATGCTGCTCTCAGCCATTTTCTGCTCAGGAATAAGGATCTCCCAAAATCCAGACAAATACAGAGTCCATGGATTGATCCAAGCTGGATCACACCATTAAGGGTAGCCTGTCATTTACAAAATAGGTTTGAGATTGGTTTGTTTGCTGCAGCTGGAAACCTTCATTTCATTACACAAATTATTTCTCTGAAAGCTGCTAAGAAGGATTGTGGTCTATAATTAGAATAATACCCCACAGGATTACGTTCACAAATGTAATTATATAATCATTTAGAACTAAATTGTGCCATGAAACTACAGGGTTTTTCAAAATGGTACAGCATTTCTGGAGGGTTATTTTTAAGATTTTCTGTTGTAATGCAGTTGCCACAAGCCAATTAGAAAGACTTTCAGTTCAGCTGAGAGCTCCTCCCTCATTTTCCTATCAATAGTTTGAGATAAATCAAGATTAGAGTTTATATTCAAATACCTGCTGTGGTTCAGAACCAGTTGGTGCCACTGGAATCAGGTGCAGGTGATTTGCTCCCAGTGTTTAAGGTGAGGTGGTGGAAGTTGGAGTGTGTCTGTCGGAATCCCACAGAGGAAGGCTGCTCTACACAGGCTCCTTTGGTGCTTCAATGCTGTTTAGAAGCAGAGCATGAAGTGGTGAAATGGTTCTTTGGGGAAGAAGTATCACAGCCCTGTGTCAGGGAGGCTGTGAGCTGTGTTTGTGTCCTTGGGGGAGGCAATTCCTGTCTGTCCAGAGCCAGCCTGGCTGTCCAGCCTCACTCAAGGACATGCTGCAGGGTGTTCTTGTGGGGTGGTGCAGCTGCAGTGTCCCTGTTCTCCTTGCAGGACAGCCTTTGGACCCCCTGTGATGGGAATGTGAATACACCGATCCCTTTGCATACCTGAGCCTGTGTGGATGTGTCAGTGCAGCTCATGGATGAGCATTGACACAAAACTATTTCACACTACATTAGTTACGCTGCTCTCCTGCCTGAAACGATTCATAAATACAAAATAAATAAGTTTTGCTTTTCTTCTTCATATTTGCAGAGCACTTTTTCTTACCACTTCTATTAACACTGTTGATATCAAGCTGAATCCTCTCTTATATCGGTTTCTTCACTTACAGTGCCTTGTATGTTGCACAAACAAAACTGTACCAGAAGGTTTGTTTTGTGCAGTAAAAGTGCAGAAGTAGGAGCAGTACATTGCCCTGTTTTATTAGGAATTCACCCACTGTCCTTTCAGGTTGCAAACCCCTGGTTAGTGAGTCAATGGGCAATAGCAGGGTAAACTAATGAGGTTCTGCAATATTTGCAACCTGAGAAAGGCAAATATTTCACAGAGCTCTCCAATTATCTCTGGTAGCCTTGTACACTTCTAATGAGCACAAGGTAATCAGCCTATCTCTTCACTGTATTAACAAGAGCCACTTAAAATTCTCCAGGATTCCTGTGGAGAACTGATATATGGACCCAAATGGATAAATAAAGAGGTTGTGCAATTACCACTTCAAGGGCTGCCATACTATTCCCTGGGCTGGCTGCCTCTGCCTGTGGTGTGTTTTCTTGATGCCTTTATTGTATGCAAACTAAAGAGACAGTGATTTTGGAATTGCAAGGGTGCTTTAGCAGCAGCTTAATCTGGCTGCTGTGAGACTACAAAATCATTCTCCTTCAAGACAGCATCTCCTAACAAGGTGTTCAGCTGCCAGCTCACAGCTCAAGCAGTGCAACTGGGCAAGAAACAGGATGTCAGGAAATACAAACCTCAAAACACCAGCAGTTGCTGGCTGGGCTTTTAGCATCCCTTGTCAGGGAGAACAGGAGGATCTCAGGAACAGCCAGCACAGCACGATGGCCACTTGCTTTGGAGGGAGTCTCCTTTCCCACAACCTCCCATGGGAAGGAGGGTCCAGGACAAGATCTGAGGCTGTGGAAATAGGAAGCACAACAGAAGTGTGTGGAGTGGTAGGAATAGCTAGTTGTGTTCTTGTTTATCATATACCTCAACACCCTGGAGACTAAAGATGAAGGTAAATGTCAAATGCCTCTGATCAACAAAAGTAGCAGTATTAGTTTGAGATCTTTTAAAATTAGAACAGGAAAAATTGTTGCTCAAATAGATCTTTCCTGTGAGATTGGAATATACAGAAATTTGTTAATACTCAACAGAAACTTGGAAAGGAACGAGAATTTGCGAACATTCTCCATTCCAAAAGTCTGTGTCATAGTGAAACCCACTTATAAGCAGATGTTTACAGGAAAAAAATATCAGTCATTTTAAAAATGTGAACTGGCAGCCAGTATCCTTTCTAATTCCCTAATCTGCAGCTGTGCTGAATCCAAACCTGCACTTTTGGATGCTCAGGAGATTGGTACTGGGGTATGTTCTTCCAGTTTTAGTACCTCCTGCACTTAAAGTTGCACCACATGGTTCTGTGGCACACATCTGTTTTGAGTTTTTCTGATCACACAAACACAGCTCAGCTGGGGGACAGTGCACCAAACCCTGCTGTTCCTGTAAGAGACTCCAAATTGCAGAGCTGAGGTTTTAAGCAGTGTCTTTGTCTTGCACCAGGAGGCTGAAGGGACAGTCCCTCCTGTCTCACAGTGCTTCAGTGCCTGGGGGGACGTGGGGGTGTCGCTGCACCTCTCACTGGGCAACCTGCACTCCAACACTCCCAGCCACCCCTCTCTGTCCCTGCTGGATCAGTGGAGCCCTGGGAGGTTCAGTCCTCACGTGGCACCAAGAAAATCAAAATTCTGTCTAAAGTGCAAGTAAAAAGCTTCATCCAGCAATGCAGCAGCACCAGGATTTGCTTATGAGAAAGTTCAAAGCTGAGAAGCAGCCAGAAAGAGCTGGGAGTGTCAGGAGGCACCAGCTCAGAGGGCTGCCTGTGGAGCCAGCAAGGGCAGCAGGCTGGGGAGAGGAAGGAGAAAAAGAAATATTAATATGAGTGAAGTGTTGTGCCTGTGTATAAAAGCTCAGTTGTAATCTTGTGATATCTTTTCCTTTGGCTTATGATGACATTAGGCTCTCTAAAGGTTTATTTTTTATGTGCAGCTGGATGTACATCAGTCTATTTATTAGTCATCACAAGGTTGTTGACATTATTTCCACAGTGCTTTTACATTAAGAGCTCACTGAAATGATATATTTGTTAGGGTACCAAAGTAATTTCCTCATATCAGGACAGCTTAGAAATACAGGGACCTAAGCTGTTGCTGTAATGAATTTTCTGCCTCTCACAGGGATATTTATCCAATCTGTTCTGTAAACAGAGAAATTAGTTCAGACTTGTGCAAATGCTTTAATTACACTTAACTGGATTAATGGCTCTCCTCTGAGGAAATGTGTTTCCTTAGACAAAACAGTTTGACCAGGTCAACGATGTATTTTTAAATTCAGCCTGGTGCCTCTGGCCAAAGCCAGCCTGTGTGAGCTGGGCTGCTGGTGGAGCCCTCGCTGGCCCTGAGTGATTGGGGTAGGATGTGAGGATCTGTGACATGAAGGACTCTTTGGATTTAGTTTGTGACAGCTCCTCTCTTCAAGCTCACTTCTTTTGGATAGAAGTTTGTTTTTGGAACCTCCAAACTGTGGCAGTTTCACAGCCCCTTTCTTCTCCATGTGAGTGAACAACTGGCTCCAAAGGTTTTATGGCGAATATTTGCTTATCAATTAACTAAAGGTAAATGCAGCAAGTCATGTTAAAGGCTCCCAGTCTGCTTTCTTGGTCCATATTGTGTTAGCTTGAGCAGCTTGCTCAGAAATTCGGTAACTTTTGGAGTAATGACAGATGCTTTGTGTCTTTGGTGGCTTCTGTACCCCCTTAGAGGAACCTCAGCCATGTCCTGAGTGAAACATGCAGCAAAACTCCAGGCAGCCCATCCCAGGCACAGCTCCCTGCATCTTCCAAAACCACTCTTTGGCCCTGAGAAGGGTTAGATTTCTCATGCCACCTTACCCTCATCTTCTCATTAAATTGCTACAGCCAGCTTCTTGCTCAATGTGCTCCTTTCGGAATTTTGAAGCATTTCTATTTCATTTTTCACCTTAGTGAAACTAAGTACAGCTTGAGAGAGGGGTGAAGGTCCCACTGCAGGGCCTGGACCACAAAGAAACATCTTGAAACGTTTGATTGTGTCCAGCCTCCAGGAGCCCAGCACCTCCCTGTGTACCCCTCTGAGTGAGTGCCTGGGAAAGCCCTTGGCAGGGAGCCCTAAGAGTAAAGGAGCTGCCTCCTTTCTTATTGATTAAAGCTAAACCTGATGACTGGTCCAAGGACTCATGGACATAAGGCAAAATGACACCTTGAAATTCCACTCTTTCTCACCTGCTCAGGGTTCTTTGCAGAAATTTCTGTGCTTTCCATAGATATGCAAAATATCAGCACTGTCACCTCTGCTGTTTCTAGAGGTTCTGAAATGTATTTGTCAAATAGCAATGCTCAGCCTCCTTTCCCCATTTCTCCACTGCTGCAGCTCCCATTCTCTCAGCCCTTTGGCCATTTAGAGGGAGCAGCTCGGCTTCTGCTTTAGTTGCCACTGTCTGAATCAGAAATCCCTGAGAGATGTGGAATTCCTCTGGTTTCCTGGAGATCCTGAGACCAGAATTCCTTCTCAGCCACAGCTGCAGTAGGAAAGTCTTCATGGCATATTCCAGCAGTGCCTCTGAATTGTTTTCTAATTACCTGTTTCTGATAAAAACCTGTTTGCTATAAATATTACATACACAGGCAGATTTCAGCAGATATCATTTTAGTATACACACACACACTTCCATGCAAAAATGAAGGTTGACTTTGATCATCAAAAATAAGAAAACAAGAAAATTACACTTTTCTTTTTCTCAGTATTGTAAAGACACAATTGTTAAAAGGACATCTGTGAGCCCTGTTCTACAGAAGGTTTGAAATAGCTCTATACAGAAAACGGGGAAAGGCCAGGGTTGTCAGATCCTTCCAGAAAAGAATTCAGCTACAGTCAAAGTGTGGCATGGCATTGAACACCTCACCCTACCTTGCAGGCAGAGCTGGGCTAAACAGGAGCCCTAAATTCAGCACGTGTCAATTCCGTGTAATTTAGAGTTCACTGCGAGTTGGCCCCGCGTCTCTTTTGATTTAAAATATTCCTGATTTGCTGTGGTTCACCTCAGGAGAGGGAGTCTTCCCCAGCTTTCTAATATTAACAGAGAGTGGAAATGCCATCAGCATTTATCATTTAAACTTAGCTGAATACATTACACTGCAGATTTCATTGCTCCTTCTGCAGAACGAGGAGAGGGAGGGAATTGTGTTAAATGCTCTGTGGTTGTGCCAGAAGGCTCTTGCTGTCCCCAGCAGCAGAAGGATCTCCCCTGTGCCTGCAGTGCCCTGAGTGGCTGGAGAGCCTGGGTGAGTGCAGGGAAGATGCCCAGGGTCACCTGTGTGTGAGCTGAGCTCACAGCACAGCCCTGGCCTGTGTTTCCTAGAGCTCCTCCTGCAGTATTTTGAACAGGATGGGCTGGGGGTTTTAGCCAGGGGAACAGTGGCAGAATTTGGTTATTTCCCCAGTCAGCACAGGAGCCCTTCCCTGCCACCTGGGGCACAGGGAGAATGGCTTTGTCAATCACAAAGCTGACTGAAAGGGGGGCTCATCTCCTTTCCCTTCTGTTCCCCAAAACAGGAGCACTTCAGCTCGTGCCAAAGGAACTGCGCTGGCACCGACTGCTCAGAACAAAAGTGATTGAAACTCATCAGCTTTGCTTCTTGTCCTGGAGCTGGTGAGGAGGGAAGGCTTACAAGCAAAACCTCATTTCAGAAAAGCAGAGAATTTCTCAACACTTGTTTGGCTTTAGAAAGGGTAATCACTTGTGTTATTACCATAAAACAAATATCTTGGAGGTTTTGCCAGTTTTTAGTGAGCTACTGAAAGCTACACCGGAAAATGGTGTTAGTGAGAAATACCACACACAAAAAATGAAAGTCACTGCTCTCCATTTGCAGAGGCAGCAACAGAAAAAAACTAAATATCAGTTTTCATAGCAAAATTGCTATTTGTTGGTGAATCAGTTTTATGCATATAAAGAGTGCTTGGGGATTTTGCTCCCATGCATGTTTATTTATGAAATGGAAAGGAAGCAGAAATTTTGAGTAGTCCCATGGTACAACCCAGAACTGAAATGTAAAGATAGAATGCAGAAACCAGTGATGCTAATAATAGAAATGCAAGGTCTCTGAGAGTGAGCATGATCTGTGGGGAATGCCAGGACTGTTGCAATCAGGAAAGAAAGGATTCTTCTGCTTCACTTCTTCCTAAAAAATCAGGGAAGCTTTTAGTTTGTTTTAAACTTGTACTTCATAAAATCTGGTAGCAGTCATGACCTGAAGGAGTAGTGCAGAAGCAAACTATGAACACAGAAGCTCTAGAGTTTGAGGGCAGAGTGAACATCCAGGTTTTGGCTTTGTGACATTCAAAGGAGAAAATTAATTCCCTCCAGGTTGGCTTTGACCTCGCCAGCTTGCACAGGGCTGAGGGTACCCTCTGCTACCGCTGAGATAGAATGCCATGACTTCTAACTGCTGACATGAGCAGTGATGAGAGCATCCTGTGTCTCAGCAGCAAACTAGCACAAACACAGTGAAGGTCCCCACAAGGTGCATTTCACTCTCCCTCATCCCCTCACTGCTGGACTGAGATCCTTGGGACATATTTATTTCAAATTCCAGTGGTGTGTGCCAGCGCGCTCTCCCATCACGCAGCTTTGCCGCTGGAATTGTTTGTGTGTTTGTTTGTTCTCTCTGGCAGCATTTAATGCCTTCTTTTAGTTTTCTCCCCTTTCCCCTCTGTCCCTGTTAGTTCTTCAAGCAGTCTCTCCTCCCAAAGTGGCCTAAGCGCCTTAGCAGGCTAAGCCTGCAGGGATGGCTGCTCCCGTCTCAGCCCGTGGAGGCCGAGGTGATGGGGCCCTTTCCCAATCCTATTACCTCCTGGTGCTGCTCCTGCAAAGAGCAGGCCATGGTGGTGAGCTGGCCACAAACAGTGCAGTGCAGGACACCACTGCAGCCGTGATTTAACACTATCATTCAGCAGATATAAGCCACTAAAGCTTTCAGCAAACTTGTAAGGCTTAACCCAAAGCACTCGGAAACAAGATAAAAGCTTAAGCATTTCCTCATCTCCCATTCGAACCCGGAGATACGTGTGTACTGACCTTTCATATTGCTGGAATCAGTGTGCAGTGAAAATCCCTCTGTAATTTAGCGCTCCAAGGAGAGCAGTCTGACTCATCTCTGAGAGAACACTTCTGTCTGCCACTCAGAGGCCAGAGCAGCTAAGTGAATAAATGAAAACACCTAATGAAAATAGCATTCTAGTCAAGGAAAGCAGACATATATGAACCACCCGGTTATTTGGTCCACTAAATACAAAAACTGAGGAACTGTGAAGCAGCTCTCAGTTATCCAGGTCTACCATTCACCCATTCCTGCAGTTGCTTCAATCACATTGAGATAAGGAGAGATGTGCTATGTGGGTCTGTGAATATTTCACACCAATTATTTCCATTTTGTGGGCACCTCTGGATAGTTTTGAAGCTCACTTTGTTGGAAGATGATCTGGTTTTCCACCATGGAATCCTGGCTGTGTAAAGTTGCATAGCTCTTGCCTTGGTCCTTTTGCCCTGTCAGCTGTACCCCTGTCCTGGGAGAAAATTAAGGAAGGCTTTTCCAACTTTACAACAGATGGTATGTTACTAAATAGGGGGTTTTAAATAAACCTTGGATGGTTTTGGTTCTCTTTCCCATATCCTCACTGAGCACTAAATTTTCTGCCGAACTGGAGCTGTACATCTCTGTCTAAGCAGGACTAGTAAAACAAACAGCCTAAAATTGTTTAAAATATCTTCAAGTGTCCTGATGAGGTGTCTTCATGCAGTTACTGAAGTTCAGCTTCAGTGAGAGATAGAAAGTCTTTGAAATTAGTCACCTTCCATGGAGGAGGGAGTGCACTGGCTGATTAGATCGTCCTGGTTATCAGGGTATGACCACTGGTGAGAGAAGCAGGAGCTGGGCCAGACTGGGCTGTCCTCTAACTCTCACTGAGGCAAGTGCACTGCATCCAGAATCAGTGTGGCACTGGAGTGTCTGCAAGGGCCTGGGAACACCAGGACAGAAAATACGGAATGATTTCCCATCACATAGGCAGTGGCAGGCTCAGCAGCCAGCTCTGTCTCTATACCTAGAACTTTCACTTACTCTCTAGGTTAAATAACTTTTGGTAGCAGCATCCATGATAATATGTTGCCTAAAAGTCCTTGGCTTTTCCAGCAGGGGAAATACATTGGGCTAGTCAAGTTGTCTTCTGTGATACCTGCCAGTTTAAATTGTATGACCTTTTAGTGAGCTCTGAACCTCACCTGTCGAAGCCAATTTAGTCATGTGTCTTTGCAAGGCTTCACAATTCCAGAGTTCTTTCAGCTGAGAAAACTAATTGAAAAAGGTTGGCAAATACTTCACTTAAGAGTAAGTAAACTTGGAGGAGAAATACCTCCTCTTCTGTATGGAGTTTCCTATGTTGTTCAACTTAATTTCCCTCGGATGAGTTCTCCTGAAAATATTCACCCCTAAGGCAGCCCTTTATCTTTTCTAGCTCTGCATTTGACTGGTTCTCAGAGACCAAGATATGTGGAAAGTAATTAAATTAAATCTTTTTTCCTAATTGGACTGGATCTGTGCAGTTGTTGCCCATTTCCTTCAGACATCTCAACACAGAATGAACTATTTCCCCTTGGATCTCGAGTCTCCTATTTTCTGTAACAGCACCAATAGTTGTATTTCACCTTCTCATTATGACAGTTCTTGTTTGTTTTTTCTAAACAATGGCATTCTCCAGATTTCTGATTCTGAGAAGACCCCTCCATGTTGTCTCTTGTATAAGATCTTCAAAAAACCTCTTCAGGTCCAGTTTTAGTTAGCACAGCCAGGTCTCACATTTCTCTGGGGGTTTTGGTTTGTTGCCAGCCACAGAGGGAGGCACCTGCCATTCCCAGCTGCTGCTGCACTCTGCTGTTCCCACCCAGAGGCAAGGTTTGCCTCGGTTCTTCCACGGCAAACACAGCACCTGGCTCAACTCAGGGGTGGCAGAAGTGGGGACAAGGGATTTGCAGTGTCCTGTGATCCAACAGCAGCTGCTGCATTGCAAAAGTGCCTGGGGAGGTGCAGCCTCACAGAATCACAGAACCAGTGAGGTGGGAAAAGAGTGAGTGCAACCTGGGACCAAACACCTCCATGGCACTGAGTGCCACATCCAGTCTTTCCTCAAATACCCCCAGCAACAGTGACTCCATCACCTCCCTGGGCAGCCCATCCCAGTGTCTAGTCACCCTTTCTTTAAAGAAATTTTTCCTGATGTCCAACCTAAGTCTCCCCTGTGTCCTCTTGTCCTATCACTGGTTCCCTGGGAGAAGAGCCCGACCCCCACCTGGCCACACTCTCATTTTGGGAAGTTATAAACTTCTTTTGTTCCCTTTCACCACTCCAGCTTTCCCAGGGAATCCTCCTGCCCTACCTCCAGTCTGAGCTGCCAGTCCCACTACAGTCACTCAGAGTCCCTGCACGCTTACCAAAGGTGATTGGTGTGACTTAAATTTACTGAAATCTGCGACAAGGAAGGTTTACACACCAACTGCTAATGGTATCACCAGCCCAACAAGTGCCTCTGGAAACACTTGTGAAATCATTTGCCACCCTCAGGAGTCAGAAAATTTCCAGCTCTCAGTAAAGATACTATGGTGTGTCTCAGGAGCATGTGTTGCCTCGTCCCCTGCCTTTGTTACAGGATAAGCACACTACTGGATATGAAAAAGTGTTCAGAGAACACATACTAAAATCAGGGCAGAAAGATGGCTATTTAAATCAACCTTTCAAGAAAAATGAAGATTCCCATTTATAAGGGTTCTAAAATCTATGTTGTGAAGGAAAATAAGGGGTGAGAGGCAATCAACAAAGTTCTTGAAAAAAATGTTTAAAGCTGAGAAAAAAGCTGTTCTCAGCATCTACTGCAGCGTGGCATTATTAGCTTTGAGGCTGGGCACTCCAAGGGAGAAGAGGCTTATCCATCCTGCTCAGTGTTCGGTGTTGTTGGAATTCCTACCCTGATCAAAGCATCAACTCTCCTCCCTTACGGAATGGAGTTATCAACAGGCTCAACGCTGCCTAAAGCAGGAGGGAGCCAGAGGCAAGGCCAGGCTGGAAATCCCTTGTCCATGATGAGTTTTTGAATCTTCCTTTTCCATTGCAGAGCAGAGAAGAGCCTGATAATTTAGAGAACAGTGCACAGGAGCCTATCAGAGGAAGGCAATGATACCTCACCCGCTGAGGAACCCTGGAAGAGAAAATACACTCAAATGTATATCATCCAAGCTCAATTTCCAACTTGTCTCTCTAGGGAAGGAAGGACCCAAGCATATAAATCCACTCATAATGCGATCTGAATTTCGAAGTCCTTGTTTCATAATTTATCAGATCCCATTTTGACTTGCAAGATGTGTCCATATGCAGAAATTGGGAGAGCTGCAGCTGCATTGGCGAGCAGTACTTGTGATTTCACTCCATCAGAATCACTCAGGAGCTGCTCAGCAAAATGAATAAGAAAAGGTCTGGTGTAATTGACAGTAAAAGGCCTCTGAATTGAGTTACTCTTGCTTTTCCTTTTAAAGTTTCTGATTAGAGTGTAATGGCAGCTCAGTAGCAGTCTGCAACAAAACTGCCATTTTTCCTCATCCACGTATTTTTGGTTTTCTGATACCAGTGTTAGTCAGGAGCAGCTCAGTAATTTCAGGGACTGGGTGCTGCATAGGTCCCTCCAGCTTGTAATTAAGCTGTTATCTCACAATTCCTAGTGCTTATTTGACTTCAGCACAAAATATGGCTGTTGACCTAGAATTCATTGATAGCAACAAACAGGCTGAGGTTATAATTTGTCAACTGCATTCACTGGGCACAGGAATTGTCTCGACCGATGGATTTCACACAGGGTTCAGGAGCCAAATGCACAACAGGCAGTGCCCCAGGCAGGTGGTACTTCTCCATGCTAGTGTAAGTGCCCCAAAAAACCCCAAAATTAAAGAAGGGGCTGCAGCACAGCAGGGAAGGAGACAAACACGTCAGGCTGGGAGAGACATTGAAACTCTGGCAGTTCACCATGCACTTATAACATATGCACTTATGTGAATTTCAGGCAAAGCACAGTAAAAGTTTCTTTTGCTACAGAGGCATTCAAGCAGAATGAATAAAGAAGATAAATTGTCTTTTAGAAGGGAGGGAGGGTTTCCAATATTCCTAGCAACCTTTATGGTTTTATGTCAAGCAGTAGTGGGGGGGAAAAAAAGAGTTCTCTTCTAAGGGATCCTTCCTTAAAGGATATGATAGATGATTAAGGTGCACAGAAAGCTTCAATAGTATATATGTGAGAAGTTCCCCCTGCAAGGGCTCATTGTAAAACAAATGTGCTGCTTTAAGGATAATGGCATGGTATTATTTATGTAGACAGTTCCAGCAGTTCCCAAAGAGAAGTAAATGCTGTAATCATACCCATAAAGGCTTGCCTGCTTGCTTGCACATTATTTGGCATTAATTTTAGTACAGAATAATTATCAAAGGAACATTTGGATTTATTATCTGTAAAGGCAATTTTAAATGAGGTATGAATTCAATACAGTAAGTGTTCTTCTCTCAGCAGCGTGAATCCAAAATAGAGTCGTCGTCTTTCGCCCGCTAAGTCAAGCTGTGCCTGGGCATATGGAGATTTTCATAATATATTCTATTCAAGGATCAGAAAGCAGTAAATATTTGTCAAAGTGATAATCAGCAACTGTTTCTGAGGGCAGGAACAAAATACTGCAAGATTTTGAAATGAATCCCTACAGTTAGTGCTCCTGCCTGGGGTGCTGAAGCCCTGGCTTGGTTTAAGGTCTTTTGGGGAGAGAAGGAGGCAGGAGAGTGAGGTGTTGAAACACTGAGCCTGAGTTAACACTTCTCACTACAGTGATCACCTGCAGTGGAATGTTCACCTAAAATTTCAGCGCTGCCATTTTTCAGCTTCTAAAAGTAAATGGCTTAGGAGATGGTACAAGCCATCTGTACTGCTGCAGCCAGTAGGTTTTATTGGGCTGTTTTTGTTCTCACTGGACTAAACTCTGCTCCTGGCTTGCTAGACAGCTGAGAAAAGAAGTGTCCTTTTCCATCTGCCCAAGCCAAGTAATTTATTTTGCTCTTCAGGCTTGAAATCTGGTTTATGCCCTCACATCCTCAAGTCTTGACAGCGCTGTAATGGGCACTGCACAGTGCTAACCAGAAAAGCCACGTTCAAGAATGAATTCAGATCACCCCACTTTTGATCTTTTTGATCAGAGTAAGGCAGCAGAAGAGAGACTTCCCTTTGCTCCATGCACTGGTGTTTGCTGGCACTTGCCCAGGAGCCCATGTCACTGAGTAAATACTGCAGGCATTTCCAAGGGCCTTTCAGGTGAGTTTTGAGATATTGCTTCTCTTTCAGTGATCCCTGGTGTTTGGGAAGAGCTCTTAGAGACAGCCAGTGGAGCCCACTCTGATCTTTCTCCTGCCACTGTCTGTCAGTACCTGAGTCTGGCTTTGAACAAGACCTGGTAATCTTCTCTCTGTACATCTCCTTTGTTTACTTAGTTAGTTGTGTATTTATTTAATAGGAACCATAGATAGTCTGGGCTGGCAAACATTGCCCCAGCAGGGTGAAAAGTGCCTGTACAAATATAAAGAATGGTGTTGAGCAAATCAAAACTGGCAATTCTCGGGACTCCATTTTGGGCTTTTTCTAGTAAAAAAATAGCTTCAAAACCTGCAGGGCATTAAAACTTTTTAAGTAAGAGAACAGTGTAGCAGTTCTGAACAGTAATGATCAGCACTGCCAGCCATGAACTCTACTTTGTGGAGTTTCTCCTGGATGTGGAAATACAGGCCAGAAAATACAGCAATCTGAACAAAAATCTTTGTTTCCTATCTTGAAGTAATTGATTAGAGCACAAACCTTGAAATCGGAGAGTTATGGTGCTCACAATTCTGAAAGCAGACATAACAAAGTCATTGGGAGAGGATTGGTTAAGTAATTTATCCCTTCTCGCTGCTCATGGTTTCCTTATAATCAGTGAAGCATTCCCCAAATGGATGAGAAGAGACTGAGCTGTCATGAGCAAGATATTGATGTCAGTCCCTAAAATCCAGTGCCAACAAGTGGATTTGGTAGAGCCAGCCCAGAGGACGTGGTGCCCACGAGAGGGAAAGGGCCCGAGGGCAGTCTGCAGAGGGGAAAGCTGTGCTCAGCTGCTGGGGTGGAGATACAGGAGCAATAGGAAAGCTTTAGAGTGAGACAGCTCAGGCAAAGAGAGAATGGCACTGGCAGGGAGGAGAACAGGATTCATGGTCCCATAAAAAACAAAAGTAGCAGACCAGATTTCCTTGTGGTGTAACATGCTGCTGGAACCATTCTGATTTTCACCAGGTGAGAACACATCTCACTCTTTCTAAAGGGGCTGCTGGGCATGTCTGGCTGAAAAATGTCCTGGCACTCTGTGAGCAGCTGTGGTCCTGATGCAGAAGTTACAGGGGGGTGTCCAGGCACCAGGAGGTCAGAATTAGATGATCACAATTTTCCCCTCTGGCTTTAAAACCTATTAACAGCTATTTTACGACGCTGGTCATTTATCATCGCACTGCAGACTGCGAGACCAGGACCACCATGATATACTTCATAGATAATTTATTTCCATTAGTTCACAGCTAAACTTAATTTAAAAGAATTTCTAAAAAATTAATTATAAAGGAGAAAACCTAGAGACTTTCCAGTGTAGAACTATTTTGGAGAGGAAGTGGGGGAGGAATTTCTAGAGCTGTGAGTTGGATGTAGATGTCTGACCCTTGGTTGTGCCCCACATTTTAGTTGTACCTTAAGTTTTGCCACACATTCCAGGACACAATTGTCCCACAGAAGGATAAGGAAGTTCTTTTAATGATGTAGGGAAATGTTGGCATTGTTTTTCCTCTTGTGTACATTACAGTAATTTTTTTTCCCCGGGAACTTAATCTTCTGTATTAAATTAAGTCAAATAAACTTCTTGTCACTATAAAAATAATTGCCATAACTTTCTGAAAAGAACATAGGAAATAAAAGATTTTTTAACCCCCAAACCCACGCTTTTCTTTCCAGCATTATTTTAATATTTAATACAGTGTTAGATTTAAAGCACCAATTAAGATGAAAGCACAGGAATGACCAGCTTTATATTTGGAACATATCTGCTGTTGTTGATGCTGGATGCTGCCAAGAGCTTCCACAGGCAAAAGTACTAATTGGTCTAAGACCAGCTAGATTTTCTTTCAGACAAACATTAAAAAATAAAAAAAAGGAAAACAAATATATAGAGAACAAAAGAGAAAGATCTCCTTGTTTTTTTGACACAAGAACCCAGAGACATGGAATCAGCACTCAGCTCCTCCAGGTCTCGTGTCACTATTGAATGTGGTCCCATAATCTCTGTCCTCAGCCCAAACTCTGTCTCCTCCAGCCCAGGCTGCCCAGCCCCAAGCACAGAAATGGTCCCAGTGGGAGAGGAAGCAATGACCCTGAATCAGTAATGTCCCTTTGCATCTCTTAGAAGAAGCAGCACTATTTTTAGAAGTTTTCTTTGTAAGAATTACTTATATTCCTGTGCTCTTTGGCACAGATCCATTAACCAAATGTACTTTACCATTAGATGTATGAGCACTACAAAATACAAACTGCACTAGCAGGACAAGATTACTGATTGCTAACACACACAGAATCAGGGTGTAAATCTGTGTGGGAGGAAACTCTCTACTCCCTGTGCATTTTCTGCATTGGACCATAAGCCCTTAATGGAGCTTCCCAGTGAATTCCCAAAGGGGAGCAGAGAAAGCTGAAATGTCTGTGACTGGCACCAGCCCTGGCTGTAGACAGGGCCACTCTCAGATTAGCCAAGGCCTGAGTGCTTGGATAAATCAGGACAGCAGGAAATGAGCCAGTATTTGTAGAATGCTTTTGGAGTTGTGAAGTTTTTTTTCTCCTACAAACTCTTTTGTTTTCCGCTGTTTAAGTACAAGGATTTTACCGCACTGTTGCTGATCACAGCAGCAGCTCCACAAGTCCTGAGAAGCGTCCTGAGAGCAGCTGGCTCTGCTCACACAGTCCTTGCTGCCTTGTCCTGTCAGAGTTTCCACAAAGACTCACCCTGTGTGTGTTCCTTTCCAGTGTCAGGATGCCTGGATTTATTCCCCTGCCGTGGCTGGTGATGCTTCCAGCATCCTCTGCACAGCTCTGGGATTTGTTTGTTTGTTTACAACAGCAGCTTCAACAAGAGGCGGGAGCAGGAAGCATCACAGAGCTGATGTAAAGAGAGCAAGAGTCTTTTGTAATTCCTTGTAGCTCTTTCAAGTACATCCATTTGTTTGACACCGATGCTGTTGTATATTTTAACCAAATACACATGAACAAAGGAGCCAGTCCTGGAGCCTTTGCTTATTCAGTGTTTGGGAAAAGACTTCCAGATGTTCCTTATAGATGTTTAAACTCTTTTAATGTAAATTTTAATTTTACATCTAAAATGAGGGAGTATTGCTCCCTGCCAGAATCTGAAGCCTGATCTGGAGGAGAAAGTTAAATGAACACATTGATGCCTGCTACTGGAAGCTCTCCTGAGATATTTTGACACTCAGGGAAGGATACCAGCTTTGTACTCCAGTTTTAAGATATTCCTAAGCCTTGTCCTGCATATTTGGTAAAGTGAGGGGTTGAGTGAGAATATTTATATTGTTTTTGTGGAGAAAAGTCTCTAAAAGTGGAAGTAAATTTCCCTCTTTCTCCTTGCCATCATCTAGCATCTCCCATGATTTTCTGTTTCTGTGATATCACTAATTTACTGTTCTGAGACCCTTTGATATCATTCCAATCCATCACAAACTCTAAACATTATGCTTGTGCATGTGTTTTATTCCTTTATTTTTTAAATAGATGTACACAAATGAATGCTGACTTCAGGCCTGATACCTGATTTACACAGATGCAGATGGGTTATTATGCCTTCAATTTGCAAGCATGGTTGATATAATTAAAGACATTTCTGCTTTTTAGCCACACAATTGCATATGGCTGTTTAGAAGGAGTGATACTCCTGAAGGATTTTTCCCCACTAATGAACATAATGATTGAACATCAGGTACAAAACCATTCTGCAGGCAAGAGAGTGATATTCCAGGGAAATCTCACATGGGCTGGTAGTTGCATGGTCTGAAAACAGCTTTATTATTAAACAGATCTGATTTTTGCTGACCATCCTGACGTACTGCCCTTTCTTTTGGGTGATGGAGGGGAATTTACAGGAGCACAAATATATGATAGTCCATAAATATAACACTCCTCAATTAAATGATCTTTTGAAAAAGTAAAAACTGCTAAAAATGCTTCAGTACCATATAATCTATTTCACTCCTTCAGTAAAAGCAGAAACAGCTTAAAAATTTCAATAATTTTGTGTAGAATATTCCCGAGGAAGTCATTTGTATGCTGGATTTCCACTTGATGCAATATGAAACCACAGAGATACCTTATCATACTCCAAGGCTGACATTATAAGGCACTACTGGAAATATTGCAGAGCTTTGCATAGCAAAGAACATTCAGCCAAGCGGCAGGAGAGAGTCCTGTGCTCTTAAACACAGACACCTGTGCTGCTTCAGTATTATTATTTCAGGAGACCAGAACCCAGCCCATAATATTTATATCATTTTTAAGTGTCATGGGGGAAAAAAATCCAAAATTAAAAGGGAAAAAAAAAAAAGCCAAGGGTGAAGGGGTGGGGAGAAAAAGCAATCTAGCTGGGAAAGCTCCAGGGACTCAGCTCTTGCATACTGACATTTTCACCACACTGAAAGCTTCTTTTAATGCTGGGCTGTGCAAACAAACAGAGGGATGTCTCTGCTTCGAAGTTAGAGGCTGATCTGACGTACCCCACGTTCTCTGTCACCCCAGCAGAGCATTTGCACAGGGAGCTGGCAAAGGCAGGGTCCCCAGCATGGCAGGAGGGTGGTACATATCTGTCAGCACATGCTGTCATAAAAACCTGGGGCTAGTCCTGAAAAACAGCTGGGTTTGATACAAGGTGTGGGCTGGTTTTGAGTTTTGTCTTTCTGCTTTGTCTAAAATTTGATATTTAAATTGTGGCTTCCTTAGGGAAGGCTGAGCTTTCAGATACCTCTTGTTTTCAAGTAAGATCTCAAGCTTTTATGCCTGGTTTTCCTGAAGCCTTTGGAACTGGATATGATTTTCCCATGGAATCAGAAATAGTGTTTATGTAGGTTTTAAAATAATTGGTTTTAAAACATCTCCCAGTGGCTAAATCCTTTGCTTGCAGATGATAAGGAAACATTTTTTCGCTGGATGTTTACTGCAGTTTTCATGGCTTTGTGAATCTAAGCTTTAATTTTTCCTCCCATTTGTGCTTATGTCCAAAGGTGTTAAAGTTGAACTATTGTAAAATTAATTGCATCGGGAAACACGGTGTTATTTTTCTCCTATATCTGATGCTCATATTGTAACTAAGGGAGGGAAGGAGATGGAAGGGGAGGTTTCTGAATGTTGTAGCAGACAAGCTGCTTGTTTCCTTCACTGATAAAGAGAGTGATTCCTTCAAAGTGGAGTAGAAAGATGGCTTGGGGCTTTGGCTGTGAATAACATCACATGCAGCTGCAGCAGGAGCAGAGTCAATATCATGCTTTGTGGCCTCTGAGTGTCTGGCAATGAATGCTTTATGGTCACGTTTAGAGCAGGCTGAACCACATCTAAACAAGCAAAAGAGTTTTATATTCCAAAAACTCAAACCTTTGCAGAACATCTTATATATTCTGTACTAATAAGAAGTGTAGTCAAAAATGACTCTGAAGATTTACACTGACACATAAACACATATAGATGCTAATGTGTATAAGGAGCAGTGGGAGAGAGGAGGCAGATTTAGATGTGAATGCAGGAAGGAAAAACTAAACACAGTTGGGCTGTTGTAGCCAGAAAATGAATTAGTACTGCATTTCTCTGCCAAACACAAAGTATCCATCTCATTTTTAATTTTTTTCCTGAGCGATGGCTATAGAGCTAAATAGATGTGATAAAAGGTCAGGGGTTTTAAACTCCACACTGAAGCAATAAAAAAAGGCAGGACCAATTGTCCTGAGACCTTTTGCAGCTCATAGGAAGGACAAAGACAACTTTGGTGTGATAATTTAGACCTGATCCTGTTTCATGGAGTTCAGGGAATTATTTCCCTCACCTTATCCCTCAGAGGAAGAGATTTCTTCCTTACCTGGACATTTACAAACTCTCTGCTCAAATACTTTCCAGGCAGGATGGGAAACTTACAATGATACTGCTAAACTTGGTGTGATTTTCAACTCTCCCCATCTTAATTATCAGAGTCTCTGAGGATTTATTTCTCTCTTGGGGCTTGCAATTTTCTCAAAATTTAATGAATCCCAGTCCTCTGCCAGTAATGAAAAAACTATAGGGGCAAAAATAAAAATTAAATAAAATATAAATAAGTAAAATAAAATAATAAAATAAAATAAAATATAAATAAAATAAAGTAAAATAAAATAATAAAAATAAATAAAAATAAATAAAATAAAATAAAATAAAATAAAATAAAATATAAAAAATAAAATAAAATATAAATAAAATAAAATAAAATAAAATAAAATAAAATAAAATAAAATAAAATAAAATAAAATAAAATAAAATAAAATAAAATAAAATAAAATAAAATAAAATAAAATAAAATAGACAATGCTGTGAAAAAAGTAAAGGGCCAAAGTCCACATACATTTCTTAGAACTGACCCTCTTCTGCAGGCAGATTTACCCCCATCTGCAGAGAAGCCATAATCTGGTTCTTCCACTTGCTTTTTGAGAGCCCCAACTCTCGTTCCCCTGATGCCCATCTCAGAGGGGCGACCTTCCCCCAGCATCCAGCTTTCCCCTTTCTGCTGCCTCCCCACGGGGCTCTCTGCCTTCCCCATTCCTCCTGCTCTGTTCCCAGCCCCACTGAGCAGAGTCTGGCAGCGCCGTGGGGACACAGCTGGAGCACAGCTGGAGCACAGCTGGAGCTCTGTTCCACCTTGCTGTCCCCTGGAGCCTGGTGTGCTGCCAGGGCACAGGCAGCTCTGCAGCCTCTGTGGCAGCTCCGTGGCAGCACGCAGGGCTTGTTCTGCTCCAGAGTACTCCTAATAAATGTGATTTATGAGGGCTTCTTTTCCCAAGATGGTTTTGAAGAAATGACGTTGATATCTTTATCTATCACATAGAAAAAAGCAGAGTGGGGTGGTTTTTGTTTAGTTTTTGTTTGATTTTTTTTTTTTCCTTAATATCAGATATCTCTGTGGAGCAAGTACAGAATTTTCCTGTTTTTAAAGTGCAGTCTTATTCCCTGGATTAAATTTCAACATTACCATACAACATTTCACTTATCCTGAGTAGTGTTGCGGTGGTGAATACTGAGATAAAGCTACAGAAATCTGAAATCAAGAAGTTTTTTATCTATCTTAAAACTGCTCAAAGTCATTCTAAAGTTGGGAATAAAGAAGGTATGTTCTCTATAAAAACAGCAGACATTCACCACAGTTTGTTTATTCTTCTTTGTTTGCAAAATAGTCCTCCTTTCACCTTAATAAATAGAAGAATTAATGAAGGCTTTTTTTGGCACCCTGGCTGTTACTTTTATATAGCCATCAAAAGAAAATGTGAACAGGATTGACAATTTCATTTATCTTTGTGATAGAAATGCAAAGTAAAGAATTTGTAGCAAGTTCTGCGCACATCATAATAAAAGGGCAGCAAGAAACCCTTTTCCAGCCAGTGCAATTTATTTACCTCTTTTCAAAATCAACTTCTCATTGTGTGCCTACAAATCTGCCTGCTCTGAATACGCATTCAAAGTGAAAGAAAACAGGGCAACTTTCAAAAGGATATTACATAGGAAATTGCAAAAAGTACTTTGTAATTAGTTGGAAGTTTTGTCAAATTGGACAGTGCATTTTTGTGCATTTCAATAAGGTATAAAAACACACTCAGCTGATGACCATGGGAAAGGAGAGCAGGATCCATCCCTGCCTTCAGCAGCACCAGTGAGCAGCGTCCATCCCCAGGAAAGGTGCAAAGGCTCTCATCTGCAGAGGGTCAAGGAACACAGGAAATGATGACCCAGAGGCAGAGCTGATTCATATTTGCTGTGATTAGATACTGTTATGTGAAAAGGAGCATTGGATGAAGGAGCTGAAATGAAGACTTTGAAGTTCTCCTTCTTCATCCCAGGGGCTTTTCCCTTTCCATTCCCTGAGGATGGAAATTGTTAGCTGTCTACTGTGGCTGATTCCAAAGAATAAAAACCGCTGCTTAAAAACACACAATTTTAGTATAACAGCTTGGAAGAAATGACCTAAATCTGTCTGTCCCCACCTGCTGTGTCCCACCTGCTCAGGTACACTGGGTGTGTTAGCCCTCACTGCTGCAGGCAGGAGCTACAGCTCCACACGTGCATCTGTGTGAATTCCTGGCTCATCCTAAGCTGGAAGAAGGCCCTGGTGGGAGTTAGCCAATATCTGGAGCCCTGAAAGCCATTTCCTGCTAAGATGTTGGGGAAAGGAGCCATTCAAATCCATGAGCAGGCAATTCCAGCACTTCCCAATCAGAACAAATGTCAGTAATAACATTTATACAATATGTAATCTGGGTTTGTTACAGGAATGGAAGAAAACTTTACTTCTTGGGTTGAGGAGAAAAGCATCAACCAAAGTTCTGGACATAATTATGGGCACAAGCAAGGCAAGTTTTTCAAACACAATTGCTACAGTGCCCATCAAGCACCTGCCAGAGAATTCCAGATAATCAGCCATGAGAGGTGACTAATGACAGTGAGCAGCTGGGGGGAAACAACAGACTCTCCATGCCACTCCAAGCTGGTATTTCCACAAGGTCCTTATCAAAGAATGGATCCGCACCACTACTGTTTAACTAAACCAAAGGTTTACATGGCTCTTTGTCCTGGAGATAGGGTACAGTCTCTTCACTGAGATTGTTAAACTCAACTCACCTCCAGTCCAAAGACAGGGATAAAACCAAAACCTTTGCTGAGTCCAAAACAGAAAAGATTCTTGGTGTTCTGCTTGGCAGCATGAGCATGTGGTATCAGGAACACCTTCCTTTCCTCTCTCTCTAAACACCAGTACAAATCAAATGTGGAAAAAAATAATTCTTCTGTAGAAACAGCACTGTGTTTCATGGCATTTCATTGAATTTGCAAAACTCTGACAAATCTAACCAACCATTAAAGTGTGTAATAACAGTGATAACTAAAAGCATGCTTTGAGGGAGCATACACAAGCAAATGCAGACGATGAAGAAACATAAGTAGAATTTCTGATTCATGATGAAGAGATTGAATAATTTGGTCAGACATTTTTAGTAATTTGTCATTTATTCATTAACTTGTACTTCAGCATACTCCTATTTATTCTGAGTGCAATGGCAAAGTACAGCTGCACAGAATGTAGGCAGAGAATTAGATAAAGGAGAGTTTTATGACAGGTGCTATCCCAGATTTGTAAGCAGACATTTTTATAATTAACAGTGGATTCACCACATCCAGAACATTTACTTGTGTAAAATGCCCTCATATTATATCAAGGTTATACTAAAGCCTATCAATAACTTTGGAGAATTTAAAAAAAAATGATAAGCTAATATATTTGTAGACTAAAAGGATAATAATTAGGTTTTTCAACAAATTTAGCTTTATAAATAAGACCTCTTCCACAGGCTATTATTTCTAATCACCCATCTATAGAAATTCATGCCATGGTATTAACATTTCATAAACTACAAAGGTGGTTTTCAGTGTGTGTGCAATATTGTGTCAAATTCTCTGTGCAATACAACTCAATAGCACAGAAAGTTGTAGCCCAAGCACTTGCTCAATATTTTTGGAAGCGGGTCTCTGTCAAAAGTGCAGCTTGTTTTTTCCTACCTGAGTAAGCCCCAAGTTCAAATGCAATCAGATGAACATTTTAGTCTTAGCCTGAAGTCTACCATTAGCCAAAGAGTCTGGAAAACTATCAGCTATTTCTCAAGAAAAGGTCAAAAATAACTGCCAGAATTGCCAGCAGCTGTGGCTGGATATATAAGTTGATCCAAGTACAGCCAAAACAACAAAAAGGATCTTGGAAGGAAAAACAAATTAATTATGACAGTATCTTAAAAACATAAATTGTTAAAGTAGTCACATTGGAGGAGAAGTTTACCTGCTTTTCTAGTCATCTCTGGATATTAATGTTACCCTGAAAAGGTGAGATATTTTGGAGGATTTGGAGTGCTGGGGAGGTCACCCTGGCCTCTCTGCCTGTGTCCTTTTACCCATAATTGCCATCACCAATTTCAGGCCTCTGCTTTCCACAGATCTGCTTTTGACTTGATGGCATCATGTTGACAGAGAACCTACAGACAACAGAAGAGCTTCCTAATGCAAAAACAAAATTGCTTGTTTTTATGGCAATTTTCAATAACCATATGATTCACTGCCATGAGCCTCACCACAGTCTCATCAGCCCACCGGTCCTGCCGATTTGATTTGGCTTTTCTAATCCACAAAACAAGGCCATGAAGTTGGACTTTAAAAGAAACCTTTCCTGAGAAGGAAATGTTTTGTAAAAAATCATAAGCAGCAGAGAGGAATCATCACCCATAAGAGGATACTCTGTGAAGCAGATAATGTAATCCTGGTAATCAGGATAAGATGAAGCATGGTGAGGCTATGATTTGAAATCCAACTAGAAGTTTCCCATTCACAGCTTTCTTTGAAACACTGGGGATGGTGTTTATAGCAGAAGCCATGTGTGCCATACAGGAAGAAAGCACAGAAAACATTTTCATGGTGGGGGGCTGGCTTTAAAACACGTTTTGGTGAGATTTCAGGAGCTGGTCTCAGCAGTGTGGCAAATTTATTTAAACAAATGTCTATTTTTACATGGTGGATTAATCTCATATCAGTGAAGTGAAAGCCTTAATATTTAAGCATCTGTAAACATCTGAATTCTAGAATTTTTATAAAGTTGTAACTGTTTGCTTTGTGCTCATGACCCTTTATCTTCCCCCTGCCTATGCAGTGCACTGAAGGCAGGTGAGGCTCTGAGCAGGCTCTGGGTCCTGGGCTGGCCAGGACATTCCTGGGCACAGCTGGGCTGGAGTTACAGACCCCCAGCACTGAGACCACTGCCCTGCAAAGCCTCACAAATGTCACCCACACAGCCTGAGTCCCAGACACCAAACTCATCCCCAGCATGCTATGGAGCCTTCCCAACTCACCTGGAAAGCTGCTCCTCACTGGAATGGCTGCCTGCAGCGAGCTGCACGTGACTGAAGGGCAGCTTGAGGAATAAGCACTCTGCTCAACATTTGTCACCGTGCAGAAGGTCTAAGCCAGAGCAAAGTCACACCCAAGCATCAGGACTCTCATCCAGATGAGAGACCGGGAAGGGAGAAACGTGTTTTTGTGTTTGAGTTTTGGTATCTACGTGTTATCACCCAAATGAGCCTCCCGACAGGAGAGCTTTCATGGAGCAGCACCTGAAGTCAGACACATGCTTATCCCTAACAGCAGCCACTTTGAACAAATGTGTGTTGCAGTTTTTCTGAAAGCCTGCAAATAGAACTATTTGTCCATGAAACTCTTTGTTGGAGCCGTTTGCTCACCTCTAAAGATTCATTTAATGAAGACAGTTTGTCTCAGACTCTTCCAGGATGCTTTTGTAGATTAATTGCTGGGACTTGTCTATTTCTGCGGTGGTCATTATTATTTTAAGCTGACAAAACCTTATTTAAAATTTTGTAGAAATTCTGAGCATTTCCTAGAATCCATCTTCCCATATGTTAAATATCTCTTCTGAGTATTGGGCTTTGTCTACAGCCAGTGTTTTCTGATCACCCTTTTTGCACCTAACAAACTTCTGTCTGATGAATTTATTAGTTACCACTCTGTAATGCACAGCTTCTAATCCACACCTACCAACTGAGCTGCTGAGGTTAGGTTTTGGTGTTTCTTACAAGAATCTGTACAAAAGGATGACCTATTAAAAGTTAACCAGTTCAGATCCTGGGATCAGGGAGGTGAGAAATAATTATTTTTAATCTTGTTTCCCTGAGAACACTGAGAAAAAACATCACAGTCTGCACATGAAGGATGTGGAATCAAGAATAATCTGCCTTTTAGTTTCCATCTTTATTCCTTTGCTTGTGGCAGTATCTCCCCAAGTCTTCTAGTGCCACAAACTCTTCGGAGAATGGGGAGAGGCTTCTCTTCCTGGATATTGTTGGCACTAGGCAACTCTCATCTTTGGAAAAAATTCCTTTAGGGCCATGGGCTGCAGGAAAATTACCCAAGAGAAAATTCATCCTGGCCAGGAGTGGGTTCCAACCTTGCCAGCCAGAAGCTGAGAGGCATCCCCCACGTCTCAGTTTCCCGGGTCTCAGAACCAGCCCCTCACATCTGAGTGACAGCCTCTGATACACCCCCACTGGCCAGCTCCTCTCCTTTTGGGGAATAAGCAGCTCCTTTTTCTGAATGGATTTTTCCTCAGTCTGAGTCCTTCCTACCATCAAATATTGATGTGTCAACAGGCTATTCCAAACTTCCCCAGTGTCACCTCCCAGCCCAGCACTGACTCCTACACATCCATCAGCCGTGCAGTTTGTAACTACAGAGAGCACCGAGGACACACCAGCGAGTCACTGATCCTGCCAGGACCAAAGAGTCACTCCAGCTCTCATTTGGGAGCCATGGTCCCCCAGAGTCCTTCTGAACCAGTGGGAAATGGGTTGATTCACCACCAGACTGAAGAGGTACCTCGTCAGTGGAAGGGTTATCTGCACACTGAAAAGCACTTGTCCTGTCACATTCCCTGCTGCTTTCCACAGATGCAGGCTGTGATGGGAGGGGTGTGGAGGGAGCCCCTCTCAGTCAGGCTGCTCCATCCAGGCTTTCTCACAGAGCTACAGCTGCTGAGAGGAATGAGAACAGAATGGGGAATCGAGGCCAAATTTCTTTCTCTTTTAAATAAGGAAAAGTAATATAAATGATTAAGTCAGGGCATCTGATTCATCCATACAGCATGAGGTCAGGTGTTTCACTTGATAAACGAAGACATTGACTTATTAGCTCAGTTTTGGCAGAATTATTAAGAGCGTGTTTACATTCAAGCTCATTAAGAGAGACATCTGAAACCAGAAGCATCCAAAATTAATGGATGCTTTTTGAGACTGTTGGCTTCAATGAGTTGTGTTGCATTCTTTTATTAAGTGGATAGGTTTTTGTGGTTTAGGCAGAGAGCAGCTGCAGACAGTTCCTTAAAAAATATAAATGTTTTCTTGATCTGTAAAGGAAAATTAATTGAATACGTAGAAGCCCTTCTGTGCATCGGTCCATGTGTGTGCACCCAATGTAATTTCCCAAGTTGTGTGTGTTTTATGTGTGCTATAAGACTCTTGTTTTACTTGAACGTTTCCTTGCACTGTGATCTTCTGTGTTCTAGTATTAATTGGGAAGATGGGATCTCTGTACATTTCCTGATTACACTGATTTAACAAAGGTCATGATTTTGACTTTACCAACTCACCAGATTCACACTGTCAGCACCTTTTCTCTTGCTGTGCCGCTCACCCATGATTCAAAGACATGGTACATTGACATGCTATGGACTTAAACCCCAAACTGCCAGCTGCAGTGACCCACATCCATGTGGAGTATTCCCTTATGTTCTCACTGCTTACACGCCATTTATAAAGGTATTTAATACAGAAAATCTTATCAATCATTTAAAGCACAACAACTCTGAATACCACATATCTATACAGAGACACCATGTCTCTATAAATGTAGATCTACACAAAAACATAATGTATTGTGGGTTAAACTTTAAAACAATTGGTGCTGAGCACAGGAAGATTGCCCCTGTACCTGGGTGAGGCCAGGAATCAGAGGCCATGATGCTGCAGAGGATGCTCCAGTCCTGCTGACTCAGCTTGCTCCCTGCCTTCTGCAGGAGCAGACTCCTCTCACCCACAGTGGCTCAATTCCGAGCTACCTGGCAGCCACATCAGGAAACCTCATTCAGCCACGTTTAAACTAAAAGCTTTTCTACCAGCTTTAGCTTCAGCTTGACCAGAGGGATGGAAGAGATGACTTTCTAATGGCAACTGTTTTCCTTCCAATTTTTTATCAAATATTTATTATTAAAAAAAAAAAAAAAAGGAAAGAAAAATAAATAATGTATCCTAAGCAAATAAAACTCACTCCCCCACCTCTACTTAATCAGGCTTTATTTGCTTAGTATCTGTGATGTAGCAGTAATTATACTAATTCTCCAGTCATTCATTGAATCTCTCTCAAAGAACTGGAAAGATGTGACTTGAATTTCTAAACCTTTAGATTTTCTAGCTTTGTACTTGTGGAGAGCCCAGCATGATGTGATTCTGGCAATGCAAACAATGTATAGGAAACAATCTTAGCTTTTTTAAAAAGGAAAGCAAACTCCCTGGTTTTACACATGGGAAAACATATATTCTTCTTCATAATACTGCACAGCAGGTACATCTCCTCATCCTTTGCATTTGGAGATTGTTGAGACATTTATACTGCAGGTCACAGAAACACTTGCAGAACTGAGAGGCCTAAGTGTTTAAGAATTTGCTGCAGATCTTGTTTGTTGGTTTCTTACATGGATTTCTTTCCTTATGAGGTGCTGGGAGTTCTTTGAGATCAAATATATGTTGTTTTTTTTTATGTGGGAGATGTTATGAATATCTGTGAGCACAGTGGGAAATACAAGGTATTGCCAAACTCAGTGGTGCTCTCTCTTGGACTTAGATATGGTGATCTAATATCATTTCTAAAGATCTTAGTGCAAGTTTAAACATTTTACTCCCAGGAAGTAACCACAGTGTGTAGGTAGAGACATTTCAGAGTCAAAAAAAATCACCTCCATTCTGTTTGGCACTGCTGGGACATCTTGGACTCAGAGCTTCTCATGGTAATGTGGAATTTTGGCTGCTACCCTGTATTTAGCATAGTTCTGCAAAGCAGAGTATTTTTTCCTAATTCGCAAGACTGAGCTGAGTTGGCTTTTACTCCTCTCTGCCTCTGGGTGATCCACCTCATTCAAGCTCTTCCCAATAAATTTGCTCAATCCCTTTCATATGCAGGGGTTGCACTGAGCAGTGGAGGAGAAGCAGCTCCCATCTGCTGCAGGTTGAGCTGCCAAATGCCAACCCCACGCGCTGATGAACCTGACAGATGACAATTTTTATATGTTTTCTTCTCATGCCATCTTATACTCCTGTCTGTTAGGCAGCCAGCATCATGTCTTTTATTAAAACAGGCTATATGCTATAAATTTCAGATACATTTTACAGTGTGGAATAACCTGGCTTTCTGACTGTCTTTGATTTTGTTGTAAGCATGGTATACTAGAATGTGAGCTCTTGTTGCATTATTATGAATACGTTGTCTTCTCTTTCCATATGTTTCTGCACGAGTGTCTCATCCTGTTAGATCATTTAACAAAGAATGTCAGATAAGAAAGAAAAAGTAGAAACTAAAGTTAATTAAAAATGTATTTGCTGCATGAAGTGAGAACCGTGCCTGGCCAGAATACAGAAATGGTGCTTTCTACCTTAATCAGTTTCATGGAAAGTTAAATGGAGTTTTGTGGTAGAAATGTCACTTGTCCAGAGTAAGGATAAATAAACCAAAGAGGTAGCACAGTCTGCCAGTTTTAACCCTGAACTTCCTCATCAATCAGTGCTTTCTCAGATACTGTGTTAGACTTCTGACTACCACCTGGATCCTGCAATAACCTCGAGGCAGTGCAGTCCCTGCTTGGAGATGGGAAATAGGAAATTCATGGTGTATATTGAAAACAATCCAGCCCTTTGAACTTGCAGTTTTTATGACCTTTTACAAGCTCCTTCCAGGAACACAAATACATTGTTCATATTTGATCAGGCCCAAAACAAGCCATGTTCAGGACTGGAATTTGGGGGGTGGGGAGAAGGCAGAAACAAGGCAATTGTACCGCTTGATTCCATGTTAAACCAGTGACATTTAAAGGCAACCAGGGTGGCAGTTGCCAGCCTGTTTTTATGAGCTGCTCTGAGATAGAAGCTCCACAGTGAAGGTCACTGTGCTGGAAGCAGAGATATGAACATTTTAACATCTCTCTACTTCTGCTTTTTTGAGTCTCTTTATATCCAATAGTCTCTTCCACCCCTCACCTATTTTCTACAGAAAATGTGGTTTGCAGAAGCCATCAGCATACTCAGGTTCCAGGGAGGCTCCTGAGCCCCAGAGTGTGCTGAGTGACAGCACTGTCTGCTCCAGCCCCCCATGTCCACAGAGGTCACCTGCAAAAGCATTTACTTTCTGTGACTAGGAGCAAAATTGGCCCCTGTGACTACAAAAACATGTCAGTCTAAAAGAAAAATGAGAAGGAAAACAAATTTGACAAAATCTAAGAATAGAGTGTTGAACAAGACTTATTTCTGCCAGAGGATTTAGGGGAGAGATTAATATTACTTAAATATGGTAGGAATTTCATGTCACATCAAGTATGTTACAGTGCTTTTACATCAGCTCAAAGTATGTCTCATCCCACATGCTTTGTGTGTGTAAATTTGGAAGTTTTTGCAGCTTTCTCCTTTCCAAAGGTAATCTGCACTGCCCTAATTTCTGAGTGGATTAACTCCAAACAGGAGTGAAGGCTCCTCAAGCAGACATTAGAAAGTATTTTGGTCATTCAAATCGAGGAGCTGCAAGTCATTTAAAAATATTACAGGGAGAATTTACAGACATTCTTAAATGTAATCAGCTACACAGTGCTGGAACCACTTAGGGGATTTCATGAGTAAAACACAGTTCAGCAGCATCAGCAGAGGTCTGGCACTGTGAGTGACAGTGTCTGCACAAAGCACCAGGCGCTCATGCACCGCTCACCGCCCGTCCCCGCCGGGCTCAGAGGTGCTTCCACACCCGGGGGATTTGGGCAATAGCGGGGTATGAGAATGGGACTCAGAGATGACAGAGATGGCTGTCCCTTCAGGAGGAATTCTGCTGGTTTCATCCAATGGAGAAACTCCCCCACACTCCTCCTGGCTTACCTGGGAAGGTGCTCAGGAGTCAGGAAGGGGACTTCAGAGCTTTCCCTGCCACCATCCCCTCGAGCATGGCCTAGGAAAGAAGTCACTTGTACAAAGTGATGGAGAGTCCTGTTACAGAACAAATGCTCCTGTGTTTTGATTTATCCTACATTAGAGGGATTTTCTAGTAAAACCTGATTTGGAACTGGCATACCATGGAAATGCCATAGGAGCTCTCCACCAAAACAACTAACTTCAGTTTGCCCAACTATTGTTACCTATCTGCCATCCAGACTGTTGCAGCAAAAAACCAAGGTCATCAACTAAACACGGCCTTTACTTTAAGCACCTGAATAGTTTCCCTGATTTCTGAGAACTGCTGGATGATGCTGCAGGATCAGCAACTGCAAAGTGAGCTTCTCCCCATGACATTCCTGTCATTCATCACCTGTTTGGGGTAAGAGTGCAGGGAGGTGAAAGCTTTTGCTGTACAAGTCCCTTTTGCTAGCAGGATTGAATCAATAAATGACTTCAAATGTTATCATCCTAAGAGCAAGATGATTTGCACAGAGTACTTGCTAGTGAGTGTAGAGCACCATAGTCCCTCATTAGAGTTTTAGTGGAACTGGAGAACATAAAAGAGTCTTGAATTACTCTAACTTAAGACTGTGAAAAACACACTCTTATGTTTCTTATTCCTTACTTTAATTGAACACAAAGATATCAGCACTTCAGTGTCAGCTGCTACACATAAAATCAAACTTGGAGGGTAGTAAATACAGCAGAACTGAAGGTTTAGTGTTATATATTGAGAGAACCATTCAAGATAGAATTGTCTTAACCAACACTACTACTACAATAACAACCTTAAATTTATTAAAATTGAACTAAGTTTAAATGCTTCTGCCTTTCCTTTTCATTTTTATTACGTATTTTTTATCTCTAAGAAACAAAACTCACTTAACATAAACTGGGTATTTTCACTTTCCTAGCTGTTGTAAATTTTCACAATGTTGCAATTTCAGAAGAAATTTTTAAACATCAATTTTAATAAAAACTTGAGTAAAAGTGTTTAAAACACGATTTGCCGCTAGTCACTTGATATAAAAATTACTTGTTTTGATTATGTTTATCCAATAGGAGCTTTCTAATCAATCCTTGTACAGAGGGCACAAAGTCATGGAATTGCCTCTAGCAGAAAACCAACTTAACCCATTCCTGGGATTTGACTGGAAGACTTGTGCTGCTGAGCAGAGTGGCTGCTGGATTTCCTTCCTCAGGTGTGTCTGTGCTGATGGCCTTTCCCTGCCTTCTTCATGTCCTGGTAGGTGGAGCACTGCGTGGGGACTCTGGCAAAGTGACAATAAAACCCCCTGCAGTGATAGGTGCACATGTGAAAAAAGAAATAATGCTGGATGAAGCACACTGAGCTTTTTGGGTGAAAAAGCAAAGTGTCAGTAACTATTAGACTGTTTAATTAAATGGTGTCTACTAGTTATTATAATGAGTTTCTGTGATTAGCAGGGGCTAGCTCCACCTGCCTGGGGAACTGGGCCCTGCCTGGAGCAGGATTTAGGCTCCCAGGAAGCAATCTGGAGAAAGGCAAGTTGCTCTTCAGGCAAATTGTCATAGACCTGCCAGACACGGGATTTGTCACCTGACACACCTCCTGTCACAGGATTTAAGTCATGGTAAGATCAGTAGGAATGGCTGAAAATGCTTTGAAGAAAAAAATTTCCAGCAAGAAGTACTGATTTGATGCAGTTTGGGTATTCTTCAGGACTGTGTGAATTTTACTGGAAGTTCCTGATGGAAACCTTGCAGAGCTGGGTTTTCCTAGCAGGGAGGCAGCAGCTGGCAGGGTCCACCAGAGCTTTTTCTGACAGGACAGGGAGGTAGGTAGCTGGGGAGCTAGAGACTAGATCAAAGCTGGCCTGATTTAGTTATTCAAAAAGTGAATGTTCCCAGGTATTTTGTTCTGTAGAAATCTTCATATATCCAGCTAACACATCATGCATCTTTTTTTTATGGTATAGAATGAAACCATTAGAAACATAAAGGAACTTCTCTGCAGATCTTGAAACACACATCCCAGGCCATCATAAGTAAAGTCGTGGCTGAACAAAATGGTGACTTTTAATGGAATGGGGGGGGGGGAAATATTTTAGAAATGCACCTCAAATGTATTAAAATACAGTTCTCTCACATTACTTACTGCAAAAATCAAATTCTGCTTGTGATTTACACTCACTGTCATGACTACTGATGACTTTTGACGCTTCTATTTTTTAATCGGGACATTTGCCTGAAAACAGCTTATCCATGGAAACGTTTTCTTGTTATGATACTGTTTTCTAAATCAATAGGATTGGGTTTGTTGGTTTGTTTTTGGGGTTTTTTTTCCTTAATGTATTTCAACAAGAAACAAACGCAGTGATTTGGGAAGGCTGACAGCAGGCGAGCTGCCCGGGAGGAGCCCCGGCCGTGGCTGGGGATGCCGCAAACAGCAGCGGCTCGCTGGCCGCGCTCTCAGGTGCCTCGCAGGTAGCGGCTCGGGCGGAGCGGGCCGGGAGCCGGGAGCCGGGAGCAGCGAGCAGCGAGCCCCAGCGGCTCCGCGGGTCCCGGGGCGGTGCCGGGCGGGGCCTGGCGCGGGGGGCGGTGCGGGGCGGGGGCCGGGCCCCGGGGCAGCTGCGGCCGGGGCCGCGCATCCAGCGGCTCCAGCGGGGAGAGGCGGGCTCGGGCTGCCGCCGCCTCCGCCGCGCAGGGGCAGAGCCCGAGACGGGCGCACGGCGGGCGCTGCCCGGGCGCAGGAAGGAGGGGAGGGGAGGCTCGTCCCCGCCGCCGCCTCGCTGGAGCACGCGGCGAGCTCCGGGCGCTCCGTGGGATGGGGCTCGGAGAGGCGCCCGGAGTCGGCTCCTCGCTCTCGGGCTGCGGGAGCCCCCAGGCAGCGCCGGGCAGTTGAATCCCGCCCGCGGTGGAGCGAAGGAGCGGGACGCGATTTATTGCTGCATTCCCAGAAACGTCGCTTCCACCTGCGAGCGAGTTTGAGCAGCCGGCTGTGGATTTTATATTTGCTTCTCCGCAAACCGAGGTTAGCCGGGAGGCTTTGGCTTTTTGGGAAGGAGCCCTGCCCCGGCCCGCTGTGTGCGATGGATTGAGGCGTGCCCGGCTGCGCCCCCAGCCAGGTCCCCGCCCGCAGCCCACATTGATGCGATGGAAAGTCGGGGGCTGTTCTGCACCCTTTGTTACCTGATGTTCAACGCTCCTCTGCTGTTCATTGTCACCGGTGAGTAGGAAACTTCGTCCTCTTCCCGCGGCGATGCGCCGCTCCGGGCACAACTTGCCGGCGAGAGGCTGCGGGGCCGTCGGGGCTGCGGGGCCGCCCGTCCGCAGCCGAGCTGCAGCCAGGCCCGGCCTCCCCGGCGGCGTTCCCAGCCGGGGCTGGGGGCAGGGAGCTGCCCGGGCGGGCTGTGGCAGAACAAGGTGGCACTGTTGGGCCGCAGCTGCCGGCAGCACGGAGCGGAACGGAGCGGGGCGCGGCGGGCGCGCAGCCCGGGACGGTCCCCGCGCCGCTCGGCGGGAGGGGACAGCGGGACACCGCTGGCCCTGGATCAAGCCGAGGGCTTTCTTAGAAGGACCGGGGAGTTTTAAAGTCCTCTTCAAACTTTCCATTGAAGCCGCGGCTGCGGGGTGACGGGGGCCGGCTCGGCCCTGCCCAGGGTGCGCAGTCCTGGATGCTCCGCTTACCCTGGGATCCTTTGGGCTCCAGGAAACCTGTGTCGCGGTCAGCGCTTAGCTCTTGAGCTGAAGCAGCTCACGTTAGACTGAAAAGGACTGATTTTGTCTTTTAATCTCTCTCGTTAACCAGCCCTTGTAACTCTATCTTCCCCTCCCAGCTACCTTTACTGAAGTTCCCAAAGATGTGACTGTTAGGGAGGGAGATGATATTGAGATGCCTTGTGCTTTCCGAGCCAGCGGATCCACCTCTTACTCCTTGGAAATCCAGTGGTGGTACCTTAAAGAACCAGCCAGAGAACTTGCACACGAATTAGCCATCAGTGTCCCCGGCAGCAGGAGCAAGGTAATACATTGCTATGGAGATATATCTCTTCATCAAATGCAACATGCTTAGGCAGTGATCAGAATAAACTCAGCATTCCCAGAGTGCTGCTTCTGCCCAGTGCCAGCCACCAGCAGGAATCAGCAGTGTGCCCAGGCTCTCTGAGGAATGCAGGAGTACAGGGCATGCACCATGAGGGACTTCATGTCAAGGGAAAACATCAATGCTTTAAGGACTGTAAACAGAAAATGATAAATGTTCCACTGCAAAATCAGCAATGAGGTCCCAAGAAAAGCTGTAGTATGAAGTGTGGACAAGCAAAAACCAGTGCTTCTGTGGACTGAGCTAGGAATCACTGTAAAAGGTGAGAGAGCTTCTGCTCACTGATAGTGCAGAGAAAGGCAGGATGGATACACCTCTCTGTTGGTACGTTAATGTGGTATCCATCTGCAGCCACCAACACACAGTTACTTGTACACGTCCACATTGTGTCCATATCTGAACCTCAGCAAGATGTTTTCAGTCAGATGTAGCAATTAAAATGCATGAAGCAGAGTTAAATCTTGCGTGCCTTTTCCCTTCCCCCTAGGAAGCCGCTTGGTGTGAGGGTAGGCTTCAGTCTAAATTTTTCAGCTGCATTTCCCCCAGCATAAGCCAGTTCATTCTACAGCCCCCCCGGCCAGAGCAAAGACAACTTGCAGGGTTGCACAAGGAGCAGGGTAAAGCAGGACTTTGAGGCTGTGTTGCCCTACTGTGCAGGGCATGTCATCCTCTCCAGCCCCCGTCCTCTGTGCCAGCAGGGTGGCCCGCGGCAGCCTCTGTGCCTGTGCCAGCTCCCCTCTCTGTGGCACGCTTGTTTTCCTGCAGAGCTCAAATAGAGATGCAAAGCATATAGACACTGAGCTAATGCGATGCCGCCTAGCTGGGGAAAGTGTAAGTCAGTTGTCAGACTGGGAAATAAATCGCTTGGATTTAAATGTCTTCTTTAACCTTATATAAAAACTGTGAGCTGCTTTTACAATAAATGATGACAGAGCAAGCCTGGAGAATGATGACCGTCTCCCCGAGAGGCGTATCAGTGAGGTCTGAAGCATCACTTAGGTTTACAGTGGTTGGCTGGAGACAAAAGCATAACCAAATATGAAACCTGCTGCGTGATACCTGCTCCCAGGGTGTTTCAGGACTGAAGCTCTGCCCTGAGCCATGCAGGATCCAGCTTGCCCGAGCCCTTCCCTGCTGCGCTGCTGGTAACGCGTCTTCCCCAGTGTTTGTCAGTGACTGTGAGCAGCAGAGCATGCAACAAGCTTTTCTTTGGCTGTTGTTCACACCCTTGGGGAAGGCAGCGCTTCTGTGGGGCAGCATGGGAACTTTACCAGAACAGTCCCCCCGGCTGAGCGCTGGTTTGCTGCCTTCCCCATCATCTGGGGAGCTACCCTGAGCCACACAGGCTGTGTGAATGGCAAGTGGAGAAAGTTGCATCTGTCTTTCCTATCTTTCCACCGGGGCGGGAGTGTGAGCATCCTGTAGATGTGCTGGCAGCGCTGAGTCTAATTGCCCTTTTTTTTCTGTTCTTTTAGGTAGCAAATAAGGATGCAACCAAAATCAGCGTAAGTGCAGCTCGAGATGGGTGCACACCCCTCCTCCCACGCACGTGGGGTTTTCTGCATGCCCCCCTCATTTCCTGACACACGAGTGCAGCTGGTCTCACTGGCAGCCGCGCTCCTGCAGCACGGCGGGAGTGTGGCGCCTTTCCCCTCCTCAGTGTGCCGTGCCTCAAGACGTTGTTACCATCTGTTGCTGCTTTTGCAGTCACGTCTCATTCCTTGCAAATCCAGAGGAGGTGACGCTTGCCTTACAGCCCTTCCTTAGCCCCGTTGGAAAAGGACTGTGGGCCAAATCAGAAAAGAATCACACTTTTTTTTCCCCCAGCCTTCTGCAACCCCCATTCCCCTGAGGCGACCCCCTTCTCTGGCTGTCCTGCAGGGACCACTCCCCTTTCCCTGTGATGCTCCCGGGTGTCCCTGTTCCCCTCTCGGCGGTGCTGGGACACACGGGGCAGCTCCGTGGAGCCGGAGCGGGGACACTGAGCCCGGCCGGGCTTGGCTCGCTGCAGCGGGCGGGGGCGACCCCGGGGAGGGTGGGGAGGGTTCCTGGGGGCTGCCCGAGCCTGGGACCCGCCGGGGGACGAGAGAACAGCAGCGGGGGGTGGTGACAGCTGGGAGGTGGCGTGGGAACGATGGGGCCCGCGGCTGGTTCCGGATAGCCCCCGCGAGGTGAGGCTATAGCAGCGAGGTGCCCATGTGGGGGAAGCAGCCCCGGCCCCGTGCTCCCGGCGCTGGGGCAGGAGCAGGCTCGCTGAGGCCGTGCCGGCCGTGCTCTCTTGCAGACGGTCCGCGTCCAGGGCAATGACATCTCGCACCGGCTGCGCCTGTCGGGCGTGCGGCGGCAGGACGAGGGCGTCTACCAGTGCCGCGTGTCGGACTACAGCGACGACGAGACGCAGGAGCACAAAGCTCAGGCGCTGCTGCGCGTCCTGTCCCGCTTCGCCCCGCCCGACGTGCAGGCGGCCGAGGCGGTGTCGCACATCCAGAGCGGGGCGGCCCCGCGGCGCCACGGCCCCGCCGCCCGCCCCACGCCGCCGCCCGGCCCCGCCAAGCGCCCGCCGCCCGCCCCGGCCCCGGGGGGCACCAGCGCCGCCGCCACCGCCTCCACGGCCGCCGCCGCAGCCTCCTCGGCCTCGCCGCCGCCCGGACAGGCCGCCATCCTCCGCCAGCAGCACGGGTCAGGTAGGGCGGCGGGAGGGACGGGACCCCCGTTCTCTGAGCCCCGGGACCAGCACTCGCTCACGCGTCGGGCACTGTGACCCCTCTGCCGGGGAGGGGACTCTGGCTGCGGCCCCGGAGCTGGGAAATCGCGCCCAAGTCCGGCAGAATGTGCTCGGGTTGTCTCAAAGGCCGGGGCTGGTGCCTCGCCCCAGCCTGGACGGGAGTGAACAGAGGCACGGGGATGGGGAGATAGGTCCGAGTACCAGCCTGGGACCTGCATCTCTTTGGCAGGTGCACTGGGGGGCCCCACGTTCAGAACCCCCTTGCAGCTTTTTGGGTACGGTGTTTGAAAAGGTAGCTGCAGCCTCAGGAGAGCAAAACACCGTGGATGTTCTGCAGAGAATTTAGATTTGCAGAGTGGCTTACAGGGCTTGTTGTCCCAGGCAGATACGAGGCCTGTGTAGAGCAGGATGCAGATTCAGAAGGGAAATGTCAATTGCTGTGTAATGAGCCCCACATCTGAATTAATGGCAGGCTAAGAATTGGAGATACAGTGCTCTATAATGTTTTCAAAATGTAAACATCATGCTAATACTGTCTATCAGTTAATACTGTATTAAGTTATTAATGACACATTACCATATTGCAGTTTGCCAGAGAAGGCAGCTATAAACATTTATTTATCCAATGACAGGAGTGTCTGGGACGAAGAACTTACTCTTAAATCTGCATTGCAAAAGTGTTTCGAGCTTCTGAGGTGTGGTGCTGTTCTGGCTGGGCTTCAGCTCTCCTCTCAGCCACTGTCACTTAGTTAATGTTGAACAAAAGTCCCTGCCAAGTTATCTGTGGAAGAAGGGAAAGAGTTTTATGCCATTGACTGTTCAGGGAAGGCCCTGAGCCCCCCCTCTGCTGAGTCCCTTCTGACGCAGATTCATAATCTTCATGCAGGGAAGTTCACACTTCTTCCTGATACCTCTTCACACTTTCTGGGCAAACAGTTGCAGGTTTTGGCTCACAGTAATGAAAATCAATCCTATATGGGTCACTGTGACCTGCTGGTGCTTTACAGGTGCTGTGTTTTATCTAGCTACTACCTTTTCCTGTTATCTGAATAATTTAGTTTCTTTCTTCTGTAGAAATACGTGTGAAAGCTAGATTTTACTCCTTATCATTCCCAAGACTAAGCTGGTTGTTCATTGGTGTCTAGTGGAAGATAAGGTGACAGTTCCTGAGATCTTAACTGCAGGTGCTTGAGGGCATTTAAAGAAATTAATTTTGCTTTTGCTGTATCTACTGGCCCCCAGAAATTAAACCAGACACTGTAATGCTCATGATCTATTATTTTTTTTTTTGTTTGGAAAGATCTGCTTTCCTCCTGGAACCCCAGGGCTAAGTGGTGTTTTCGTGTTTCCTCTCCACTCTGATGACAGTGAGAATTCTTGCAGTGTTTTCCATGCTGACACTAGGGGTTGTGTTTAGGACTTGCAGCACTGTGCACCCTGCCTGCTGAACCCAGAGCTTATGTGGTGCATATGAACTAAAACCAGGACGGTGGAAGTGCAGTGGGCTCAGTTCCACGTCAACAGATGGATGCGAGCGTGTGCCGCCAAGACAGCATGTCACACATGCCCGTTAGGGCAAGACCTCCTGCCCGGATCAGCTAAACTGCTGTCTGTCCCGATTTTTTACATGTCTGTGGTTTGGGATATGGCACTTCTGCATCATTTCTGGGCTGCATTAAATTCTGAAAATAAACTGGTAGCATTGTGGCCAGCAGTGGAGGTAATGGAGTAATGCAAATCAGTGAAAAAGGTAGCAGAATACGGAAAAACATCTAGTGGGGGTCTCCAGGTGGAGACTGATGCTGAGGGCTACCAGACTGGCTAAACCAAAATTTGATGCTGTGAGCTCCCTGCTGGGCACACTGCTCTCTGTGAACAGTGCCACTCCGTGGCAGCTCCAGGGCTGAGAAAGCCAAGTCAGACTGCTCCTGTTCCCATACTGACTTCATAAGGTATAAACCAGCACCTGCTTTTGTCCCCATAAGAGGAAGGTGATAAATTGTGTGCTTTGGTCTGGTCCTCTTGTAGAATTAATGCCTTTTTACTCTGCTTGAATCAAGACCTCCCTGAATAACAGGCTTCTGCCTGGTTTGTTGTAATTTTTGTACCTGTGGTAGTTTGGAGCTGCCTGTAATTACAAATCAACAGAACATCAATCACAGCATGGCTTAGGAGATTTGCAGCTGAGGGACTTGACCCTCAAAACTTCCTGATGCAGGTGCCTTTTGGACCAGAACTGTGTGAGTCTTGTCACCACAAGATGTCTCTTTGGTTGTTTCTGTGAAGCAGATTGCTGCTGTCCCCATCTCCTGGGTATTTCAGAAAGCCTGTCTGGGCCAGGGATTTGGTCTGAAGCAGAAAGAGAGCTTGGTGCAAAGGCAAGAAGTCTTCCCTAGCCATGGATGTTGCATAGAGGTCTGGATAAAATGTGGCAGTCAGTGTGATGAGGACTTGCAGCAGGAGTATCACCTGTTTTTGTGAGGAAAGGGAAGAAGGGGTCTCCAGTGCTGCCACTCGGGTTGGATAAGCACTAAACTTTCTTCAAAACATCCTAAAAGAAAATGACATCTTAGACCTTCTGAGTTTCCCATTTGTATGTTAAAGTGGTGCTCTTTGGAGCTACATTAGGTAATTATTGTATTATTGTATAAAGAACGCAGTTACTTTATAGGAAATGTTTTTTTTTTCTTTTATTTACTTCTGGGAACTAGAAACCCTGTTTCAGGTCCAACCCCTGAGGCAGTGTCACAACTGGTTTTCCACGCAGTAGGGCCAACAAATCCAAGTAAATCTTTGTTCACGTGGTGTTTAAGACTCAGGACCTAACCTTGTGTTGCTGTGTGAGTTACATCTGCATAGCAGCGTAATATGTATGCCTCGTTATCCTATTTTGAGCTGTAACACATACGGATAAGTACTTGCACCAAATCTGTGTGTAATAATTGAATAGTTTAATACATTTAAAGTATTTAGCATTTCTAAGTCTTTTCATTGTACACAGGGATATTTCCTCTGTATGAAAGCAGAAATGTGGTCGAACAATGGATTTGCTATCAGCGATTAAGAAACATCCTCATCTAAGACACTGGAGAGCTCTGCCTGAGAGCTGATGGCATGGCACTAGCTACAGTGTCCTGCATGAATTGGCCTCTAATCCTATTTTCCTTGCAGTAGAAATCTTCCCAATACTTTCAGTGTAATAAGAGAGGACCTCAATGTACTTGGATTCCAATAAACATGATTATAGATCAAATGTTACATTGGGAAGTGCCTGCAGGGCTCTTCTTGACTTCAACTGCTGCCCGCCACGCACCACGGAAAAGTGTGATTTTTTACATCTTCTAAGTGAACTGAAACATGAATTTATTAGGATAAATGTGTCTGTTACTGAGATTATCTGAAGAGCAGAGAGTCTCATCTGACAAACTGGGTAGAAATAGAAAATCCATTGTTTTGGACATCTTCAGAAATAGTATTTGGCTGAAGTTTGTGTCAGCATTATGGTATATAAGGCAATAGATGCAGAACAACTGGAAAATTGACAAATATGCCACAAATATTAGCTACTTAAGCAGAATTTTATCTGCGATGTTTAAACAACCATATAAAAACTTGGTACTGTGGTCTCATGAGTCAGAAAGGTTACTGCTTGTCTGCCAGCAAGGTGAACTGAAGTGGAAACCTAGAAAATGGGATTTGGGCTGTAAGGAGACAAAGATCTGCTGGCAAGACCATTTTTAACACTATCACAGAAGCAGTTGTCCATGTGGTTCTAAATGAAATAATATTGAGCTTTTAGTTTAAATGCTTGTACACAAGTGGAATTTTACGCTGTAGGAAAATAATTGGGGTGAGCAGTGTGCAGAGTTGTTACTGTTTGGAAGTACTCCTGGTTTTCAGTGGGTAGAGTAGGGGGATGCAGGAGCATCACTGAGTGAAACACACGGTGTCTCTGTCTCAGGAAGTTTGTAGTCCGAGTGTTTGAGACAGATAAATGACACAAGAACAATAACTGACTTTGTTGAGTCGTGTGACAGCTGTGAAATTAAATAGGAAAACTTAATTTCAGGTCTTCTAAATTTAAGTCCAGTGCCTTCGATGGTGAAGTAATAAACAAGGATCTTCATCCTGACCTCCTGGGAGGGAAATTGACTGTATTATCCTACCAAATGGTCTCCAAAATGAGTGCCTGTGTATTGGCTTGGGGGCAATTTTTAGTTTAACTTCTGAGTAGAATGTAGATCAGACATTGCAGCTTCCAAATTCCCTTTTATTTGTTTGATCTCTAGCCTCAAAGCTCAGAAGCGAAAGCTTTAAATAAACAAAGATGGGAGTGTGAAGCAAGGAGCTCTAGGAGGAACATGGGCTCATGTGTTATGCACAGATGAAGTGGTCATCACAAGGAAGAACATAAATCTTCACTCCATGCCTGTCCCTCCCCTCCTGAAAGCCCTTTATGTCTGAGGCAGAAGGAGCTCTGCTCCTGGGCTGCTTGTTCGAGATAAAGCAGCAGGTGACAGTCCTGCAGCCTCTGTGCCCCTGGTGCTCAGAAGAGCAGGGCATGCACAGCCAGCCCCCCTTGGGGCAGGAGACTCTCAGGTCTCTGTTGTGCACTAGGAAGAGGCCTGGCTGTGCAGCTTGGAGACAGCAGAGGAAGGAGCACGGTGCTTTATTGAGTGTGCAGAGCTGGGGCTGGTTTGGGGGACTCTGTTTGGAGGGGCTGTGGTTGGGTTTGGACTAATTTTGGGTAAGGGTTTGAGCTCAGGGCTCTCCTGGCTTTGGCAGAGCTTGAATGACCCTCTGCTAGTTTGAGACACAGTCTGTGGAGCTCATTCATGTTTGATAGATGAACATTACATGAAATAGCAAGATAGGGAAGTCTATGAGGCTGCTCAGCTCAGGCTCCCTGCCTTTCCCCCTCAGCAATGGCTGGGTCTGCTCCGCTTCCCTGTGCTTTTTATGAGACCATGTATGAGCTCAATTCTGTTGTTACTCCTAGTTAAATGCAACCTGGGTCACATCACATTTTCCTTTACATTAAATAAAGTAGCAAGACAGAGGCCATAACTGAATTATCAGGCTGACCTCCTAAATGTCACTGGATAATAAACATGCAAAAAGAATTCTCATTAAATACACATCACTAGCACTTTAATATCTAGGCAAATTAGACTGCTTTGGGGACAAGTGAGGTCAAATATCTTCTTTTGTGTCTGTGTAATATGGATTAATTCTCGAACTGGACAAAAGCACTAACTGCTGTACTGTGTCACCTCATTATCTAGGACAGAAACAAGCTGTGCCTGGGTGTTTTTGTACTGTGGAAATGCAATTTATTTGAGTAACCTCCTTTCAGCGGTTCTTGCTTGTTCCCCAGAGGACAGACAAAACTGTACTAACCTATTCTACTCCAGCCTGTTCAGTGCCCTTGAAGAAATCTGAATATTATTTGAATTTCTTTGATATCTTTAAGTTATAGATTAAAATATCTATAAAATCTAAATAATATCTAAATCTAATATCTAAAAAATATTAAAAATATTACTAAACACAATGAAGGGAGTATTCCAGGTCCTTCTAATGAATAAGGAAGCTGTACCTGGTCTAGTTTTCTATGTAACACTGGTCTAGTTTTCTATGTAAGGTTGATTCATTAATGAGTGAAAATTAGAAATTTACATGAAGAAAGGCTCAGTGCACCCACATGTGTTTTTGCCTGAGCAAACAGCATTTGGGGCAGGAATATACATACACTGCTAGTTCTTTATACGTGATTTCAATAGATACTTGGCAAAAGGGAGCCTTAATTTGCAGAACCAGCTAATTTTGTATCTTTTATGAGAGGCAGTAATTGTTGCACACTCCCCACCTCTGCAATACTGGTGCAGCTTTACTAATGTGTACACTAATGCTTGAACTGTGTTGTCGATTTAAATAGGTCCCTAACAGTTTAAAACTTAGCAATCTTGGCACAAAGAAATGCCCAGACAGCCTTACTGGTACTGGTTTTGAGAAGGCTTTTAAGTAGTGTGGGCTGTAGTTGGAAAGCAAACACAAAGTAGCCTCTGCCAGGAAATGAATCTTACAGTAGTCCTACAGTGTAGGTGTTTCTTTTTTACTTAAGAGAGCCTGACAGGACTGTGCTGGCAATAAAAGGAGGTTGCTTTGGATTTTGATTTAGCTTTGCTAAAGCAGTAAGAATGCTGTCAGGCTCACTATTGCTGTTTACTATGTGTTTTTTAAAATTAGATAATGGTAGAGCAGTCCCATATGTCAATAATAAACAGTTCAAGTAGGTTTGTATTGGAAAAAATGGGGTTGTCAGCAGAATGGTATTATTTGTCACAACAGCGGCTAACAACCGAGTACTTTATATTGCTAGGCTGTTATCAGCTGGGAGGCAATTTTATTAGCTGGAAAGAAGAGCAGTTTGGCAGAGCAGCAGCCGTGCTCAGCAGAGGGGTCTGTGTGAGCCAGCACGAGCTTGTGCTGCGGCTGGGAGGGAGCTGTGCTCACACAGCAAAGGGCCCCAAGCATCCCCACAATATCTGCTCACCCTGCCCGTGGCTGGCAGCAGGGCATCTCTGTGTGTGCAGGGACAGGCTGCTGACTTCCAAAGCAGGCAGAGCTCAGCATGTCTCAGGGACATCGTGTTCTACACCTGTTGTTTTGTTACCGTGCTCCTGGAGGTGTTCAGGAGACACGGGAATGCATCACCTGAGGACATGGGCTAGTGGTACACAGTGGGGTGCTGCTGAGTTCATGGCTGGACTCGGTGATCTTAGAGCTCTTTTCCAGCCTCACCAATTCTGTGATTATAGAGGTAAAGTTCATCAAACTGACATAATTAGAAATAGTTTACTGCTTTATAATTTTTAAAATTGGCATGCTAATCTGAATCCCTCTCACACTGAGGAGCTGGACGTTCCACATGTACAGAGGAGTATTGAGGAATATCCCATGTCCACAGTTTAGTCAAATAAGCCCTTGCTGCCTTATTCTGCAAAGCTTGGCCTCCCTTACACCTAGGGCATAGCAAAGTCTTTAGTTAACTCACATCTAGCAAATATCAGTCATTGGAAATGTTTGGAGGCTCTGTGTATTTGTGGGTCAGTCCCAAAATGCTGCTGTTTGTTTACAGTGAAAAGGTGATCCCTTCTTTATGGAACTCACAGCCTCTGCTTTTTTCTCAGGCACATGCTCTCAATACAGCCATTTTTTGTGTGTCATCATGCATTCTGCTAGAGCACTTAGCTCTGTTCTTTAAGTATGGACAGCACAGGGTAATTTTTCAAAAAGATCCTTAATCTGTACTTGCATCTGCTTAGGTTTAATAATTCTGATTGGAGTGATAATTACAACTACATTGGCAGCTTGCTCCTAATCCTGATCAAGTCAAAAATACTCTAAAAGCAGTGAAGTGAGAACCACAGTGTCATCGTCTTTATTTTTGGGTTGCAAATATTTACAACTTGCATCAATTATAGAATGTGAAAACTGTCGTTCAGTCCAGTGGGACTCTTACTGTCAGTCTTTCCATGAAGATCCAGCCTGTGGAATTGTGTGACCATATCTAGCTTGCCTGCTTTTCTGCAATATGACTTTTTAGTCCTCCTACTTAAAATGAAAAACAGAGAATATGCCCCAAACTTGCTTCAAAGCTTAGTAGCTGAAACCAGCTACTTTACCAGTAAAATAATAATTTTAACAATAAAAATACCAGTTTTTTTCATTGCCTCATGATCTGGGCAGTTTGAGTTGTGCTTTTGCTACTTGTGTGTCTGGATGTGCTCTGGAATTGCTCACATAACAGTAGAGAAGATGGATGTGTAGGACTGGTTGCTTATTTACCACCTGAACTACCACTAATGCAGTTACTTATTTTTCTCTGTATTTTAGTTTAGAATTAATTTTCCACCAAATTTCATTACAAAGAATTTTGTATCTCTCGTTATTCAACTTTCAATGAATGAATTAACTGTTGTTCTTGGTTTTGATAAGTTAATTTTAGATCATGAAACTGCAGAAAATTCTGGAAATTAAAACAAATTCATAGTTGCATGGTTTGAGTGTCTTAATAAGATATTTGGCAAGGAGAGATCATCTCACCAATACCAAAGCAGAAATCTGTTTATGTGAGGGTAATACAAAGTAGAGACCAGCTGCAGGTCTTAAAAGAGGAATGTTTACTGGCTTATTTAAATGCAAACCAATAGAAAGTATTTAAACTGTATAATCTATATGGAATGAATTAGTTATTTTAAGCATTCAGGATGCATTTCTCTCCATTGACACCATCTAGAGCAGTGTTTCCTTTTGGAGCTTGTTATAAATTACACTTGGTGTTGTCTTAAAGTTACTCTTTAATTTCTCCTCGAGTGGATATTTGAGTGGTGGAGAGGTTTGTGTGGTTCTCTCCAGTGAGACCCCAAGAGCAGCCCCCAAGGGCCTGGCTGCCTCAGCAGAGCTGTTCACAGGCACATGGCCTGTTTGAAAAGGCAGAGGGAGGCTTTGGGAACAGTGCTGGTTGTTCTGTACTCTTATGGCTACCACAGAAGGGAATTGGGCATATTGAGGGAAAAATTTCCCATATTGTGTTGCCCCTGTTTTTTGTAACATTAGTGGGAGATGGTTTTTTGCCAGTCTGTTGGCAATGAAACTGCACATTTCTCTGGGAACCTAACAAACAGAATTATCTCTGTATAAAGGTATTTCTTGTTCCATAGCAGGTATGCATTTCCCTACATTCATCAAATCCACTAGTTCATCAACTCCTGTTTGTGATAGCTGTGGTTAATGCAAAAGTGTCATGCCTTGCAGACCTGCAGCAGCTGTGCAGTGGGTGAGATCAATTGTCCATTTAATCCTGAACCTTATGTCTAATGATGTCCTTATGATCCAGGAGAGGGAAGAGCCTCTGTAGAGGGTAATGGAGCACTTGGCTGGTCTGTGTACCATGAGCATGTTTGGCAGGGACTGTCAGCACTAGCATTTTAAGGAAAATTTGGCCTTAATGAGTCTCAGTTAAAATGAGTTCTGTTGAGCTCAAAATCCACCTCAACAGTTGCAGGTGCCTTAAGAAACACATCCCCAACTCTTCTACCAATGCCTGTCCTGTGTCCCACAGGCACTCACACATTGACTTCCACCAGAGCACTGCAGTGCATCAGAAAATCAATACTGCAGAAGGAATATTTTTCTTCTCTTAGCTTCTTATCAGAATCAAACTTTGATTTCTGCAGCATTTCTTTGCATGACTACACCCCCCTGTCATTGCCATCCAATTTATTTGTTTTCTAATCTATAGCCTTCCTGCTAGCATGCTAAAACAGCAAAGTCTAAAACACCAGTCTTCTGTCCTAGGTGAGCTTTTTGAGTTATCACATCAAGAACAGTCAAAATTAAGGACCAGGCTGCTACAAGGAACTAGTTTTTTCCTCAAATACACATATTTATTTTTCTCCCTGTTCAGGAAGTTTGCACTGTGCTGCCCTGTATGCAGCTTCTGTAGAGTTATCAAGCCTTAAATTCTGCCTCATCTCATTGTTTTCAGGTGAGTTTAGCCCAGCATGTAAATAGATACAGGTGTGGGCAAGTAAAACATGCTCATTTCAGGACTGTTAAATACTCCAAATGCAAATGGAATCTTATTTGAAATACTAAAACCTATTGAGTTTCCAAAATTAGGACAGGGGAGGCTTTCAGTTACTCTTGTAACATTTGGCAATTCACCCCTAAATATAGGCCTGAATATTGCAGTTGATATCTTGAGAGAGAAGGTGAAGAAACAGTGAAATTCAGGTGTATTTGAGAAGACCTAAAATGATGACAGCTTTACAAAACTCTGGTCAGTGTCTTCTGGCCAGTAAAATTGCTTTCAGCTTCCTGGAGAGTTTGAGGCTGTGGTATGGATAAGGAAAGTGAAATGTGGGCATTATCATGAAGGGTGTGGAGAGCAATGCTGATGGTTTCAGCTGGCTGTGTGAGAAGATTTACTCTTGACCTTAAAAACCTTGATGTCATGGATGAAGGAACAAAGCAGGATCACAAGCTTTACCTGCATGGTTGTATAGAAACAAAAACATATGCTGACTTCTGTGAGGCATTTTTGTGAGATGAGTTATGAAAAGCTATTCCAAAAGTCAGTGAATCATAAATTAAAACTGTAGTGGATAGAAAACTAATTTTTGTCATCATGCCTTCTAGGCAGGTTCCATGGTAAGCTGATCCCATGCAGATGTTCATAAATATGTGGGATGTCACCACTGCTGAAATTAGCCCCACCAAAAGGCAGCTGAGGAGCTGTTTGTGGTTGTGCCTGGGCAGGATGATCCACAGGCAGCCAAAAGCCAGGAGCAATGAGGACACCACAGTTCAGTGGTTTGTTTTTTTTCTGTTGTGCCAATACTTCTTTGAACAACACCATGCAGCACTCTGGGGTTGAGCTGGGAGGCTCTGCTGAGGTCAGCACATGACTGCATGCACTTCTGAACAGCATCCTGGAGAATTGGCTCTGGGGGAAGAGTGGGCATTTGTAGGCATTGGGTGCAAAAAAAGATTAAAAAGCAAAAATGCAGTGTTTGAATTGTGCTGGAAGTACTTAAGAGTGGAAGGGTGTGGAGAGTTTATAAGATCTTGTCTCAAACTCTGGAACAGTTCTAATGGGGTGTAGCTTATTATCTGTTTGGTTCAGTAAGTGTATAGTGAATTTAGTGATTTCAATTAAAAACTTCTAAGAAGCTCTTAGGTCTGAAGTTGGGTAAATTCCCTTCAATTCAGTGCAAGTGCTCCTAATGTATGTCAGTGAGTGAGAATCTGTTTTATCTAGGAGATTGCTTGCAGTGATCCTTGACCAGCAACCCATGTAAAACTCCATTTTTTCCATAGATACAAGGACATGTATCAAGCACAGCCTAAAGTTTCTGGACTGAGAGAACAGATCAATCTATATGGTCAGTTTGATCCCTCACCTCTTAATGAAATGCCAGGTTTGAGGGCTTTATTAATTGGGCATTGTTCTGTAAGGAAATAGGCCGAGGCTAATAGGTCACTGCATAAAAGGCAGTACAGAGAAATGTCTCGTGACACTGCCAGCCAGGGCCCCAGCTCCATCATCAATAGGCAGTCAGATTTTAGGTGTTATCTCATCTTTCAAGGAAAATAGGCTGCTGATGTCTTTCAGCTTTTTATTATATGAGCCACTGCATTTTACCACCATCTCAGAAAAAGACATCAAAGGATTTTTCAGATTCTTTCTAGTAAGAAAAATAGGTGACTGCTGGAAATTGTGGGGTTTGACCGTTGGTTAAATATAGCTTGTAAAAGAATCATCCCATTTTTTTCTGGGTGTCACAAGTCACTTGGTAATTAATGTTTGTTTTCAATTGAACTGTTTTAAGTCAAACTGTGATTAATTCTGGCATAAAAATTTTTTTAAATAGAAAATTGCAGCAAAACACTATTATGTCATAAATTGCAAAAAAGGATGAGTGATGCCAAAGAGCAATTCACCATACACAAAGAGAACAATTTGTTCTTGTTCTGCATGTTGGTAGACTTTTGGCCACGAGCATAGAAATATTATAAAAGCAAAGTTGTAAGTCTGTATAGTGATAAATAAGCATGCAATAACAGATCATCAAATGAATATTCAAAATATCAGTGAAATGTTTTCTCACCAGTGTCTGTACTTTGCAAGTAACTGTGTACTCCTGATTTAGGGTGTTTGGATAAGAACCCTCTGTTCTCACACCTGGGTCAATCATGTGTCAGATCCTCATGCTCAAGCCCACATTTTATTTATTTACATCTACAGATGGAGCAATTTATTAACTATAAGTCAAGACTTCCACTACTGCAGTAATAGCAGAATTGTGGACACTAAGTTCAGTTTGTTTATAATCAATGGTTCAGGTTAACTAATCAGGAAGAAAATACTGGAAATTATTTTTCTAGTCTGCTTATATTTAGAGGGAGGAGAATTCTGAAGTTCTGTGTGTCCAATGCTTCCTGAAGTCTTAGAGTAGAACAACACTGAATGAGTACAAAAAAAAAGAAACTTGTATGTGGTGTTCAGTAAGAATAATTGCTTTCAAGTGATTTTTTTTTTAAATATGTTTCATTTAACTGCTGAGATTCTGTTAACAGAGTCTGAACTCACATTCGGCCATCAGAAAAGAAGGAGAATATAGGTTAAAAACAACAGTAATTTCTACAGAAGGAAAAGGTAAAATTTGGACTGTAGAACTCCCAGTTCTGCACTGAAATTTAAACTAAAACTAGTACATAAAAGTAAGACCAACATAGGAATGATTTTGGTAAGCAGGTACACAGGTGGTACAAGGAGTTGTGACTAACACTGCTTTCCCTTCAAAGCAGGAATGATCCTAAGCTGGTGCTCCTGGCAGCCTTTCAGTATCAGGGTTGTAAGAGCACTTGAGCTTCAAGAGCCCATTTCTCCAGGTTGAGTTTCTCAGTGTTTCCTGGGAAATTCCCCCTCACAAAAACACATCTTGCTGTCTGAGTAACCGCCAGCATCTCAGACTCGAGTCCTGTTTATTGAAAGAACAAGTTCAGCCCTAGCAGGGAAAGAACAGGTTCTCAGCACCCTCAGGTTTGACCATAATAAATATCCAGGGCCAGCTCTTCCCTGCAGTGCTGGGCAGGTGTGGAATTGGCACAAATTTGGTGCCACTGGGCTGTGTCAGCTGCTGCTGGGCTGCCCCTGCATCAGAGGCTCAAGGGACAGTGACAGCACATGGGGACCATGAAGGGGACCATGTCCCAGAAGAGAGGACTTCCCTGCACACACCTTTAGTGTCTTTTTGCAATGAGTTGCAGCTAACACCTTTAGCTGCTGGAGTTAGTTGTGTTTGTTAATGATTTTTTCAGCTTTCAAAACAAAAATCCTGTATTCATCTTTATGCCTTGCTGTTGCTATGTAGGCAGTCCTTAGCACATGTTTGTGCATGCAGGGATTTAATTAAAACCTTAATAACTAAATAATCACCACACAGTCTGGGCGTCTGTGAGATAGCACTGTGGGGACATTTCTTGAGTTCCTCAATTGCACACCACATTGCTATGTCGTATTTTTGATGCTGGCTAATCGTACTCCAGCATTGCTGGTGAGCTGTACATAGATTATGAGGCAGCTGGAGCAGCGAGCCCAAGAGCAGTGCTTTGCTCAGGCACTGTTTGAGGCATTTCCTTTGATCGTGCCACACGTCCTAGAGACCAAGACTAAAGTATTCACATTACGGTGCCTGAAGTGAGTTGCCTGAACAGAAGTGCCCTGATTACTTTTCCAGAGATACTGAACAGAGAAAACTTGTTTTTAAAGTTTTCATGCTCTGCAGTGTCTCTCACTGGGTGGCAGTCAGTGTTTTGGGCATTGATTTGTCCTGTGGGTCGGGTGTTCAGCAGAGAGGAGGCCTCTCCCCAGGTGTCTTCTACACTTAGCTGCAGGGCAAATTCCCACTGGACTAAATTCCCACTGGACTTCTGCTGTTGCATGGAAATGTCCCATATCTCTCACTTCCACCCCGTGCCAGCCACACTGGTCCCCTCATGGCTCAGGAAGGTCCCCTGGGGGCACTTGGGCTCTGTCCCCAGCCTGGCCTTGTCTGCGTGGGCTGGCTCAGGAGTGCCAGGCACCCTGTGCAGGGCTGCACTGGGAACGGGGCTGTAATGGGAATGGGGCTGATCCAGGGAACAACGGGGCTGATCCAGGGAACAGGGCTGCTCCAGGGAACGGGACTGATCCAGGGAACGGGGCTGATCCAGGGAACAGGGCTGCTGTGAGAATGGGGCTGATCCAGGGAATGGGGCTGATCCAGGGAACGGGGCTGATCCAGGGAACAGGGCTGCTCCAGGGAACGGGACTGATCCAGGGAACAGGGCTGCTGTGGGAACGGGGCTGCTCTGGGAACAGGTCTGATCCAGGGAACGGGGCTGCTGTGGGAACGGGGCTGATCCAGGGAACGGGGCTGATCCAGGGAACGGGGCTGCTGTGGGAACGGGGCTGCTGTGGGAACGGGACTGATCCAGGGAACGGGGCTGCTCTGGGAACAGGGCTGATCCAGGGAACGGGGCTGATCCAGGGAACGGGGCTGATCCAGGGAACAGGGCTGATCCAGGGAACGGGGCTGCTCCAGGGAACGGGACTGATCCAGGGAACAGGGCTGATCCAGGGAACAGGGCTGCTCCAGGGAACTGGGCTCCACTGGCACCGGGGCTGCACTGGGAACGGGGCTGCTCTGGCACCAGGGCTGCACTGGGAACGGGGCTGCACTGGGAATGGGACTTCTCTGGGAATGGGACTGCTCTGCATCCACTGGCAGCACAGCAGTGACCATTCCAGAAGTGGCACAGCCAGAGTCTTGTGCCTTCGTGTCCTCTCTTGGCTGAGCGTGGCCAAGAGACCTCGGCCCCTTGGCTCAGCCCTCCCGTGCCAGGGAGAGGGGCCACACCGTGGTGCACACACAAATACCTTCTGGTATCTTTTCAGAATAGAGCTGAGCAAGAATCTTGGTGTGAATGGGTGTGAGCAGGGCCAGCCTTGGTGGCTGCAGCATGGAGGTGGCTGCCACTCGCTGCTGTGAGCAATTGCCTCAGTGTGTCCTGCCCCAGGAGTTAGCTCATCGCTCTCCTTGGGACGGGCTGACGGGAACAGATGTGTTCCACACCCGACCTCTGTTTTTCTATAGCTCCTGAGCACATTTTGAATTTAAAATTCTGCTCTTTCCTATAAAAGGTAAAGAAGATGTCAAGGTCTTGCTGTTCCCATTCCAAATGAAATGGGTTCATGTCCTGTTAATCAAGAAGTACAGACGCAGCATTTGTCATTTCCCTTTAAAGTAATGGGTGGTTGATACCTGTCATTTCTCAAGAAACTATATACCAGATTATGGTGTATTTATAGAAATCTCAATTGCTGGTAACTTGGCTGAAGCCAAGTTTAGGCATACCATTAGTAACACATAATGAAATGACCTAAGTGGAGTCAGATTTGGGAGGGGGAGGAAAAAGCTATTTGAGTTGGATAGCTTGAGGATGCTGTTTTACTATTAAAATTAAGCTTCTGACCCCTGGCACTGAAGTGATAAAAATGAATCTTCTTATATTGCTCTTCTGCATTTAATCTTCTATATTGGAAAAGATAAAAAATCAAATCTCCTTCTCTCCCTTGTCTCTTTCTTTTCTAGGTACAGGACCTATTTATGCTACAGACCCACTCCTATACATGTCCCTGTTAATACTGCATAAGCTTGTACATTTATTAGTAAACCACTGACGGACTGCTCCCTCCACTCTTCCTCAGCCAAACAGAAAGGAACCTATTTAATAACAAACAAAGCCCCTGACAAAGAAATCCCTACCGTTTTAAAGATGGACAGAAAGAGACTGAAAGAAGCATGATAAATTCTACATGGGGGGAAAAACATATTTTTGGGGATGCCACAGAAAAGTAAACAACATAGAATAATGCATCTAATTTCCAGACTCTATGGTGTAAAGCCCTGCTCTGTGCATGGCACTTATGATTCCTCTATTTTAATGTAATATTTTTTCTTTTCTAAACCTTTCCTCTGACTCTTCATTTTGCACGAACTGTTGAGCAGTTATCTTTATGACAATATGTAAAGATGTTGGGTCAAACCCTTCCTAAGAAAGGAAATATTTTTAGTAGATTATTGTGTTTAGTTTTTTTTGGATTTCCTTTTTCTTTTTTAATTAAATTATTTCTTTTGGAGACATTAAAAAGGTACATCTTACCATAATTAATATTCACTGTCAATAATATTTATTTTTAAATGAAGATTGGAAACAAGGTAAGACATTTGTTTATAAACTGTATTGTATATTGCTGAATAACAGTTGAATAAAAAGATTTTGAAATAAAGTTTTTACAGATGTGTGTGCCTTTCCCTGTGTCCTGCATGTCCCCGAGAAGGCTTGATGGCTGTGTGCCTTCCCTCCCTTGTCACAGTGCAGAGACTTGAGGAATGATGCAGCACAAACAAAATAAAAATGAAATCACTTATTTTTCAGACACCCTCCCCTGATGCCACAGCCCACAGCAGAAGGTGCAGGCAGCCAGTCCCAGGCTGCAGCTGCCTTTTCCTTGGTGCCACCAGTTACCTCTGGGCACTCAGGGCAAGATCTGGTAGATGGACAGTGTGATAGTGTGTGGCATTCAATGCAAAGTGCTTTGCTTTTCCCCAGGCCTCTGAAAAAAGGTGAATCAAGCAGTGGGAAATCAAAATAAATCATCCTGGAATGTTGTTGTGTTCCCTAGTTCCAAGATTTGGATTTTTAAAAACACATAATTGTGTCACTTTTCTTATCCAGGTGAGCTTTCTCTAAAGAAGCTTTTTTACAGTAAATAGTTATTTTTTTTCTGTTGAAAAATGCTTGTTTTTCAAGTGAGCCAGTAAGATGACTTGGTAAAGAAACATGACCTTCACTAGCTGAATTAGTGAAATACCTTGAAATTTCCTATGCCCGACCATGACTCTTCTGCTGTCATTTGTGTGGCATTTCAGAGGAGCTTCCTTGCGGGAGAGTCAGAGTGACAGCTCCAGTGGCAGCAGGACTGTGCCTGCAGGAGCTCAGAGCAAACACAGGACACTGCCTCACCTCGTGCCCAAGTCCTGTTCTAGAAGGAGGACAGGAAGGGATTGTCATTTTCCCTTTTCATTTTCCATTTTCATGCTCAGGATTTCCTTTTCCTAGGGCTGCCAGTGACAGCCAGGGATTTGTGCCACTTGCACTCACTGGGTTTGAGACCAAGCAGGTTTGATATGTTTGATACATGTACTATGTACACTACCACTACACTGTGGTGGTAAAAGCCTCTTGCACTGGGGCAGACTCACCTTGGGGATCCAAAGGGGATAAAATCTTCACAGTAATGTTCATCCCATTACTGCCAGCTGTAGGATCCCATGGATTGGGGAACAATCCCTAATCTCCCCACAAGAAGCTAAACTGCTCTTTGGAAGAACTCAGAGGAGGTGGTGACTGTGAGCCTGGAAGTGCATCAGAGCCACACGAGACATTGAAGATCCCAGTCCTTGGCTTCCATGTGCACACGGGAGGGCTTCTAAACCTGGAAGGAAAAGATAGGTGGAAAAAAGCTTTGCGTGTTGGACCGTGTCTAAACAAATACCAGCACTCCTGTCTGGGAATTTGCTCAAGGACAGTTACTCCAGCAGAGGTGTGCGTGGAGCCTGCAATGTCAGGAGAGTTCTAACCCTTCCACCAAGGGCTGGTCACACAAGTGAAACCTGCCTGTGTTTGGACTGGGGGTCCTCTGGCCAACTCTTCATCACTGCTGCTGTTTTCTCAAGGGCAGAGAATATTTCTCAGGGCCTCAACTTCCTTCTAAGAGAGAGAACTAAAATTTTTCCACAAGAGGAAGAAGAAAATCTGCCTAAATTGATGCAAGTAAATAGCTGAGGCTTGAAGCAGTGAAGCATTTTTACCTAAGAGTAGTTATGCTTCTATTTCAACTTCAGCCCTACCCCAGCTGGTGTGCAAGTAAACAGGTATCTGTTTTGCTCTGATACTTCTGTTCCATCACGTACTGAGCACATTGTCTCTTGAATTACAGACTGTGTGGTTTGGAGGAAATACATCAATCATCTTGAGCTTGTCCTTCCCTTCCTTTTGTAGCCTGTTACCTGCAAAGGGATGTGGCAGAAAGTTTTGTGTGCAATGACAGGAGTAGAATTACCAAGGTCTTTTAGACTTTAATCACATTAAAGGTGAAAAAATATTAAATCTGCAACTAAAAATAACTTTTTTATCCTTTCTGAGATCAGAATTAAGTGTGCCACAATAGGAATAACAACTCTTATATTCCAATTCACCATAAAACTTCAGAAATACTAAACCTGGGGATTTGATGAAAAATCTCTTCTAGCAAGAGCAACAGGCATCTTTGCTTTCCAGAGAAGATCTGTACAGATGCAGAGAGAACTCATTCCCAGCAAACAGGATAACTTCAACAAGTGAGATTGCCTTGCTTTACCTTTACCTTCACCTTCACTTTATGTCTGCTTTTAAAAATGTGCAAAATGAGTCCTTCAGGTTTTGGGGTCATGGTTTCCACATTCAGGCCAGCTTTTTTTTGCAAACTACACAGCCTGTAATTGGCCCCATATTCCTGTAGTGCAGGGAAAATACGTGGCTAAAGAAGAGACTGCAGCTTTCAGTGCAGTATTTAGTCTTTAAAAAGCACTTAAAGGAATGAGAAACGTTTTGAAGAAAAATTGTAAAGAATTTGGAGCCTTATTGCTTGTGAGCGTGTTGAGAACTTTTGCTAAAACATCTGTCCTTTGAGAGTGCTCTTTCTTCTGAAAAGGGCAACTGCCTCACTTCTGCTGATTGTATTTACAAAGGGCAAAGCGAGGTTTTGCCGTACCCTTAATGGACAGAGGCTAGTGGCAAATCTTGCTCTTTCATAAATCTCAGCATTCCTCGTGGTGTCTGCTGTCAGAATCGATTAGGAGTAAGTGGCTGTGCTGCAGAGCCGTGGGAGGGTGGTGTGGCTCCTGTGGTGCTGCATGGAGCCGGGCACAGAGTCCCCCAGCACTGGCTCCCTGCACTGGGGACAGCACAGGCTCCTCACACAGCCAGCGAGCAGGGAAACATGAGGGATGGCTGTTGGGGGCCAGAGCTGAGTCATCTGTAATATAATCATAAGGAAACACACATTTCTCCTGAGAGAAAATCAATAGAACTTTGCACTTTTCCTTGTAATATTTCCAGTCTGCGCCATCAGCTGCAGCTCGCTCACAGTTATACTGCCATAAATTCACTGCGAGTTAATGGATTTCCACAAAAACGAATGGATTTACAACAGGGTAACAGAGCTGGTGCTGGAGCCATGCACATGTAAAAATACATGGAACAAAAGCAGTTTGACAGCACACAGGTGACCTTGAAAGTGCCAAGACCAAGGGAGTAAAAACCAAAATTACCCAGTTTGTGGTGTGCTCCTTTCCTGGCAAAGTTCCCGAGGAAAATGGAGCCTGCAGTACTGAAAGCCTCGCTATGCGTGGCAAGAGGGCCAGACCCACTGAAGAGAAGATGGGTGAGTGAGCAGCTTCATGCTGTGATGGAGAGTGCAGAAAGACTGTCTCAACATGGCATTTGTCATTTCCTGCATGAAACATTTTGGAGCCTAGTCTCTCTTAGAATTAGTAAGTAAGTAAATAATGTGCTCCCAAACTTGAGTGTCAAAACTAGGTTGGTTAATGTATGAGCTGCCTCTGTTGCATTTGTTACTCTACAGCAAATTTCATGCTTAGCCAGAGGCTGGCAAAGTTCATTTATTCATTATCCCCAAACTTTGGGCAGTTATTATTCAAACTCCCCTAGTACATCTATTTAATAAGAAGAGAACAGAAAATTGATGGGATCAGAAATGTTAAAGTCTTAATTAATGCTTTTAGCAAAGACTGATTGGAGGGGGGTTGTTGTGAGAATATTAATGTGCAGCAAGCGTGTCTGGCTGGTGTCACTGGGCAGGGGGAGGGCTCTGCCAGCCCTGCCCAGGGAGCTGTGCCCCTGCAGCCCCCTGAGCTCTGCATCTGTGGGACACCACCTGCATCACCCCGGGGCTCTGCGCCTCCAGGTCAGGGAAAACCAGTGCTGCAAGCCTTGGGAGAGCGCTAAAATACCAACATACGTGAATCACTGCTGCTAATGGGCTTAAATAGTAAAACATCCACTCACAGCAGAGGAAAGATGGGGGATTCTTTCTTTTCTGCTGTTTCTGGGCTTTTGTGGCGTTCCTGTGCAGTGCTGCAGGGCCTGTGCTGCAGTGGGGGCTGCTTGGCAAATGGGGGCTTTGCTGTGGGCACACGGGGACCAGGTTTGGGTTTTGTTCATGCAGGAGCAGCTACAATTATTCCACAGGAAAATGAACAGGAGCAAGATGAAGGCTTGAAGAACCTCAGCAAGGCAGGCCCTAAGGAACCCCTGCATCAGCCTGTCGTGCCCCAGCACAGCAGCAGCTGTGTGTGACAGGGATGGGGAGGAGCGAGGAAGGGCAGGATGTGCAGTTTGTTGCTGAGTTTAGACCATGTTTATAAAACACAGCAACCTCTGCTGAGTAGAGATGGATAATATTATAAATGAAGCCAGTCAGGGAAGATATGTGCTTCAGATCCATAAAAACGACAATCCAAAATTTAGCACTGAACAAGGTGGCTTTTTTTAAGGTCCATGCTAATGCCAATGAGTGGATTGAAATCTCCTGTTTCTCCTCTGGTGGCTGCCCGCCTCCTAATTATAGCAATTATGGACATTCCAAGTAAAACAGAGTTACATTAAGAGTTGAATCGAAGAGGACTGTGATGTAGAGTTAGTTAATGGATTTCCCTATTTGTTGTGTATAGATTTCCTTTCCTGTTATTATTGAACTGTTTCTTAAATCTCATATGGAAAATTATCTGTAGTGTAATACAAACTAAATTACCAAGATCTTCATAAATAATTCTAAGTGTTTACAGTTCAACTGAAAATTATACTTTTCTAACAGGAAATTTTTGGGATTTACTCTGGGGAAGATGGGAAAAGGGGTATTATTTTTTTTCTATTCCATGACAAGATCTTTAAAAAAATTTCATTCATCTCTGTGTTAGTATTATCCTTGAAATAGGAAGCAACTCTTTGGGAGTATTATACAGGATGAAAAACACAGATGACAAAGGAATGGGCTCTTATTTTTTTTATTTTCTTCTAATTTTGCTTGGAAATCTGAAGTAATTGCTTTCTTTTAATAAACTAAAATAGGAATTCTTCATTACTAAGTATTTTTCAGGCTTTGAATTTACTCTGACAATCCACTGAGTATTATGGCTCATTTTGGGTTTTAGGCTGATCGACTTAGTACCTAGGCAGGTGTTGATATTTCGGCTGGCAGTCAAAGTAAATTGTTTGGCAAAAATTAGTAGCATATTTCTGATTTCCAAGTGTTGTGTTTTTATAATAGGTTTTAATTTACTTTTTTCTTCGACAGACAGTCTGTCTGTATTAACAGTCTACGTTAAACATGAGACTTAGCTCTAAATTCCCATGGCAGAGCCTCTTTTTAATGCCTATGCTGTAATTTATTTACTTACTATTCTGGACTGTTGAATTTCAGTGCTTCCAGAGTTGTCAGAGTTGATCCAAGTGATGGATACCTGTCAGTATGTCATAAACCAAATGTCTTTGCAGTTTTACAGATGTGTCACCAGCCCCACAGGGAGAGGTTCTGTGCTCTTAGGCTGGGTGTGAGGAAGGTTGGTGCCAGGACTCTGACACCCTCTTGGCTTTGCCTCATCCTTCCCCCAGGAGAGCAATGTGGTGGTGGCTGTGACCCAGAGAGGAGCAGCTTGGTCAGATCTTAGCCAAGGATCTGAGAACTCAATTCCCCCTTGGGAATGAACGTGCTGTCTCGTGGCATCAGGCAGCCCTGGGCTGGGGGTCAGTCTGTGCTCTGAGAATCAGAGTCAGTTCTCTGGAGCCTACCCAGCATCACCAGCACGGTGAGGACTCTTCATTTGTCTTTCTTTTCTGGGATCCTCTGCAAAGCACTGAAAGCAGGATGGCAGGGGCTGTATTACCAGGCTGCCAGAGCCACAGCCAGTGCAGCTCAGGAAAGCTCCTGCCCAGTGTGCTAGGGCACAGCTCAGCCTCACACTCTGTGTTCTGGCAGGACAGTCACTGCTGCTCCCGCTGCTCTGAGCAGACAGGGACAGTGGGAGCACAAGGAGAAGCCACCCAACGCTTCCTGAAGGGACCCTCAAGTGCCCCAAGATTTAAAAGCCTGTTTTGCCTAGATAAAGTCGTCCTGTGTCTGTGGCAGGAATTAAGATGCTGCTGAAACACCCCCCAGTGCTATACTGAATTGACAGAGCCCTGGGAAGCCAGCAGTGCCTACCCAGTGTGTCTCACTCTGACTGAGCCAAGCAGTGCTTTGAGCTCCCGTGCTGCACTTGCTTGGGAATGCTGATAAACCTTCGGACAAACACATGATGTGCACATCTAAATCCAAGCCAGGCCAAGGAAGAACTGTACTGAGTGATGATCTGAGCTGAACCATGTCTCTCAGTGATACCTCGTACCCTGAGGGGAATGCAGCACTTGAGAAAGTGCACAAGAGAAAGCTACAGGCAACAGAATCAAATGAGACAGTGAAAATTTACAGTTTGATTAAGGAAACATCAGTTAGTTTATGGTCTTTACCAAATACACTCATGTTTGTTATTCATTTATGCTAATTCAGTGCAAGACAGTAAAACTACAATCATTCAGTGCTACAAATAATGATAATAGTGTAATCCATTTACAGAGTGCCTGGATATAATTTCAACTTTTATAGTATAGTAGTATGAAAGTCACAAGTTAGTTAAATGCACAGCAAGGTGCTAATTGCAATCCTGGTTAGAATGAACCTCCGTTTATGGTTAAGTCACTGATAATGTCTTTGCACCCAAGCTAGCCAAGAACCACACAGCCAGACTCCTTATGACATCCTTTAATAATTAATAACCCTGGCATTTCAGTCTGCAGAGAAGCAAGCACGGTTTGACAAGACAGGAAGACCAGAACTGAATACCTATTAGTGCTTCAGTCCTGGAGGAATCTGTGGCTGTGGCCACCTTGCACTAGAGAGAGACAGAAGGTGATACCTGCCCTCCCTGCCCCAGCACAGAGCAGTCAGCAACCACACCAGGCTCCTGTCAGAATGGGAGCTGTAACATGACTTAATAACAAGACTGAATAAAAGGAACTAAATCCACCTTGCCACAGTGTCAAATGCAAGTAGTTGAACATTTTGCAATATTTTTTAAGAACATCAGCTCCCCTTTATGAACCTGAGTTAATTATTTAATGACCAAAGAGGTCTTACACTATTTATGCTACACTAAAGAATTTCACTAAAGAAAAACATCTCAAAAGCAAATATGAGGAGCTTTGCTGGTTCAGAAAGTGTTTGTCAACCTGCTTGTAAATGTGTATGGAAAAGTCAACCCAGTTTAGGCTCATTACCCGGGGTAATTCAAACCTTGCCACAGCAGGTTTTTTGGAGCACAGCAGCACCAGAGAAAGCCCTGCTCACGTTCAGGGCCATGAAGATGACCCAGCACATTTCCCTTCATTCAGTGCTCATCTGTTGCTGCTGGCATTTACTGGGCTTGGGAAAAACACCCGTCCAGTTTGTTGTTTACAGCCGGGAGTGCAACTGTGAAATGGTGAGGGGTGGGGAGCCTTGGGGACCATCTGTCCGGGGAATGTCACCTGCTCTGGGGGCTCAGGACAGCGACACACACCTGCTGCACAGCCAATGGGCTCAGCAAGTTCTGTGCTCACACTGAAGCCATTTATGTTTATTTTAGCACCACTTAGCATTCCCAAAACAGCCGGATGGAGCTCAAGGACACAGGTAAATAAGCAGGAACAGCATGATTTGACATAGCTCGAAGTTTCACTCTGCTCTAAAGCAAGATTTTCTCGGTAGAGAAAAAGGGTATGTGGTTTTTTTCTTCACGTGCTGAACCAAGAAGCAAAATAAGGTGTTTTCCCACCTAAACGAACAGATAACGGGTTTTGTCATGCATCCCTGGCTAATTGGGGTGTGATGAAGTGCATAATTCCAAAGCTATCTAGCCTGAGGGCTTAAAGAAAAGCTTAACTGTGCCTGCAAAGCAGAGTGGAGATAGCTGGTGTGACAAGTGCCTATCAGGAGGCTGCAGGCTTTGGAACCAGCCTGACACAGGGGCACTATCAGATTGCAGCTGGGATTCTGCCCACAGTCCTGCTGCTGGCTTCAGCAGTGACTCGATGGCCAATAAGACATTAAAGAGTCACAATGTACAGCTTATTTCAGGAGGAAATATTTTAACAGCACAGGTGACTGTCATGCATGCATTAAGAAAACCAGGACACAGCATACCAAATTAAGTACAGCTACAGTGAAATAATTGTAACAGAGCAATGCTGACCCCAACTACTGAATGCTGAGACCTGGCTTTTGCTGCACAGGTGAGATTAGGTTTTTCTGGTTTGTTTTCCTCCCTGTCTCATTGCATATATAAATCACATATACAGTGTATATTCACAGAAATATAGCATGTATTTACTATTCAGATGTTTGAGTAAAACCCCAATATCTTAGAGAAGTGTCCTTCAAGCTCTGCAGCACAAACTATGGTCTCGCAGAAATACAAACTGCAAGAGGAAAACAGCCCCTACTGTGCAACTCTTTCACTTTGTTAGATTGCAATGTATTTTCTTATTTTTCATGTGTCTGGTTCGTGTGACCCTGCCAATATGTAAAAATGGTTGTTGACAGTTTCTTTGTTTTGGTTTTATTATAATGTAATTTATGGGATGCTGAAAGTCTGCAAGTACTTGTACTTGACTGACATTTCTCTGAAGTCAAAAGATTGCTCTGTATACTTGACTGAGATTAAAATGAGTAGACTGCGTATAGCTGTATCCTGTTTTGAAAGTACAGGATTGGAAGGCTTCCATTAAATTGTTATTTTCAGTTATTATTAGCTCCTAAATCAGTTAATATAATTCCTTTCCCATAATGAATGCACAGCACTGTAAGCCTAAATGCCATATTTTCTATTGATCTATTTCCACAACCTGTTTAGTGAAATAATTAAAATGATTTACAAGGCTGACCCAATATCTTAGTGGTTTAGTAAATCACGCTGCCATGTGGGAGGCTCAGGCGGTGTTAAAGCACAGCCGTGGCAGCAGCAGCAGCACCTGGGAGCGGAGCTGTTGTGCCACACCTGGAGAGGCTCCGGGGAGAACGAGGGCTCCAGCTGCTTTGCTCAGCCATCACCTCTGCCCAAAGACCGGGAATGTCTCGGTGCCTCCCAGCAAGAGCACAATCTGAGTTGCAGGGAATGGATCTACACTGGAACATCCCCGTGTCCTATCCCCAGAACTGACTCTGTATATCTGTGTGAGCATCAAAAATGTCTCAGCTGATTTTCACATGCATGACAATGAGAGAAATTATTATTGCTTCTTTTTTTTTTTGTTTGTTTCAATTTATAAGAGGACAACACACAACATCTGTGTTTAAATGTCAGGGTTATGGAAGGGCTCATTTCAATTCAGTAGTGTCAAGACACATTAAAGCACGGCCCACAGAGTCCCTTAAAATCCTTGTAAATCAGTCCTCGGGGCATAGGATTAAGAACATCTCCTTGGCACAGGAGCCCCTCCTGCAATGATCTGAGCTCTCCTGACTCCTGCATGTCTCCCGCAGCTCACGCAGGCAAACACACAGGGCTGATGCTGGTAGGACCTGCAGGATATCCCTGGGTTTGTTCCCAGCCCACCTGCCAGTGTTATGGAAACACTGAGAGCCCTTGGATCAGGGGCAGGACACTACAGCAGTGCCTGGGAGGAGACACAGCAGCCAGACTGTGGAGCAAGAGTGGCAAGAACCAACTGAAATACCATTGTCAAAAGTAGGAAACTCCTTCCCATGAAGAGTGTGGATTTTGACAGCTGCAGTCTGGAACAAAAATGTGACTTCTGTGGCATCAGGACAATGGCTGTTAAACAGGAGTGTGCAGCCAGGGCCAGCCCCTGTGGGGTCCCTCAGGGTCCTGCCCTGGCCAGCCAGGCAGGGAGGACATCCCTCAGGACACGTGTGTGGGCAGGAGGAGCACAGACCTCCATCCTGGAAAGACAGAGCCCATAACTCTGAAATCAGAATTTGAGACACCACTTATAATGCTTCTATTTGCAATCCCTGAGCAAGCCTCAACCTTGCTTTCAGCATCTAGTACATTTTTTTTAGTTCTATTTTTTTTTTTTTGCCTAATTACACAAAGAAAAGGAAAAAACATCCTATTAAAAAAACTTTAAAATTTGAAGACAGTTGTTGGATGCACTTTGCAGCAGATGTCATTATCTTCCTTCCCTGACCCTGACCGGCAACCATTTCTATTTTGCTTTAAATGATACTGTAATTTCACAATATGTATTCAGCTGGAACTATTCTTTTTGTTAAATAAACTTTACCCTTGTGCTGACTGCTCCAGGCTCTGAAAAGAAACACTTCTTCCTTGTGACTGTTCCAAAATGTAGGTCTGAAATTCAAAAAAAAAAAAGAAGTGTTGGTAAATGGGCTGTAATCATACTGAAGGGCAAGTGAGTATTCCTCCTCTAAGGCAGAAGAAAATAAAGGAAAATCTGCTTTGCTTCTGCTGCCTCAATGCTGATAATTTTACAGATCAGAGGGCTTTTTTTAGAAAGAAGCCTGCTGTGCTGCTGTGTGTGTCTCAGCGCTGAGATAGCCGTAGTCAAGCCCTTAATGCCACACTTGGATGTGTAAATCAGGGCCTCATTTGGTGTCCCCAGCAGCACCTGGAGCTGCAGAGGGTCCTGGCAGACACCAGCACGGGCAGCTCCAGACTCACCACGGGCCTGGGCGTGCACTGGGAGCAGCGTCTGTCCTCAGCTGGGCACCTGAGAGCTGCAGGGATGGCACATGAGAGCTCAGTGCCTGTGACAAACGGCACTGAAGTGATGCAAGGTTCAAAAATGACCTCAGGAGGGACAGTAACCCACAAACAGCCACCTCCTGAGGGCACAGCAGGGTCACAGGCCCCTCACTGCCCTCCGCTGCAGGAGAACATCTCCCCTACTTCAGTGTCTGCCTGCCTTCAGCGTTAGCTTTCTTCCACAACAGGACAACCACTGAGCAGAAGGAGCTGGGCAGCTCTGTGGTCAGCATGTGCCACAGGGCTAAAGCTGACAGGGTCCTGATCTGATGATGATTTAGCAGTGATTTGCTCACTGCCCCAAGCCTGCATGGCACACACACAGCTCTGTGGTGACTACCAGCTCTGCTGAAGATGATTACCAGCTCTTGGTGATTACCAGCTCCCTTGGTGATTACCAGCTCTCTCAGTGATTACCAGTGTGTCTTTACATACAAATCTGTTCTTTCCTGCAGCTCCTCTGTACACCTGCCAGAGCATCCATCCTTGAGTTAGCTGTAGTCCCAAATAACCACTATTCTTCCTGTAGTGGGACCCACCTGTGCAGCACTCCTCATTTCACACTCTCGTAACTCAGAAATCCTTTAAACCACAGCAACACAGAGCGACTTGCACTACCTGCTAACTAGGGCTCTGTACTTACTGAGCTGTGGCAAAGCCAAGGAGCCCCTGGCAGCTGTCTGCAAGAGTGCTCTGGGTCAGGTATAAGCCTGTGATTAGTTAATTCTGTTTAGAGAATGTACTCTTAAATTAAACATTTTCTCTCTCCCATTTTCATACACTGCTCTGTTTTTAACAAGTATAAGGTGCTTAATAATCTCTACCACTGGCAGGATGAAAGCTCTCCCCCTCCCATCCTTGCCATTTCGTCCCACTGCAAAATGTATAAATTAATCCCATGCTAAAATTAACATATATTGCTGAGGCAAATGAATTGGCATCTCCATGAGTATCTATTAGCTTCCAGCATTTCCTGAGAGGGCTTTCATTTAATTACCAGCCTGACAGTCTAACTCACTCCCGAACTGCAGCCACATTTATTACTTTTATCTCCTTGGACACCTGCCTCTCTCCGTGGTTTATCAGATTTCTACTGAAGAGAGGGACAGAATATTTTCTATTGCACCGGGTTATTGTTTCTTTAAAAGGCACTTACTAGAGCACTGACCTCAAACAGGGGGTTGTTTTTGTTAGCTTTGGATGGGCTTTTTTCTTTTTCAATTATCAAAGGACTGCTGCAGCATTAACCCCCTCACTGCCCCACCACACTCCGGCAGTCCCGAAGAAATGGGATTACAGACAGGGAGCTGAAAGCCTCATCGCCAGCTCTGTGCAAGGAGCTGACCACTGCTCATAAGGACCCTGCCTGCAGTGGGAGTCCAAGCCCTTAAGTGCTGTGACTGCTTTTTACACTCCCATGGATGGAAACTCCAAGAGTCCTGAGCACGGCTCAGTGCCCTCCACTGCAGTCCAGTGGGGGAATTAGCTGAATTTCCCTTGATGGTTTGGGTCACACTTTATACAGTCACTGATGCCTCTATAATCAGCTGATAAAACACCAATGCAGATAACCAGGAACATTATATTATAATTCTATATTATAAAAGCAATGCTGTCTCCATGCATGACCAGCATGGTCCCAGGCAGCGTTATGGGTTAGCAGCACCCTGTGTGTGCAGCAGTCTGTATCAGCCAGGAATCACAGCTCTCCCCTCAGATCACCTCAGCAGCAGCTCAGGACACTGCTGGTTCAGGTGCTGACTGTGCCAACAGGGGTCATTCAGCCCAGTTTCAACAGACAAATAGCTCCCACTTGTTTTTCTCTGGGTCACTGTACCTGAGACACAGGGGTCCCCTGGGGAGGACTCTTGTGAGCTGGCATGCTGTGACAGCCGCGTTCAAAGCAGCAGGAGCTGAAGCTGAGTGCTGCAGAGGAGCCTTTCCAGTGTGTATTTTGCAGCTGCATCCTTTGGAGGTGCACAAGCAGACCTGCTGCGTTAAAAGGAATGGCTCACTCCTGACAGCCTCAGCACGCTGCTTCCAAAGAGTCTGGCAGGAACAGGGCTTTGCTGAGAGTGATGCTTTTGAGAAGGATGCCTCATTATAGAGGAAAAATGAAAAATTCCTATCTGTTCAATCAATGAACCTTCTCAGCCTCCCTGGGATTTCACAGTAACTCCAGGCACGGGGCTGTTTGGCAGGAAGCAGCTGCTGGCTGGGAGCTGTGCAGGAGGTGGCTGTGCTGTGGACACTGCCCTGCAGGAGTGTCACAGTGTCACTCTGTCGGCTCGGGGTGTCACAGGCAGTGCCCACGGTCCCAGCCAGAGCCCCCCGAGCTGCAGGGTGCCCTCCGTCTGCCTCTGGCCTGAGCACCTGCTGGGAAACACAGCAAAAGATGCTTCAGGGAAACACAAATTATTTTAACATACACCTTTTATTTTCAATACACCTGTATTATTCTCAACTTTTAATGAATTACGTTAATTTTATGTAGTTTAACTAAAACCAAATGAAATACATTAAAGTAGTCAATCTACTATAACTCCAATAATTATTATTACTTTCTAATTTACTATTCTTAATACTCATTTTTGCATCATACCTCCCTATCACACATGTGCCAATGTTAACTACATTTTAAAATAGAATATTCAACATGTTCTAAATGAGACTCAAAGCATAACAAAAGTAAGACTGAGACAGACTGTCATGGAATAATACATGAATGTGGAATGCTGGTATTAATTAGTAAATACAAGCTGTTCAGGAGCAGAAGTGGTGCCTGTCATGCTGATGTGTGTTTGGATCATATGTGATCCCAGCATGCAGGGAGACCAAACATCAGCTGCTAAAGCCTCAGCTTTTCTGACTGCTCCTTACTGTTTTGGGAAGCAAGTGTTGCTATTTTAGTGCTGCTCCGTGCGCCAAGGCGGGGTATTTGTAGTTTCCAGTAGTTATCTCCAGGTATTCTAGGGTTGCCCTTATTTTAAATATTTTAAGATAGATATAACTTTATATTTTGATAGAAGAATTTATTGGTGTTTAAAAAGTGGCTTCCTTAACATGTGGTGAAATTGAATTCCTTCACAATCCTCTTTCACTGACACTGTGATGTAGTAAAGGTTGGTATATGGAGGAACTGGAGTTCTGTATGCTAAATCAAGCTGAAAAAGGGCACATTTCTTCCATACGGGGACACAATTTGTAAACGTTTTTATTTTTTTTTTTCTCTTGACAGTGAGCTGAATTCCAACAGCGCTGTACAGACAGTCTCGGGCTGCCCTCTAGTGCGAGCAGCTGTGGGGACAGGGCACAGCCTGCCAAAAACGCGCCTTGTTTCAGTTTGTTTTTTAAAACCCACCTATTAAATCATCGGGATTGTCTGAAAACATTTTTGGATTATTATTTGCTTGTGATTTCTGTTCCACTGAGATCTATTTGGACTATGCTTCCCAGCGCTTTCTTGTTTCTGTCAGGCGCAGACAAGCCCGTCTTTTGTCTGTGCCCTGGAGCGGCAGCTGCAATTCGAGATGAGAAGGAGCCAGAGCTGTAAGGAAATAATGACCCTTCAGCTGGGAAGGACAGTTTAGCAGCTTGGGGCGGGGGCAGAACACGATGACAAGACATGAGTTAAGGGCGAGCTGAAAAACAGAAAAAATAATGGAAAAATATACGGAAAATAAACATTTGAGGGATACATGGTACTTCAAAAGATGCTGCTCATCAGTCAGCCACAGAAATCTAAAAGCAGTCAGCCAAGCCCCTAATGCAAGAGTTCGGGCTCACACACACAAATACTGCAAACCTTCCTCTGGCATACCTGCACTGACAGGAGATGAAGATTCAGGCTACCTGTGTCAATCTCTCCATGTACCCCCCGGGCTGGACACGGCAGATCTCACCCACCAGCCCCAAACATTTCCTAGATGGGTTTTTCCAGGGAACCCCAAGTACTGACTCCCTGGGAAGGTCCTGGTAGCACAGCCAGTGCTGGGAGGGAACAGTTGTGTTGGGTATGGTCAGGCACTGGCCCTAAAACTGCCGGCACAGAGCTCCCCCCAGGCCCAAAGGAGATGTCAGGAGCAGGATGCCAAGGCTGGGTGCAGGCAGGAGCTGGTGGGATGGTGGCAGGGCTGACACAGACTAGATGGACGCTGCTTCAGCACAGCCATTGGAAGGGGGTGGGAATTGCATTATCTGGATAGAGGAAATCAGATCAGAGGGCTTTAAATGGAAATTATTTTCACCAGTACAGATGTCCCTAGGGACCAAATTCAGCTGCTAATACAATTTGGCCAAGTGGAATAAACAATATTGATCTTGAGAGCTCAAATGCTTGCTGAGACAGTCCTTCTAGAGAATTACAGTATTTATTTCCTGCATCACTGTCAGCAAAAGTATAACAGTGATTACAGCCCAGTGACTTTTTGCACACACCAGTTAACTTCACGCTCATCTCTCGCTTCAGTTCATAATTACTATTTTTTCTTTTTTTTTTTTTAATCTGCTATTCTTGTGTCACACAAACATCTTTAATTATACTGTCTTCGGTCACTTCACATCTCAAGTTTTAGCTTTCCGTGACCATCACAATAAAGCTCATTCTGTAATTGCTCGACAGCCACACAGCTTTCCCAGGACACTGCAGTTCCCCAGCCTGGCCTGCACACAGGTTCTTGCCCATCCCTGCAGTTCAGCAGCCCCAAGAGGTACAGCAATATCCTCCCCTAGGGAACACAGCTAGATTGTGCCCGTGAAAGGGGTTTGCATAGGCGTGAATGGGTTATTATTTTTGGAGAGCAATAAATAAAGCCATATAGATCTAATTGGATAAGAAACACCAATGCTGGCACCTATAGCATGGTATTAATAATATATATCAGGGAATTTTATCACTACAAGTCTATTCCAAGGTGATTTACTTTAAGTAAAAAGCTTCAAAATTCTAAGACACTAAGGGTGCTGCATATCCCGAAACATGCATTACCATTATTTGCTGGCATATTTCCACATCACTTTACATTCACATCTTGCCCGTCTTTCCTCATTTCTCTGAGCCTTTTTTTTCTTATCTACAAACTGCCTTTGCCTATTCTGTGGTTTCTCAGTTTCTTCACCTATTCTTTTTCATATTTATTTGATGTGAGTCTCAGCTTCTGATGCAGAGCCTTCTTGCTGGGACACACACTAACGTGCTGATCTCACTCCCTCAGACATTATATCTGAAGATAAATTGGGAAATGAAGATGTAGAGCTGTTGGAAGAGACTGGTTTCCCCAGGCACCAGTTTAGCCTGGATCATTGGATTTACAACACCAGCACCGCCAACACTGATTTGACTATTAATCCCTGAAGTGCCCTAAGAATTGCAGCATAAATCCAGTGAAGGAGCACTCATACGGCCCTAAAGACCCATAGCGCTTATCCTGGTACTCCATTCATGAAAATTGATCTTCTCGTAGTAGCAATGACAACTCAAGGAGTCCATGCATTGTAAAACCAAGAGATCTACTTGCTGTGGTAACGTACTTAACTGTCAGGAGGTCTGTGATACAAACCAGCTGCTGTTCATGCTTAATACTCTGCAGAGACTGGCCCTTTCTCCTTTACACACTTCCAGAGAGATCTACTATTTCATTCCCTGTTAGGGATCACTTTAGTACCTCTGTGCCCCACAGCAGTACTCCACAAAATCATCATGATTCCTATACCCTGCCTCCGTAACTCCCTTCCCAAATATCCTTTACCAAGCAGTGCTTAATTATCTGCTAAGCCAATATCGCCATGTGACAAGAATATAAATCTTTTCTGTATTTGGAGAAAAATCATGCCTGAGCATAGGACTGCAGGAGATGTGACTGGGCTGGCAGGAAAAGGAATTGGCCACTCTGGTTTCAAGACACTTCCGTGTTCTAAGTGAGCAGGACTTTGTCCTGTCCTGGCAGGAAAGAGGCCCTGATGTGTCAGAGGACGTAAATCTCACAGAGAGTGGCATCTTCATATGTCTCGACCTTGATTGCTAGAAACATGAGGGCTGATTTTAACCACAGATCTCGTGTTGCTGGGTGTGCAGTTCCAGGAACAGACCTGACACACTGATAACCACAGAGAACAGACACTGCCTGCAGCAGCAGCCACAGCTGTGGCTGGAGAGGCCCTGGAGGACAGGATGGGAATAGGAAAGAACATCTATCTCCCACCAGGAGAAGTGGGATGGGATGAACTTCAGTAGAGTCAGAGAGGACCTGTGCCTGCCACGGCCCCTGGAGCTTGGGCAGTGGCTGGCTGCAGCACCACACTGATAAATCTCGGGAGAGAGGTCTCCAGAAGAAATGAGGCAGCAAAAGCGGGAGGTGAGGAGACTACAGGACGGAAAGGTGCAAATGTCTATCCCAGCATCTGTGGCGGGAGTGACTGCAGGGTGAGAGGAGTGAGCATTGACACGGCCAGGCTGCCCATGACGAGTGTCCAGACCCTGCTGGTGCCATGGGAAGGACACGGACATGTCACTATCCAACACCAGCCCTGTGTACCCCGCGTGTCTGTCACCTTACTGCAGCGGCGGATGACCACGGAAAATGAGGCGGCTGTGTTACAGAACGTATGTTTGACAGGGCTTCTTTAAAAGAAACACCCCCATGATAGTAAATGAAATACCTGTTGCTTAGTTCAGAGTATTTATTAGCACAAGAGCAGCAAATAACCAATTATTACAACAGCTTCCCTCACGGGATCCACCAGCTGCCGCGGCCGGCGGCGCCGCCTTGTGGCCAAGCCGGGAGCGCCACTCTGCGCACGCGTGCCCGACACGTCATCGGCACGCGCCGGATCCCTGCGACGCCATGGAGGGTGAGGGGACTGGGGACAGGGGAGAGAGAGGGACGGGGACAGAGGGAGGTGAGGGATGAGGGGGGAATGGTGAGGGATGAGGGGGGAGAAGGGGAGGGCGAGGGATAGGGGGCGAGCGGTGGAGGGATAAGGCGAGCGGTGGAGGGATAAGGGACGAGCGGTGGAGGGCGAGGTATGAGGGGGGAGCAGTGAGAGGTGAGGGATGAGGGGGGAGCGGTGGAGGATGAGGCACGGGTGGAGAGTGAGGGATGCAGGGACATGGAGGGTGAGGGATGCAGGGAGATGGAGGGTGAGGGATGCAGGGACATGGAGGGTGAGGGATCAGGGTGAGCTCCGGCTGACCCCCGCGCCGCCGTGCCTTGCAGAGCAGCTGTACCGCCGGCTGCCGCCCGAGGAGAGCGGGGAGCTGCTCCTGCAGGTACGGAGCAGCCCCGGCCCGGCCCGCAGGGCCCCGGAACGCCGTGCCGGGGCTACCTGGCCATTCCCACTCCGACCCGGTCTTCTAAACCCCGTCAGGCACCGACGGGCCGGGGGTGGGTTGGGTCCCCGGGTTTCTCCTGTATATCCCGCTCGGAACTCGGCGTTTTGAACGAAATGCAGAAAAAGGGCTTTTCCTCCAAAGCGTGATTCCGAGAGCGGGTCGGGAGGGAGGGCCGGGGTGTGCCCGCGCTCGGCACTGCACGCAGGGGCTTCGGCGTGAGAACATCTCCCTCCACTGGCACTGAACGGAAGATCTCCCATTCCCACGGAGATTTTGCCGACTTGACGAAGCCACTGGTCAGCAGCAAGTTCTAATTTAATGAACACGTGCTACTTTCAAGTGTCCTTTCACATGTCGTTAGCCCCAGGGCTCAGAAAAAGACAAGACATTTGTCCATGCCTTCCTGAAGCGTAGCATGCCCAGAATGAAAGATGAAGCCATCCAGGATATGTTAACTCGGAAAGCTGTCGTTCTGGAGCATTATCCCAAAAGAAAGACCAAACAAAAGAGGAAGAAGACAAAAGGTTTTACTGCCAAGCAGAGGCAAGAGCTGCGTCTGTTTGAAATTGAACCTGAACAGCAAAGGTAAGACTTGAGATGTCTTCTTAGTGTAGTAAAGTAGAGCTACACCAAAAGTGTGTAAAAGCAGCAGCACGTGCATGTGGATAGGAACCCTCCAGTGTGTAGTCAGTCTGAAACACTAGTGGCATTTCAGCATGAGAAAAGAGTTCTCTTGTTTGCATTGGTGAAAGATTAATTTCTGTTGAGTTCATTTTGTGTACATAAATATGGCAAGAAATCAAACCCAGACGATTCCCTCTGGTTTCAGTTTTTAAAGTTGGACTGTCTGTGACCAGAGAATCAAAATTCTGCATAAGGTTACTTGAGTTTATCATGCTGAATTTGCTACCAGAGTTAGCTAATTTGCTGTCATCCCTGCTTTGCTAACAGAGTAAGCAGGGAGATAAAAGAGTGGAGAAAAATGGAGAAATCTCTTCAGTGTTAGCCTGATGCTGTAAAGCACATCACTGTGTTGGGCTGGTAGAGAGGAGCATGCTTCGTGCTTGTTTTATAAAGTAAACCAGCTGTTTGGAGTGGGTCACCTTGCAGGGTAGCTTAAAAATGTCAGTCTTAACTCTGTGGAAATACAGACTACTTCAGTAATCAACCAATGGACTTTTTTATAACTAAATTTTGTATAATACTTTTCATTTCTCTTTTTTTTTACTGCAGATATGCCATCTTCCTCCCCCTCCACGAGCTCTGGAAACAATACATCAGAGACCTGTGCCATGGACTCAAACCCGATGCGTACGTTGACATATTTTAAATTTAGTCTGGATTTTATACAGCAGATATTTCCAGTTTTATTGAGTTATTGCTTGAAATGCTGTAGCTAACTGATAAGCATATTGCTGCCATTTCACAGAATCACAGAATTATCATGATTATGACAGTCATGGTAACATTTTGTAAATCTGACAGTTCATATAATTTTTCCCCCTCCTCTGATCCCGTTCTCTTCTTCAAGCCAACCCCATGTGATTCAGAGCAAGCTGCTCAAAGCTGATCTCCATGGAGCCATTGTTACAGGTATTCTGTTTGTTTGCTTGTAGAACATCATCTGAAATACAGCAGATGCCCCTCTAGTTCAGGTGCTTATTTCTAAATGCCTTTCAATATCAGTAACTCTAGAATCACGTAGCTGAGATTGTATTTTTCTCCTTACAAATGCTAATTACTTTATAACTTCTCTTGAAAATCATGTTGTTGGTTGCAAGGGTTAACTGCACATTTTTCCACTGATTACTGTAACTGCATTATTTCAGAATATTTAAATGTTTATGTTTGAAAATGTGTAAAATCATGAGGCAACAGGAGAACAGCAAATAACATGCATCTGAAATTTTCTAATACGTACTTCTGTTCTTTCAGTTACAAAATCAAAGTGCCCTTCTTATGTTGGGATAACGGGAATAATTCTACAGGAATTTAAACACATCTTCAAAATTATCACTAAGGAGGACAAATTAAAAGGTATATAAAGCATTATTTTTCAGTTCTTTTCATGAATTGAATCGTAAAACCATTTTTGAGCACACTCTTCATTTTGTGCCTCTGAGTACATTGGTTTATAAGAGTGCTTTTGGCTCTTTGCATAGAGTGGCAGAAGTCACCACTCAACAGCCCAATATCTTACCAAAAACACATCTCATTAGAGACGAGCAATTTTTTAAAAGTGCAACACTTAACTGTATGCTCCTGCACAAGGACTAACTTTGGTAATTCCAGTTAAATGTGGAGGCTTGGGTTATTTTTCTTCTCTTGATAAAGTATAAAAACCTTGAAGTGTGTCAAGGCTCAAATCTACAGGTGAATAAACATGCCTGGGTATGTCAGTGTATTTCCATAACAGGGACTAATATTAGCACACTTTGTTCACTTGTGTCCTTTTGCATTTCAGTTGTTCCCAAACTTAACAACGTATTTAGCTTGGAGCTTGATGGATTCATTTCCTACATCTACGGCAGCAAGTTCCTGCTCCGAGCAAGTGAGCGCTCTGCAAAAAAATTCAAGCTGAAAGGATCTATTGACCTGTGATTTCAGGGAAAGTCAGAAGCATTCACAGAAACATCTGCTGTTTTCCTGCAGTTCAAAGAGCAGATTTTCTGGTAGATGGACAAAGCAACAGCCATGTGAAATATTTAGAAAGCATTTCTTTTTGCTGAAGAATGAGCAGTATCTGCTGTCTTTAAGCAGTCTCACTGACTGTTGAAATTGGTTGTATGTGGGTTTTTTATTTGTATATAATATTCTAGCTTTTATTAAAGTTACATGATTAATATTTACTACCTAACTTCTGTTTCAGTTTATAATTGTAAATTTGTACAGTGAAAATTACATTTTGTAACTCTGTAATAAATGTTGTTGCCTTCTGTATGCATTGGGCTTTAGCTGCCTGTTGTGTGCTTGCAGGTGCTGACAACTGCTCTTTGCAATCGTTGTGCCTGGGCCAACATCAGCACCTCAGCCTGCTACAGACACATACAAATAAATGGTTTCAGCTGTCAGGTTTTACCTAGAGTATCTCCCTGCTGGGCTTGATACTGTTACAGGTCCTAGGTGTGTACAATATAACCCCAGTTAACTGTGTACAATAATGTGTACTGTAACCACAGCAAGCCTCCTGCAGCCAGAGCTCACCCACACCCTGCTGCTTTCAGGCTGTCAGATTTCTGTATCAGAACACGTTGTCATGGCACAGTGCAGGGAACACAGCACAGCCCCTAAGAGGGAAGCACTTGAAGCTAGAAATTCACAGATGGAAGTGACCCCCATTCAATCTTGTATTTCAATTACCCACAGAATTGCTTTATGAATATTTAACCTCTGTCCACAGAGCTATTGTGCTTTGTCTGTCCTCAGCCCCCTTTTTACTGTACACTTCATTTTTGATTGACCAGATCACAATCCCTCATTGACTGGGCAGGTTTGACATGTTTGGGAGGTGGAAGTGACCCCTGTATTTAGATTCCTTCACATTTTTTTGTTACAAAAGTGCTTCTATGGTAGCTTTAAGGGTAATTTTCAAGAGCTTTTCATCAATTTCACTATCAAATGAAAAACCTGTACAAAGGAAATTTTTTCCCCTGTCACCATTCAAGCATTTGTAGCCAAGCAGGGTCATTTCTTTAAAGAGGACGCAGCTGTTCCTCAGACAGTCACGCCCCAAAGCTGAGTAACGGGCTGGGAGGGCAGTCAGAGCTTTTACCTGCACTGGAGGGCACACAAGGCAGCAGAGCCAGAGCCCATCGCCACCTCCACAACACTTTCCTGGCTTCCAAAGCTCACACTTCCTTTCCAGACCTGGGAGAGGACACAGGAGAGCTGTCCCTCCCTGGCACGAGCCCTCAGACACCTTCAAACCACCATCACCACCCCTGAATGGATGAACTCAGTGTGGACAGTACTGGTGTTCAAGAACAGATCCTTTGGAATCAGGAAATAGAAGTAGTTGCTATAGAAATAAAAATCCTTGTTGCAATTCTATGAAGTATTGCCCTTGAGATGGGGAAAACAGTGTTCTTGCCAGGGACAGATATTTTATATGGGGAAATAGTCATTTCACACCAATAAGAATTTTTATCTGTGAAGTAAGAACAATATGTGTTAAAGTTGTTAGTCATAAGTTATTATTCTAGCTTACATCCATTACTCCTTTCAACGTTCTCTAAAATTAAACTCTTGGTTTCCTGAAAGAGGTCAGAAGATAAAACAAACAAAGCTGTAGAAGCCATAAATCATAGCAGAAACTTTCCTTTCAGGACACTGACCTAGTTTTAATTTTGCTCATAGCCTTCAGTGTAACATCTAATTAAGACATCTGTTAAATGCCTATAATATTAAATTAATAGGGGGAAGCTAATAGAACTTTATTGGCATAGTCTGGTTAATTAACATTAAGGGCCTTTAATGGAGGGCTGAAAGAGACATTAATGGGGATGCCATACAAATTGGAATTAGGCACAATCATGTCTCATTGTGCTGTGAAGGACAGAACATGTTCTACCATATGGACACAGAGATGAACACGATACAACTTCCCATAGCTACTGGCACTTGCATTTTTTAAACTATTTCAGCAACCACAAAAACAAACACTGCCTGGCAGTGGCTCGGTAAGAGCAAGGCTCTCAATATTTACAGTGAAGAGTGCCCGGGAGATGTCAAAGGGCTCTCCAGAGTAATCCCAGGCTAGCGGCACAGAGACAGGTGACAAATGAAGAATAACAAGAGCTGAAGAGCCCAGGCATTCAGGATCCTTTACTGCAGCTGGTAAATCAGTGAGATTTTTGCAATGCCTCCAGGTGTTCCAAACAGCCCCATAGCTCCCTGCAGCTGAAGCACCCTGCAGAGCTGGGGTCACTGCCCACCCCCCAGCAAATCAACCAAGCCCCACCTGGGAGGGCTCTGTGCTCACTTTCCCTAGAACACATCAACTCCCCAGTGCTTGTCGAGGAGCTCCCTTAGAGATTGGGGAACGTGAAAATGACAGCTCAGCAGCCCTCCCCTGCCCATTCACAGCCATTCCCCATCTCATTAGCTGAGACAGTAAATACTTAATGGATTCAATATTGGAAAATTGGAGAACTAATCACAGCTGTCTCTAATATGCTTCATCCTTCACATGTTCAAGTCCGGATTGCACTCAGCAGAGACATGTTTTTTGTAATGATTTTTACACCTAAAGTCTCACTAACCAGGGAATAATGAACAGCAGTGAGCAATGTCTCACTACCTTACACACACTTCTGGTTCTCCATTACTGTGGATGTGTATTTATAGCTAATATGAACTAAAACAATTGTAAGCAATTCAGTTACTGAATTTTGAGCACTTAAGCAAGAATAGGAAAACAAAAATCCCATAATTTCTGTTGGAAACCTCAAAATAATTCATTGTAGAAAATGTTTGAAATTGAAGCTAATTCACATCCAAGAAAACACATGGAAAATTCTCTTTGAGGGGGATTTCCTCTAAAGAATGAATAATAACTGCAATAGAGGAAACCCCAAAAAACTGTGGCTCTGACAAACTCATATTAAATCACTGAAATAACAGCAGCAAGTAGCTGGCGTTAACTCTATGTATTCAATTCATCCAGTGTTTTACAGACTTGTAAGAGAGAGCACAAAATTCAGATCCTGATCATGCTTTCAGGAAACAGCAGCAGTATTTTCTCAAAACCAGGGTGGCCCTAATTTTGTGTGAACAGGGCAATCCCTCAGCCCCTTACCAGAACAGTTCCATGTGCCCATTCCCCATAACAAATGCTCCCCTTCCTCCTGCTCTTAGATAAACCAAAACCTGATCAGGCCTGTCAGCATTCACCAGCCCATGGTCCCACATACCAAGTCCAATTATTCAGCAACAGCTGATTCCATGGGATTTCCCAGAGGTCTGACCTGCCTTTGGCTCATATTCCCCATCCTTAATTCTGTCATTCCTGTGGCAACTCCAGTTCTAAGTCCCTACAGTGTGATGAAAATGTATTATTTTGGTAAGGCAGAAATTTCCCTCGGTGTATTGGTTTAATTTAATCAATGAGCAAACGTGAAAAATAGAGGCTTTATAAAACAGAGGATCTGCTGCTGAGAGGAGCAGTTACCTCTGGCAAACACAAACCTCCTGGGCTGCAGAACAAACAGCACCTGACACTCTGCCTGCAGATGGGTTTTGACACCTCCCTCTGCCTGTTGGATAGGGATTATGGAAAACTACAGAGAACCCAACAACATTTAATACTGAATTAGGAGCTCTCCCTGTGAAGAGAGCTCTCTGCTGTTTTCCACTGTCAGTCAGATAAGGTACCTTATAACCATTGAGAAGAGGAAAAAAAAATGACTATACAATTAGCTAAAATAACATAACTGATAGGAAAAGGCACAGCCTAAACTTTCCTGTCTATCCTGCCCTACTCCCCAGCCTATTTTTAGGCTATTCCTTTTTTTCATTCTGTTGGGAATCATTCCCATATTGCTAAACCACACTGATTTAAAACATATTATTTTCATATACTTTCATCCACTGACCAATCCTCTAATAACCATCCCCTTCTACAAGCATCTGAACAGCATGTTAAAAAACTGCATACAGGCCTGTTAATAGAAACCTCTTCCTGCTGTATTGTTAATAAATTCAGCCTCATTTCCTTCAAGTCTCAGGATAAGATCCTACTCTCATGGCATATGTACATACTTTTGACCGAAGAACTAATCTTGAAAGGTACAAAAATATGTGATAACATAGTTAGAACACTAATGATAATTTTCAAATCAAAGGGCTTTGGCTTCACCTCAAAATTTCAAATCAATAGGCCAAACTGAATATAAATGCTTAAGGGCTTATATGGTTGTTGAAGGCAGAACACTTCAAAACCAAAACCCCAAGCATGACTGCACTCACTTTTCCATGGGTCAGGGCTTCTCAGCTGAGCCTTGTGGCTCCAGGGCCCCAGGTTTATAACAGAATGTGTAGGGAAATGTGCTGGTTGTGTGTCTGTGTGTCCAGCTGCCATCTGACTACAAGCTCCTTGGACATCCTCTGGTGTACACACAGTACGGCCCCAGAATAGACTCCACTTTATAGCACCATTATTCTGGGAGGGAGGGAAGAATAGGATTATGCACTTCTTGTAAATGTTAAAATAATTCCATAAATCTGAATAAAATTAATTTTTTTCTTGGTGAAATTGTCTGCAACACTCTGCCATGCATATTCTTCCTCTACAGGATTATTTCAAAATTATGGACTCAGAAATGTTCAGCTGGATAGTTCTTGGGTGGCTGAGGTGCTCACTGAAGAATTTAAATGATGTAATAGCTATTGAACACCCCATTATATGGCTGCCTAATTAATGTGAATGATAGTTATGTCTTACTCACAGAAGATTATTTTACACCGAGGAAAATCTACTCAGTGCCACAGTAGCCATTTCAATAGTTTTTATAGGAGCAGTTGCATTATGGCTTCATTGAGTAAAAGGTAAGTAGCCATCCTAAATAATGAAGATTGAAGGTTTAATAGTCCCAATAAAGAATCCTGCAGGTTTTTTATTTCAAAAATTAGAGTTTGATTGCAAGCATATGATAATGAGTGGGAAGAGAGCGCTGGCATGCGGAATCCTTTTGGCTCCTTGGGAGCTTCCATTTCTTCTGTGCAGAAATGCAGAAGAATAAGGACATCAAAACAGAAAATTAGCTATTCTTTACTTTTCCTAACAGCATGTCCAAGCTCCAAGCCTCTCCCTGTGGCACCATTTCGGTGGATAAGGATGTGCTGGATTGAGCTGCTGTCCTCGGAAGGCAGGCGTTACTGGAGCAGCTGCACGCGCCTGATCACCTACACACAAATTACCTCAAATAATGTGAAGAGCCCAGCTTAGACCCATTTAAATGATGATATGCAGACATAAGCCAGCCTTGCAAACTTGTCTCAGAACTGCAGCCTATTACAGCAACTCTTTTTTGCGAGGCAATAGTCAAGGGACTCGGCATTTCTGTTACGAGACCCTATTTCCAAGGTTATATATCAGAGATTATAACAGCTATAAAAATTCAAATGAGATTTAAAACTTGGCATGAGCAGTCTCGCTTGGGATCTAATATTTTTTAAGCAAATCTTTACAGGAAAAGCTAAAAGTTTACTTGTTCCACTTGTTATTTTAGGTCTCCATTGGTACATAATTCTCAATCTAGACTCTTACACTCTCCCCATTGCAGAACCCAAGTAATCTCTTTTCACAGTTTGCATTTTCAGAATGGCAATTCAAAGGTAGGACAATTGATTTGACATTTGTTTCTCCAAACAGCAAACTTTCAGGAAGGGTTTTAAAAGAACTTCTGTTCCGAGGCAGCCACTTTTTTTTTTTTTTCTTAAGCAATAAAGCACCACATGTGTTTTAGCAAGTAAAAAGTGGCAACAACATTAACCTGAATTATGGTAACAATGACTACAAAATAAGCTGGCTGGGGATTTGCAAACACAATCTCCAGATGTCTGCAAAAGATCTGATTTATCAAACACACTCTGGGTAGGATTTGCACTTCCTAATAAAAGAGGTCTGTAGTATTTATTTAGTGGTGGTGTCAGTGAAAGGTGCTAGCCTCATAACATGTCTCAGAAAAGTGAGTAGATCCCTTCTGAATAATCCACAGGATATGGAGAGAGACACAGACCCTAGATATTAGAGCTTGGTTTCACCAATGAAACAGGATGAAACTCAAGCTTAAATAAAGAGAGCGGGGAAAAAAGATTGTAGGAACTGGAAGCAGCCTCAAGAGAGAACATGAGGTAGTGCCAAGGGGAAGTCCAGTGTACCCCAGCCTCAGGGACAGGTTAGAAAAGCTAAATACCAGCTGTGGAGGTTGCAATTGTATTTTATCAGCACAGCCTGTGGCCATTTAAAACACTTCCCTCTGTGTGGGGCCTTAGAGCACCACAGTGAAGACTAAAGGCTGGTTTTACCTCCAGTCTTGCTGCTGAGGCTGTGATGGGAAGCCGTGGCTAGTGCTTACCTTAGGAATGATTTTTGTGATATGATTCCCTGCCATACAGGAATACACTCATTCCAAGCAGGTCTCTACACACCCTCCCCACAGATAAATGCTGCATGCAAGTAACTTATCACTCATGTTAGTGATCTTAGAGTAGCACAAGCACTTTATATTCCCTCACCTTCACTGTCACAGTTCAGCCATGAGGTAATTTGGGCTGAAAACTAGTGCTTTATACAAAGAATTTGGGGTTCTTTTATCCTAGGCTCACTATCTAGGGGGGAAAAGAAGAACATACATATGTACACAGAAGTAAACGAAGCAAGCACATGCTCCACAGTTTTAATTTTGTGTTTACAGAGCAGTGCCTCCTATTTGCAGTGACTTCCAAACAACGGCTTTAGGACAGCACCTCAATAAGATGATTACCTTTTGTTCTGATTTGTTGTGTTGGGTGTTGTTCTAAAGCAGCAAAGCTGAGGCAATTCTTTAGGATTATTTAGAAAACCCAAGGCTTACCCAGCAAATGACCCTGGTTTTGAACAATGACTTACTTCTGATTAAAGCAAAATGAGTTACTAAGGTGAACAGATTGAGTAATCAAGCTCAATTAAGCATGCGCAATATGCGCTGTAACAACATTCACTGCTTGGTGAAGTAATAAAACAGCTTTATTTTCTTTTGACTTCTGGCAGTCTACCTCCAAGAGCCATTCATTCCTGCTTCTACCCAGCTAGCATTTCCATGAGGATGCATCAGGAATTTTAGCTGCTTTGCCAAAGATGTTGTTGCAGAGGGAAACAAAGAAATCCATCCTACAGCCAGGAACAGGAGACAGGAACAGCAGCTACACGAGGCTTCATCACCGAGCAAACACTGTCTTCACACAGGTGAAAGGATCAAGAGCAGTGTCATGCTTTAGAAGACAAGCCACTTGGGGGCTAAACATCTAGGAGAATGTTTCAAAAAGCAGTTTTCTTCCAGCAGAATGGTTTGTAGCTTCAGGAAATCTACATTAATAACTCGTGCCTAGGCTCTAGGGCACAGGTATTTAAAATTATTATTATTGTCGTTACTGCTGGGTTTGTTGTTGCTTTAGAAAAAGCTAACATAAAAAGGATGCAGAAATCTCACCTCTGTCTACATCCAGAGCAACACGTTTTCTTTGGTACCAGAAGATGGAGCCACATGCTCACAGTTTAAAGTGTTTTTTTTTCCTCTTGTGCCAGAAAGCCCACCCATGAAGCAGACAGTGCCTAGAAACTGCTCCCTTACCTTACATGAACTTGCTGTTTTAGTGTGTCTGTGTGTACAGCGAATCTGTGCCTGCCTTACCCCGTGTCAGCTGCCTCGCTCAGATGTTTCCATAACAACTCCATTTTCCTTGCTGCAAATATATTTTCTCAATTGCCTTCCATGTCAAAATGAAATCGGGAAATAGAACCAAACTAAGCCAGCCATTTCCAATAGCTAAAATATCACACTCTTCATTTCCTCAGAGGAAGGGTATACTCTTAAACAGAGTCATAAATATCCCAGAACCATCAACATAAGACTCCTGACTCCTCATCTCAAAAAGGCCAAATAAAGGCAGATGTCATTTTTATTCTGTGTCCTAAAGCTTAGTTGTGTGTGCTCAGGTGACAGAACTGGCTAGGTCTGTGCTCTGCTAGCTCTTCAGCCCTGCTGCAGTCAGAGTAAAGCAGGGATTTCACATGACCAAGGTGTGCTTTGGCCCACCCCAGCAGGCCAATAAACCCCTGCTTCTGCTTCAAAACCTGCTTGCAAAACAAAAAAAAAACAAAAAAAACCAAAAAAAACCAAGAAACCAAACCAACCAAAAAAAATAACAACAACAACAAAAAAACCACCTTAAAAAAACCTAAACAAAAACAAACAAACAACAAAAAAAACCCACCACAAAACAAAAGCCAGCCATGGTAGGGCATCTCCCACTGTCTGTCTGGGTTTTTTTGCAGTAGGTTCTGAAGCAGGGCCAGTGGCTGCTGCTCCACAGGCTGGGAGTGCTGCTGACCCCTGGCAGCTCCACCCTGAGCCAGACAGGGCTGGACAATGAGAGCTCTGCCAAACCCTGCCTTAGCAGAGGGCTGTGCTGGTCCCACTGCTGCCAGCCATCCCCACCAGGCACACTGAGATGAAAGGAGCCTTTGTAAAATGACACACATCTGATGGGAAGAGAAACCCTTCACTGAAGGTATTAAAGTCCATTAGGGCTTTCCTTTGTTGGCTGCTTGCTCTGTGTCAGCTGTATGAGCAGCCAGTCCTAGAGAGTCAGATCAAAGCAAGATAATGGTACTCCTAATAATGCCAGCAGAGATCTTTCAGTAAAAATGTTTATTGTTCAAGAACACTGTCAGATCCTTTCACATCCTTTTCTGACCTGGCAATGTCCCAGGTTAGTACAGGACTGTTTTAAATACACAGGTCTAATTATTCTGTTAGCTGCTCTTTCAGACTGCTCTCAGGCAGCAGAAGCAGGCAGCAGTTTACTCTCATCCATTTTCTCAGTACAATGCTCTAACTTCTTTATAACAAATCCTCCACCACAACATTTAACATCTCTCTAATAGCACATTAAAAATGAAGTCAGCGAAGCATTGTACCAAAGTGTTCACAGAAAAGAGCCCTCAACATTATTTTTTACAAAATCTAAGTACAGGAGAAAGCAGGCTGCCTCTACAACCCCAAACGCTGCAACCTATCAGCAGTAGATACTCACACATTGCTTCCTTGGGGAACAACCATTTGATAGGGAAAAGCAGAAGGATGTGAGTGGGGCCACAACAGGAGAGACTGACACAAGTGTCATCCTCTATCCTGAACTTGCAGATACCACAGGAAGGCTCCAGCATCTGGAACAACCAGAGGAATAGTTACTATTAATTATGAGCTTTTATTTTAAAAATTCTTCTTGCAAGAGTATCTCCATTAAAGGCAACCTGAACAACAAATCTGAGGGAAATATAATATCAACCCTTTTTGCCCCCATTTATTTCAGTGCTGTGGCTGAAAGCTCAATTACAGCTTTGGCTGCCAGGACTTCTGAGCAGTGGCTCCATCAATCCCTGTATAATTTTCAGATAAACATTTAAAAAGTTGGATTTGCTTCCTCTGCCTTTAACATACGTGTGGAAAAACACACAACACCAGAGGTTTGTGTTGAAAAAGGAGACAGAGGAGCCCTGTAACTTTATTTGGATAAAAGGAGAGGCCACGGGGCATTTCCCATGGGGGTCTCTCAAATTGTTGGGGGATGCTGCCCCCTCTTTATCCTGAATTCCTGGCCACATCACCCTCATCCTCACCCCACTGGCTGAGGTACTCTGAAGGTACAGACTTCCTGAACAGTCTCCTCCATGCCCCCCTGTAATTCACACCCCCCTTTATTTTTTTCTTTTATAACAAAACACTATTCATAGCTGTATTAAGCCTTTGTTCTTCTTCTGTAAGATCAGGAATCTAACACGGCCTTGGCTGAGCAGCAGTCTGTGTCAATTAGTAGCATTTTCTAGAACTGATGGTTTCTTCCCTCTCTTCCCTATCTGTTAGTCCCTGCTCCTATCTGCAAGCAGATTCTCACGCTCTGTTTGTAAGGACACATTCATCTATTCTTTTCACGTGTAAGCAACACTCAGAGTCCTTGGGGCTATGAAAGCACTCTGCAGAGGTGCAAGGGAGCCCAGGCATTCCTCCACAGAAACTGAAAGGACTTGCACACTCTTCCCATGTGCAGTCTGGGTTGCTAGCAGAGCGGGGTGCCTTGCACAGCTGTAGCAGTTTTCCCAGTGAAACTGCAGGGCTTGGAGACATCTCAGCCACAGCCAGTGCAGCCTGAGGTCAGCACCACCAAAGGTGAATAAACTGTGCACCTAGCAGGCTTAATCCCTGCCAGAACCCACAAAGGACACGTGGGCACTGCTGCTCAGTGTGCTGCATGATCCCAGACACAGCAGCAGCTGCTCTCTCTGCTCAGACAGACATGGCAATCCCAGACACGAGGACAGCATTCCTGTGAAGTGCTGCCCTGAGATGGGACAAGCTGAGGAAAGCTCCAGGATGAAGCAGAAAAGGCCACAATGATGACTGACTCCTCTGTCTGCAAGATGGATGAGAATTTGAATTCCTTTGAAAAGGACCAAACATATCACTTAATAAAAACAAGGCATCCTACAATGAACCTCTCTTTCCCATATTTATTCCTCTCTAAACACAGCAGTGCACAGATTATAGGAAATGGTTTTACATTTAACTTCAACCCCAAGTGGTAAAGAAACGGATTGTATCTCACAACGTAAATTTGCATCTACCATCATTTAATGGATGTTTTATACATGCTATGTACTACTGTGTTTTTATGGAAAGGCAAAAAAATTACTTGGGAATTTGTTTTTAATTAAGCAATAAGGCTCAATGGGGTACTGCTATCATGCAATAAAACCACTCCTGGGGTGTTGTGAGGCATTTGGTCCAGATGAGTGCTTCAAATCACCCCCAGATTGTGATTAGATGATTACTCCCTGGAGTTAATATTAGATGGCTCTCTCTAGAGTTGTCTTATTGCTATTATAAAAAGTCTTCAACATGGGGAAACTAAGTAGCTTTTGTGCTTGAAGAAGATGAAGTTTGCAGTTTCCACTGTTGAGTGGCTGTGTGAGCTGTGAGGGTCCCATAGATCACTTCACCTATTTAGCATGCGTGAAAGATCATCTCGGGGCATTGCTTTGACCCAAACAGTTTTACAATTAAGTGGCTTTCTTTTTTTTCTAGAAGATGGAAGGATATAAACAGCAAACAACTCCAAAATAAAGCAATCCCAAGACAAGGCGCTGAGGAATTTGATTCAGAGATTTGTATTACCGGCTTTATCTTTTTGTTGGGAATAATGAATCCTAATCGCTATTATGCTAATTGTATTAATGAAGGCTAATGCATGCAGTAGCGGCAAGAGATTCTCCCAAGTTGGGTCCATGAGGAGGTGCATGGCCTGAGGCGTTTGTGAGGGCTCCCAAGATAATGAAATCAAACAACCCAAATGGTACAGAGCCAACCTGCAGTGCCTTCCCCTGCCTCCCCCCAGCTGCTCTTCAGGGGTGAGGTTAGAGATGAAAATGTCATTCTGGGAACAGATAAAGCAAAAACAAAACAAAAGGAAAAAGAAAAATAAAACCAAAGCATCCTGTATGTCAGTACACCAGCAGGAGAGAAATCTCAGGAAAACGTTAACTCTTGCAAAACTCTCCCAAAAAGAAGACTGGTACCACCTGGACATGGACAACTTTTGCAGAGCTTGAGCTGAAGTACAGAGCAGAATCCTCAGCTCCTCCTTCAGATGTCCCCCAACAGCAACCACACACCACCTATTACACAACATCCCTCTGGTTTCTCAACCAGGCAACAATTTTTACACTTCACAAATTAAGGTGTGATCCTTCCTCTGTGCCACATCTTATACATCCTGCACAGCCCAGGCAGCAGCACAGTCTCTAAAAGCCAATAAACCTCTTCTTTCTCAGAATAAATCCCCAGTTCCTCGTTCAGGACTCTCCACTTAAAGATCCAGCATGTCAGTGGATGGGGATCTCAGCCAAGCTGAGGTTTGCTCTCTTGGTTGGCAGGATGTCAGCAGAACACCTTGGAAAAAACCACACCACCCAGCTGTGTTCCCTTATATTTGAAGGTAACAAAAGGAAACAAAGATTTCCTTTTTTTGTTCCCCTTTCACAGAGCTCCCCGCACATGCACTCAGTGCATGAAACTTCCCCAGGCAATGGCAGCAGATGCTTTCCTGCACAAAAGACACTGATGTTGGGCAAGATCCCTTATAAAGAGGTTTTTCCTTTCTGAGCAACACACACACAAAGGAAAGAGACCAAAGTATGTTCTTCACATAAATAGCAGCTATATAACAGGCAAAGCAGAGTTCAGGAATGACATTCTTATTTGTCTATGACTAATCAGTCAATCAGTCATTTACATCTTTTTGCATTAACCAGTGATTATCACACACTTGTTCCCCATGCTTTTTCCCTATTTCAATATTTGAAATGGCTAATCTACCTCAGTTTAGTCTTTGAAACACTTGCTCACCAGTTATTTGCTCACCATGATTTGTCTTGTGCAATAGAAGCACACTGACTATGAGATCACTGCTCAGACAGAATAGCAACAGCAGGAAAAGAGTTCAGAAGAACGTGCAGTGAATGGTGCCTTCTGGAAGGAAGGCTGGGCTCAGAAGGTGCAGCACTCTCACAGCACACTGAAAAATGCATTCAGTAGCTTTTCTAGACACACCTCTTTTTTCCAACATTAATTTCATACATTTAGTTCTAATATTACAACGTCTCTGCACTGAACACTGGACCTTTCTCACAGTTCTGGCATTTTATATTCTCTTACCTCAGCTTTTCCTCACCTTCACCTTTTGTATTTCAACTCGAGCCTGTTGCCACTGCTGGGGAACACTACTCAGAAACTGGGGCTGGCAGCATGTCAGAGCTCCTGCTTGCTTATCAGTGTGTGCTCACCCATCCTGCTCCTCAGGAGAGCTCCAGCTTCTGAGTTTCCCCTGTTGTGAGTGCCTGCACTGGGCAGTTCTTGGCTGCAACCTGGAGACTCGTCACGAGCAGCCCACTCGATCCACTCAGAAATTATTGATCATTATTGGTTATTCAGCACTGAAGCTCCAGCTCCACAGCACTGTACTCATGTCACCTGGGAGCAGGGCTGAGGTTGAGCAGGGAACGGTGCAGCAAATACCAAGACAAACTTGTAACTTTAGAATCTGCAAACGTGAGAGGTTTTGTCACCCTTGCACACAAGAGCTTTTGTGAGATCACTGAGACTCGTGAGCTGGGACATGGCCCTGTGGGGAGGCACATGGGGCTGTGAGTCAGGAGCTCTGGGGGATGCTCCTCTGCTCCCAAGTGACTCATGCTGAGCCAGAGCCTGCTGCTGCTGCTGAGACAATAGCAAATAACCCACTGCTCTGGGTGGTGACCAAGCACCGTGTGACCAAATGGAACTCTCCAAGAGTGGAGCTCCCTGTGAGAAGGGTACAAACCCCCACAGTTATTGGGATTTATGCTGCACTTCAAGAGCATGAGAATGACGTGCTGAACACATGCAAAGCGCAGCAATGCCTCTAAAAAACAAAAGCATATTGATTATTGCTTTATGCAAAAGGCAGAGGTGCAAGCAAAGGTTTCTTTCAGGAATACTTTCATCACTTGGACAATCATTTTGCAGGTTCCCAGAGCCACTCAAGAAGTGGGCAATTTCCTGCACAAGGATTTAGAGATGCCCTAAAGGCACAAGTATCCTCTGAAACAGGTTTGCTGGGCAGCAGTTTTAAGGCATGTGGACTAGTGAGAATTTGGAAACTGGCACGCTGAAGTTCCAGCCTGTACTGACAGAGCTCAGCAGGGATGTGATTTCTGCACTGTCAGACTTGGAACAACTCGTTTCTAAAGCAGGCAGATGAAGCTGGTTGGGCTTCAGAGACACAAATCAATCATGGCAAGTCAAACATTTCTAGAAGAGGCTGATTAGCTGAATCCCCTGGGAGCCAGATGAGACAAATTCATTCTCCCCACACAGCACACTCTCACTCAGGACAGAGGTCACTCCTCCCTACCAGTAACCTGTATGATGAACACAAGTTGCCTTATTCCTTCATTAGGTCACAGTATGCCAGGCTCAATTCAATAAAATCTCCATTGCTAAAAGCTGTCTCGTCCACTGATTAAATGCCCCATGTAGTCAATTAGTTAAAACCACTGTCTATCTTATGATCACAGTGGGTTCCTAACATCCCAAACTGAATCTAAATATTGAGTTTTATTCAAAAGAATTTTATCAAAAGCCTGGGTTGTTTTTTCTTCTTTTTCAAACATGCACTAAACATACACTGAGCTGAGAATTTAACAGATGTTTTTGTTACTATTATAATCTAATCTTTTCCTGCAGGCTGTTGTAGTAATTTTGCCACTAGAAGATAATAAAAAAACATTTTCTCCCCTGCAGAGCTTACCTTTGGCTGACTCAGCTGAGCAGCTGCAGTTTCCCTTACTTGCTTTGAAATTATTGCATCCCAATTGGGCAAGATATTTCTGCTACTGAGAAACAAGTGGCTTTGGAGAAAATGCCAGAGGCAATCAGATAAAGTCTCTTCACCTTGCTCTGGTTGCATTAAAAGCTGGTAATTTTGGCTGCAGCTTTTTCAAGTGGTCCCAACCTGGTTCCCAGCCAGGAAAAACAGAGCTCCTCAGACTGCCTATCAAATAACTCTTATGGTTACTGGTGAAACTCCCAGTTTGTACCTCAGTAAGGAATTCAAAGAAGCGTGCAAGAGCTTCCAAAACAAACAAACAAAATACCAACAGAAAGTCAGCTCTCAATTGCAACTGCTTAATACTGACTGTAAGCCCAAAATGTATCTTGGGGCTCCCCTTGCCTTGTGCAACAGTTGCCTGAGCACTCCTCCACCTCTGACTGAAGAGGGACAAAGGAAAAAACCTTCAAATCCCAGGTGGTTTGGCCAACCCAATGCTGTCTTTGGCTGATGTGTTGGACAGGTGAGCATACTGAGAAACAACAAGTAAAATAAACTAAAGTATTATGTCTCAGTAATAAAGACTATGATTAGGATAACATGAGAGCAAATTCAGAATAATTCAGAATAATCAGAATAAGAAGGAAAAAAAACCAGTTTCAGAGTAATAATCAGTGGCTGGTTAGATCTGAATTACTCTGCCAGCTAAGACAAACTCTGGCATATTTAGTTCAGTGCTTTGTCTATTTATAGTTTACAGATATTTACAGTTAGATCTTGTTTTAAAAAAAAACCAAAAAAAAACCCCAAAAAAACAGCATTCTGTAGAGAGTTAATTTCTAAGCTGGGCAGGGCTCCCAAGGCAGGCAGGATGTTGAGCTGGTACTCCAGCTCAACACAAACCAGCTCCCAGCTGTGAGAACCAGTGTGCAAAGGCAGACCACGCTCCTTCCACCGACAGACTGCTCAGTCCCACAGAAAAGGCAGGAGGACTGAAAAGACCCCCACACTAAAGCCCCAGTGATAACCTGGATTATCAGCCCAGCAGCCTCCCCTCTGTGCTGAGCTTTGTCCCAGGTTTTCAGGGGTTTGTCAGTGACCTCTGTACTGTACCTCTCTGCAACCCTCCCTCATACACTGCTGGGCAGCCACGTACTGCACTGAACTTAGTCCATGACCTCATTTATCTGCTCGTCTGACTCCAACAGAAGGTGTAAAGAAGTAAGGTCTTGTGGAAACTCCCATGATTGCCAAGCACTTTAGCTCTAAAGCGCACCATGAGCCTCACAGCCCACATTATTATTACCAAAGAAAATGAAAACCTGGAAAAAAAAATATTTCTAATACCTTGACAGGTCCATCACTTCCCATTAAAAATAGAAAAGCCATTTCAGAAAGTGAGCAAGCACCTGAATTATAGATCAGCCCAGGCCTGGGGTTGTGTGACTGCACCTGGCAAGGGCCAGAGCTCGGCTCCCCTGCAGCACCTTCAGCAGCTCTGGGGGACTCACAGCCTCAGCACCCCCAGCACCCTCCTGGCACTGTCAGGCGGGGGGGATGAGTGCGTGGGAGAGAGGAATGCAAAAGATTTCCCTGCAACGCCAATTTCGGTGTTAATAGCTTGTTCTCTACATGAATGTCTGTAATTGTAATCACAAAAGTGGCTAGAAGATGTGATCCAAAGCTTGGGAAGAGGTCTGGTTTCTGTTTTGGACCAGTGTGATGTGTAGCTCTATTTATATCCCTCTCCTTAACTGTAAAACACTGGGGGTATTTTATCACTGAAACAATCTTCATACAACGTCACCCACGTCTACCATTCTGCCTGACGGAATTTACTGCGATTAGCGGATGATGAAACTTGAACCCTAAAACTGCGAGCAAACTAAATACACCGAGTTCTGCTTGCGGGGCCAAGCGGAGAGCGCGCAGGAGGCTGCGGGCTGTCAGCAGGGCACTCACACAGCCGTGGGGCACTCACAGCCCAGCCGTGGGGCACTCACACACCCGTGGGGCACTCACACACCCGTGGGGCACTCACACCCAGCCGTGGGGCACTCACAGCCCGGCCGTGGGGCACTCACAGCCCGGCCTTGGGGCACTCCCAGCCCAGCCCAGCCCATCCCGGCCCGGCCCAGCCCGGCCCGGCCCGCGGGCTCCATTGGCCGCGGTGTCGGTGGGCGGGGAGCGAGCGGGCCCAGCCCCGGAGCGGAGCGGAGCCGCCCGGCGCGGCCGCGGGAGCGCTGCCGGGGCCGCAGGTACGGGGGAGCGGGGCTGGGCAGGGGGGACGGGCCGGGCTTTTCCTCCTCCGGGCCGGAGCTGGGGGACAGGAGCGCTCTGGAGGCTCCGCTCCGCCCGCCGTGGGACAGAGCGGTGGGGTGGGGTCCGGCGGGGTGTGCTGAGCCCCGGCTGTGTTGGGGTTTGTAAGGGGCGGGGTGTGTTGGGGTTTTTGAGGGGCGGATGTTGTTGGGGTTTTTAGTGGGACTCTCTAAGTTACCGACTGTGCCCGTGTAGCAGGAGCCCGGCCGCTGCTCTCGCTGCGGGACCCCGCTCGGGCCGGGCGCCTGTTCCAGAGAGCCCCGTGAGCTGCCGGGCTCAGGGACGGACAGGGAATTGTCGCTTCCCCCGGTGGTTCCCCCCTCAGCAGCCAGCCCGTGCCTGCCGCTGGTCACGGCTCCGGTGAGCGGCGGAGCGCCTCGGATGAGTGCAGGGTAAGGCTCTGCCTTGAATTTCGTGGTTTTCCCCCTTCCTCCCTCCCTTCCTTCCCTTCCTCTGCTGTTCGGGCGCCTCTGAGCCGGGCTGGCACTTGCAAGAGCCACAAGTGAGCTCAGGCTGCCAGCAGCTGCGTTTGGTAGCATCAGTCGGAGCTCCCCAAGAGCCGCTGCCCGGCCTTCCCCTGCCTCTGGCCGTGAGCGGAGCAGCAGTGACGAGAAGCTTGGTAACTCAGGCCGTGTCCCACTGGCATTGGCGGCATTCTTAAGGGCCTGATGTGACAGCCGGTCCCAAAATGTACACGTGCTGAATTGGGTTGCTCATAAGCGTGGCAGGAAGGAGATTGCCAGAGCCCTCCGTAGCCCTGCAGTTACAGCATGCCGGGAGAGAGGGAGAAGCAAGCTGAAATGCCCTCGGGCAGGAAAAGGAGAGGAACTTTGTTCTTGCTCTAAATGCCTGCTCGGGCAGCTGCGTCCTACTTGCTGACCTTGGTGAGCAAGAGCTTTTGCCAGCCCTAACTCCAGGAGAGATTTCTCAGAGCAAAGCAGAAAGAGGGAGTCAGGGAAAGCTGCAGAGAGATGAGGCTCGGGGCATTTTCTGCTGGCAGCCCTCAGCAGTCCGATCTCGGTGTCGTGGACCATCCCATGCGTGGTATGCATGAGGTATGCATGGCTACCGAGGCTGTCAGTTCTGCCTGACGGCAGGAACGGAAGGATCAGGTAGAACAGCTCGCTACATCAGTACACCTAAGCCTTAGATACATACAGACTTGAAAAACATACCCCTGACTTGCTGACCCGTGAGCTTAAGTTGAAATGGTGTGCCTGGCAGGCATCAACATGGCTGTTTATAATCACAAGTGAACAAGCGCTCATTGTTAAGTGTTGTGGCGTGCTTACTTCTGGAGTGGAGTGCCAAGCTGTATTTTTTTTTTGCCTTTGAACATCAGTCATAGTCATATTCACTGCATAGTATTTGATCACATGCAGAACCAGCAGATCTTGATGAAAAAAACAACCCCAGAATTTGCCATGCCAAAAATTTCTGTGAAAAGCAGCATGCCAGAAAAACACATCTTGCCCCCCTAACTTCAGCTGGGTAAGCTGCTGCTGCTGCATGTGGTACACAGACATATGTAGCACTTGGTAATAAGCACTGTGACCCAGCTGACCTGACACAGCAAACTTGAGCAAACAGGAAAAAAAATCGTTTACCAAAATGAATAAAATAGATTAACCTTCATATCCTCACTTTGTTCCAAAGGGAGAGGCTCTCATCTCCCAGGAAAGGAGACCATAGTAACACTCAGCAGCTATCTTTATTTACCAGATTCCCAAAGTGCTTACGTTCCAAAGCCAAACTGTGGATTATTTGCAGTGAGTCACAGCAGTAACATGAAATTGTGTTTTATGTGGCCAGTCAGGCCGAGCGCTGTGTGGAACTTGGGGCAGGATGGATCTGGCTTGTGGTGGGATGTGATGGGTCAGCCCCTCAGATGGCTGTTTCTGTCCCCCACACCTGAACAGGGAGCACACAGAGGGATAGGGTGAGTTGTCCAAGCCTAAAAGTAGGCACTGTAAATCCCACTCCTATTATTTTTATTTTTTTTTCTTTTTATTATATGTGTTGTTCTCCAGTCACTTATGCCTGAGGGGGGAGAGAGATGGAACGAAAACATTCTGCTTTTGCATCCCAGGAAAACTCCTTCAAGAAATACCTTGGGCTAGAGCAGCCAACAATTTTAGTCTCAGCAGAGAAGATTTTCCCATGACAGAGTTGGCTTTTCTTAGGCTAACTCATGGTATTTTAACTAGGTAGCAAATTAGAGGGTGAAGGAGTAAGGACATACCTGCAGGTGGAAGTCTGATGTGTAATGAGAGCTCACCTTCATTTTTTTTTCATACTACAGGATTGTGTCCAGTCCCTTCTCCTTTGCTCCATGCAATAAGTCCAAGAGCTTTCTTGTGCAGGGACCCAGGTCAATGCAACAGCTAAAGCTTTCACAGCAGCAGAGCTTACACTCCTCTTTGAAAATGAGTTTTGGTTTCCTGGCTCTGTGCAGGAAAGGTCTTTATATCTGACAAAATATTTTCATTTCCACTGGAATCTGGTGTGCAGAGATCCCTAGAAATAGTCATTCAAGTACCATCAGTTCTTGAGAAGTTGGGCCATGCCTCTAAACTACATAAAGTAAAAGAGCTTGGCTAAGAGCTCTGTGACCCAGAAGCGTGAGGAAAGGAAAGTGGTGGGACTGTTTTGGTTTATCCCATTCGGTGTTGCTAGTGCCAAAAGCTGACAGTATATTATTACAGTATATTCACAGTCTTTGCACACCAAGGATCCCAAGCTGTAATTTGAGTTTTCCCTTTTGTATTTATGTACTCATCTTGCTCTTTCACACAGAAACTCCTCATGCAGGGATTTGTGGAGAGACCACATGCCAGGATAGGTGAGAGTCTGGGCAACCCTCGTCAGGGAGTTTGGTGCACAGTTGTGGACAACAGTTTGCCCTACCAGTTTGTTCTTCAGCCTAATTTGTGTATTTAAGAGGGAGAGGGTGTTACACATGGTGCCTATTGCAGCAGCAGGGCTCTCCATGCACAGACCCACTCGGGCTGATGGATCCACAGAGGGAATGGAGGGTCCCTCCCCTCTGATGACAGCTTTGCCCAGGTGCTGCATGTCTGCGCCATGGCAGGTTGGTTGGGGTGTGATTTCAGCCCCTGCTGCTGCAGCCAGGCTGGAGCAGTCAGTGAATGTAAACTGCCCAGCCACGTGAGTGGATGTGCCCAGCACTGCCCAGCTCCATCCCGTGCATTCCGGTGCTTTGAGGCCCTGAGGATGCACATCCTTCCCTCCAGCTCCAGGGGGACCCTAGGGAAGGCAGCTCTTCAGGAGCACTCAGCCTCTCAGTGAAAGCTCTTCCTGCAGGGTAGGTTGCCTCATTTAGGTCTCCCATGGCTAAACCTGTGTATTGGCCTTGTGCCTTTTCACCCTAGGGAAAGAACTCAGAGGAATTGTCCGGTCTGTGTGCCACGTGTGCCAGGTGAGAGGTACACGGGGTGCAGCAGCCTTCAGCAGCAGCTCTGTGGTTTCCCTTCAGCACAGCAAAGGGGTGATTGGCAGTGAGGAGCAAGGGTAGAATGTCCAAGGGTAGAATGTCCCCCACACACAGGAGCAGGCATATTGCCATCCTCCTCTATCCCTTCCCTCCAGCTCTGCATCAGTGGTTCGATGAGCCATTAGCAGCAACCAGGGTAACAACACATGCCCCTGTGGTCTCCGAGCTGCCTCGTGATGGCTGAGCTACCTCGCTGCAGGAGGAAATGACTCACATTCCCATGGCCAGCTGGCCTTGGGGCAGCACCCTCCAGCCTGCAAGGGGCAACAAAAAAATCCATTTACAGGGAGCACCTTCCTTACTGCAGACTGCCAAGAGCAAGCAGCTGCTTTCATTTCAGAGTTACCTTTACCTGGGTTTCCTGTTAGACCAAAAACACAACACACTATCAAACCCCCAGATTGTGTGAGAAGGAGGGTGCAGAGGTGTGGGAGAGATGAGTGTGCTGCATTCCACTTCCCCTTCAGCAGAGCTCACAGTTTTCAGAATGATGTGTCCTGCATTGGAAACACCATCAGTCCTGGGATAATGGAGGAAAGGCTTAGCTTGTGTGGGTTTATTCACCTTGTGAGGGCTTTTTTAATTTCTTTTTTTTACCCTTTTTCTCGTCCATGGAAGACCAGCAGGAACAAGCGATATCACAGAGTTTTCTTTTGTTCATGCCTCAGCTCTGGCCCAAAATGGAACTGTGGGGAGTGTGTGTCTGTAACCGATCCTTGAGAGAGCAGGTGTGCAGTCAGAAATGGGAGGTTTCCTCTCAAGACCCCTCTATGCAGATCTATGGATCTACATAAAATCAGGCTCAGACCTGAAAGCAGCTTTCTTTTCCAAGGGTGCACAGGTAGACTGGAAAAAAGCAGAACCAGGAAGACCTGGCTCTGCCTTCAAGGGCTTCCATTGCTGCAAATTCAGCCATTCCAGTATAGCCTGGGCTGTTGCAAAATGAAGTTTGAAGATTTTATTTAGCAGCGGGAGTGCTCGTGAGATTACCTGTAGCCTCAGGTAGCATTAGGAGCTTCCCACCCGTGCCTACACTGGCTGCTCACCTTCACCCTGGTGCAGATGCCTGCAGTTTCACCACTTCCCTCTTTGTTTTCCTCTCCTCAGAGTGAGCTGGAGATGGTGGACCATCTTGCAAACACGGAGATCAACAGCCAGCGCATTGCTGCTGTGGAAAACTGCTTTGGGGCTTCTGGACAGCCCTTAGCCTTGCCAGGCAGGGTCCTTCTGGGAGAAGGGATTTTAACCAAAGAATGCCGCAAGAAACCAAAGCCTCGCATATTTTTCCTTTTCAACGACATCCTCGTCTACGGCAGCATAATCATCAACAAAAGGAAGTACAATTCCCAGCACATCATCCCCCTTGAAGATGTCACTTTGGAGACGCTGCCAGACACCTTGCAGATGAAGAACCGCTGGATGATTAAAACCTCCAAGAAGTCCTTTGTGGTTTCCGCAGCCTCCCTGACGGAGAGGAAGGAGTGGATCAGCCATCTGGAGGAGTGCATCAAGCACCTGCTGACGAAGACGGGCCGGCAGCCCTGCAGGGAGCACGCGGCTCCCTGGATCCCAGACAAGGCGACGGACATCTGCATGCGCTGCACGCACACCAAGTTCTCCACGCTCACCCGCAGGCATCACTGCCGCAAGTGCGGCTTCGTCGTGTGCGCAGACTGCTCCAGGCACAGGTTCCTGATGCCCCGGCTGTCCCCCAAGCCCCTGAGGGTCTGCAACCTGTGCTACAGGCAGCTGCTGGCGGAGAAGAAGAAGGAGGCAGAGGCGGATGGGAGGCAGACGGAGCCGATCCGCTCCGCCATCCAGGGCTACGAGCCCTCCAGTGGCGATGACAGCGACAAGTCTGACGACGAGAAAGCCGAGCAGTGGCCAGCAGACACGGAGTTCTATACCTCAGAAGTATCCTGGTCGTCTTTCCACAGCTGACCTCCCTGGGAGCTGGTGCCGTTCAGACACTGGGAAGACAACCCCTGGCCTCCAATGTGTGTCCTTCTCAATGTTTTCTCTGAAGGCCCTCCCATGCGTGTCCTTCTCGAAGCTTTCTCTGAAGGCCATGCCTAGGAAGGTGGATCTTGGCCCCTGTGTGTGGTGTCAGAGCAGAGATGAGGTTACCCCTCTGAGAACATCTCATACCATGTGAGCACAGAGAGGGCAGCTCAGTGGAGAGCACTGAGGACTGGGGCAGCACCCTGTGGATCAGTCTTGGCCAAATGAGCTCACCTTCGGTGCCTTATTCTTCCTCCCTGCTGAAACTCAGCAATGTGAACTTCTTGTTTGAAATGTCTTGACATTGGCTCTTGGGAGAAAAAGAAGCAAGAAATCCCGGAGTTGAACACATCTGCCTGCTCACGGTGTGTTCCTGTCACAGCAAGGGCCACTCTGGATGCTGCTTTCCATGAGCATTCTGAGATCCTCACTGCAAGCGTGCCAGCCTGAGGGAATAGCTGCTCATCCCTGCACAGTAAGGCCAGCACCGGCTTCCCTGTCTTCACCTGCGTCTCTCAAGGTTGGAAACACTAAGAGAGTGGTACTTTGAATGCAGGGAGCTTGTGTGAGGCTCAGTGTGAGCAAAGCACTGGAGCATCCAGCTCTCTCACATGGAAAGAGGCCATGCCAGTGGCACAGAGCCAGGAAGAGGAAGGACAGGGGAAAGGGACAGGGAGAATTACACTGAGCAGTGAAATAGAGGGAGAGAGGTACTGCAGTTCACTCAACTAAAGTGCAGAGCCCAGATCTCAAACACAGGCAGTTATACCAGAATACTAGAAACTTGAAAAACTCAAGCCTATCAGGTAAAAGGACAGACCAGGGAAGACTTGTTAAAAGTCTTTAAAAATCCAGGAAAAAGGCCCAAATTAAGATCCTGTGAAGTACAGCATTTCAACTTCCCCTTCCCTCCTGGGAAGCTGCCTAAGGCATTGGATTCTCACTTTGTGGGCTCACCTCCTGCCTTACCAGTCTCACAAGTCCAAAGTTAAGGTCCTTTTTGTACTTCAAGGATGGGAGCCAAAGACTTTACAGTTTACTTGAGATCAACTTTAAAGTTCAAATTCAGATAGAAATAAACTGTGCTTATTCAAGTATTCTATCATCATGTAGCGTGGGAGTAAATATAGAGGAAATCAGACAACAGCAATAGTTTTGCAGCAGACATTTCTACAAACTCCCTTATTACTTTTAGTATATTTTTGTATTGTGTATTTTGTGGTCTGGAAAAGCAACATGGCTGGGAATACACTGCCAATGTTCTAAAATATTTCCTTACCATGACCTGTTAACAATCAGTGCATTGCTTGACAGATGGCCATGTTTTGTTGTTTTTCTCTTAATTTCAGTTCAAGATAATTATTCTTACTGTCTTTTATAAACTGCTACTGTTCCAGTGAATTTGTATCACTTGACTGTGTGTGAATAAAGATATGGCCAAGAGGAAGGAGCCAGGAAAGCAGGGCAATAAAGAGTGTTATTATTGAACAGAAGTTTTAACAAGAGCTGGGATGCAGGCCTGGCCAGCCCAGCACAAGTTGTGACTCCTCAGCTGTGGGGAGACTGCTCTGGTTTCTATTTATTGCTTGAAGGTAAGGGCATCGAATCTGATGCTTCCTTTCTATTTATACCATGTTGTCGTCTGACAGACTTTTCCCAAGTCTTCAGCAATCCCCTGCAGTAGTCTGTATTAATTGGAACGGTATTTTTCCGGTGGGGACACAGCTCAGAGTGGGCCAGCAAACCTTATGACCTAAGCAGATGTTTTTGGGCTTTAAAGCAATAAGTACACTGAGTTCTGTTTTTTCCATCCCTCTCCCGTCTTAGTTCCTAACTCTGCACAGCAGTGATTGTTTTTACAATGCCTCCCACCCACCAGAAGGGTGTACATGCTATGCAAACAGAAAATGACCTTAAAAATAAACAGCCATTAGAATGCTTCACAAGCCAAAAATAGCCCAGCTGCTGAATCTGCATCCAGTCAGAAATGTATTGCAGTTTTGAACCTAATCCTCAGTTCTGTTAGAGATCAGCTTACTTTGTGTTTGAAGGTCTTACTATTGCCAGCCCCAAAAGACCTATGAACTGCTTTTATGCTCTAATGAGGAAAGACATGCTTCTAAAGAATGCCTTCTTGATGAGCAAGAGCTTTTCTTAATCACAGCAGGGGAAAAAAAATTAGGAAAAAACAAAAACACCACCAAAAGCAACCCAGCCCTTTTTCTTGGTGCATGCTGCTGATGGCTTTTGGGGAAATGCACACACCTTCCACCAACTGGAAGCCCCAAGAAACCAAGCAATTCTTCAACTTCTAATGCCTATGGTAAAAGGATCCTGCCCAGGAAAACTTGGGGAAATTTAAACAAAGCCTCTCCTCCACTTCCTGAAGTTCTGTTGCAGAGCTCAGCACTGGGATTAGAGCCTGGGGCTCCTGGCTTCTGGCCTGCTGAACATATGGGTTTTAAATCACAGGCTGTGTGCTGTTACAGCCCAGCCTGGAGTTTTCCAGCCTGATTCTATCTCCAGTGCATTAATAGGGCATTTCCTGATGGTTTGTGCTCTTTCTGTTTTAGCTAAATAAAGGCCTTACCAGAGATTCATTCCAGTTTGCAGCTCCATGTGGCCAGGAAGATCAGCAGCTCCAATGCTCACCTTGGGAAATATCTGCAGGCTGGAGGGTGTGTGGGGTCACAGCCTCCTCCTGAAGGACTCCCACGCATGAAGTGTGGGGATCATTGGCCAGAAGGGGCTCCTTCCTCAACCCCTGCCTGAAGGTGTCACAGCCCAAAAGGCACAGCAGGGTGAAGGTGTCCCCACTGCACACCATCCTCTCTGCTCTCCAGAGCTGGGTAGGAGGGGAGGAAGAGGATGGCACTGGTGCAGCAGCCGGCCAAGAAAGCTTAAGAGAAGGTAAGGGGGAGATTTGCTTTGCAAATAAACAGAAAGAATCAAAAAGGTTCAAGGAAAGCTGTGTGTTGTGCTGTCCCAAGGCACAGCTCAGGCATGCTCCAGTTCCCAGGTGCACACCAGTTCTCAGACACTCACAGCTCCCACAGAATGCTGACTCAGCTTTCACAGGGGCTCAGGAGGGAGAAGTGAGCCAGCTGCTCCAACTGAGTCTCACTCCCAGTTTCTCAAACACTCAGTTTCTATCCAAGCTGGATTTCTGGCTCTGCCACAGCTCGCAGCCTCTTCCAGCTCCCTACTGCTGCAAGGCATTTCTCATGTTCCTCAGCCTGGATTTTTGATGAGGAGGAGGAGGAGCTGAGGAGTACACATGGTCCCAGCTGCTCCTGAGCTGTGAAGTGTAAAACTCCAGTGAGAAGTACAGGCTTCTGTTTCTCACTCTTTCTGCTCCAGGCCATGGACCTTTAAGAATGGTGCTGGCAGGAAGGAGATGTTACACTGCTGTCCCATCCATGGTGGACACAACACAGCTGTAAGAAACCCTTTCCCAAGGCCTGTGTGCTGGAGATGGTGTCCAGGGCACCCAGAGAGGAGCACAGGCTGCACACCAGGGTGTAAATAAAGCACTGCAGGGCCAATACCCAGCCAGGTCTGCTAAATGTTACAGGCAGGAGCAGCCCCAGTGCCATGCAGGTGTGTGGGAGGGAGCCTCTCCTGCCTGTGTCCTTGCTCACAAAGCCTCCAAATGCAGCCAGTGCTGCGGTCCTGTGCCACAGGTGGAGGAGAGGAGGCAGGCAGGGAGGTGGTGTGAAGTGCTGGTGAATCCTGAGCAACACCAAAGCTGGCATTTCACTTGAATTCCAGTAAGGGCTGGAAATGAAAGGAGCAATGAGCAGGTTTTCTGTGAACCTCTTATGGAGAGGCTCACAGCCCAGAGCGAGTTACACAACCTCCCCAGGCTGTTAGTGTAGGAAGGGGAGAGAAAAAGGAGGAGGGCAGCTAGATAAAAGGTTTCACTTTAGCAAAGCTGTATTGTGCAGCACCTTCTGTTGCACACACGCTGGGGCAGAGCACCTGCTGCCAGCAGCCATCCTGCTAGCTGTAATCCTGCTGCCCAGACTGCCCCCTGCAGAAAGGGATTGCTGAGCCTTGGGCAGCCTCTCCTTTTTTTAAATCATAAACACAATGTGTTTTGGTGACAACCTATGGAAAAAATGGATTTGAGAAGGAAAAAGCATTAACTCAAGGCCAGACAGGTCTCTTTCTCTCTAACGGCAACAAGAAAAAAAAAAAGGCATGTGTTTTTTTACCGTAAGAATTACATATAAGGTAAAACCAGAGTCTTAGTGGCTTCATGTAAAAAGGATTTCCAGAGTGCCCCTCACAGTCATCCTCAGGTGGCTCAAACAGCTTCAATAGCAGGGTGAGAGCCAGAACCAAGCCACAAACCAGAGCCACCAGCACCCAGGTCACAGCTTCCTGGCTTCTGTCAGAGCCTCTGACCTGATGAGTGCTCGGCAGCAAGCTCCAGGCAAACTAACGTGAGTCTCTAGATCCTCCCCAAAATGTCCTTGAGCACAGCTGTTTCCTGTTTGAGCAGCCTCTAAGAGCCAGGTGCTGTTCATAGTCCAGAAGTCTTTCCTAGGTAGCGTAGGGCTTTGCACACCCTGTGAGCCAGCCCTGCTCCCAAGGCACCAGTGCCAGTCCTCTGGGGCTGGGGCTGCAGCACCTTCCCCTGCACAGCTGCTGCAGGGCTGGGGCTGCAGCACCTTCCCCTGCACAGCTGCTGCAGGGCTGTCTCCTCTCTGGGGAAAGGCTGCCCTTCACTGCCTCAGCAGGATCCAGCTGCTCTCCCCGGCACTCTGCTGGGTACAGATGTCTGTAGAGCCCAGGGGAGCAGTGACACTGCTCTGCTGGGGCCTCTGCAGCACAGCTTTCTGCTGGGGCTCAAGCAGGGCAGATGCTTCCCCCAGCCCTCAGCAGACAGTCTGGTGTCAGGCACATCCGTCCCGTGGCGTGTGAGGCTGCAGCTGCATTTCTTCATTCACCAGCACCAGGCTGGAGGCAGATACAACCCCCACGGGCTGAGCAAGCCCCTCAGTCTGTGCTGGGTCCCACAGGCACTCAGGATGTCACACGCTGCAGCCATCTGTCTGCAAGGAAACAGCTTTAATGATGAGAGGCTCTACCAAATCTACTGGCAAGGAGCTGTTAGTCTGGGGGGGATGACAAATGGAGACTGTCACACTTGGCTACTTCAGGACTTAACAGTACTGCTGCTGCTCCCTATAATGCAGCAGTTAGAGGTGTGTTACCTCTGTAAAAACAGGATCTGGAATGCAGCTGGTGCAGCCATGGCTGTGTCAAAGAAGGGATCTGAAAGGATGTGTTTGTTGGTTGAGCCCTTACAAGTTAGAGCTCCACAGAGCTTCCCCCATTTCAGCACCCTCACCCTCCAGGAGAGCCATCTGGGCAGTGCATGAAGAACAGGGGAGCCCAGCACTGGAAATGCTGCTCCCCTTGGGAAACGGGGGAAGGGTCCTGTGCTGGAAGCTGGCAGAGGAGCTGGTCATTGTCCAAGCATAAGCAATGCAGCACCCTGGACACAGACTTTGAGAGGCTGCTCCAGAACAGATGTGGTTTTGACAGCTGTCTGGAAGCTCATCACCTCCCATACAGCTCTGCCTCCCACTCAAAGCACTGGAACTTTCTCCTCCTGCTCATTCTCTCCACCAGAATTTGCCTCTGGAGGCTGGATTTTCCTGGGGCCAGCTCATCCAGCTACACTGGGAGGAGGCTGCAGCAAACAGAGCCTCCCTCCCAGCTGTACCAGCCCTGCACAACAGGCACCTCTGTGAGCTGGAGAGCTCCTGGCTGCAGGTTTAGGAATGACAGCAAGACAGAGGAAAAGAAATAGCTTTTTAATATATATAAATAAATATATATATATATAGGGAGAAAAAGATTGTGCAAAACAAAGCAATAGCACGACCATATCTTTATACAGCTTCTACTTTAAAAGGGTGTGAATAAATATTTCCTTCTTTAAAAATATGGTCTAGTGCTTTGGGTTCTGGTGGCTTGAAGACATTTTTTCTGTGGTGCAAGTAATAAAGGCATTTGCTTTAATTTTTAAGATGATATTGCAGTTCTGAGATCATGAAGCAACTGGTTGCAGCTGATGGACAAGGAGAGGTCAGGTCCTCTGCTTAATCACTTGTTTGTACATGGGAAGGCAGTGAGAGAGGAAGGCTCCACTCCTGAGCAGAATAAAAGACACAAAGGCAAACGGGCAGGTCTTCCTTAGCACAGGAAACCCCTTTTGTACAGCACAAAAAATGCCATGCTTTTTTCAGAACACGATTGCTTTGGCAGTTCATACACTGTATTTTACTCACAGTAGCACGTGTTGGCACACCACTGCAGGAATTGGGAGAACATGAAAGCAGTCTTACCAACCCAGAGCCAGAGTTCTCCTATCCCAAAGCCATGAGGGACAGCACCTAACAGGCACCTACAGAGCTTCTGCTGCTTCAGTCTCTTGTCAGAAACCTGTGGAGGCAGTGGTTGGTCCTGGCCTCGTGTGACCAGTCCTCACTCTCAATCTGCCTAATCCCTTTCTGAACACATTTTTGTTTTGGCACTTCGAGCATCCTGTGGCAATTATCTCCACAATTCCCCATCACACTGTGTGTACAAGAACTTCCCCTGATCTCTGCCAGTTCAGGGGGTGCACCCTGCCTTCTATACCACAGAATTGTTCCTCCTATTCACCTCTGTGCCAGTCACAGCTGTGCCAAAATCTCCCCCCCATTAATGCCTTTTCCAGGTCGAACAGCTTAAACCAGCTCATCTCTCTTTACACAGGTGTCCTCCCATACAGTGTTATTCTTCTCTGTATCCTTCACAGCTCTGCAATGCCCTCTTTGGCTCCAAAAGAACAAATATGAGTGGACCAAGCAGGCTGCACAGACCCTTCAAGATGTGGCTGCTACCTGGATTTGTTCAATGACCTAACTGCATTTACCTCTTGGTTTCCTTTCCCATCTGTCCTAACCTTCTTGCCTCCTGACTCACTGCTGAGCACTGACCTTGTACTGTCAGAAATCTGTCCAGTGACCTCAAGCTGTTTCCTGAGAGAAAATAGGTCAGCACTCTGTAGCCAGGGTTATGTGCCACTTCCCAACACCCAGGACTGCAGGCTCATGGCAATGTTTACAGCTGCTGGCAGGCACTGGGGTGCTGTGGGAAGGTGCCTGTGCTGCCCAGTAAGGTTTTGAAACCTTGCAGATAGAGCATCCCCTCTGTTCCTCGCCGTGGTGGCACTGCACAGCGTGACCTTTGTGACCTGTACACACCAGGATGATCTCTACTTGGGACACAGCACCAGCAGCACAGAGCTGAGCTCTTTGGCTAAGCCCAGCAGCGCCTGGGTTTAACTCAGGAGCACTGGGACTGCATCCTCTGGGCAGGGTTGAGGGATGATGCAGCTGGAAATGGAGCTGCTGCTGAACACTTGGCATGTGCAGCTTTCCATGAATATCCGAGGCTCCCAAAATCAAGCCAAGGCTAACCAAAGGACATGGGGCAGCTTTGAAGCTGGCTCGGTTGCTGGGGTGTGAGCAGCCAATAGTTGGTTAATTGATTTCCTGATTGCTATCTGCAGACACCATCCAATCTTGGTCTATTGCGTAACAATACAGCACAATTACATTAGGCACAACACAAATACATACCTTTGTCACAAGGCAGCCTAATTAGTTAGTAAGAGCAGAGCACTTTGAAGACTTAAAGCACTACAAGAGTGTTCCTTATTATCCTTGCTGGTACTTATCATTAGTGGCACAATGTGAAGGCTGATCTTCACCCCATACTCACCAGGGATGTGCTGCTGCCATTGTCAGCAGCCCCAGCCTCTCGGGGCCGGGTTGAGGACATGAAAGTCTGAAATTAGGATTAGACTCAGAGTCAGCACAGGCTCCTGCAGAGTTAAACTTCAGACAGCAAAAAGCCTCAAGTATGCAGGCTGCTGCCAGGCGATGGGAGGCTGCTCGCTGTGGTTATGGAACAAATATTTTTATACACAGATTCCTGGAGAGAATGGCTGGGAAAAAGCATGCAAGCCCCTTTTATGGAAGCCAGCAAAATCATATCCAGGAGCCATCCTCACCACCACCCTAGTTAGCCTTTTATTACTGACTTTGTTCCTGCATAAGCCATTAATAAACTGCAGTTTGGTCAAAGTCTGCTGTATGAACTGTGGCTCACAGACAGGCACAGAGCAGGCAGATGATTCCCACTGATACTTCAGCAAGTATTCTGCTTCAATCTATTATTTTCGGACCCATTTTGCTCTATCCCCTGCAAGAGCATTTGCTCTTGCACCCTGTCTCTCTCAAGTTCGAATATTACATTCAGGTCTTCTTCACTGCTCTAAAAGGGAGTAAATTTTTTAACTTAGGATTTTGTAAAACTAGTTATGTAGGGTTTAAAATTTACCTGGAAGAGCAAGGTAGAAAAGTGAGATGGCCCCCTCATTTTTGCCCCAAAAAAGTAGGATTTGTAGAGCTACAGAGGTTTGGGTAAATGCAGATAGCAATCAAAAATCAGAGCTGCCCTGGGCTTCTTTCTTGCAGAAAACTTCCACTAGTATCAAGCAGAATTGTCTGCCAGAGAGAGGACAGAAATGGAGAGGAAATATCCATTGGACAGTTAGCTGGGTGAGAACAAAAACTAATTTTGGGAATCTATACCAATATCAGAAGAATGAGTTTACCTACAGCCAGGCCAGGCTTTACCCATTTTGCAAGGAGAGGCAGATCTCCTCCAGCTATGAGGGAATGCCAGCACCTGGGGTGGTGTAGTTGAGGCTAAACACACACCTCCACTGGCTCCCCCACTGCAAACACTCAGATCTCTGTAAATGTTCAGGAGCTGATTCTGATTCTCCAATTATTTTGCCTTAATATCTCAGCACAAGGAGCTGCTCAGGGAGCTGCAGCAGGGCGAGGTAAAAATAAGACCTTCAAAGCTTTTGTGTTTAGAATGAACCCAAATTACAAAGATTATTCATCATGTCTCACTGACTGATACAGAAATAACAAACCCTTCATTCTGTCTGCAGATTACATGCACAAAGTAATCTGAGAGTGCTCTACTCCAAAGCAGCATGTCAGAGCATAGGACAGATTTAATTTCACCCTAAATCACTCCTGCCTACTGAAGCTGAGCAGGAAATAAGGAATACAGAACATTTGTATCCTGTTAGACACTCCTGTACAGGGTCTAATTAGTTAAGGTCAAACATCAGTGTAAATCTTTCACTCCCCTGCCACAAAAAAAGTTGCTACATTTCAAAACTTAGCAGTTTCTTCTTTGTCCTGATTGCTGTGAACCTCTACTAACATTTATTACATTCCTTCTTTGATGCTCGTGTCCTGACTGCAGGATCAGAGATTGGTTAGCTATAGAACAGAGCTATCACATTTCTGTAACACACCATTTCCTACTGATAGATTACAAAGTGTTTAACAAAAAGCGCATTCAGGATCTAGATGAGGAGTTACTCAAGGTCACCCAGCAAACAAGCAGAAGAGCCAGAGAAGGTGATAGATCTTCTAAGGCCCGGCAGAATGGGCTTGCCTCAAAGCCACACTGCTTTCCCTGCTGACAGCTGAAGGGTGAGCTCGGGTGAAAGATGAGCAGTGACTTGGAGGGAACTGCAAAGGTACAGGTGTCCAGATGCAGTGTCTGTACTGAATGTTGAAAGCTGTAATGTTCACATTAAATTCTTCCTTCTGAACAGTCATCCAAAGAAATGAATACCTTCATTTCTGCAGACTTCAGAATAATTTTATATATTTACCTCGTAGGCGATTCTGGAATTCATAAATCACACTTAATGAGAAGTATTAGCCCACACTTACTGCAATTACATGATGAATGTTTGATTTCTGGCTTACAGCCTGAAAAATACATAGATTTCTGTGATGTCTAGAAAGGTAAAGATGAAACCTCATGTTTTAATTAGGGGCTAATAGCTTTAGTTCACTTCAATGCAAAGGCCTTTGGTTTTTTAAAAGCTTTCCAACCCAGCTGAAAGGCTGCTACTCAATTAGTCTGGAGTTATACATCAGCTGATCAAGCAGAGACAGTGTAAGCTATTGCTTTCTCTGTAAGAGCTTTTAGTTGGGGGGAAAATCGCATTGCTTTTACATCCTCTGGCTGCAGCAGCGCTGCCAAACCGCTGGTGAAGATGGAGCTCAGCAGGTCCTACCACTGCAGCCACACAGGATCAAACCCCTGGGCCTGCCCCGTGTCACCAGCGAGCACTGCTGGAGCTGCTGCAGCTCTGTGAGGAAAAAACAGGAACATTTAATATCCACATGAATCTGCACAATTTTTAACAGGAATATTAATTCTGGAACAAGTGACTGGAAGTGTGTGTACGTGAAAGCACCAGAACAACTACCAGAGAGGCCTCTCTGGATAGTGAGGGATGCCATTCCATCAAATGGAGGATTCACTCCTGCTGTCCAGCCCCAGAGGGCCCCACACATGTGAGAACACAGCACAGGCAGCTCCTGAACAACGCCCTGCACTGACAGCAGCACAGTCGCAGGAGTTTCAGCAAGACACACATGCCAGTCCAAGGGCCTCAGAGGAAGGCAGTAGCAGTAGGATATAAAAGATACCCTAAAAGAAAGAGAAGATTTGTCCAAAAAGTTGGCTAATCATTGACAATCAAGAACCAGGAGATGAAGTGAGGATTTGACTCATCCACCAAGTGCACAAGTAAACCTGGTCAGACCCTCCAAGCAGGTATGCCATGAGAGTACGGCTGTGTAAAATCAAATTGCTTAATGACTCTGAATACTACAATCCCCTTCCTATAATCTTTCAGTGAGTTCTGTAGCCCTAATTTCCTGTAAACCAGCCAAAGTGAGAAAAGGCATGCTCATCTCCTCTGGGTTGCAATCATCAGAGGGGTGTCATCTGAAAGAAATGTGGACACACACTGGGTCTCAATAGCTTTATGCCATGTGTGCTAAACAGAATTGTACCTCAAAAGAGCAGCTATCCTGGCCCACCCAGCCCTCTGAAGCACAGGGTTTCCTCCCTACAGAGGTGAATGTTGGTGGGAGCAGGTGATGGCAGACGTTCCACCCCACCTGTGCCCCACGTGCTGGAGCACATATGGCAGGAGCTATAAATTGTGAGGGGCAATAAATTATGAGAAAGGCAAGAGTTCTGCCAGGGCACAGCAGCCTGTAACCAGGCTACAGCACATAGTACCACACACCACACTGCTGGAAGCATCTGAGATGATGCTGAGAAACAAACGCTAGCAGCACGCTGGCGATATCGCACCCCACTGTTACCATCAGCCAGCTCACACAGCCCCCAGCAGCAGCTGGGTGCTGTCCTCACCCCCTCACACCCAGGGCAAGCTGGGTGAGTGTCCCAAGCCACCCAGCAAGCTACTGCTGCAGGAGGACATGGAGCCCCCAGCCTGGGGGTGACACAAAGGTGTCAGGCAGCAGAGCAGCTCTCCAGCCTGGCCGGAGCCAGCAGGCACGAGCAGGGCAGCAGGCACCCTGGAAAGGAAGGACAAGGACACCGTGTGTGCCCCCACACAGATGGCTGCACAGCACCCGCTCCTGCCAGCAGCCTCGGGAGAGAGGAGACCGTCTCCTTTGGGAATGCTGTGCCCAGCAAAGCCCTGTGCAGGTGAGGGTGTGCAGCCCCGCACGGAGAGAGGCTGTCCTGGGAAAAGCTGCCCACGGAATGCTAATCCCTGTTGCTTTTCATACTGCCTAAGAGGTGAGAGATGATGTGACAAACAGGATGTGAACAGGCTGAGCCAAGAGCCACCCTCCTTTGTGGGACACAAGGAAATGCAGCCCTCCAGGTAACAAACTCCTCACTGGCTTGCCAGTTCCATTGTGGACAGTCTGCCTTTGCAAACTGGCTGCTGCTCAGCTCACAAAATCCACTTGTCCTTCAGTAATCAAGAAGTAAACTGCCCTCCTCTGTCTGATTCTGTATTTTCTCACTGTAATTAAATGTGACATGCAGCTGCAGTAAATATTTGTGCTGTTACAGCTCACATATGATAATCACCAAAGAGCCAAATTCAGCAGGGAATGCATATAAATTCTAGTCTAGTCTGTAGCTGGGCTGATATTTTTAGTCTAATACAAATTCACTAAAGCTAGAAATTTGACAGAGCAAGAGCAAAAAAATAATGCAATCTTACTTTTCATAGAAAAAGGTAACTAACTGTGTTATCCAGATACAGAGGCAGCCTTGAGAGGCTGAGTTTAAGAATTAATATAATTGCCACTAGATGGCACATCTCAATTACTAATCTGTATCTGAATTCAGGACTGCCTTTTAAAGAAGCATATCTATTCCCTGTCCTTGCTAACAGAACACTTTATGTCGCTTTCTATTTTGAAATCAGATAGCTAAAAAATGAAAAAACAAATAAAAAGAATTTTTAACTAAAAATACACCATCTGCCAGTGAAAACCTAGCTTGATTCTGTCACATCTACAACCAAACCAGGTTAATAATCAGCATCGCAGATGGTTTCTTTATATAAATATGTACATCTCCCCACAGTGACTCTTTCAGCTGCTTCCCAAAACTGCTGGCACTGTCTTACCTCGTTTCCTAGGCAATGGCAGTGCCTCACACTCAGCCTGGACATTATGCAGCTGGAATGGATTTCAGAAGATGCCATCCCCCGCCTGTGGCTCTTTCCAACACCAACAAGGGATGCAGTGGTGGACAGCCATGTCTCTACCAAAGAACAGCAACAGATGGATATTAAAACACTCTCGTGCAGCTGCTCTTCTCCCTCAGATGATCAAATCTGCTGAAGGGTGTTTTTAACTCGCCCAAATTCCCACTTAAGGCTACAGATCAAAAATCATGGTGACCTCAATACAATAGCATGGGGCTGCAGTCAGAGCACTAAAGATGCAATTTGCTCTTCCTGCAGCATTCAGCAATATAAACTGTTATGAAGCACTGAAACACAAACAACATCATCTTTGTGGCTGCCATGCTCATTCTCCCTCAGTAGTTCAGTATCAGGGCGTCCATCAGGAGTGGTCATTTCCTAATTCTCTCAAGTCCAAACTCACACAAGACGAGCACTTGAGCTCATTTCTGTTCTTCCATTGCCAGTAGTGAAATGTTTCAGATCAGTCTCCAGACCTATCGCTGCCACTTTGAAAACAGGTACCTGCCACCTTCCAAGGAGCTCTAAGATCATCAAACCTGTTAAATATACAGAGAACAAATGGAATTCAATTCCTTTCTTCTAGTTCTTCTTCTCTACTCCAGTCATCTGAATACCTCTAGAAGTTAAATTTATTGTAATGACTAAGAGCATGCTCCTCTGTGCCATAAAGCTTCCCAGCAGCTCAGCACAAGTGGGGCTTGGCATAAGTTACAACTGGTCTGTACAGAACTTTGAACTGCTTGGATGCAAGTTCTGTTGCAATCCATATGACACACGCCCCTTTTATACCACAGTGAAGGCTAAAAGAGCGTCATTCTAATTGGTTTACAATTTCTAAGGGTATAATAAAAAGCATTTCAAAGAATACTCTTAGAGTATCATAGGAGAGCAAAGGATCACAGTAAAATGATCTGAACTCCATCCACATCTATTACACTGAAACAGGTGATAAAAATCAATTCACTACCTATGTTTGGGCCCAAATTTAGGAATACTTGTAAAATGGGGGTCATGATATTGATGTCTGAAACCACTGAAACTTGTAAAGGTCTGTTTAAATACTAAATACTATTACAGATGAAGTGGAATCCCCATTTTTTCCTATGGCCTGCTTTACAATCAGTTGTCAACTCTGTTCATTCCGGGTTTGAACACCTGAGCATAGGATGTCAACTCCATCCCACTGGATTGTTCAATCATCTGCCACTGCTGATGGTGTTTTCCAAAACTGTTGTTTTGGAAAGACTCAATTTAATTTGTGAAATAACCAGAAAATTGCAAATAAAAGTAACTGGATTCATAAAAGTAGTTTTTTTACATGAATAAAGTTTTTAAAATCTTTTAAAAGTTGCAGCATGTATAATCTGCCAATGAAACTGAAACCCCACTGATTTCAGGCTTGGCATTACGAAACTCTGACAAGGTTAGGAGTGCCCACTTACCATTCATTTCCACCTCCTTCTCACATTACTGAAAAGGTGTTATCAAATGCTGGGAATAGTCACTGCCCCGCACTCCACTGAATTTATCAAAGGCAAATGGTACCTGCAGATGTAAATTGATCAAATGCATGCAACAGCAGCTTCTGAATTTAAAGCTTTACCATTTAAACCTTAACTTGTAGAAACATCATCACACACAGAGAGATAGATCTTTATTTTAGGCAAAAAAAATGAACTTGTCAGAGCAGTTTCTCTTGGCTTTACATAAAAAGAAGGCACACCTGCACATTTTTATACCTACAAACTTGTCTTACAAGTGCCTTGAAACCCAGTGTGAACAACTGGCTGGGACATTCAGCACCATGGCATTTGGTGCTGGCACATCACCCCACCCCAGCAGCACTGCTGCTGCCAACTGCTGGGTGCCCACTACAGGCCTGCCTGAGCTATTAAAGGATTCATTTAATTTAAAGTAACACACAGATCACTATGAGGCTTCTTATGAATACTTTAATGAAAACAGAGGACCAGCTGTACAGACTCAATCAAGAAAACAATGCTGAAATGGCAACCTTAATCCTGGGGCTAATGTAAAACTGGAAGATTCAGCTCTACGTTTTTTTAATGCTTGCCACCCTCTCCCGGTTCTAGGGCACAGGACCTTGGTGAAAATTGAATTGACAGTATTCACAGTTTGTTTTCATGTTACTTGAAATCTTGTTCAAGTATTTGCTCACTTCTTACATAAAAAGATAACTCAAGAATTACAACAAAAATGTGACTAACAAAGTATGGATTGAGTCCTTGAAATTCACAGTAGAGTAACATACTTCATGATAAAACTTTCCTTTGCAGGGCTGAAACAAACAAGAGGTAAAATTCTTCAAAGTGCCCCAGCTACTTTGGCAACTTATCCATCATTCACAGGGGAAAAAAGTCAAAGCACTTTAACAAATAGAACCAAGTCTCCTAAAAATTTGATTATTTTCACAAGTGGCACATTGGCCTAAGAGCAGAATGATTCCCTTCAGTGTTTTGAATCAGTCCTAGTGCAGAGCAATCCAAAATTACAGAGCAAGTCAGTGTCAGGATAATGCAGTAACCTAATACTATCTTTATAAAACCACACAAATAAAAAATGATAATGATAAAAATTAAAAAAACCCAAACACCAAAACCAAACACCCCAGAATTACTTAGTTCAGCATATATTTATAATTAGTACTGATAACTAGTAATTGTTGTGTTGAAGATTTGCAACTATCGAAGTAAAATTTGTTCCAGTATAAAAATCCTGCTCTGCAGAGGATTATTCTCCATACTTGACTTGTGCTTTTATCTCATTGGTAAGGTAATTGGTCAGCACTGTTAACACCTTGTCTGTGAGAGTAGGATTTGCCATTACAAAACCAATCAGCTGAGCAGCATCAGTCCAGTGTAAGTTCTTGACAACAGCCATGGCTTCAGCACAGAGTTTCTGCTTCTCAGCAGCAGGCAATTCCATTAAAATCTCAGGGACTGACTTGAAATGTCCGGAAGTTGCCCATCCAAGCAATCCACCCACTGCTCCTCCTAGGAAAGACAATGAATCAATCATTACTTTTTACCAGTTAATGTTAAAGCCTGAAATTCTATCAACAGCCTTCACCAACAATGTTCCCACCTTGATTAGAAATCAACATAGTGTTGTATATGTGTCTGCTTAAACTAGATTTATACATGATATCCAAAGTACCAAAAAGGATTTTAGAAGCTCTTTACATCCACAATAATCATAAAGAAACCCTTTATACAATCAACACTAATAGCTTCAGGCTAGAAACCAGAAACAAAACACTCCTTGGAATGCTCTCTTAGGGTAAACTCTACTACTAAATAAAACCTTGCTCAAGGAAAACACCAGAACATCAGTGGCCTTATCAGTGTCATAATCTCTTACCAGATACTCCCAGACTGATCAAAGCTTTCTGCTTCTTTAAGAGTCACACATTGCAGCCTGCTACACACATGAAGCCCACCCCTGCAGGTGCTCAGAGACCCAACCCATTAGACACGTTCAGGCTTTCATCTGCCACATGCACACCCCATGCACAGGAAGGCAAGGAAGGCAAAGAAGTGACTCTCACAATAGAGCTGGCAGAACTGACCCTGCCACCAAAACTGCCACCCCAGCAACTGTTCCTACAAAGTCACCTATGCACTCACAGGGATGCAGTTTTTCATTAGACAAAAATTTTTAATTTGCAGCTTTTACTCAGTTTGCAATTTTCCCCATGATACCACAAAAATACTTGAAAGCCTACGATGGCTGAATTCATCTTCAAGGGATTTTTATGAGAACATCAATAACTGATTTAGGGGCACTTAATGCAAAAGCCACTGGAAGTATTGATGTCTAAGCTCCTCGTCCATCGAGACAAGATTTGTTATACAATCACACTTTTTTCCCCAAGCAACAAGCCCACAGTCCACTGTGCTCAGAGCAGGCAGTCCTTGGGAAGCATGATGACTGCAAGCTTCTCCAGCAATGCTGCACATGGCAGGTAACTCATCCACATTCCTGGTGCAAAGCAGCAAGAGGGAGAACCCTGGCCACCCAGTCCCACACCTATCCGGGCTGTCTGAGCAAATGAAAGTACACTTGATTGTAAATGTCTCTCTAACTGTCCTAAAGTTATTTGGCTTATTTATTTTTCCAAGTTTAAAAGTCAAATGAGAGGGTTATGATTTAGTTGCACAGTAATTGAGTCATGGCTTTTAGTTCAGTTAGTACTTTTTACTCTTATTATATATGCTTATTATTGTATACTTTCAGTATAAAGTAATAAGTATACTTGTTCCAGTGCCTTCCTCAGTGGCTAAAGAACATCAAGCAAGACTGGGAGACACTATGAAAGCTTAAACAAACACTTAAAAGGGAAAATACATCCAAGAATAACTTCAGTATTTCTCTTCATCTCACTCAAGAATGAGGCTACTTCCATTATTACCTTTACTTCAGATTTTAAGCTTATGAAGTTTTTACAAAAGCTAAATTTCCCTTCTCTGTTCCTGGTAACTTCAGTCATATATTTGTCAAAATATTATTCTGGCTATTAATTAAGTTTTGTACCTGTAATAGGAGTAAATACACAGCTGCACTTTGCATTTTCTGCTATCACTCCTCCCAAATTATTTGCTTGTTTTTGTAACTCAACCTGATGAAAACACACTGCAATTCACTCCAGAATCACTAAGCCTGTGAAATTCTTGCAACTGCTCACAGGACATTCAACTGCTCAACATTCAAGGGCTCACATGCCTTCAGTGACAAGGCAGCTTCCAAACTAGACAACTCTTAATTCCAGAGGAGGGACAATTCTTTACTATTAGACTTTGGCTTTCCTGTAACTTTCCGTAACAAGAAGAAAGGCAAAGTGACAGGGAATAATGAAACTAGCAGATAAAAACCAAGTTCATCAGGACGTGGATATCAGGAGCTTTTAAAATACAGCAATAAGCATAATTTTTAGTAAACCAATTTGGAAAATGATCCTGCCCCATGCTAAGGCTTATTCACCTTTACCCCCCCATCACAGCAGGAAATCTCAATACTGAATGCTCCTTTCCTTCAACCCACACCTCCTACTCAGACTTCCTCATTTCTTCACTCAGGGATTTAACCACCCTCTTGTTCCCAAAGCAAAGCACACTTACCGACAGCAATTCCAGGTGGGCCTCCCAGCAGCCCTCCCAAAAAGGCTGATCCTCCTGCCAGCAGAGCTCCTCGGCCAGAATGTTTGACAGCAGCTTTCATGCCCTTCACCTTGGCAACATGGCTGAGCAGTGCCATCACATCATCAATACGGATCGGCATCTCGGCGAGTCCAAGTCCTGCAGAAGATGTTGTAACTTATCTTTTGACCGCTGCAACTGAGACTAAACCCAGCTGCTAAATGAATTTGAGTGGAACAATACCCTGGTATTTAAGGTCAAACACAGGAAATTGTATTTGCTTTCTGTTTCGATTCTCAGAAAACAACTCTTTACAGTAATTACTGAAGGTTATTGGAACTGCCAATGAGATCTCAGGTTAGATAAGAAAAAAGCAGGTTTATGACAAATTCAATATCAAATTCTACAATATCAAATTCTTCAGTACATTGCTTTTGGCTTGAGCAGCTCTCATGTGTGTTCAGCATCACACAAAGCTCCAGAAAAAAGACAGAGCTTCACTATACCACAACTAGTAGATCATAATTGACAAATCTCCCAGGTACCTTCTTATTGTCCTAATTTTTACCACAAATCAGTTAATTATTTTCACATATCAGTTCTTCTCCCTGCTTTGTTACATGTTTAAATACTCATGCTGTTTTCTGAAGTTGTCTGTAGCAACCAAGAAGTCCCTGAGGAAGTTTTGGAGGAGAGACCTGGTAGTGGGAGATGTAGTGCTCAGGGTGCCCTTGAGTCAGGCCATCAGAAATGTAGGGGTGGATGGATAAGGCAGTCAGGACTCAGAGCAGAGATGCCAGAAGAGTCTCATGTAGGATGAAGCAGAGACTCAGGACCCCAGCTTGTAAAATGCTGTCACATGTTCTTAGCAAGGGACAGAGACCTGTCCCAGAGAACAAGCACTCTGAGACCAAAACTTCACCTCATTCACTTGCTGCTGCTGCTCATTACATAAATACTTCCCACTATGCACCCCAGCTGAGGAAAGGGCTTCCAAGGATAATCAAAAACAAACAAAAAGTATTCAATAGGATTAAAAATAAAATCACATATGCACAAGTTGCAGGTTTCTTATTGTACATGTAATGTCAGCACTATAGAACTGATGAGCATTTGGGTTTTTTTCAGCCTCTAGAAAACCTCTTATCCCTTATTGTGTATGCAATACTTTCCCAGCCCAAACCAACCTCTTTTAGAGTCTTTCCTGAACAGATCTCCTCAGTGCAAAGCAAAAGTGGAGTGGTATCACACTATTTTTCATATTAAAAATTAACTACTGCAACAGAGAAAGCTTTCTTTTGCACTAAAATGGCTGACTGCAAATCATCCATGTCACGGCAGGATCCAAGCACTGCTGACACTGAACAAAAGTCTTGGTTTTGGGAAGGGACCACATATGCTCCATAGCTGCAAAGAGGCACAGTAGGAAATTCATCAAATAGTTGATTTCTCTCACTTCTTCATTCATCTTTGTGCCAGTCTAAAGAAAACATCCAAGTTCATCATTTTACCACTGCTGCTTTTGGGTTTTTGGCAGGCTGGTGACACAGCAGTGGCTCAGAATGGCAGTGCATGCTGGCTAGTGACAGCAGAGTGACACACTCTGCTTCCAGAGCTACAAATAATCTCATTCAATAGGGCTCGAGCTCCAAGTAATGAACAAATGCTCTGTCTGTCCTAGATCAGTAGGGAAAAAACCCCAAAATACACAACTGGTACAGCTCCCATGCCAGGCCTGGGAACAATGGAAAATGAGACAATGAAGTGTTTGTTTTTACCTTTCTAACAAAAGGTGAGCAGCTTTCCACCCAGAATGACATTCACACTAGCCCTGAACAGTCTGAAGTGCTGCAGGATTCACTCCCTCCTCTCAGAAACTGATTTGTGCTTGTGCTTCACCTCTGTGGCATGTTCTCAGACTAGCACAATGTGCTGAAATCAATTTCCATCTCTTCTCTGGGCTAAATTCAGTGAATGTCTCACAATAAGTTCTCCAGAGCATGAAGGTTCTGCAGCACGGGTGGGACAATGCAAGTAGGAGAGCTGATAACACAGGGCTCTCACTGATAGTAAGAGATCAGCTTTTCCCCCTCAAACTGATACAATTTCATAAAGCAATTTAATTGTAAGAGATGGCAAATGATGTTTTTTGAGCAGACATGCCCACAGCTGAAGCACAAGCTTCCTGCACTGGGTTGAAGCTGGCTGCCCAAAGTCCACCTGCATTACCATCCTCCACACGGCCAACACTCAAGGTGCCATGGCAAAGGTGACCAGCTACCCCTGGCTTCTCTGGACAAATAAAACACTCTGCAATAACTACCTTCAAAGTGCAGTTGACTTAAAGTTAAAAAATATCCAGAGCATAATGAAAGTAGTACTCACACTGCTGTCCGGTGTTCTGCGAATGAATTTGTGGCAAGCTCATTGGTAACTCATTAACCAGCCTAGATAAGGCAGAAACTTTCTGGGACTTAAGAAACTGAAAGTAGTTTTTCCATACTAAATTACTGACCATTTCACTCCCCTCACAATTTCCCCAAAGGAAATTTCTACTCGCAAAATTAACATTTATTTGGGCTTTTTTGGCTTGACTGAACAAGGTGCTTGGCATAGCAGAGTGGCTCCTGCTTAATTCTGGATGAGAGCATCACACCCAAAACTCTCAAAGACTTTACAAGAAGCACTCATTTTCTCCAAACTCTAACAAATATTTCTATAAATTCTTGTCATATTCACTATAATTTAGGTCCTGCAGAGAACATTAGTGAACACCTGAGGGACAGCACAAAGAAGGGTTTGTAAGACTTTTTCTACATACAGACCACTAGTAGAAGCACTGAAGCATAATCCATGTCCTAACATGTAAAGTAATCCCAGATTCCTACTTTTGGCACATAGAATTATGAATTCCTTGAAAAAATTCAATTAAGTTCCAATTAAGAATCAAGATGATCAATCAGGCAATTTTCAGTGAGCAGATATTTATTTAACCACACACCACAGGCCATTAAAGGATATTCTGACAATACACTAACAAGTTGTAGCACAGATACACCACAAAAGTGTTTAACCTGCTATTAGGATAAGCAGCCCACACGAAAAAAAAACAACTAAATGACTGTCAGCAGCCAGCCAGCTCACTCAGGAAGACAAACAAAAGGCTTATAAAGCAGCTGCAAACCTCTGACACCTCACAGACTGGTAAGGTCTGTAAGAAGCCAACTACAAGAATGTGCACAAAGTTGCATCTGACATCAACCCATTGATCAGAATCACAAGCAAGCAGAAGAGGAAGATAGGCATGTTGCAAAATGCCAGTGGTGCTACAAAGGAGCAAGGATCCTACCCCAGAACAGCACAGAAGGAACTGTAAACTTTGTGTGTTAGAGGTACAATCACATGTCAGCCAAAAACGTTCATAAACTCTGATGTTGTAACTGACAAGTAACTTAATGTGCAATTTGATTCTAGCACCAAACTGTTCCCTAGTGAATTCACCCAGACATTAGGAAACACCAGGATTGTAAAATACTGGATTTGGTCTAATGATGGGATAGAAATGTCAACATCCATAAAATTATGCGCAGCTTTCAAAGGTGCTAAGTCCCCACAGCTGCTACTGACTTCACATGGTACCAAGAATCTTCAGCATCTCAAGGGAAAAAAACAAACAAACCCAAGAGTTCTAGAACGTGAAGTTGCTGAGAAACCAAGCTTTGCTGTGCAATGTTTTTATTCTGTTGCAATTCAATGGCTGCTTTCCTTATGTCTTTGTGGTCTCCCCAGACACTCACCCCAAGTCTTAGATTCTGTAGTTTAGGTGATGCTCTCTCTCTCACTTTCACCCCAAGGGCAGGGGAACAAAGTGAGCAATGCTCCTGCTCTCTCCATCCAAAGGGAATGGTAAAATCATGATATAACACCTCAACTTTGAACCTGCAACCAGCAGGTTTTCTTGAGAAGAAAAATGCTGAAGAAAAATTAAGAGGAATAATTAAAGGAATTAATTACACTGTACCCAACCCATTGAAAGTCCTGCTAATACAAATAATAGAAGAGGGTCCTCAGATAACTCTATGGTGTAAAGCTCATTTCAGCTCTTTCCAGTTTAACATTCCCATCTCATCACCCTACTTCCGCCTTCACCAAATGATGACTTCAGACAAGCAAAAACCCTCCTATCCCTCAGCTCACTCTCCCACTTAGAGAAAGATGAGCCTCTTCCCAAATGTCCACACAGGAGCCGCTCTCACCAGCACCCAGCCTGCCCCACCACTGAGCTGTCCTCACTGCTCCTTACAGCTTCTCACTGAGGTAGCTGAGTGAACATCTCTGCCACATGCATGTACACAGCACAAAAACCCACCCACACTGCACATCCCAAACCCACCAGGCTGTGAAGATATAGAGTTAAGCCCTCTTACCTGGAGCTGTGTGTATCATGGTGGACACTATATGGTGATGAACAAGAATGTGAGGCGACAATTTCTTCTGTCTCAACCATGCAATGACAGCTCTGTGTGTCCTGCAACCTTTTACAAGAAATAAGAGAACAGCACTGGAGCAAATCCAAACACAAGGTACTCAGACACTGAGACAGACTAAAGAATATGGCTTCACAAGAAACAGTGTGCAAGATGTCACCTGATTGATAAAATGGGCCAGAAGTCCATCAATTATTTCAGTAACAGCTGGTGGACAGATAGGGACTCAAGATATTCCCATCTGCAAAGGAAGACTATCTCATCACTGGTCCATACGCATCCTGCAAGCATGAGCAACATCTGGCTCCTAAATCATCACTTTCTGAAAATCCTACCTTTAGAGCCTGGTCTAGTACTTGAAACCAACAAAGCAGGTGGTCTGTCTGATATAAATCATGATTGGCATCAGTAACCAGTAAATACAGCAGGTTTGAACCTGCTCTGCATTTGCAACTTTCATTTATTTTGCTTAGAAAGGGCTTTCTCCTGCTTGGTGGGATAAAGGCTAAAATATGCTTACTGCCATTCTCACCTCACCATTTCATACTCTTCTTTCCTAACCATAAGGATTCACTATATCTACAAGTATTTGCTGTAATAATATGTTACTAACTATATATTTACTCAGATTTTAGTTTCAAGTAGCTGGTAAGAAAGTCTTGTATTTGCTAGACAACCTGGATTCAATTGAAATGCATAAAAGAGCATTTTAATATTGTTTTGTAAGAACTGAGACCTTAAGAGTATTGCTCTTCTTCTGTGTATTTATCAAAGCATGTAACATAATCAAAGCACTTAATTGGTTTATTTAACACAAGAGGTAATATATTTACTCATTAGATGAGCAAACTACTTCTAGGGACCTAGAAGCTGATTTTACAAGGTTCTTAGATGCCTAAAAATGCAGGGAATGATCTCATGCCACTGAGATAAAAGGAAATTTGGCACCTAACCTGTCTAGGCACTTAGGATACCCTGCTTACCTGGTCTGCTAAATTGCAAAGCGTCCGTGAAAGACTGGCCATAACTGCCCTTGAATTTTTATAGACCTATTCACAGTCCTTCTAATTATAAACTAAGAGTGATTTCACACACACCCCCCACCCCATTTCCTAGCCAGTTTCTCCATTTTGAAGGCTATATTCAAAAAGTTACAGGTCACTTTCATCAGCCAGCTGATACTGAAGCCAATAATCAGACTTTCAGGGAAGAGAAAGGGCTGACACTCAGAAACACAAATAGCAGAGCTGTTCCCCTGTAGAGGTACTTAGCGCAGCACACGGCAGTGATATCTTCAAAATCTGAACTAAGCCTGAAAATTAAAGATGTTTTCCCTGACTCATTGCAAAAACATAAAATTTCATCTCATTAAAATTAATCAACATGTTCTGAATGTTTTAAAATTTATTAAAAATGTTATGACTAGAATAGGCTGAGCATAAAACGTAATTATAAATCCTTTCAAATAGCCGAAATTTAATTACACTATAGCTATTTCTTTATTTATTTGCCTGTCAATTTCAGGTTTACTACTGCTGAAGCATTGTTCCAGCCGCAGTGTGGCTTGGAGAAATGAGATGTTCATTGGAAACGCTCTTAGCCGCGTTCCTGTCACCTGCTCGGGGTGACCCCGCCTGGGCGGGAGGGTTGGCCTGGATGATCTCAGAGCTCCCTTCCCAGCACAATGACTCGGGGATTCTGTGCAGCTGAATCGGCTCCAGCGGGGCCTGAAGTCTTTGGGGGCATCAGAGCCGCGCCCGCAGCGCGGCCCGAGGCGCGGGCCCGGCCGCAGGGGCTCCCCCGCCGCTCGCTCCCCGGCACGCGAGCCCCGCGGGCCGGCGGCGCGGAGCCCTCACGGACGGAGCTCAGCGACAGAGCCCTCCAGCGCCCCGCCGAGCCCTGCTTTGCCTCCCCTCTCCCCCGCCTACCTCCGCCGGCAGCGCCCGGCTCTCCGCCGGCCGGGCAGGAAGCAGCGCTGGCGCTGGAGGAGGGGCCCCGCGGAGGGCCCGGCCCGGCCCGCCCTCAGCTCCGCCGGGTGCCACGGGGCGCTGGGCCTGGGCAGCGGGGTCTGGGCAGCGGGGCCTGGGCAGCCAGCCCTGGGCAGCCAGCCCTCCGCAGCGAGCCCTCCGCGCCTGCTCCGCCGCCCGGGGCCGCCGCCTCCGCCCGCCCCAGGAGCCGCAGCGCGGCCGGGAGAGACCCGGCTGGACACGGCCTCTGTCCGGAGCGGGCACCGGGCTGCTCGGAGCGATGGAGCGCCTCTCCCCCGGGGAAAGGATGAGGGAATTGGCAGCGTTCAGCCTGGAGAAGAGAAGCTTTGGGGTGACCTAACTGTGGACTTCCAGGGTATGAAGGGAGCTTAGAGAAAGATGGGGCAAGGCGATTTACTAGAACGTGTAGTGATAGGACAAGGGGGAATGGGTTCACAATGACAGAGAGAGTGCAGGTTTAGATTAGAGATTAGTGTCAGGAAATTACTTCACGATGCCAGAGTTTTATGTCCAAAAAGGAGACAGAGGAGTAAATAAAGTTCTGTAGCTTTATTTGAATAAAGGGAGAGGCCTTGGGGTCTCTCAAATTGCTAAAGGATGCAGCCTCCTTTTTATCCTAATTTCCCAGCTGCATTTCCCCTGTCTTTCCCCAGTGGTTGAGACACTTGTGAGCTACAGACTTCCTGAACTGCCTAATACTGACCCCCTTCTAATGTGTATCCTGATCTTTTTCTCTAAGTCCAGGAATTTAGCATGGCCTTGGATGAGCAGCAGCCTGTGTCAATTAGTGGAATTCCTCTGGAATTTTTGTTTTCCCTCATTGCTTTTTCACCTATCAGTATCTGGCTTTATCTACCGGCAGGCCCACAGTAAGTTTGTAAAGACACCTCCCTGTCATTGCTTTCATTAGGAAAAAATCCTCTGATTGTGGTGAGGCACTGGAATAGGGAAGGACAGGCTGCCCCATCTCTGGAAGTGCTCAAGGCCAGGTTGGACAGAGCTTGGAGAAACCTGGGATTGTGGAAAGTGTCCCTGCCCATGGCAGGCGGTCGGAACAAGATGTTCCTCAAGGTCTCCTGAGCCAAACCATTCTATGATGCTATGATTTTAGAAACATGGCTGTGGAACAGAACATCCCAATCCCATCTGAGCTGGGATAAAGGAGGAAAGGGGCTGCCTGCCACAGACATGCCTGGCCCTACTCTGAGAATTTAATGTCAAGACACTTTTGCATTCTTGTCATCCAGGTTTGTTTCAGTCCCCAGCTCAGTAAAATGCAGCGTGCTAGTCTGATAGAGCACCAGGAGCAATCAAACGAGCATTAAAACAGCTGTGTCACATATGGCTCCTGAAATATCACACTGGTTCCTAATACCAGTACAGTCTTGGAGAAGTTACTGCCAAATGTTAAAAATGCTGCCATTTCCTCAAGAATGGTTTAATAACAGAGGTTTCTGTCTTTGTAAACAGACATCATTATGGTTTCATTTCTGATTTAAGATAAACCATCTCACATTTGTTCCTTGTTCAGAAATCGAAAATGCAAGACAAAAAATGAAGGAGAAATATAATTCACAATTTTTGTCCCTTTCCTGTGGCTACACTGGGGACTTCTTAACCTCCCCATGCTTTATATGATCACATAAAATAACTCTCTGTGTAACAACTCAAAATGTTACAGGTCTACTGATGCTCTTGATTTTTACGATTTGGATGTAAAATACAAATGTAATTTCTAAAATGAGCAAAGAACCTAAATGCCATGTACATTTTAAAAAGTAACACCCCAAATTCCAGCTGCAAGCAGCTTTCCAAGGGGCAAAATTAAAAGCAATGAAGTCTGCCAACCGTCAAAGGAGGGAATTTTTATACTATGCACTATGCTAAACTGAAACCTAACTTCACTACTCCAGTTAAAAATGCACACAGGTTATCATCAGTAGGTGTTTATTAGGTCTGGTTTTTAGTATGATAGAAATAACTAGAATCAAAATGTAAGATAACTGTGTAGGGTATATATCCTTTACACATATATATATATGTAAAAAGGGTATGTATATATCCTTTATTCTTGTATGTACATGTTGTTACAGCCACACTACACTCTTACATGAACGTTGTCTTATCTGCAGTTAACAGAAATCTAGTTCTTCCGAGAATCTGCTTTACAGGAACCTGCTTCTTTACGGGAATCTGCTTCTTTACGGGAATCTGCTTCTTTACGGGAATCTGCTTCTTGCATCCACTGGGTTAAGATACGGTGGTGTCTGCGGTTCGCAGGCAGGATCTGATGGAATATGCCTGTTCCTCTCCTGGGTGAGATGCCGGTGTAGCAGCACAGCTCTCAGCCGGTGGGTTTGGCTGGAGCCCGGCGCTGTTTCGGGTGTCCCCACGATGGGTTTCCGCTCCCAGGTGCCGCTGCCCGGCGGCTCCATCTGGCGGCAGCCGCACCTCGGGAGAGCCCGCAGCTCCTCCCATGGATCTGGGGAAACCCGCACCTCCACTGCCGCTCCTCGGGAAGGCCTCGGAACACCAGCAGGGACAGCATTGCTCCGGGTTCGTGTGCTTTTTAATTCTAGGAGCTGGTGGAGTGAGAGTAGTTCAAGGCAGTCCTGCTGCACACCCGATCCTGTCAATAATCTCGCTGTATTCTCTCTATATTTAGGGACTGGAACATCTCTCTGCCGAGGAAAGGCTGAGGCTCAGCCTCGAGAAGAGACAGCTGAGAAGGGACCTCATCCTTGTCTGTCAGTGTCCAAAGGGAGGTGTCAGAGCATGGACCAGGCTCTGCTCCGTGGGGCTCAGCAGTGGGACAGGAGGAACAGGCAGGAACTGGTGCCCAGGAATTTCCACCTGAACATAGGGCAGAACTTTCCTGTGCAGTGACCGAGCACTGAACAGGCTGCCCACGTTGGGTGTGGAGCCTCCCTCCCTGGAGATATTCCAGAACTGTCTGGACACAATCGTGGGCCAGGTGCTGTGAGATGACCCTGCTTGAGCAGGGAGGTGGGGCCAGATACCCACTGTGTTCACTTCAAACCTGACCCATTCTGTGATTCCGTATTCTCTGCAGTGAGCTGGGTTCTTAATAAATACTAGATAATAAATGCTAGATGTCATTGCTCTTCCCCCATCCCTTTTATCAGCATTGATTCACTATTTCATTTCCTGTATCAGGATGTTTTATATATTTTTTCCTCTTCAGGTTAGGATTTCCATGCTTTTAAAAATCAAGATAAAAACCACATTCCCCTTTACCCCTCAAAATACTCATTATGTGTCAAAAGTAGGCATCAGAAATCAACTGCAGCAGTGGTGCACTGGTACTCTGGTCTAAAGAGCCACTTGGCAGATACCTGTCAAAAGCTTCCCTAACATACAGCAGAACCCAAAATGACTGCAAGCCCGTTCAGTCTGTCCTCAGCCTCATGTTTGCACAGCTTTTGACATACTAAGAGGTAGGCCAAGGGGCACCACGAATTATTTCAGCTGCAGATGGGCCGTTGCTACCAAAACAATGATTCATTCTGGCTTTCAGCCTGTCCTTCACTACATCTTGAGAAAATGCTCATCAGAATCAGGCTCAGTCAGGAGAGACTGTCCAGAGACACCCGATTCAATTATCTGAAATACCTATTACCTTCACAGGAAACCCTGACAGATTATTTTCTTGTCCCCCAAGATGAGACACTTAATCTTTTTGCGTACAAAAAAAGGTCGTTTCTCTACATTTTATTCTATGCTAGAGATTCCCAGAGAAAACATGAGGATTGGGCGATTGTATGTGACAGAATTAGTTTAATTATTTCATCTAGTTGGACTTTCAAATTTTTTTTTCCTTAAAGTCTTGACATTTTTTATTAATACAATGGCAGGACAAAAAAATCATTCCAAACTTGATGCATGTGTGAAGTACTATTGATCTATTTGCCTAAGTTTGCAAAGCATGTAAAAATACTCTGAAGGTTCCCCTTTTGTGTCAATGCATTGCTTGGATATGGGTGAGGAAGGTTTAATTTACAATGTTAGATCAAAGCAAAGAGAAAAAAGGAAAAAGGAAGAAATGCCACATGTTCTCCAGAGCATGCAGTAGGAGTGGGCCACAAAGAATAAAGAGGATGGAAGATGCAAGTTTCTAATCACATCCCAGTTTAGGAGGGTATGGAATTCCTGTTGTTTTCCCTCAAAGTCTGGAAAACTCTGTGCTGCAGTGATGAAAAGCTGCTTTGCTTATCCCTCTCTCTGATGTCTTGGGCTCCAGACAACTTCCTTCTCTCCCTTGCTACTGAAATACTGTGGTATGTGTACTCTTACAGGGTCACAGCAATCACAGCAGCTGTTCTGGAAGAGTCTGCCACTTCTGCTTCATATTGCAGTGATCATTCAAACCTTCCCTTCTTGACAACACAACAGTTTTATAACTTCTGGTTTATAAAACTGAATTTTTTACCTCATATTACACTCAGGATTAGGCAGGAGAATGGCGAGGCTTCACAGGATAAAACCAGACACAACTGTATCAAAAAAAGAAAATGAATAAGGAAGTAACACTACAGCATTTAAATCATTAAACAGAGCTACTTAGTAATGGAAATTTGCAACTGTAGAATGGCTTTTTATAAGGATCGAGAAAAGGCAACATTTCTAAAAGCAGGAATGTAACTCCAGTTGTCACCTATTAACTGAGCTGGAAGGTGTAAATAATACAGTGGAAATGACCGAATCACTGCAGGAAGACACAGTAGCAGGCTACTGAGATCCACTACAAGCAAAGCATATGCTTGATGGTAAATCTTTCCCCCATTTCCTACATTAGATATTCATCGGGGTCTGACTTCTAATTGAATGCAAATAAAGAATAACAGGTTTTTGCATATGAAGTGAAGCTATAGAACATCTGCCTCTTCACAGCCTTTCAATGTACCTTATGTGATATTAAGCAAAGAAGAGGTTTGCCTCATCAGCTTGTAAGAAACGGTGAATTTGAAGAACAGTGTGACAGAACTAAATCATTCCACCGCTGCTGTAAAAGGTGTCTCTTTGATCTCCCCATGTACTCCTAGGTGATAAAATGCCAAGTTGGGCAAAATCAGTTTCAATGCCAAAAAGATGGACTACTGGTGCAGAAGGTCACAAAACACTATTAATTGCCTTATATCATCTCAGTCTTGAAAGATGATCCAAAAATATAGGCTGGTGCTTTGGAACTCAGCATACATTGCTAGCTAGCACTACCCAAGCAAGCTGTTAAAGGTACTTTAGGTGCAAATGGAATTACCTATCTTCTGCTCTTTTAGCCTCTTTTACAGTAGTCATTTATGCTGTTTTTTTACTTCCTCAGCAACCTAATTCACTAATTGTGTTTACTGGTATAGTCATTTTGTGACCTTTTCAGAAAAAACCTACAGCAATCTGAATGTAAAAGTCAGTGTCCTGAAATTAGCTTACATGTTTATAGGTTACAGCCTGGACGAACACTGATGTGGAAATAAAAACCTGGTTAAAAAATAGCTACACAAAATACCAGAGAAGAGCTAGGACTCCCAGAGAGGAGCTAAAAAAATCCCTGTCTCTTACAACCACTCTTTTGCAGAGTGTGTCTAAAATAGCGCACCCGAGGTTTTGTCAAAACTCTTATTAAAGGACATATATAAATTAGACAAACATAAAAATCAGATCTAAAATGCCTTTTATACATTCAGTTAAGGAACAAAACATTCGAGTATCAAAGGTTGACAGTTGAAGGTGTCTGGAATAACACCAGGATACATTTCCATGCTTGGTACTATTCAGTGGTGCTTCTGGAGTCTGAGAACAGTAAGTGCCTAGCTGTGTGTAATTCTGGCCCCCAACACACATTACTTTGGAGACATACTGTAAGTGCAAAGAAGCTGATTTCCAAAGTTTTCTGAAGGAACACAGAATGTTTCTCTCCAGCACTCCTGGATATGAGTTCTGATAATGTGGCAGGTAGTAGAGTGAAAGAGGCCGGCTTGTACTGATTACATTACCTGATTTTCTGTTATTGTGGTATGTTGCAGGCAAAAAGATGAAAAGGTGAATTTGAATCACTCTCTACAATGATGGACTAGATATGAAGCTTCCAAAAGTCACTGCAAATACTCAAATAAGTTAAAATGGGATTTTCAGACTTACAGAGTTTAGTGGATTTTAATACTGTCTCCTGGGTCAGCCCTCAATGTCACATGCAAGCACAAAGGTGTCACCCTTTGGGATCACATTATTCCTATGTGGCTGCAACAGGGCTCTCTGAAGAGCTAAGCTAAATGCAGAGTAGGGCATTGTTCATATAGCATTTGTATTGTCCTCTAACATGAGCTAGACTTGGGAAACAAAATGAACTGGAAACTTTGCAAACTACAAAGGGACTTTTTTTGCTGGCTTTCTGCAGCCCTCATCCTGGGAGCCACTGCTTTAAAAATGTCACAAATGACCACGTCAGAAGTAAAATGATGCAGTGCAAAACCAGTAATAGTTTTACAATAATTTGTAAAGAACAGCTAATGCTGAATGGCTTTATGGACAACAGTGTGTGTACACACAATCACAAGAGGCAAGTGCCACTGGAGGAGAGGGCACTGCCCAGGCAGGTGACTGAATGCTAGAAAGGGAAAGAACTGGGCAGCTCTTTCTCTACAATACATGCCAGGAAACTCTTTACTCTTCCCTAAGCAGACAAGCATTAAGTTTTCAAAAGTCTGTTGGAAAGACTCTCAGCAGGATGTGCCAATTCAATCAATACCACAGTAGAATAAAAGGCCAAGATTTTGCTGCAGTTAGAATAAACAACTGTCCTAAATTTCTGACAAACAGTAGCTGTATCTTTGCTAGTATTTGAGATGTTTACAAAATGTTGTTAGGGTACACATCCACAGCCAGCATCATCACTCTTTTTTTTCAGCCTATATTCCCATCATGCCTCAGAGGTGACAAAAGGAAATACTGAGTCCAAACCTGAGAACAGTCTCATGAAAGCAAGAAATTATGCAATCTACTGAAGATATTTTCTTCAGAAAGATCACAGGTCTCATGCTTTAGTCATGGCCTGTTCCTTTGCCAGCAGGTTCACTGCGAGCTAAGTGATTTCTTTCACGTAAGCTGCTCACGACAACTACAGAAACCTCCAGGATTACAGTGCACAAACAATGGGAGAAAAGCTGCTTCAAATAATACTCCCAGACAATGGAGTTGCCATTGTGGTACCAATGGAAAATATAGACAGGGATTTAAATGAAACGGGTGATATCTGTATACTTTGGAGGGCTCACGTGTGCCAAATTTGGCAGCATGAGTGTTCATATTGCTTGTTGCTCCACCCCTTGAACAATGAGGCTAAACCCCATATGTGCAGGAGTTGGTAGAGCACAAGCAGTTTTGCTAATCACGCTGCATGCAAAAGCAAAAAGACAAAGGAAACTAGTAATGCTTAGACTAGCATTGGGGAAATAATTAAGCATGAATGAAATATTGTATGTGGATTTGAAATGAATGTTCTTGGAAACAATTGTGCTGTTTCAGTTGTGCTACTTTCCCCCCTAAGTTTCACAAAGTAATTTGCATGTCATTTAAATAAATACCATAAATTATTGCAAACTTTTTGTTTTTATTTACATAAAACAAAACACTCATTTCCATTATTGTTTGGATTACCTGACAAGAGTGAAATGCAGAGGTCTGAGAGGAAACCTGTCTCTCCCTAAAGTATTACAGATTTCTCATGTGTGAGAGAACCAGAAAGCAGGACCCCATATTCAGATTTGCCTGACATAGCCAAGGAATGCTCTGTACATGAAACAGAGATATGGGCTCAGATCTTCCAGCTGAGCCAAGCTGGAGCTCATATTGCTTTCACTTTCTTTCAGTGTCATCCACACATCACCTATTTGATTTCACCTCTGATAAATATTTGCCTTCCTTCTTGACTATTTAATTACACTTCTTTGTCAGAGTCCTTCCCAAACCTGCTTTCTCCTCTCACCCCATCATGGGCTCAACAGCAGCCAATTCAGAACCCTTGACAGTAAGTGTGTTTAGACAAATCAGATAAAAACAAATTACTGAAATATGGAAATCCAGGAAAAACTGAGTGGACAATAGGCTAAAAAGTTAGGAAGGTGCACACAGCTCTGCAGGATCATGTGGAGCCTGAGGGCCACTCCAAACTAAATACAGGTACCATCACCTGAAAGACCAAGTGACCTGACATATTGCAAAAGGAATTTAATACATAGCAGAAATTTTAATGTTCTGGCTATAAGAGAGTAAATGATAATTCGTGCTTCTGACCTATGAAATCTGCCTGCAGGTTTCCTCCACAATGCTTTTATTTATATCTAGTTGTTCTCTCCACTCTAAATGGGAACCCAAGAGGTATTTCTCAGTCTTCTCATATAACCTTGGGCTGCTTTCCCCCATGTTGTTAAACAGGCAGAACGTTATAGGTTGTGAGCCAGATGAACTCAATATACAGATGTTCTTTTCACAGGACTAGCCCGTAGTCTCAGTTTCTAAGGCTGTTTTTCGCTTTATAAACCCACTTCCTATCTTGGATACACATAGGCATTTAGGCATTTACTTTCCTGGACTTTGTTTATTGGAGTCCTAAGATGTGCTTCACCACAAAGGAAATAAAATTGACTGGGTGTAACTTCATGATATCCAGATATCACTAGGGTGTGCTGTAGATCATGAAATTTCAGTAAAGCACCATTAACAGGGAAAAATCTAGCTGCTATAATAAATATTTTAAATTAATTACAAACACAGAAGCAGCTCTCCACTGACTTGAATTCCTCTTAAAACAACACATACTCAAGAGAGGTAATGTAACATCTAAGGAATTTAAAACATTTTTGTACACAGGCTTGGTCAGCACTCTAGCAGAAAACTAGAGTCAGGCAGATAATCACACACCTAAACTGCATGAAGGTAACTGAAATTCAAGCATGCAGTCTGGTGGGAAATGAAAAAACAGGACTGGAACCAATATCCATAACAAACCAGGTAAGAAGCAATAACACTGTGGAAAACTTTCTCGGGAAAAAAAAAAAAAAAAGAAAGAAAAAAAGAATCTATGTAAGTCACCAAAACTCACACAGGTAGTGCAGAGTGAGGGGATGAATTGTAGTTATGCATAAAAATTAATAAATATAAACAATGGTGCTGAAATTTCCAGTGAGGATAACAGTAGGAGTGAACCAAAGTCATCATAAGAGACTGCACCTCTCAGGTGTCAGCTCTTAGTAAGGGAGGAGGAGGCTGCAGCTTTGGGAGGAGGGAAAGCATCAGCTCCCAGCTCTGGGCTTCCCCCACTTGCAGCCCCTGCAGGAGCTGGGAACCCTTGTTACAAACTCACAGCTCCTGGGGCAAAGCACCTTCCTGCTCATGCACCTCTAACCTTCAGGCTAGGAAAGAAACACCCTGGCACCCCGTCCTTCAGCACCCACCAGCTCCAAGCTCATGGAGTGGTGGTGGGATCATGAACCCAGCACAGTGAGGATGCTGAATCAGAAGAGTTTTTAAGCACAGCTAACTTCAAGCATATATTTACACCAAAACCCCACAGACTCAAATGCAAATTTAAAGAGAAGCACCTATTGAAACATGAACAAAAACTTAACTGGTTTGCTGCTGAGACCCCACCTGTCAAGATATATCCAGAATGCCATAGTCAGTGGTAACAGCAAACAGAATTATCAAGTGATGCTTCCAAGCTCCATGAACTGAGTTTGGTAGTCTTACACCATGAAGCACATATTCATTATTATAACAAATTGTACGACTATTTGTAGCATCTAGGGAACCCCAATCAGGGCTCTATTGTGTGACAGACTGCACAAGCACAGAAAAATAGGATGGCTTTTATAATGAGTACATCACAAGCCCCACTACCATAATTAACACTGATTAGCATCGATGCAAACAGCATGGGAAGACAAAGATTGAGCCAGTCTGGAAGCTGAGGTACTCTCTCACCCTTTAAGGTGGCTCCTTTGGTTCCCAAGTGCAGAACAGAGGCGAGGCTGTTTCAGTGGGGAACGCTGCAGTCCCCAGCACTCCCAGGAGCACATTCTAGGACAAGGCATTCAAAGAGGCATCTTTGTCACTTACTAATCCATTTTCTATCACAGGCAAAACCACATGACAGCAGCACCACCAATTCTGATAAAGGACGGTTGGCAACATCTGATCTACTGTGTGGACTAGAAAAGACCCCAAAAAGCCAAATTCACTTAAAAAGAAATCTCAAAAGAGTGACCTTAACAGACATGGGATGTGTAGCTGCATGTAATAAACTTCCTGCAGAAAACAGCCCTTGCTAGATCTGTAACTATCATATGCATCTCCTCATCCCAGGTCCATGGCATTTTCCCAGACTAGCTTTGGATACTAATGCAGTTTTTCTTTTTAACTGTAGGAGATAATTGACAATTCTGTAATGCCAGCAAAAAATGGATAGTGTGACATCATAGCATTGAATATGTTGACTGCATTAATGGAATTATCTTCACTAACCAAACAAGATTCCAGACCCAAAACCTCCTGTGAACTTTCCCCCAGCATGTTTCCACACTTATTTTACTGCATAACCTAACAAAATCCAGACACCTAGAATTTTACCTCCACATTCAGCACCATGGAAAATATATCCACAGAAATATATTCACACTAGAGATTTTGTTCAGTTCTCCGTGCCATAACATAACCTGCAGTCTGCTGTCTCTTCAGACTTACTGCTCATTTCAAGAATTCTCACAAGCATTAAACTGAGCATGTATGTAAATATTTGCAGGACTAAACTGTAGCCACAATTTCAGATGCAATCAGGATATGTTGTGCTCAACTGTAGTTAGGGTCCAGTGTTTTGCTATTTTTTGCTGTTCTGGTGAAGTTTCTTAATTTGTTTTTCTTCTAAGCTACTTCCTACAATTTCACTCACAGGGAAATGAAACATAATTCTATAAAGCCTAAAAATAAACTCAGATCTGCTAAAAAATTCATCATTTCACTCCCAGGCTTCCACCAGCTGGGCTTGTCTGCTTTAGGTTTGACACCCCTGAGAGCTAGAAGCATGACTTACAAAGATGAGCAAGTTTACATGAGAATGATGAAAAGATCCATTTTTTTAATCTTTGCTTTGCCAAAATACCATCCGGGGCATTTATTACTTGAAGACATTTATTTTTGGCAATTTCTCACTCCCTTTTAATACCGTGCTTGCGTTATTTGCAAATTTGGAGAGGTAATACCCAAATCCATTTTTTGCTTTATATGTGCTTCTTTCAGGCTTGCTCATTACATTCGTTAAACTATTTAATTCTCAAGGATGTACTAGAGATACAGTGAAGACCCCCTGAACACCAGTTAAGAATAAACCTGTAATGAGAATAAATTACACACGCATATCAATTGCTACAAGTCCTGCAAGGAGTGAGACCTTTCTGCATAAACATCTGCTGCAAAATTAAATCTGATCCATTAATAAAAGCCCTCCCCACCCAAACTAAACAATGGATGTGTAACAGTTACTCGATCTGTTAAAAGAATAAACCTTTTAAATAAATAAATTTGTGCTTCACCAATTTATGTCACTGTGGTACTTAAGGCGAAACCTTTTAAAGGAATAGATTTACTGTGCACACAGATCTCCACTGGGTATGTGTAATTATGCAAAGGAAAGGCATTACTTTTAAAGTGGATGAATGGCTGATACTTTTTGATTTACTGCTAGAAACAGAAAAATGGTAATGGCATGAAATAAGCATTTGCAAAACCGTTTTGGCAGACGGAAAATGTTTGATTTACCTAGGGCATCTATCAGGTTCTATATTTTAGATCAAAGTAGATAAATGGAAAGGCAAATGGATATTTGGAAAAAAAATCTACTGCTTTTCTGTCAGCCCTGCAAGTAAGTTAAATGTTTGAATGAGGAAAAAGCCCAAGGCTCTTTGGATGGAAGGAAATCATGATTCATCACTACTCTGGCAACTACAGCTTTCTGTATTTACCTGAAAAGGTGACATGGAAGTCATTGTCACTTTCTCATTCTAGGCTTGATTCTGAGAGGTGACTTTAAAGGCAGCTGGCAGAACTCAGCATTTCCATCTGACACTTGCAGACAATGCATACCCTGGGTCATATTTTCATCTCAGCTCCACATTGTTTACTCTCCTTTCTGGTTTGAATTCCCATTGGTGAAGAAAATATGTTCTAGTTAAGACACACAGATGCAAAATCAAAAGTCACTACCTTCTCAGATCCTTCTGAGACCTGTGCCATAGGAAAGCACCCTGAAGGCAGGGCAAGGCTGACTACACAATTACCTGTAACAAGTCAGGAGAACCTGAAAAATCAGCTTCTTCATATGGCAGAATTCTTCCTAGAGGTTCCCAGTAAAAAGCATGATTTCTGATTGTGCCATGATCCTGTTCTGAACTCTTCCTGCACTGAAATGCATCCCCTGGAGCTGTGTGGTAGAAGCACTGTATCCAACCTTCAGAGCACCACCAGCCCAGTGGTACATGTGCTGCACAGATGGCCTGAACATGCAGAGTTAGTCCAAAATGTTTGGGACACATCCAATTTGTTGTGCTTGTGGAAATCCACAGGAGGGCACACGCACAGGACCCCCAGGCACATCAGATGCAGTGTGAGTGTGCACACCATGTGCAGGGGCACTTCCAGGGAGTGGCAGGTTGCTCTACAGGCACGGTAGGATTTGCTCGTGTGCTGAGAAAAGGCTGGGATTACTTGACATCTGGAAATCCTGACAAACACATAATCCTTGCCCATAACCTCTTGACAAAATGTGTGGCCTGGGAAGGACATGTCTGGAGAAATTCAGCATGTGTCCCTCTGCCTGCTCTGTCAGGAAATGATGGAGAGTAGGGTATGGCCTCTCCAGCTCTCTCCACAGCATTATGAACATGAGCAGCAAATCCATCAGCTACTTCTGCATGCATTTATTCTGTGAAAGGGCTGACCAGCTCTTGAAAGGCCAAAGAGCAATCAAAACTCATATCTTTTGCCTAGACAGGTAAAAAGCCGTCAGGGCTTGCAATTACACAGGGAGTTGGCTGCTCTCTAGGATGCAAAATAAGCAGATATCTGGGCCTGCATTTTTAACTCAGTAGCTTACCCTTGACCACTGCAATACTGGAACAGGTTACCCAGAGAGGCTGTGGAAACACCATCCTTGCATTCAAAACCTGACAAGATGCTGAGCAACCTGCTCCCATCTGACCGTGCTCTGAGCTGGTGGGTCAGACTAGATGCTCCTTTCAATGCCCACTGTTCTGTAATTCTGTGGTGAAGAACTCTCCCTTCAGTTTTGTAGATGCACCTCCCTTCTAAAAAGCAGCTCATTGATCCTACCTCTGCCTTAAGCCATGGTTAGCACTGTGGACAGAGTTCAAAGGTGCTGTGTTTATGGAGCAGGCCAAATCCCCTGCAGTGATCAAACAAAAATGACCAAAACCCATGAAGTTTCATCAACAGGAGACCAAGATACATGATGCTGACCCTCTGCTTCATTCCAATACCTGTGGCTGCTAAACAGCCCCTATTCAAAGGGTTTTACATGCACAGCTCCACAGATGGGCAGAAAGCCAACACATCTTCACACCAGGCTCAGCAAGCAGCACCCAGACCTTTTGTGCCCACACACCCTTCAATCTCCCCTCCTCTCTCCCCAAGCTTATCTTTAGTTATGTCTTTCTGAAGTAACAATCCCCCTACACAGACTTTCACATACATAAACTCCTAAAATCAAGACTCATGACTCTAAAGCCAGCAAAGGCAGGATGCTTGTACACCCATAAGTCAGTGTACTTCTGCAAGCTGAAGATTTGTGCACATCCAGGGCTAGCTGGAAATTTTACACTTTGGCTGTAGAAAAAGCTTCCATGCAAGGAATAAAATAAGTGTTAAAATACTGAGCCAGAAGTAAGGCCAGACCATATTTCTCCTCCTATAATAAATCAGCACTATATGTATATATTAAATCCAATCCCTTGATGTGTCCAGTTTCAGTAATAAAAACTTAGTGAGCAGGGCAAAAGTTATTGGGTAGAGATCAATATTCTTGCTTGTTGTCCTTGATTGGCAATAATGTGACGCTTTCTCCTTGACTGTAAGAGGTGCTTTTGTGATTTGGGAGCATAAAGAAATTCTGTACTTGACAGATTTATACAGTAGGAATACGCTAATGTCCTTTGACCTGCTTAAGAATAAATACGACCTACCAAATTGTCATTTTTATGGGTATTTACAACTGAGGCACTTTGTAAACCTTAGAACTAATATTTCCCAAAGGAAATCTGTGCTCTCGAATCTTGATAAATTATTGAAAAATACAAGCCACTACCAGCCCTACAAATTTTCTCTTCTCTTTCTCCTATATTTGGTTACATAGGAGTTGTCAAAGCAGACTGGACCACTGATGTATTTCACCAGGTACACTGCTGTAGCCATGGTTAGTGCTTCAGAGGAATCCGATAGAATTTTTGGCTATTTGATAAAGGTAGTGTGAAAAAAGATTTCCTAAAACTTGAAGGTTTTCAGTACATGACTGAAATATTAGTTACAGAATTCTTTAAACTCTCAAATTACTGTTAGAAGAGTATTGCAAACTATAATTTCCACAGCTCAAATGCCACCAGCTGCATTTGCTCTCATAAATGCTTCAGCTGATAAACAAATAACACAAGGAGTAGAATAAACCAGCCCAATTCACCCAGATGCCAGTGCTCACAGCCTTGTGTGTGTAGTACAGCTATTCCTTAAATTTAATAATTGTTGCTAACCAGCATCCCTAGCTCCTTAACTCTGCAGGCCAAGTGACCAGAAGCCTTCACTTAATTGCTGTGTCTCAGCTCCACTTCACCTCACCTCCCCACCCAACTTGCCACTCAGTTTTTTTCCATCATTTATACTGTCCCTGCCCTCAAAGGTTTCAAATAAGACAAACATATTTCCCACAGAGATGGGAACTAGTGAGCTGAGGACCTCTGCCCATCAGAATCCTCCTCTGAAGAGGAAGATGACAGCACATGACTATCTCTATAGCTTGGTCTTAGGGAAAGAGAAGTTTTTGACACAAAACTGATTATTAATAGTGTCATCCATACCAGAGTTATGAAAGCTATTTCCTTTTATCCTTATTTGCCACCTGAAAATTGGCACTGCTCAGGACAGTATCTAAGATGTGAGACTTACAGAAGCTTCTTGTTTCACCTCTTGGTTACATCCCTGCACAACAGTACAGAAGCTCTCAAAGACTTTAAACACACCAGATTTTGAGTAAAGCATCATGACGTGGCACTCAGCTCTACTTTTACAAGGGCAGCTGCTTTTCTGTTTTTCTTTGCGCATCTGTGGACAACAAAATCTTTTCTCTCTCACAAGAATGTCTTCATTAAGTCAGTTTCTGCCTTCAGCTTATTCTTGTGCATACTATAATCTGTGTATATGCACAAGAAAGGCTTGAGAAGCAGACTGAAAAAACAGGAAGCTGGAATAAACAATGAGGCAGGAACTGCAGGAAACTTAAGCATCTTTTCTTACCCTTATTGTGCTGCCTTCATTTTCATCTTTGTTTACTGCTGAATTTGGGATTCCTCCTACATTTGTATGAAACACAATTTCAATGTTCTGTTTTGTGACCTCTTTCTGAAGCAGTATGACATGGCACATCCAACACAGTGTCCAGGCACAAAGTCAAACAATTCTGAGTTCAGCTACTACCCTGAACACTTGGTTTCATATCAGATTTGCCAAATTTAGATATATAATTTTTTTTTTTTACACTTAACTTACATTTTTACACTTAATGTTGTTCATGGAGTGATAAAAATAAATACCCACCAATTCAGCAGCTCCTACTCCCTACACTGAATATTCCATCTCCCTTTGCACAGGTGGGAGGACAGAGGGAGAAATTGCATTTTAATATACTAAACACCCAGTAACCCATGCACCAAACAGCATCTCAGCATCCCATTCATGAATGTCCCTCATTCATTCATCGCTTATTTTTAAAGGAGTGACATTCTTTTAAAAAAGAAATTATGAAACATTAACATTGCTGGTGACAATGACTTTGCTTCATGAAACAATGAAAATTTGAGTGACAGGAAACAGAGGAGTTAAACATAGATACAGAGTAGTAGTTTCAGCCCAAATCAGCAAAATCCCTTTTTAGCACGTTGAAAAATACCTATTTAAGATGATCAATTTTTTTAATCAAGATAATTACCCTCACACATCTTTTCCTATCCTTAAGTGTTTAACAAGAAACACCTTAGGCTCTCCTTAACTCTGCTACTTCTAAAGATTCTAACTGTAAGCAAAGAAAGATTATGTTGTGAATTGCAACCCTTTTTACCTCATGTGAAAGGCTTTCCTGTTTGCATTGCAGGAAGACTTTTTTCTACCTTTAATTATCTGTGATTTTATAAATGAGGGTGAAAAAGCATCTACTACTCTCAAAATTTCATCAGAGACCACCTGGCCTTTTAGTTTGGCTGAACCAAGGGAGGGTTAGGTTGGATATTAGGAAAAACATCTTCACTGCAGGGGTGGCCAATTCTACTACACACCATGGCATTTCAGCCCACAAAAGCAGTATCTCAGCCCAGTTCTCCACCCTTTCTGATAAATACATTATATGCACAAGAAAAAAGTCCAAGTCAGTTCTATTCCTAAACTCAGCTTCCTCAGCACAGCAAACACTGCCTGGATGTCAGGGCAAAGTAAGTGAAGGTTTAAGTTGCCTTTAAAGTTTTTTTTGTGAAGATACATGCATCTAAATCTGCTCTTGAACCAAAGAGCTGTGAATTCCAAGCCTGGATTTCTCTAAAGCCAGCACTTCCCATATTGCCAAAACTACCTTGCAAAGCCAGCTTTCACTTAGGGAAAAATATCTCCCAAAGCACAAATACAGCAAAGACAAGCTTGGAAACACAACCTAGGTGCAAGTTCACAAAGTCTCAACTGAAGAGGCTGCAAACAGCCTGAAAATAGAGCAAACACCCCTCTTCACTTCTCCCAGGAGAGCCATGCAATGGAGCAACTTGTCGAGGACTTCAAGATTCTGCTAAAGCCAAATATTTTGGTTTAATTTGCCCTTCCTGCTCTGCCAGGGCCTGTCTGTGAGTTCTCACATTCCTCAGTCTCCCCCTAGTGAGGAGTGTGATGGGATAGGTGTGGGAAACAAGAACTGGACTCCAACTTGTGATCAGGGAGTCTGTGCAGTCAAAAGAATGGATGACAGAACAGCCCAACAGCTGTAGCTAAAATGATACTAAAGAAACTCTTATAAGTTTATATAGTTTCAGCACCAAAATAGAAAGATGGATGAGTTTTTACTTAAGTCCACCTAAAAATACCTGTTTAATGGATGGAATGAGAGTTTATGAAGATTGATACATTGATTTAGACCACTATTATTAGCACTGTGTTTTATTTATCTATAATTTCACTAGAGACTCCATTTCACTATGTATCTTTCCTGGTCTAAAGGTGATACTGAATCTTCACATTCAATAATTTCCTACACAAATGGACACTTGGATTTTCTGCTGGTTCATAGGTTAACAGCAGGACCCACCTGTGAAGTTTGGGTGGGCAATTACTATTATATTTTCACAACCTATTGTTATTTTTCTTTCTGCTCAGCACAGAACAGACACAAGTAAGAACAGAAACTATGCAAGAGCAAAACCTGAGAGAAAGAAGAGATCCAACAAGAAATGGAGGCCACTATCTGACATTTCAAAAGGGCAAATCGAAAGCAATCAACACCCAACAAAACGCTCAGTGTAAGATGAGGTGATAGCTTAGGATATACTTAGGGTGGTGTAATGAGGCTAACAAGTGCTGTGTGTTTTAATGTAAATTAACACAAGATAATCTCTTCACATATTTAAGTGATGCACTTCAAGTTAATTAATACATATTTAATAGAAGTCTTCTTGAACAGCTGTTATTTACTTCTGGAGTTTCTACACATTAGCACTGGCTGCTTTGTTCTGCTCTGAAGTTGTTCATGCTCCAAAGTACTTTTAACTTGGGCTGTACAAAAATTGAACAGTCTTCCCAAAAGAGTCAGCCTTTCTGATAACTTAATATTTTCACGTTAAATATTCAAACACTTGCTGAACAAAAGGTCAAATTCTACTTACAGCATCTGTGTGAAACAGGCAAGCAGATGCTTAATGCTGCTAGACAAATACTTTTGGCACAATGAATGATACAGAGCTGGTGATCAGTCACAGTTTCAGGCTTGAAAATCACCTTTCCTTTACTTCTGTTCCCTAAATTCTGCACTTACCCTTCATATGCAACAATACAGACTCAAATTATGACCTGTTCCTTGCACAAGTGCTGGTGTTCCTTAGACAGTGGTGTGCTACATGAAATCCTGGCAGTGAAAGTGCTGTCTATAATATTCACTGCATTATTACAATTATTACACCAACTCACTGAGGCTTCTGTCTTAAACAACCACTGTGTATAACATCACTGCCTTTAGACCTTGCATACAGCACTGAGGAAGTTCTCATTTACCCCCTCCTTTTATTCAGATGAAAACCCATTTGAGTTTCAGGCACTTCTGAGTTTCTAGGACGTAAGTAGAAACCAATTCAGGAAATACACTGGCAAACACAAAATCCTTAAACTCACAGTGGTGAACGTGACTTTTGACAACAGGCACCAGTCTCTTTGAAAACAACTATCACCACTGAACAATCCTTATCAGTGTATCTGTTGTAGTTTTCATCTAAAGATTTTTACTCTTGTAGCACTAGAGCACCAGTGCTCATTGCCTGCACATCAGCCTTTCAAGCTCACAGGTTTACTGAAAATAACTTCCAAAGCTGGTAGCAATTGTATTAGTGCATACCTGTTGGGACAACCTTCACTAAATCTTCTGTGCAATGCTGTATAGAAACACACACAAAACAGTCCTGACATGTACTGATATGGCTGATTTAGGCAGACTGATACTACTGGTATCTAAGTGAATTTACCTTTATTTTAATTTAATATGGTGGTTTTCACAATACAGAGGATATAAAATAACATTTGTTACTCAGGCTAAGGATTGTAAGACTAAACCAGATCATTGCTTTACCTGGCAAAGCTGCTGTGGCTGTGTGGAATACAAATTCTAAAAACATCTTCATGATCCTTAAATAATTCTGCACTGCCTCTACCAAGAGCCTGGAGTGAGAGCTGCAGGTGCAAGGACTGAGGAAGATGACCTCCATTCTCCCTTCCCCATCCTGAGTGTGGCTGGTACAAGCTGGGTTAGGTTCCAGCTAGAATCAGTCTCCTGACCCCTGCAAGGCCACAGGGCTGCTCCCTTAGGGTTGGGACACAGCTCTTGCTTGAGAGAAGCACCACCACACACAGATTTAAAATGCCTGTGTAAATGTGAACTCCAACAAAGCAGTGCCAGACACAACAACCAGGCACCTGAAAGGGTTTCTGTGCATTGACGCTGTGTCAGTGCATTTAGGAGAAAAAGGGAGAAAAGCCATGGTTTCCACAGGGCCTAAAGAACCTCTTTTCCAGTAGGTCAACACACCAGAGATTTCATTGGTTTTGATGGGAGTCATGTGAGAAACAGACTAGTCCAGAAAAAAGACACCTGAGCAGACAATCTCATACTGTGACACTCTGGAATCAACCATACTGTGAGGTTCTGGAATAACCATTTTGTTAACCAAACTAAGTACCTTGATAATCTTTTTGTCTTTGGAAGGAGGATGTATCTTGTTCAGAGAAGCATTGGTGCTTTGCCAGCTGCCACAAACCCCATGTTTGTACACTTGCTTTGATACCCACAATTTAACTTTCATTGGTATCAACAGAAGCCTGATGTGCACACATCAAGGAAAAAGAGAACAAACTGAGCTCCCAGTCCCAAGGAAGGAAAACATATGCCCACATTTTGTGCAGCCATGACGTAACAGGGGATTCCTTGGGTTCTTTTAAGATTCCTTAGAGATAAAAGATCAAATTTGAAGGGAATCTCTTACAACATTCACAGTGAGACTGTAATACTTTTTCCCTACATTTTGCATGAAAAATAAAAATCTCTGTTTACCTGTGGCTTTGGTGGAAAGGTTTCTATTGTAATTATATCTTGTGTAGTCCAAAAAAGTTTTTACATCATTATTATTAATCTAGAGAGGTACAACACTGCAGGTGCTTGCTGAAAAATAATAAACCTTTATTAAAATTTCCAGTTTTTACAAAAGCATTTTGACTACATTCCAAATCTACTTAAAAATGTAATTAAGTATTTACATATATTCTCTAGTAAGTATTGTAAGTAAATCAATACCCCAATTATCCTTAAATTTTTGTGTGGTATTACAAAAAATGTAGCAATTGTATAAATGCACAATTCTAATGAAAATAATAATGATCTTGAACTTTAAAAGAGCCCTTCATTTGGAGAGATGAAAGCTCTGTACATTCTTTCATTCATTATGTCTTACGGCCCCTGTGTGATGTAGGTGCTATTATCATAATTTTACAGATGGGGAAACTGAAAGGCTAATTAACTTGTCCAATTTACAACACTTTTAGCTGTAAACTTAGGACATCCTACTGTACTTAAAGGCAAAACAGAACTCAGCTCACCTGTGATGAACATTTTCTAAAAATCCTTAAACTCCGTAAGCATTTAACTTATAGGAGAGAATATCTCACATAATATTTCAGAGTTGGCTTTCCATTGATGGTAGCTTTAAGTACCACAGAAATGTGCTGCCTAGAGCAGCAGGTTATTGTGAAGTATGTCACCAAGCTTCCCAGCTAGTAATGGAGATGATGTGCATTTTTATTTGGTGTTATTTGCCATCCGGCCACGATTTGTGCTTTAATTCTGTAGGATGTACCATGCTCCAATTCTACAAACACACACAAACAGATAGTGTTTGCTGACAAACTCATTCCCTCAGTTTACTTATGTGCTCCATGAATTTCTTGACTCGGTCAGGATCAACAGCATTTGCCCAATATCCTTCTTTCTTGAAATATGAACCAATTATTAGAGCATCTGCATCCAAGTAATCCCTCACATTCTCCAGAGTCACTCCAGACCCAACCAGCACAGGAATCTTCACAGCATGCTTCACCTCTGAAGAGAAGAAAACCAAAATCAGGGTTAATTCCTGTCTTTGAAACTCTCTCCATAAAGACTCTAATTTGTCTAGTTTTCAACAGAAAAATAAAGGTATCGAGAAATTTGTGATTGTGGTATTTATTGCTTCTACTGCAGAATGAAAGAGGTTCTCTAGAAAAAACCTCTAAAGAGAAAAAAGAAATCTTACTTTTTACATTCTGTTGTCTGGAATGCTTCCTATATTTGCTTGTGTGAAAGACAGCAGGGATCATACAGGCACCACTGACAGCTCAGCTAGTTTTTCCAGAAAGCAAAAGCCAGAAAGAGAAGTGGTCTTTTACCAGTATGAGGAATGACAATGGAATAAAAAAGCCTCTTATTTTTCCTATATACAGTGTTAGTTTATCATCTGACCTTTTACCTGGTTTCAAGAGGAGAAACAGACGAAAACAAAACTCAAAATATAGTACTAGCTTTGGGAGGAGGAAAAAAAAGCCAGTTCAAGAATTACTTAAGCATCCTTCTCATCATTTTATGTCAAACTGACCATTCAAAGAGTGACTCATAAGACTGGATGCTTCATCCCTCAGAGCAATGTTGTGAGCCATTATTTCTGACCTTTAAAAACATATAAATTTGCTTAATTAGTGATAAACTGATGGTAAGGTAGTTATAGCTTGAGGTTAAGTAGGGAAAGCACACATGCAACAAATAAAAGTCTGCTTCAAAACACTGTTTAAATGAAGTTTCATCAGAAGCCTAACTTATTAATTATGCTTCAGGGAAGACTAATTATTTATCACCTTCCTACTTCACTGAAGAAAAGGGATCAATTAAAATGCTCTTGAATCTCTTTTTAGGTCACATGCTCTACCATTTTTCCATCTAAGAACAATAACTCCTTCTTAAAAAGATTTTAACACAAAAATAAAACTATTCAACATAGCCCTTCCTGAAAATGTAAAACAAATCAGATGGATCATGCATATACGATTAAAACTTGTTATTTCTATGCATATTTGATATTCTTAGTCATTCTGCTTTCAGCAACAAAATAATTACTTTCTAGTTACTTATAGCATTATTACTGATATCCTGCTCCAAAAAGAATTTTATTTATATAATATCTATATGCTCTCAGGAATATCCTATCTGCTTTATATCAATACCAGTGCATGATTAAGGTGCATCTGACCATAGATTAGTGACAGTACTTGACTGAATCCCCAGAGGAACCAGGCTCCAAGTCAATATTTATTCTTACAAGTGCATAAAGCACATTAGCAAGGAGTTGTTTCATAATTATTTCCCATCAGCAGGAAAAATGAAGAGCCAAATAATTAAACAGAGCATGTTCATATGGGTCTGAGACAACAACTCAGCCCTGCTGGGCAAAGGTAAAAAACCAGTGAAACCTGAGACTGATCTGAAACTCCAGAACAACCCAAAGCCTTCCAAAGTGGGAAGGAATCAAGCGCTGCTGTGATCCACATGTGACACACAGAGTGCACACTCATCTCCTGGGCTGGAGGTTTACTCAGAATGACAATGTGAAGAATGGCAAAGGGAGTGCTCAGTGTGCAGTGAGATGTGTTACCTCATTAAGTATGCTACAGATGCTACTTTAAAGTCCTTTCCAAGCACATCAGGGCCTAAAGTTGATTAGTAGAAGGTGATTTGTGTATTGGCTGTGCTAGCACAAATTCTAACCTGTAAAAGAAAATAAAGCAACAGCAGTGAGATGTGCTTTTGTGTGGCAATGTTCAGTCACTGTCAAAATATCTCTAAACATAGAGCTCTGCTTCAAATATCTCAGTTTTCCTGGCATTCTTTTTCTGACTTTTTTTTTTTTTTTTGACACAGTGAGAAAAAAGAGAATTTTGTGATGTTACAGTAACAAGACACTGAAGATTACACAGACTTCTCTGTTCCAGTGGACTGTAACTAGAGGGCACTGTGCTCTTTCTTGTGGCAGCACAGCTGCACACAGGTCTTCAATAAAACCCAATGCAATCGTGCTTGGTTGCAAAGCACAATGAAAGCATTTGAACTGTGGTATGCACAAGTTTCATGAAATAAAGGCTAAGTGCTCCTAGCTTGAAAACAATGGCAAAGAGTGGTATAAAAATAAGAACCACTGTGCCAATAACTTGCTCGACTACTCTTCTTTAACAGCTTTCTCATTGCAGTGATCACTGTACCATACACAGCGTTATGTTTATGGTAATGCTCCACTCTTAACACATTTTAGGTTTTTAATTCAAAGGACTTTGTCATTAAATTTCGGGCTTAAACAGGAGATGTGAGTGATCAGTACTTTTTCTGTCTCTGAGGGTATCACACAGGCAGCAGCCTCTATTTTGGCCATCAAAAAATGAGAGAGTGAGTCAGTCTTGAGGCCCCTTTTATGAACAGTAATTCAGGAGGTGACAGTCACAGCCAGCTGTTGGATTTCACTATGTACCTGTTTTCCACAGGTTACGCAGCTGAGATGCTTTGCTTTGTTCAAAGAAATAACTGAGCAGTCATTATGCAAAGCTTTGGTCACTCAAAATACAAACTGAATGCAAAGCAGGTATTTCAGTAGTTACAGCCAAAGAAAAAACCTGATGGGTTCACACATCCAACCAAAGAACATTCCACAAGGCAGCAAACTGGAACTTCTATAAACTCTTAGATGAGAACGTGGTTTATTAATGAACTGCAACTCAAAATGTTCAGCTATAAATCTTGCTCCTTAACAACATGAAGCCTTATTTTTCAGACCTCATACTCCATCGACCTCTGGTGCCCTGGAGTGTCCAGGCAGCCCTGGAGCAGAGCCTGCCAGCCTAGAGAAGGCAGCGACACAAACTGCAAACAAAACCTGACTGAACACAGATCTCTGCCTTGACAGGGAAACACTTCCCACAGCCCATCACAAATCAATCAATTCCACACAAAGACACAAAGGCAAAACCACTTCTATATTACTGCACAACAAAGCTGAAAAAGAGACATGACAAAAATCTCATCTGTCTCTCAGCTTTGCTTTCAAGAGCTGCTTTGCAGTGTGATGAAAGGTGCCCAATTGTATCACCGTAATACGGCACTGCCGGGGCTGCATAAATTCCTGAAATGCAAAATCTCACATCAACACCAACTTTGTAGACTGTAGATCTGATCCCTTTTAAGAACCTCCTGACACAGATATGCCTAATTTGTAATTTTTTTTATACTGTGGAATATTGATTTTTAAGTTCTTCTCAACTGTTTTAAGACATCTTTCTCATGAGAGGGCCTGCTAACATCCAAAATGCTGTGATCTAAGTACAATAAACCCATGATCTGCACACTCTTGCTTTCATAACAAATCCAAACACAGAATTAATGTGTACTTCATTACAGCTGCCAACTCTGATTCATTTTGTTCTTTGGACCCAGAAAGAGAAAGAGACAGAGACTGACAAGTTTGTTCACATGAAAGAAAAGCAGAAGCTATGGTTCTGTCTGGTTGGGGTCCTGTGACAAAAAAGCCTCTGGGCCTACAGGTCAGGTTTTGCTCTCTGATGCAAGAAATCAATAGAGGTTGCATGTGAATACATGAAAGCAGAATTTAACCTAAGATTTGGCCAAAGAAATACCAAATATTTTTTAAAAGTTACTTAATCTGCATTAATATCAGCAGAGACATTAAGTGAAAACAGGGATGGATCCTTAGACTAAGAAAATGCTGCAGTCTCTACAACCTGTTGAGGTCCAGGTTATCTCTGGCAGGTAAAGTATATTTTTCATGCTGATCTGCTAACTTAAGTTGAATACAGTACAGTGCACTGGAACTTCAAAACATGCCAAGTTACAGTGTGTGAGGTAAAGCAAAACCTAAAGAAATACACATTCTATTTTATGTAGTGAGACATTCAAATTCCAGTCATTGATCTAAATTAAAATTAGTGATGAAAATTAAATGTCCCCATGACAGAACTTTAATTCTAGCATGGGAGCAATACCATTTCATGAACACAGCCCAAACTTATGCCAATATAAAAATATCAAGAATCATAGCACTTTTCTAAAGGTCAGAACTCATAGGTCAAACGAGTCTCCCTTGACAAAAAATCCACACTATTTAAAAATTATTTTGATTTTAATATCTTCCTGTCTACTAAAGAACTTGTATTCTTTCTGAAAATCTTCCAAGCAGTACTTTCCCTGGTATTAATGTTTGGAACGGTGCCTTATCAAAATGCCCCTTTTCTTGCAGGAATTCCATTTTCATTGTGAAAGATAAAAACACCGAATTCAGTGGAAAGATTTATGGCTAGCTAGTTAGTATAATATGGCTAGTTTCCTAGGGTTATAAAGTAGCTTTTTACAAATGAAACAGTATTTCCTTTCAGCCTCCGCATCATTCGGCGTTATAAAAGCTTGGAATTATTGTCATTTTTGCCCTGAACAAACTGTTGTATAGAAACATACCCCTGCCCATGTAAATAACACCTCAAGTATGTTCATTCTGATCCAGTCAGAGCCCACAATGGAGTTTCTCTCCTCACTGCCCCTCCCTGGCAGGCAGGCTCTCACCTCGCAGCTGCTGGGGGTCCGCGGGGTGGCCGGTGGCCGTGCCGGTCAGCACCACGCCGTCGGCCAGGAACAGCTGGGCAGCGCCCGCGGTCTGGGCCACGCTGACATCGGCCGTCAGGGCGTGAGCACTGCGGGGACACGGCTGTCACTCTGTGCCCTGCTTCCCCATCCTCCCACCCGCAGAACCCCCCAGGCTGCTTTACCAGTGGCCAGCTTCACGCTGACACTGCCACCCGAGCAAGAGGGAAAAACCAACCTTTTCCTGCAGTGCCCGGACTGATGGGTTATTGCCCTGGCTCTCCTGGCTCTGGAGAGCGAGTGCTAAGTGTGAACCACCAAGTGTCAACTGAGACAGCTGCTCACATGTCAAGCACCTGTATTTCACAAGTGTTCAGCACACAGCTCTCTGACTTCAAGTGGGAGTTGTGGATGTGCCCTCATTCATAAATCAGATCCTGTTGTCTAGGACAGAATCAACAACCTCCACAAGTCCAACTAACAGAAAGTATAGTTAATACCTGATATAACCACAGGAATCATCTTACACAGCAATTACAAACATCAATTACACCTGCATCCCAGCTGTTGCACAGCAGGCTTTGATGTATGGGTGACACACTTGGTCTGAAACCTATGGCAACAGCAGCTATTAATTTCTGTGGTCCCCAACTTGGAAATAATTCTGGCCATTGCTGGTTGAACACCCGACACTGTTGTTTCTGTATTTAAATAGAAAACAACAGCTATGGCAAACATGTTGCACTGCTGAGTGGTGATGGCACAAGAACAGTATCTCCTCATTTAAAGAACAGGAGAATAGCAGCTCTCAGTGGCAGCTGCATTTTTCTACATTAAAAAGCTCAACCAAGTCCTTCAGAGTTTCCTTCTGAGCTTGTTTCTGCCTGAAATGAAAACTTCTTCCCCTTCCTTAAAGGCCAGCTCTTTGTCAAATGGGAAGTATAATCCAAATACCAATTCATCAGCTGTCAAGACTAAGAATAAAAATGACATGATGCAATTTCATTTACAGGTCTAATACAATGTATTTGCATTTATATATACACATATTTGTATATATACATAAAAAAGTCATCAGAAAGAAACTGCTCTGAAAGGACCTGGAAAGCTTCATCTGACCACCACACTGCATTGCTTCCTTCCTCTTTTGAAATTTATTACCTGCTTATTACATATTTAAGATCTTCCAAACTTGATTATTCTCATGATTGCTCACATACTACACACAAACATTTTAATTAGGTTATTTGGCATGTATAATACATAGCACTTGAGCAGTTTTTCTGGGGAGAAAAAAAGACAAGTCCAAAGAGTGACATCTAAATAGCTGAAAGTACCATGTGACAGGTAAGATAAAGTATAAGTAGAAAAGAAATTGGATTTATCTGTCATAAGTTCCTTCTGTTTGATAATCATAGAACATAACCCTTACATAGACAGCACTGATTTAAGTAGGAGGAATCAGTATTATTGGCAGAAAGGAGAAGAAAGAGAAGAGCTTTTTAAAATGCCAAAATATTATCACTTGGATGCTTTTATATGGCAACTGCCTTCATAACTAAAAAATAATCTCAGATACCTAACTTTCAGAAACAAAACTTCTTTAAATATAATAGACATACACACGTGCATACAAAGTTCCTATACCAGATGCAAGGCTTTTATAGCTGGCATGCTGAAAATCTGAAGGTTAAGCAACTACAAACTTCACAGATAAAGCAACTTGCAACTTACAGCTGCAAATTTATTTTGAAATGTATCCCCTCATAGCACTGCACGTCTGTGCTTAAATAATAAACCTCTCTCTATATGATTGACTTTCCTGGAAGAAAATTGATGTTAAAAAAAATCAGAAAATGGAGAAAAATATAAGATCATGATTGCATTCATATTTACATAAAATTTTGCTTGTATTTACCTATGCTTCTTTTTAATATCAGCAAAAATCTGAATGTTGTCTGCTCCAATGTGTTTTCTGTATCGTAGCAGGTCACCTGCACAGGCATTTATAATCCCTTCATCAGCAACGTGAGAAAACACAAACCCTTCAGCCCGGATAAAATCAAGACCTGAAAACAGTCAAAAGCAACATCTTAGATAAAACTGAGAACTGGAAAAGAAAAACACTAAAGCCAAACAAAAATCCATCTTACTGCCCTTCCTATTTGATCCCAACACAAATTGTTTCATGTGCTCTAGGACTAACCAACCTCACTTTTCCACATATTTTCCATTCTTTATTTTTGCCCCTATTCTCTCTGACTTCTTCCCACTCACTGCTTTCAGCTCCCCTCTCTCCCACTGATCCCACCAGTTTTCCCCCAGCCCCTCAGTTTGTTCCTGTGTGGCTCAGAACAGGCAGCTGCACACCCTGCCCTGTCTCCTGCCATGATGTGCCAGACAGAGGAGCAGGTGGGTCAAAACACAGCTCCATTATTCTAATGATGTGCTTTCCTCTCCAAAGAGGGTCATTAACTTGCATCTCTTCCCTCTTTCTGGAAACTTTCATTGCATTACTGCTTTTCTGACATCCATTCCCCTGTTAAATATGCCTGAAGTTGGCCATCAGGTTAAAAGCATCAAGGCTACAGACACAGAGGAATAGCACTGCCACCTTTCTTTAGGAAATTAGGCAAGAAAACAGAGCTGAAACATGTTATATATGCAACCCATGTGACTCCATCTGAACACAGTGTATGTTTCCTACACAGCACCACAAATTGCTTCTAGAGCTGTGCCAAAGGCTTAGGAAGAGTCAAACATTTGCCATTCTACTCCAACCATCAATTCTGCCAAGCCTTACTACCATGGGTTCACCATATTCATTAAGTTTTGTCACCAGGAAGGTTTGGTGGGATGGATACTGAAAAGGAAGATTATGAATTGGAATTACTTCACATGAGCCACTCATTGATGTTCAGGGCCACCCTCCACAGCCTTGAAAATATCTCTGCTGTAAGACTGAAGCCTTGGACCACAGAGCTATAAACCCACAGCTTTGAGGCACGAGGTTTAATTCTGACTCTTATTGCACTCCCTACTTCTGTCTTTCATAGCCTTGAACCTGTCATTTAAAACCTGTCTCTTCTACACATCTGTGTAAAAGCTCTGCACTCATCTTGTGCAGTTTTGCTATTCTTCCAGCTTGCTTTGGAGGTGTCTTCCATGCCCTTCTGAAGCTCTGCTATGCTCCAGCTTTGGAGTCAGATGCACAATTAATTAGAGCTGACATCATACAAAGGAAAGCAGTGCATGTGGAAACAGTCGTCAAGAATGCAATCCTACCCATCAGAGAACTGATTAGGCAACAGAGGCATTGCCTTAGCACATTCCAACTATAAACATAGATGATCTTGAAAATTTATTTACCAAATGACAAGGTGTCTGTTTATTTTAAAATTTCAGTTTCCTTCCAAAAGCCCTGAAGTTGCAGAAACAGAAGCTTACGCCTGATAGAGAAGAGCCTGCATTGCTTAGCAACACAGACTCCAGCTAACAAGAAACATCACAGATGGATGCCAAATCAAATGCAAGCTGTCCTGTGCCTTGAGATTAGCGGTGCAAAGCGTGGAGTACGCTCAGGATCCAAAGACAAGAGTGTGCCACAAGTACCACTGCAGGTGCTTGTAGACACTGGGTGATAAACACAGTGCAAGTAGCTAAACTGAGATTTCTACATCTAGGAACAAAAGCTATAGCTTCTAATTACATCACCTAAGCTTACAGTACAATTCAGAGTTATATAATTATTTCTCTAATCATAAAACTATGGATGAGCCTAGAGACGTGTGACACCCTCACAGCAATCAAGGTTTAACTCGGGACAGGGCCTATTCATTGTGTAATTTCATTTACTGAAGTCACTGCTTATACATTGTTGATGCTTGGTTTGTGTTTCCTTAGTGCAGTAATATAAGACTTTCTGCTAAACAATGAATTCTACTTAGTTTAACAAGGCTGCACTCTCACTGGGTTTTTGGAAGTCATGAAAATACAATTTTTAACCAAGTGTAATAGGTGCAGGCTCATATCATTACCCTTCTGTTTTATGAAGCCATAATCAGATTCTGCTAATGAATTCATTTTTCTGCTCATAAAATTGTGAGAATGATACTACTGCTTACTTTCACATTTGGCAAGTTGAAAAGTAATAGCCATTGAATAGTTAATAGGCAGTCCCAATTCTGACTAATATGGGAACAACACATTTTGTAGTTTCACTGAGAAACAAGAACAGGGAATATCCAATGAAAATTAATAAAGAGAACTCTTAGAAGAGCATTGACTTTGTCTGCTGTTGACACTGGAGGCACGGTGTGTCTGTGCTGCAAAAATACTTCTCAGGACATTATCTTGCAGCAGCTCCTCCCATGCTCAGCATGACACAGGAGCAGGGTCTCCCCAGCAGGATCCACAGCACTCCCTGCCTTTCACAGCACCTCTGGCTGCTCCCTGCTGCAGTTCTCAGCTGAGCTGCCTCCCCTCACTGCTGCATTAATATGGTGGCAGTTAAAAAGGACAGCAAAAAGTGTAGTGCACAGTGCTGCCCAATTCTGTCCTACCCTAAACAGTATCGTGGATCATAGCAAGTGAATTCCCACTCTGCTGGAGCAGGAGGGAAAGGAATGGGCTCAGACAGCAAAGCTGTGTTTACAAAAGATATGGAGAGATCTGGGATATCTCCTGACATGGTGCCTCATTTATTAGCTATCAACCATGTCATCATCACTGATGAAGACTGATTCAGAACTGCAATTTCAGTAACTTGATTCTGAAAGGAAAAAGGACAGCTTCAGGTAGAGATAGCAGTTGGACTAGATGACTGTTTAAAGTCCCTTCCAACTGAATCATTTTTTTCTAAATTTATAAGATAAAAATTGAACTCTGATTCATGATAAGTGACCCAGGCTCGCCCAGGCACAGGACCCTACAAGTCCTTGCTCAAGCTAGTTGAGCTCTTAGTCACACTGCAGACCTATGCATTTCCCCCTAGCCTTTACAAAATAAAATCATTACCTTCTCCTAGAGACCTGTTATAAATACTCTGTGTGGTTCTCCTAAGAACAGCTATTCCTACCAAAGACAGGGATTTCCACAGGGAAAATGAAGTAACTGTATAGTAGTCAGAAGATACTACATATGGTTTTTAGCTGAAACACCTTCAGCAAGTTATTTTTGTAGTAAGAGCATACAGGATTTGCTTTGTTAATAGCCACCTGTCAACATTAAAGTCACTACAGAAAAAATATTTAAATTTGCTACCTAAAAAGTAGGTACCCACTTTACTATGGCTTTGCTTAAAGTGATTTTCTTTCCGCTTCCCTGTTCAGTGAACTTGAGACAATAACTTTTAGAAAAGTGCAATAAAATGCATTAAACACAGGCCCTTTCTGGTTGGTGTTCCACAGTTACAGAGGAAATAGTGCAGAACAGTAGTAGAGCTGAGCAAAACCCAAGCCCTCCAGGAGTTCTCCCCTTCATTAATAACTGCAAAGAAGAGAAATGCATTGTTCCCAGACTATATCCATTATTTAGGGATGATTTTTGCTCCTCAAAGGATTGCTTTTAAAAATAGGGTATGTGCTATCTTTCCAAATACCTACGTACCTCCAGTGGCCCACATGCAGCAAACTCTAAAAACTAAAGCTGGATTCTATTACCATTTTTATTTGAGGCTTTCATATAGGTTCCAATGCAACAATAAAAATTAAGTTGTTTTCTTAATTTGTGAAGTGACTAGATACTTTGAAAATAGCAACGTTTGATTTTAAAGCTCACAAAAAAAATGTCTGTTCAAAACACATCTATTAACAAGATTTTAAAGCTTTTAGAACATATAAGGCATAATTAAAACTGCCACTGCAGATAGGTTAGCCTACATGACTGTACCTGAAGTACAGCTTCCACTTAATACCAGCATCTTCTGCCTGGTTCTATAAAATTTGTAAATGCAAAAATGTGCAGCCTTACTATAATGACAGTACATTTGGGCAAAACCCTGCATTGATTCTCTTCAATTTATGAATTTAGGAAGTACAGTCTTTCCACATTAAGCCAGCCTTCACCTCTACATCATGGAGAGTTACTTATGAAAAACTAAAATTGCCTTAGCAAACAGTAAGAGCAGGATGTTTAGCAACTCTAGGATTCATGCAATAAGGATAGATTAATTTGTATTTAATTTCCCCCACATGCAATTTAATTTTAAGTACTTTGGCTATCTGTACACTCAATTTTTGTCATTATATAAAAAGCTTCATTTTATTAATTCATTAAAAAAAAGACAACAAAAACTTCATTTTAATGGATAACAGCAGCAGCAACATCATATAAATAGATGCTGAAACAGGATGTTTAACCACCATGGGTTAAATTGATCCTCACATATAACTGAAGCAAATAAGAGTTACACCAAAGGCAGCTTTTATACATGATCAGATTTAAACTTAATCATTACATTTAGACAGGTTTCATCTACAAAGCTTTGGTAGCAGCCTTTAGCAGCCTCCAACTGAAACAGTGCACAAGTACCATCCATTCTAATCAAGCAGGCATCTTTCTCAGGATCTAATTGCTGCTTTTCCAGGGTATGGATAGCATTCCACGGTCTCTATGGCAGCACAAGGTGCAGCTTGTGAAGAGCGAATGCCACAGCAGCAGCAGGAATAACTGAGGAGCCCTTTCCTTTACCTGCAGCCAGAGCAATGGCTATTGCCTGCTGGTTGGCAGCACACAGCACCTGGACACCCAGCGGGACGCGGGGACAGCTCTGTCTCAGCGCAGCAGCGAGCACTGCCATGGCTGCGGTCACCTCCGGGCCCGGGCACACCGTGTACGGCACGTCGTGCATGTTCTCCACCATCAAGCCATCCTGGGGAAAGAATTGTTAAAAAACATCATTGCACTGTACAAATGTGGCCAGTTTACTCTTATATGTTGTGTATTAAGACACATAAATGCAAAGATTTTCCTTCAAAGGAAGGATTATCTACAGCAAGTTTGTGTTGATGCACACAACCACTTATAAAAGTGCTTTCATCAACAGCGTGGTGTTTGCAGTGAAATCATGAAGAGAAATAAATGTGATTTTAATTATACATTCATCAATTTGGGTCCCTTTGATCCATCCTAAAATGTGAACTATAGGCAAATGAGTTAAATCTTATACCTCATTAAAAATAGTGTAAAGTCAAACTTCAATTATCCAAGGGGAATACAAGATATTGAGTATGTTCGGATAACAGAGGACTCTGAGAAAATCAGGGCAATTTTCAATTCAATTCGTGTCAGGAAATAGGTATTAGTATGGATAAATAAAAAAAAAATTTGTTTGACTATCATTGTGCCAAATGTCATAATACAAATTATTGATATTTCTCCCATTCTGTATTCAGAATTACTGGAAGGAATTTATCTGTTATTGTCTATTATACCTCTTCATCCACATGGACATGCTTGTGGCAAACAATGGAATGATAAAATACTCTGCTGATACAATTTGTACATTGTCTAATGCCACAGACTTTCCCAATCATTGCATAGGCTACACCAAAAAGTTTGCAACAGCTGCAGATACAATGTAATTTTGTCAAGGATTAATAACAAGAGTAGAAGTGGAGCTTTGAAACATACTCTATGTCTGGTATTTTGCATTAGCAGTGAGAAGATGAAAAGAAAACCAGATATTTCTCACCAGCTTAATTCTAAGAATGCAGAAAGTTTAAGAGACAAACTAACTGCATATACAGCAAATAAATTCTGCTCTCTCTAGAGTTTTATCACACATCTTAATCCTTTAAAATGAGAGCTCCACCTTTCAAAGATATTGTAACTGAACAAGAATAGAAGGAACAATTTTTTGGAAAAATACAATTAGAGATTAAACATAGCAGCTTGGTTATTAATAATGTAGAGAATCAGGAAGGGGATACAAAAAAAATTTCCTTTTAAAAAATCTTTTCTGTGTAACACTTCTCTAATCTTTGTTATAGTGTGGAAGCCCTTCTGGCAGTAAAAGATAATAAAGTTTATAAAACAGTATAAGCATTTAATGGCTGAATTACAGGTTAAGGCACAGGCATCATAAATGAACACCCAACAGAAAGGGTGGGGAAAAGTGGAAAGGAAATAATCCAGTGGAGCAACATGGTCAGCCCAAGCACACAAGCTGCAAACATTCAATGCACCAGGGCACAGCTGCTTTTCCCAAATTACTCACAGCTCAGTATCTAAACACACAAAACACGTGCTACCTAAAAAGCAAAGGGACACGACCTGTTAATGGAAAAGGGGACCTGATATGATGACACTCCACATCAGACCTTTGCATTATGTGGTGCCATTCATCAGATATTTAATGACACAATTCCAGCCCAGGAAAACCTGAATTAGGCAATCAGGTATGGCAACCAACCAAAACATCTGTGCTTGACTTTGTGTCCAGTTCAATCTGTAACATCTGCACTTCTCTGCCTGTGATGGGAGGTAGCCATATGACAAAGATAACAACCTGTCCTAAGAAAATAACAAAAAAAAAATAAAATCACAATTTTTAGTCATTTTTTTCTGGAATGACTGTTCCAACAAACCTGAACTGAGCAAATCATCTTGGTATCTGAGGCACAGCTACTGAATCTTTTGTGGTACCAACAGAAAGTGAAATCCTGTAGCCTCTTGTTCTCTCCACATGTAAATGTGTTAAGTCAGTCTAAGCAAGAATGCAAAGTTGGTCAGTAGTTGCATGTGGCAAAAAGTCTAATGTAGAACTATAATACCTAAAACAAAACAAATTCAAAAAAATGCAACTAACCATCAAAATCAGGTAACTCCTTGAGGCCAAAAAGCCTGGAAGCCCTCAGCTCAGAAATGCTCTACTTAGCAGACTTCAGCAAAATCTGGGTATCAGGGAAACTCCAAGCTTATCACAAGGACCAGGAACCAGGCTCTGCAAAACTGCCTCCCCAGGCTTGAAGGCAGTCAAGAATCAATCTTAACAGAAGAAAGGCAACTGGGAATGGGGCTTCAAAATGTTCAGCTCCTCAAGAGTGATGTTAGTAGCCAAAAAAAAAAATCAAGAGCAAGGGCTGGCAGAATTCCACAGAAATTCCACAGTGAAACTGAACTTTTCACAACTTGCTACTACTTTGACAGTTCTGAATTTGCATAAAGCAAATTATTCCATTAGCTATATTAATGAATTAATTATTTTAATAAATTATAAAAACCCCTAGCCATAGTACTACACATAAAAATATTTCATTGAATTCTAACTCAAAATGCAGGCATATGGGAGCATTGCAACAGTTCTCTCTCCTGCTTTAAATTTACTATATTCACTTTTCAGCAACTGCCTCTTCCTATGGCCTCCAGGTCCACAGTTACAGTGAATATTTTTGATAGAACTTTAATAATGTGTTATTCTTTTGGTACCATCCAACTGTTCTTTTGCATATTATGCTTTGTTTAATTAAAAAGAGAACAACATATGTTCTGCAATACAGAAAGCTGAATTACAGATGCATTAAGTCAAAGCTTTCTTTCATATTTTATACAAAAATATAACACCACAGATTTGTGTTTACTGAATTGATATGTATATGAAAAAAACTTCAGTATTATCAAAGAACTGATTAAAATGGGGGAAAGAAAACAGTTATGCTAAATTAAAGTTCTTGGAACTTAAGTTATGGTTTAGAAGCCTATGGAAACAGCTTCAGCATTAAAGCTTCCAAAGCAGGATTTATTTAGATAGTATGAGATAAAACTCTTACAAATACCTTCTATGTTCCTTTTCCACTGAATATTAAGATAATTTAAGTGTTAAGCCTCATTATAAGTAATTTTCAAACAATATATTTCCTTTTTACTTTGAATGACTTTTGAAGTACTACACATGTGAAGTGCCCTTTGTATCACAGTTAGCTACTGAAAAATAGGTCATTTAAAGAGCTCTCTAACTACATGAAAAATAATTTCCTTGGTTGTATTCCGCTTACAGAAATAACCTCTTAAAACACTTCAGCCACTCACATATTACAGTGGAAAAACCTCAAAACAGCCAACTGATGTAACAATTGCACAAGTTTTAACCCAACATATACTAAATGCAATTTTTACCCAGGGCAACTTTAACCTGAGTGTTTCTCCCCAGAGAAAGGCTTTATCTGCAACCACACACACCCCAGCACAAAACTCTCCAAGCTCTATTCACCTCTAATTCACTCTAATTCACTCTAATCACCTCTATTCCTTCCTGCAGAAAGGGAAAGGGGCTTGGACCATCCCTGTTATTATACAGGCTCAGGTGTGGACTAAGACAATGACAGCAATCACCCTCACGTGCCCCTCACAAAGGAAATCAGGTGCCTTTGCAGAGCATTTAATTGCTGTTTGTAAGCACAGCTCTTGGCAATTTCTTTTAAAACTCACCTCCAGAACAGGAGATCACTAACAAAAATAAGCTGATACCTCATGTTCTCCTTCATGTGCCATAGGAGGTAGCTGTGGGCAGTCTGTGTGCTATTTTATTTTCCTGTAATACAGCTGAGATTTGAAATGTTGACCTCTGTAATCCAAGTGAAAGCTACCTACATGTTTCTAGGCAGAAATACTACTTTATTCTGTCTCCAGCTATCAAATTCTAAGCGTTGTGAATTCCAGTTATCACTGTAGTTGTAAGAGCAATAGGCTTAACACTCTTTTATTTTTTTTAAAACATCATTGTAAAACATATAGTAGTAACTGTTTTTAATGTCAGCTACTCCAGTAGCTACAGTTAGGAATAGTAACTAACAGTCAAGTGGGAACTTGTATTCTATTTTCTAGCTACAAAACAAATGTCAGCCAGGCTGAATGCAATGAATAAGAGTTAACCTGAATATATATTTTACCTCTTTCTTAAAGAAAAGCTGGTAGAAATTGGAGGGATTATAATGCCTCATAGCCTGCTGCTTATAAAATCTTGTCTAGGGAATTTCATTGTTTAGCAACACACAAGTACAAAGCATATACATTTTGAGCACAGATGGCTTCCTAACTGAGCACTCACTTGTTTTCATTACTGTGCTCTAATATCACAAATTTTTCATATTTATTATGTGAAGCTGCGAATGTGCCAGACAAGTCACCTTACTCTGAGTATACCAGAATTTACTTCCAAGTGCAACACAGATGGAGTGAGCAAGACCACATACTTTATTTTTTAAATGTTAACACCAATTCAAACAATTTGAAACAATGTGCAAACAGCTAAATAGCAGCAAATGGTTACGCATCTTCTTAAAGGCTACTGTGGGCAGCATTTGTGAACACTGTCAGTACAAACATCCACGGGAAAAAAACTTTTTCTAGCTCTTTTTCCACAAGGAAAACAGACAGCTTAACAGTTCCTTTGGAATACTGAGCAAGAAACCCAAATATATATTCCCATTCCAGAATGGTTTGGCAGTGGTGATCTCTGTGTAAAAGCTGGGAAGCTCCTGAAGAATCTAACATAAAACCTTGCATTTCTCTTGAAGTAGCACAAAAAAAATAAAGAATTGAATTGCAGAAAGTGTTAAGCAACCTTATTGATGTTTATGGAGGCTCTCCTGATTATCTCTGAGACTTATCTCCTTAATAAAGGACTTGTTTGTTATATGGCTCAAACACTATTCTGTTCTCTAACACTGTACAGACTTTTAGAATGAAGACTGGTGTGGAAATATATTGATGTTCCTGTGACTTCTATAAGAAAATGGGTTAATTATAACTCTCAAAGCCCTGAATTTGTCCAAATCTGTAGAGGAATGACTGCATTCACCTCAGGTGTCTACTTGACAGGTAGGTTTAAAGACATATTCAAGTTCAGAGACTGCAATGCACTTGTAGAAAAGGCAAACCAGTTAGATCTGGAACTGCAGAATTCAGTACAACCATTGAAAAGAGAAAGCATAAAAGCCAAATTAAAACTTCGTGTTAGTACTGATTTTAAAGCTTATCTCAAAGGAGATAAAAGATAAAAGGATAAAAGGAAGAACACTTCCTTGTTCTATCCAGCTTGCAGTCAGGGACTATTCTGACTGGGTAGAAATCTCACACATGTTTATCTGGTTCACAGGTACTGAAGCCCACCAGGCTAGCATCATTTTACCCCAGTGCTGTTTATCCTTTCAGTGATTCTACTCTCAGCATTCTTTCCTAATTTAGCTGTATCAGTGCTCTGCCCATAACCTACCTTGTGTGACTTGTCTTGCATTTTGACCTTGGTCTTCTATTCTTTAAACTAAGCTCTTGTATTCAATTTTCTTCCGTCTGTAAAGTATCATTCTAATTTATAGATTAAAAATGTTTCAACCAGCTTGTTAATAAGTTTTTTTCTGAAAACAGCCACTCAGAGCAGTGACAGCTTGTTCACTGAAGAAATTTTCAAACCTTGGACATTAGTACACCACCAGAAAATGTTCATAATGCTATGGGCAGGCCAAAGAAAAAGCACATCAACATCCCAAGACAAGGTGTAATGAAATGTTTAAAACATATCTGACCTTTCAAAAGGACATACACCCTGTTAAAATCTACTGACCTATGAAGATTACTACACCACTTTAGGTCCAACAGCAATTCTGACAGCAGTCTCTTCTTGCCTCTGGCTGAGACTGGCCTTTTGGGCCTGCTCTTCTGGATGTGCAAAGCAGGCATGTTTGCTGCCAGGGGCCTGGAGAGAGGCTTAGACAGGGCAGAAAAGGGCCTAAGCCTCTTCTTTTTTTTTTTAAATATCCTGCATTATCTGTGCTGCTTTGTTACAAACACAGCTGTGGGGTGATCCTGCACCCTCCAGGTTCCTGAGGTACGCATGCGGTGTATCAGCTGTGCACATGGCGTTCCTCCATGACCTCAGGAAACCAGAGGCTTGTACAGAGCTAAAAATACAGTTGCTTGTCAGACTGGATTGATGAAGCATTCTACAGCCAGAGACCTTGAATGCCAGCCCTTGTTTCAGGCCACTTTTTTTTTTATTTAACTCCTTAAATTGACTTGATTCATTCAACTCCAACAATTTGAATTGTACAATTTGAATCTCAGCCTTTTCAATTGTTTTGGGTGCAGGTGATACTTACCTTAGGGTTTTTTATTTTTGTAATCTAGTAGGCCTACTTCCTATATTGAAATAAAAGACATGGATTTATGCATCTCCCTAACTGATAAGCTTCAAGATGCTTTTGATGAATTATATAGGCTCAATTTAAAAGTCTGCCTATGCAGAAGTGGTTTTGTGTAATGGCCATCATGGGAAGAAAGAAACCAAAACTTACAACTCCAGCATCCCTGTAAGCTTCTGCCTCTTGACAAGCTTGATCAATAATCTGGGTCAATGGAAGAGAACTTCTTGGTGTCCCTGCAAGAATAATGCTGCTTACCCCAGGGCATGCACAAACCAAACCCATGGACAGGGACTGCTTTGGGCAGGACATCCATGGGGATTGCATACTGAAACAGGGACATATAGGGCAAACTTGCTCAAAGGCTGCCCGATCTCCCTGTGACATGCCTTTCCTGACATCTCTTTCCTTATCTGAACTTGGCAGAGCTGCTGTAACCATTCAGCTCTTAAATCTAATTCACAAACTTGAGCAGAGTCTGCTACAATCCACTGTTGCACGAGGCCTGCTCTTAGCTTTACTTATAACTGTATAATATGTGTAATTGTATAATAGGTACTTGTAATTTATCCTGCATTAGTGATGCTCCAGACAGTACGACCTATGGGCAAGACTGACCTCTAGGTCAGCACAGAACACCTATGCTAAACAACAGTGAGTTTAAAACCAGCTAAAGCTGTCCTTAATCTGCAAGGTTGATTGAATCTGATCTTCATGGCAGAAATACACACATACGGATTTTGTTGGAGTTCAATGAACTTCCCTTAAGTCTCTTCTGACATTTGGGCTCCTAAGGTCAGGCAGTGGGAGTCTGAAATGGGGACTGTGCTGAGCCCTGTGCCAGGCTGAGCTGGCCTGATTTCCCAGCACAGGGTGAATGGCCTCACTGCCTGGGGGCTGCTTCTGGGAGAACGTGGGGCACCTCGAGCTCTGGGCATCAGCCTGTCGGGGGAAGCTGGGCTGTCCTGATCAGCTCTGCCCACCCTCAGCCGCTGGAAAGGTGGACGAGGAGGCCAGGCTGCCAGATCCTGCCTGTTGTCTGAGCTTCCAAGTGCCTCTAAGGGCATGGGAGAGCTCTATCCAACCTCCAGACTATCTCAACGCCCATTTGTGCAACTTCCTAACCCTTGCTTCTTGAAACACAGAGCTCACCAAACCCAAATCCTTGTTTTCTCAGCCCAGCTCCCTTTGTGGAACTGTTTCCCGCCTTTTTCTTCTTAAACGGGGCGCGCCCAAACTTCGGGCGCTTCATGCGGGGCGGTGGTTGCGGTGAAGGGACAGCCTTCGGGGGCCCGCAGCCGGGCTAAGGGCTGACACCGGCCACCCAGACCCGGTCCCGGTCCTGGTCCGGGTCCCGCGGCCCTGCCGCCCGCCCGCCGCTTACCTGGCAGCGCTGCCACATGCACCATCCCGATGACCGCCGCCTTGAGCCGCCCGAACAGCCAGGGCCGCTGCATGGCCTGCGGGGAGGAAAGGAGGGCGTGAACGGAGCGGGGCCCGGCAGGCCATGGTGGCGGTCCCGCCTCCCGCCGCGGACCGGGACAAGCACCGGGCCGGGGACCAGGGCCGGGACCGGGACAGGATCCTCAGCCCCTCGGCTCGGCTCGGCTCGGCTCGGCTCGGCTCGGCTCGGTTCGGTTCGGTTCGACTCGGCTCGGCTCGGCTCACCCCGGCACGGTCCCACGTGCCACAGCCGCTCCCGCCGCTTCCGCGTTCAGGCCCCGCCCCTCCGGCCCCGCCCCGCGCGGGATCCCGCAGGCCCCGCCCCGGCCCCGCCCCCTGCCGCGCGCGGGACTCCGCTCCGCTCCCGCGCCCCGCCGGCCCCGCCCCGGCCCGCGCGCGGGCCACGTGCGCGGTCGGGAGGCGGCCCCGCGCCGCCGCCGCGCGTTTAAATGTCCCGCCGGGCGCGGCCCGCGCCGCGCGCAGGGACGGGAGCGGCCGCGCCGTGAGGCAGCAGGCGCCTGGCGAAACCCGCCTTGCCCCACCGGCACGGCACCCACCGGCCACCCGCTCCCGGCCGGCGAGGGCTGGCGCGGCGGTGAGTGAGCAGCAGTGCGGGTAGGCAGAGGGCGGCCGCGGGGCGGGGGGAGCCGGTGGGCCCGTTGCGCGCCTCTGCCGGCCTTTGTGGGGGGAAAGGAGGGAGCGGGTGGTCTGCGGCCCGGGCCCGCTCGGCTCGTCCCTCGCGGTGCTCGGCTCGCCCTGGCCGGCCAAGGCGGGTACTATGCACCGGGAGAGGTGAGTGCGCCGGGCCCGCCCTGCGCGGGGCCCTGCAGGCCGAGCGCCCCGCCGGGCACCCCGGGAGGCTCCCGCGGCCGGCGCTCGCTCAGCTTCCCCTCTCTCCGCAGCGGCTGCGCGGACGAGAAGGGTCCCGCCAAGGGGGACGCGGGTGCGGAGTACGCCATGCGAGCCCGCAAGAGGAAAGCTGATGTGGCCACGGTGAGTGCGGGCCCGGCCCGGTTCCCGCGGGCCAGCGCCCGCCCCGCCGCCCGGCTGGGCCCCGCCGCCTTTTGTTGGGGGTGCGGGGCCCACGCGGTGGCCCGGGGGCCGGGTCGGCCTGCGGGGCTGTGCTCCCGAGGGACCGGGCGGCCAACAGCTGCTTGTCCCGCGCTTTGTACTCCGGAAGTTACATGTTGCTTTTTATAGTTCTTACAGGATCCTGATGAAGAAATTGCCAAAATGGAGATGACTAGAAAAAAGCCCTGTGAAAAACAGGTAATTGAATTGTCTTTATATGTAAATATTGTAATCTTACTTAACTCTGCTCTACTTTGCAATACCTTATTATTTATGTTAACTTGGTGAAACAGGTATGCTGCTGCCACATGCTGCATGGCAGTGGGCAAGGGGGATTTGTTGGCCCTCGATGATGATGGAGCGTGCAAAACAATTTGGTTCATAAATGTAGTTTTGAAGTCTCTGCAAGACACAAGATCTGTGTTGGTCTGAAACATGATGTTGATGCCAAAAGTGAATTCAGCTGTCCTGGGGTTGCAAGGGTGCACCTGTCAAGCCTTTTGACCTATTCTGTGTTTACCTCTCCAGAGAGGTGCAGAAGTGCAGTCATGTGTTTATGTACCTTGCACATGTGCCCCTGTAGCTTGCTGGCCAAAGCACAAGATGCTTAAGTATGCAGGCAGAATCATCCTTGGGATGGTTCTCTTTGCAGTCATGTCTCTACTTTTCTATCATCTGGGAGAGAGGAAAGCTTCCCCTTCCAGCATCAACTCTATTCCTACTGTAAAGGATAATTATTAAACAGACTAGGAAAGAGGTTCCTGATTGGAAATTGGAAGTGTATACTAGATGCTCATGGTACAGTAAAAGAGGCTTTGTTTCTCTGCAGAATGAAGGAATATTTCTGTAAAGTCACTCTACCTGTGAAAATCAGTCCTGCAGTGGAAGTTGATAGTGACCATTGCCAGATTTCTTAGTAAGGCCTGTAGAATGAGCTGACTTATAAAGTCAAAGCTAGTTTTACTGGTATCCTCTAGTTCCCTTTGTGTGCTTTGCACGTTCTTGAAAAAGCAGATGCTTTTGGTATCTCTCTTGAATGCTGTGTTGGTGCGTGAGGTTGAAAGTGTGATGCTGTTGTGCCTTGAGTAGCTTGTGTTCTGGAATAGGTTAATTCCCCTCCTTTTTTCCCTGAACACACTCACACCTGCTCAGTCACTGTCACTGAGACTTCAGCCTGTCCCTGCACACGCAGGGTGATGCTGAGGTTGCAGAAGTCACGGTCAGGGTGTGCAGCCTGTCCCCATTTGGTAGGCGAGGCTGTGCATAATGTGGCACATCTAACCCAAAGTGGCAGCTGGAAGTTCTAAGACTGAAGTGCTACCATAACAGATGGGCATCATTGTTTGGAATGGCCTCTGCTTGTTGCAACTGCGTACACTAGTTATCAGTCAACGTATTAAGCAGGGCTCAAATGGTGAGCATTTAATGAGGGGATCTCTCCTTCCCTTCTGTCTTTCTTTTGCACAGTATATTAAACTAATTTCTCACTTCTGACAAGGAAGAGCTGCCTGTCCTTCACTGCAGCTTTCTCCTTCATCAGAAGATTCATTCTGTTTAAACTGAGCAAGGCCTTCTTGTGCATGTTTATTGCATAATGATAAGGTATTTGTTAGAAAATCTCAACGGGGACCCAGTTTTACTGTCTGTAAGAAAGACGGTGGAAGGAAACTTGAGGTATCTTTTGCATATGCTGACCTTCAACCTTGAAAGCAGATAAAGACTTCCAATTCTGTCTTCTTGTTTGTGCTCTTGGCCTGGTAGCCATTCAGTGTTCCTTCAGGAATGATAGGTAAACTAAAACTTAGATAATTTAGTCAGTAGGCATCAAAAATCTTTACTTGGGAATTTTTCAAGGTAATTGTAGGGTGCTGGTGGAGTTTGACCCTTTCATTCTGTAAACAATAAATAATATCATGCCTCTTCTTACATAGGGGAAGTATTTTTGTTGTGACAAAGTAGCCAGATTGTTCCAGATCTGGTTAAAAAAGCTAACATTTGGCTGCACAGCAGCAGCTCTTCAGTCTATGGTGTGACACAAGCTATTCTCTGATATAAATTGCCATGGACCACTAATGAGAATATGTTTACGGTTCCAGCAGCAGTATAGCAGGCTGGAATGATAGCCAGGGCGACAGTTATTCTGTGGAGACACGACAGTTCTAAAATGCAAGCAGCTATAAATCCACTGCAGCCTATACCACATGACTTCTACATTAAATAAATTGTTTACTGACACTAGTTTATCCACAAGGCAAAATATCACAGTCACATCCCACTTTATGACATCTTCATAGTCAATTCATTAGTTTGCTTCTGTGGAACATAAGGCCCCAGTTCTTAATTAGGATGCCGTTACCCTTTATGTGATGAAAGGGTGGCTATATTATCAGGTCTGTGACAGCAGAATATTGCATAAATTCTGTGTTTGATTTTGGAGAACTGGCACTGCTGTAATTCTGCTAGCAATTCTCATACTAATTCTGGCTGCTTTGTGGGGATGAATGCACTTCCAAGGCTCCATGTAAAACAAAATTCATCTAACTAGATTAGAATAATCTGTGCAATTGTGATATAAGTTGCATGGTCACCTCCATGTAAAGTGAAGAATTAAATCTAGAAGTTAGTTTCTTTAGATGAAACTAGCTCATGTTCTCACGTGTAAAGGTGGAATAAACACTCAGGAAGGAGTTTTGATCAGTTCTTCACTAGACATTTTCCAGAGTATGATTTTAGCATTGTCAGAGTGTTCCACGTAAGTGTTTTGAAAATATCCTCCAAAAAATTTCTTTGACTAATCTAAATTTAATTGAATCTTCAGAAGTTAAAAACAAAACAAAACCCACAGAAAAGCTGTGTAAACTATACCCAGGTTGAGAACCTGACTTGGCTCTAATCTGTATCAGGACATTTAGACTCTTAATTAAAAGGAGTAGATGCTCCTATGCTATCTCAAGAGGATTGGAACAACTTAATGGTGTGAGTTGCTTTTCTCTGTCCTGTTTACTAAATCTGGGATTCCCTCCTGATGGCACAGAAATATTCAGTACTTCAAAGTAATGCATCCTATGAGTAAAAAATAGCTAGCATTATAGGTCTTGTTGTTTCTGATGGGCAAACTAAGGCTGTGGACTTTGGAAGTGATACCATTGTCTGTGGTATAAGGTGCTGCCTTTAGGGTGACAGACAGGCCTGTTTGCCATTGATTTCCATGCTGAAAAACCTCTGATGTTGCTGTTTGAATGCAGTTCTGGGTCATTCTCTTCCTCCTGCTGCATTCCTTGATTGTCAGTGGAGGCTTATTCTGGTGGCTCCTAGCTCACATTGAGCTGCACAAGGGTTTCAGCAGTTTGCATTTTTAGATGTTTCTTCTTCACTGAAGGCCTTGCCTGGCCTATAATCAATAACCCCAGTGGTCACTACCAGCTCTGTTTTGTGTCTGATCTATGTCCTGAAGGTTCAAAAAGATTAATTTCTATGAGTATTTGATGGACAAGTGAATGGTGATATGCTGTGGGAAACTGAGGCCTGCTAGTGTTTGAGCTTTAAAAAGACCTCACCTCTGAACTCCTGGGTTTTCTCTTTGGAGCTGTTTGGGCTTGGATGCTCTAATGGGTTTCTCACCCACCTTCTGCCCTCTTGGTACCCCTTCTCCTATGAGCCTTTTCACATGCTTAGTTCAGTTTCTCCAGTCTGTGTCTTTTTCTTAGGTCTGAGACAGAGATCTGCATCTTTAGTCGCTCCTGTACCTGGAACACTTCTGTCCGTGTCACCAAGCTTTCTTGCTGTGCTCCACACAGATTTGAAGAGGCTGTTCTCCCTGCTGATTTTTTTGCTTGTGTGCCAATTCAGCTCCTGTTTGTCTCAGAAGCTCAGGACTGTAGTACTTCCTCTGTTACGCTGCACAGATTCTGGGTAACATCTGTTGCTTTCTGATAGTCTCCACTTTCGAACTGGCTCTCTGCAAGCCCAAAGGAAGTTCTTCATGTTTTCCTCATATCCTCCCCACTTTAAACTGTTCTTTTTTTCAGTGGTGGGTCCTATTTCCTTACAGTTGCAATGTAAGGTAATGCAGTTTATTGATACTGTTCCTTACTTTCAATTGTCTTGCTGAATCTGCTTTAAAGACTCAAGAGCCTGATTCATGTGTTCATTCTCTCAACCAAAATCTGTGCCAGTTATGGTGTGCTCCCTGACCTAAACTAATTCCTGTCTCCTTCCCCAGTAAGCTGCTTTCTTTTGAGACCCTGCACATTACTTTAGTTCTTGTCTAAGCTGTGTACTTGTGGTGTTGCTCACATCTTTTCCTCAGTGTTTTGTTAAGTGACATTATGTAGTCAAAAACTTTTTTCCCTTCTTTTCAAAACACTTAAGAGGCTCTTGAACTTTGATTTCTATGTCCTTATAGAAAATTTAGGGTGGTGAAGTATCTTCAGCATTGTTGCATGTGATCTGTCTGCTTTGAGAACTTTGTGGGCAAGTCTCTTGTCCTCCAGAAGCTGCTGGTGTAGCATGCACCTTTAGATACTGTATAAACTACTGCTTTTCTGTTTGCTGATTAACTGATAAGACAGCACTTCTCTAAAGGCTGTTGGCAGCTGGGCTTGCTGTGCAGTTTGGAGAACAAAGTGTGACTAAAGTCTAGGTTTGAGGGAGGACAAAAGTTAACTTCAGGCAATGCCAATGTGATGTTTTCATTCGAGCTTTCAGTTTGCAAGGAGTCGGTAATAATGTTTAAGATAATGATACTATTCTCTTGTTTGCCTCCTCCCCACCCAAATTAAATTCTGGCATGGCTGGGTATATAGCTATGCTATATTTGCATGTAGAACTCCCAAGAAGAAAAAAGACTGATTTGTGTGTCAGTAACTCAAAGTGCAAAGCAGTCTTAGCTGTGAGAGAACTGTGAAATGTGGTTTTTGTTTCATCAAGTCAGTGGTTTCTGTTTGTGAAACTGGTGCAGGAGGGAGCCATTTTTCTGGGAAGTGATGTCATATGCAAGATGGCAAAAATCAGCTGTGGAAGCTTTTTTGCAGGAGGCAAAGTTTCACATAGTGTTTTACTTGATAGTGTCTAATGATTTATCTGAACTTATTTTTAATTTATTTCTTTAGCACATTAGAAATCTATTACGGAGTTCTGTCCTTTTAGTGGTGCAGAACTGATCAATTAACAGCAAGATGGCTGACTCCAGTGTGAAACAAAAATGCTCAATTTTAATTTGCTTAGACATGATGACATAGGTCTGGCTTTGTATTCTACTGCAAAGAAAGTAGTGTTTTCCTGGGGCACTGTGTGAAGTGTACAAGATCCTGTTTAAAAGTTAGATGTAGAAGAGTAAGCCTAGACTTAAGTTCTGGTCCAGATAAGAGTTGAAAAGACATGGCAGGTAAAGTTTGTGGTATCTGATGCTTGCAGACCATGGCAGAATTTGACATATAAAATTATCAGCTTGATAGTTTAGCAGCAATTGCTTAACATGTACTTGGCTGTATTCTGAAAACTGGGTCATATGTGCTTTGGGTTTTTATCATAGCTGCTAAATGAATGAGTACAAAATTCTACAAACTTTTGCTGTGCTCACCATCTGAGATGCTTTGCATGAAAGCATGGCTTCAGGCATGTTATCTTAGATATTCTTTACCAGAAATCCTGACCTCATATTTGGGTCTTTGAGTTCCATCTGCTTGTTCTTTACCTAAGGGCAAGTATATTTTTGGTAAAAACAAAATGAAGTATGAGAGTAGGAGGTTCTGACTTGGATATCCTTCCACAAAACAGTTGTGTTCCTTCAAAAGGATGGCAGGGTGAGCGTTCTTCAGCTTTAGTTCCAAGCTTTCTCTACTGTGCTTACAAGCAAAGCCCCCTCTATTCAGCACAGGTGAGGCCACGTCTGTAGTGTTGTATCCAGTTGTGGGCTCCCTAGTTAAAAAAAGACTGAGCATACAAGAAACAGCCCATAAAGGGCCTTTAAGGTAATTCAAGATCCAGAGCATCTTTCTTAAAAGGAAAAGTTGAGGAAGCTGGGGTTGTTCAGCCTGGGAAAAGGGTCTGTGACAATTTGTGTCAATTGCTTATAACTATTTGAAGGGAAGAGGTAAAGAAGATAGAGCCGAGCTCTTCTTTGGGACAAGACGAGATGGACACAAACTGAAGCGGAAGAAGTTCCCTCTGAATATCGTGAAACACTTTTTACTATGAAGGGCAGCCAAGGGTGGCACAAGTTGTCCAAAATAGTTGTGGAGTCTCCTTCCTTGAAGATACTGTAAAGCCTTCTGGACATGGTCCTTGGAAACTGGCTCTTGGTGGCCCTGCGTGAGAAGGGAAGTTGACCAAAAGACCTAAAGGTGCCTTCCAGCCTCTGCCATTCTGTGATTTTGTGCAGTTTAAACATATAAGACATTGGCAAGAAATTGTGATAAAAGTTATGAATATTTTCTGTGTACAACTAAAGCAATTACTTAAAAAAGTACAGTGTAAAATCTCCTGTTTGATTTAATAGATGTCCTGGAGTAACATTCATGAGAATGCCCACGTGCTGATTCCCACTCCGGATAAAGACGACGATCCCGTTCCTGTTGATTACTCACGCTTCATCCATCTGAGCGTTGTTCCCACCAGAGCTACCCCACTGCCAGCTCTCGGGTGAGTGTGCTGGGCTGCTGCTGCTCTGCCTTCCTCTTGTCTCATGAGCCAAGACTAAACACTGATCTCTCTTAGCTGGGCAAACAGGGATGATGTATGGAAAAACATGATAAACAAAGAAGAGACCTACGTGAGGGATAAATTCTACATGCAAAGGCATCCCCAGCTGCAGCCTAAAATGAGAGCCATCCTTCTAGACTGGCTAATGGAGGTAAGCTGTTCTGTGCTTGTGAGTGTTTCAAGTGTGCTTTTGTTGAAGAGCACTAATAACTGTCATGAGTGCACTTCAGGAGCATGTTTAGCTCCAGATACTTGTCTTCATCTTAAATTTTGTCAATGAACGGCACCAAACTTAAAGAATATATGATGTATTGAGCTGATGATTTGCAAACTGACGATATATTCTGTTATTTATCTCCATTGATAGTGGATAATAATCAATTTGTCCCTAACACGGGGTAAGCTTTTAAGGCCGCACTGCAGGCAAAGGCTGAACAAATAATTACAAAAGTCACTGTAAAAAGGAAGGTGGATAGCTCTCAGATCAGATCCATCTTACAGCCTTTTTGTCTGTTTTTGTCATGCAGAATGTGCTGCAACTCCTCCGTGTCTGAGTCTTTTTTGCTATTTGGATGACTTGGTGGCATAATCCCTGATCTTAACTTTAGAATGTTTGTGAGGATTTTCTCTTTAGAGGTGTTGGAATGATGGATCTTTGCAAAAAAACGAGGAACTGATGTTCTGACATTGTTGGAACATGTACTTGCATTTCCTAGAAGGGTTTTTCACTGATCTGTTTTTTTTTCTTGGAAGTTACTGTAATGACTGTCACTTGTGTCAAAGGAAACTGTTTAACTCCTGCACTTAGTTAACATGTTACTTCACAATAGCGGTGAAGTAGAAAGCCAATATAAATTTGATCTCTATGTCCTGCCCTTTTTTTAATGCATATGTAACATCTTCTTTTGACTTTTTAACACTGTTCTTGACCTTTGTAATCTCTGTTGTCTCTCCAGGTTTGTGAAGCCTACAAACTTCATAGAGAAACTTTTTATTTAGCACAAGATTTCTTTGATCGCTTTATGGCAACACAACAGGATGTTGTCAAAACACTGTTGCAGCTTATTGGTGTCACTTCTCTATTCATAGCAGCAAAGCTTGAGGTAAGTATCTCCAGCTTTACTTAACATAAAAATGTGAATGGACACACAGCACACTTACTGGATGCTGGACACATTGTGGAAAGCTTCATGGAGTTAGTTACTATCATTTTTTTCAGCTGGGAGACAGAAAAAAGATTTTTTTTTTTTTTCAATGCTCCTTTTTTTTAGAAGTGGGTAAAATTATACTGTGGTGTTAGCTGGTTTTCTTATTAGACAATTCAGTGTTAGAATAAATCTAAAGTTTTAGTTGCTAAATGAATTTTTGGCTGGCTGCTGTGTACAGAGACCACTTGTTGCAATTTCATTGCAATAGAGTACCTACTGCATGATAGTATGAGCCATTATTTACAGGAACAATTTGAACTACTAAAATACACAGCTTTTCAAGTTCTTAGTTGTTTAAGAGAGCTGCTGTTCAGTCTGTTCTTAAGCAAGAGATAAAAGGACTTTTCTTTAGGATGCTTAAAAAAATCTTGATGTCAGTTATGATACACTAACAGTGGTGCTGTAGTCAAACCATGTAGGTCCATCCAAAGCGAAATTTGAAGGCTATGATGAATAAGACATCTGTGCCTATTAAAGACAGAGAACACCAGAATTTAGAAATTTTCTGTTTTGAAAGGCTAAAGCAGTGGTTGTTCTGTTTATTTATTTACTTTTTTTTTTAAAGTAACACACGAAACTAGTTGCAACCTATTCCATGAATTAAATACTTGATCTCTTATCTTTCAGGAAATTTATCCACCAAAGTTGCACCAGTTTGCCTATGTTACAGATGGAGCCTGTACAGAAGATGAAATCATCAGTATGGAATTGATCATTATGAAGGTAATATTTAAAAGTGGAATTAGTTTTTAAAAATGTGTAGCATAATCAGACTAAAAGCAGAGCTCCTCAGTTAATCTTAGGTGTTGCTAAGAGGCACAATTTCTCTTACTAATTAGAAAGCAGTGTTTTCTCTAGGTAATAAGAGATCTAAAACATCCACCAGTATGTGTGTATTAATAAAATTATTTGTTCCCTGACTGTATCAGCAGGAAGAGTGAGAATATTTGATTTGGTGTTTTAAAGATGCTTTAGCCAACTGGGATTAGAGCTTCTGATTGTTAAACCATCTAGTGTGGTTTAAGTTAGGAACTTAACTTAAATTGGCACTGAAGTCTTGTATGTCCTTTCAGGCTCTTAATTGGAACTTAAATCCACTGACTGTTGTATCTTGGCTAAACATTTACCTGCAAGTTGCATATTTAAATGATCTTTATGAGGTAATGCTGCCACAATATCCACAGCAGATATTTGTACAAATAACAGAGGTAAGACTGATTTCCTTCAAATGCTGTTTCACCTGGAAAAGTGGTTTTGTGTCAGGCTTACTAAACATCTTTTGTCTTGTAGCTCTTGGATCTCTGTGTGCTGGATATTGGCTGCTTGGAATATACCTATGGGATACTTGCAGCTTCTGCTTTGTATCACTTCTCTTCATCTGAGTTGATGCAGAAAGTTTCAGGTATTGGCATTTATAAACTTAAACATGTGTGTTGACAAATGTTATGTCTTCATTCAGGCAGATAAGCATGTGTCTTGTGTTGCAGGTTATGAATTCTGTGAGATAGAGGACTGTGTGAAGTGGATGGTCCCATTTGCCATGGCTCTGAGGGAAGTAGGAAGCTCCAAACTCAAACACTTTAGCGGGATAGCTCCTGAAGATTTGCACAATATACAGACGCACATGAACAGCTTTGATTTGCTGGTATGTATGTGCAGAATGAAGACAAAGATCTGTCTGTAAAATCTCTGAAGTTTTACTTTTTGGTTAGGAAATACAGTCAACTTAAGTGAAGCCTTCACAGGTTGAGACTGAGTGTATTTAGATGCTAAAAGGCATAAGGTTGTAGTCCAGATCCAAAATTCTTTAGACAAAGACTTGTCTTGGGACTGACTTGTTCAGTATTTAGTTTAAAAAGGTGATTGTGCCTTCAGCCTCTCATCTCAAACAGCATATAATTACCCTCAAAATCAGAAGCATTTCTTTATTCTTTGGGATACTTCAAATCCCATGTGTTAGACTTTTCTCTCTAGGAAATACCACTAATTTAATCTTGTCTGATCCAGAGAAAAATAAAGACTGATCACTTGAGACTGATCTAGTGGGACTGTTACATGACAGTGGTCATTGAGAAGCAGTGGAGCAAGAGTGGTTTTTAGTGTGAGAAACTCTCAGATGATCAAAATCATCTTCAACAAATTGTTGTTTAAGCTTATTTGGGTTATTTTTTCTCTTTACGCTATTGAATTTTAAGTAGAAGTTGAAGTCCTTCCTGCTCAGTTGTTTCTGAATTTTGCTTTCTTGAATGTACAGGAGTACATTAGGATTAGGTATGAATACCTAATGCTAATCATCAGATTGCAAAAGCTAATACTGATCTCTTGGAGCTGTACTACAAGTAACTACTGAGTATTATGTGCTTTATCAGTTACTGTTAGGAGGGTTAGATATGGATATGCCTTTCCAGATTAACAATCTATCAGTTTATAAAACTCTGAAGTCTATTGATGCACAGACACACGAAAGTAAAGATTTTTTTTCTCTTTCATATCTTTTCAGGACAGAGCTCAAGCAAAACAGGCCATATTGGCTGAGCAAAATAGGACTTCGCCTTTCCCCACTGGTGTCCTTACACCACCACAAAGTAGTAAGAAACTGTCTTGTGGACTGCAATCATTATGACTTTAGGAACTGTCGACGGACAATTTTGCTGAAGTGCCTATTCTGCTGGTTGTAGCTCCTGCTCCGTTACAGAAATGCTGCCAGTGAAGTTCATAAGCTTCCACGGAATCTGAAAACAAACCTTACTTTCGTGTGACAGAAGTTTTTCTATTTGAAATAGTTTTATTGAATGTTAAAATATTTTAAAGAAATGGATCAAGTACACCAGCCACTTGAAAGAACACTGAAGTGTGCTCCAGATGCTGCTACGGAGGGTGATGCTTGATCAACTGTTCAGAAAAAGGGCTTGGAGTTTAGATTAGTTACTGTGCCTTGGGGTAATCTGCAGATTTGTCCCTCGTTGACAAATGGGAAAAACGTGCTGTGGAAGACAACATTTCAAAGCCTCTTTTTTTGAATGGTTGGCTTACAACTTGATGCCTTTTAAAAAACTCTTTATTGTAAAAGCTGCTATGTCTCTGTGTATTCATTTTAATAAAAATGCTGTCTAAGACAGCTGGTTTTATGTATATTTCTATATTTCTTTTAATTATGATCAGTTAAGATTGTTTCACACTGTGACCATTAATAAGTGTGGGAGTTGGGGATGAATAGTGTAGTAACTGTTGCTTTATTTATTTACCACTATTATTGGCTTATCCATAGAAACTTCTTTATTTGGATACTAAGGTAAAATTGTCGTGTTGGGCTACTTGGATTTCCTCTAGCCAGGTACAGGAGGCTGGGGAGGGGATAATAAACATGACAAGTGCATGGGGAATCCTTTCTTAACAGTCTCTGTAATGATCAGCTTACTGGGAAATTCTTGAATCAGGTCCGGATTGTTACCCTTGGGTGATGCTCAGTGAGAGGTCATAAGTAGGAAAAATCTACCTCTTAAATAATCATTTAAACTGGGGGTTTGGCACAGTATTTGACAAAAAAATCATGTGTGCAGAGTTATTCTGGAGAGGTATGTGCCTTTTAACAGGAAAGTCTGACTGTTTCAACATCTGAGAATCACAGAGGTCCTAGAGGGACATTTTCTGGAAACTCATGGTTCTGGAGAAGAGGGGAACACAAATGGTTGCCTGGTTTTTGCATGTTTTTGGTGCTTGCTTTGAAGGATTGTTCAATAACACTGAAAACTTTTGTGAGACTACCAGGGTTCATCATGTCCTGCTGTGGATAACTTAAATGCTCCAACATTTAATATTTTAGGAAGTTCCTTTTCTGGTGTTGGTTAGATTTTTTTTTAAACAATTGTTTAAAATTTTTTAATTTTTTTAAACAATAGTTGCCATCAAGGCTGCTTTTTATTATTTTTTTAAGTTATTTTGCTTTCTTCTCTTCCCTGACCCAGTATTCTGATAAATGTTAAAGCTTTAATGTAATAAAAATGCCTGTGGTAATCAATGGTAAGCAAGTTCTTTGGTGCTGCTGGCTTTTTTTCCTTGCAATGAGTGGTTATAAGTTCTGTGTTAACAAAACAGGTGTAAATGTGAGCTGAACATGTTTGCTGCTGCCAGTTTAGAGAGGTTTTAATTTCTCAGAGAATTGCATGCCCTAGACAAAAATGTAATACTTGCTGATTTCTGAAGGATTTGCTAGGACATATTTTGGTGCTTTGTCCTTCAGTGTAGAACACAAAATGGGGGTGGATGAGGGAAGCTAATCCTCCTGAAAGGTAGTCTCTAGGTTTAATTCCTGCATCAGCAACCGTGCTTCAGTGCTAGGCCTTTTGGTGTTTATTTTCAGATCTTAGTCCCTTTTAGATGTTTCATAACAAAACCACAATTCCAATTTTAATTTCTAACTGTCCTCTTAAAAATGGAGATTGCATTTAACTGTTCAAGAAAATATCCTGTAATATTATTAGAGATATGGTAGACTCTTAACTTTCAGTTTCAGCTAAATATTTAACTATGGTAATACCTATGCAAGAGTGAATGTTGATGTTCCATGCGTTTCTGGGCTGCATGGGAAACCAGAGTCTGAGAGATAGATACACCTATGAATTAAACTTAGACAGCAGGCATCTCCAAATGCAATCTCTGCTTCAGGTGGTAATACTGTTAAATTTACAATTCTTTCTTTTGTGAAAGGTCAGCCTCCTTTATTCTGGTGGAAGGCAGCGTGTTCAGAGTGTGGAGATCGTGGCTTTGCAGTTCCCCAGGTAGGAATGCAGTCATGTCCCAGAGATGCAGCACATCCCAGCTGGGGGGGCCTACCTTGAGAGCTATTTTCTAACTTTCTCATCTTTTATAAGAACCTTTTTCTGGTTGTCTGTTGTAACGTGTGGATACTGTCTCTGTCTGGTGCTGCCTTTCTAGAGTAGCTTGAAAACAATTTGCCTTGGTTGCCACAAGCTGAAAAGATTTTTAGAGAAGAAGAGTGCTGGTAATTTAAAGGAAGATAGTTGTCGCTATTAGAAAAAAATCACCTCCAAGAGGGAGTTTTCTCTCTATTTCTTTGCTTGTGGATCCTATTCTCCTAAATTCTGATCCTGGCCCAGTCTGGTGGGGGGAAGTAAGGGGACAGTTCTGCCTGACTAAGTAAGAGAAAATGGTTTGAGGTGTTTGGGCTGGGCTACAAAGATAGGCTAATGCCCAATATCATGTTCCTGCAGGCTCTGCCCCCAAATGTGTTCTCCCAAGAGGTGGGGAGAGGTCTCCAGGGATGAACAGCCCCAGGGTGATGCAGGAGGGGCAGCATTGGGCAGCCCTGGGAAAGCAATTTAGCTGTGCAATGCTGCACGCTCCTCAACTGGAAACTGTCTCTCTTTAATAGCTCCAGACCAGCATAAAGCATGCTGCAAAGTAAATTGAATTTGCAGTAACCCAGGTGGTGCATGATTATCTTCTCCTCCTGAAAGGTTTGTCATAACAATGCATCAAACCCTCACCTTGGTCTGAAAGCTGGGGGCATCAGAGAAACTGAACAACAGAACTGAATCCAGTGCTAATTTTGTATTACTGCTACTGCAGAATTGGAAGTTGGGAGTTGCTGTGGGTGTATTGAAGGAAATTGCCCCAAATGTGCTGGCTGAGGCTGCAGTTGTGAGCTGGGGTGGAAAGGAACAGTGCTGGTGAGCAGAAAGGATGGAGACATGGCAATCCCCACTGAGTCAGCCAGATGCTCTGCTCTTGTAAATGCTGTAGGTACCTAACAGAAATAGTTATTGGTATAAATAGTTCACAGAAATAGTTCTGCATAGCTTGTCTGCCCTAAAGCAGGAGTGTGGTCTTTCTCAGGTTCTATTTCTAGGTCTGAGGTCAGCAGCTCCTCTTTGTTCTCAGCAATTACAACACGAGGGGTTTATTGCATCCCTGCTCATACAAGGTGGAGGCAAGAGGCCTGGTTCAGGGCTCTCTCTCTTCCTGGGTGCTATTTGCTGCCCACACAGGACAGCAGCAGCCTGAATCCAGGAGGCTGGCTGGGTGGAACACTCTTCCTCCAGCCAGGCTGTCAGCTCACACCTTGCTGCCAGTGTACGAGGCTTACAGCAGCATCTGCTGGGGGGGAGGTGTCAGGGAACCTGAACTTTAGCTTGGGGCTTGCCAGAACCTACAATGGGCTTTTTTCCAGACTTTATTTGAGTAACACCTACAAGACAAAGCCTTATGGAACCATTGGGGGGTCAGTGTGCAGTGCAGCAGGGGACTGGTGAGTGCACAGGCTGGCACTGGGTGTACCCACTTCACCTCATTTGCTGGCACAAGCCTTCTCTTCTGGGAATTCAGGGACCTGCTGTCTCTAGAGACATTTGTCAACATGCATTTAAAGCACCAGGTTACTCATGCTTCATCTTCCATAAGTCTCTACCATCAAGAAAAGACACTGGTATATGCTGTGCAATAACACAGGTTAGCTTTGTCTAGCCTTGAATTTGTTGGAATTAAGAACAAGGCCTTGCTGGTGAGGCCAGGGGCAGCTTGGCCTGGACTCTTGTAGTCTCTGTTCAGGTTTGGCATTTAAATAGAGGATGTAGCTCTGTCATGTGCTGCCTGTGGCAGGAAGCAGCAGGGTTCTTCCCCTTCTGATCATCCTGTCCTTGCCCCAGCCATGGGGTGGCCAGTCAAGGTAGAGAAACTGAGAGGTTTGGGGATTTTATTTTATTTTTCTTTGTCTCTGTGAGATGGCAGGAGAAAAGTATGTACAAATATGAGAAGACTTTAATGTCCATTTCTTATTGTTATAGCAATTTGTGAAACTTCTCTGATTTGGAGTTAAAACTACAGCAGAGCACCCACTTGGCTCGAGTTGATGAACAGTAAATATTTTGATGATGATCCTGTGCTCTTTCAGCCACACTATCTGCAAACCAGGTTCAAAGTAGAAAGTGTGTTTCTCTCAAATTTTGAGTATTCCACTATTGCCACAACTTATACATAATCAAACAGTTAACTTAGACTGCAGAATATTGCAGTGCTATATGAGCTACCTCCTTTCAATCTCTTGAAATAATAAGTTTATGCTAAGCATAAAGGGTAGGTTTGTACATGAAGTTTTTTATTTCTGTTAAAGGTGAGTTTCATGTTAGAAAAAGAAAGGAAGTATTCTTTGTAGGCTGAATAAAAACAGGGATTTCAAAAGTCTGCAAACTTGGGTGTTTGAGGGCAAATTAAATGAGATGGCTATCAAGGAAGGAAGGAAAACCTTTCTACTCCCCAGGGGCTTTGGTCCTACAGATGCTGGCAATTCAGGGGAGCAGACTGTCTACTGGAAGTGTAAATCTACTTGAAAACTGGGTTTGTTTTACCAAGCCAAACATATTCTCATGTAACTCATATAGTAAGAAAGCAAATATGTTTATATAATGCACTTCTTTTTTGATTTTCAGCATGATGGCAATAATATTCAAGGAGATAAAATATGAAATCCTAAATGTTTGCCTGGAATATGAGGAAAAATTCTGTGTGGAGAATTTTCCTCACCTGGTGTCTGTTCTGTCAGATGTGCCCAAGCCCCTGTTCCTGGGATGGAGGAGAGCAGGCGCCTGACAAGAACTGTCTGTGAGGGGAAAAGATTTTCTGTATCAGCCTGTGCTCCTGTGCTCTGAGTCTCAAATGTTGACTTCTGCCTTGGCTTGGCTAAAGAAGTAAGGGTTTTGCTGCTTTTTAAAATTCCCATGACTATTGAAAGAAGAGAAGTTACTTTGTTTATGGACAGTGGCTGGGGAGGGGAAATGCTTCTGTAAATCTAAATACACTTAGTGTCTTTCTGGCAATATTAGAGTTTGTCACTCTTCATTTAAAAATCAGTATTTGGTCACATATATTATACTTTTATACTATAAAGGCAACATCAAAGCATCAAATGTTTGGATTTCTCACAAACTGTATACAGTAGCATTCCTTGAAAATTAAATTATAATGGGTTTAATCAAGAGCTAAACAATTTTCCTGACAGAGAAAAGCAACAAGCCTAAACATTTTCTGGAAAATCATGCAGTTAACAGCTACGCCACAGACATGATTTTCCTGGTGCTAAACACATGGCTGGGTCTCTTTTCTTCCTTTGGGGGCAGATTCTTTTATTCTCAGTAGGGTCAGGAGCCCAAAGTAACTGATGTACAGATGTGGGTTTCCAGAAAGAAGCTGCTGGTGACACGAGGATGTGAAGTCCACTAAAGCTGACAGGGTGAGAATGGCTGGTCTGCAAGAGCAGGGAGCAGACACTGCTCTGCATCTAGGATTGTTGCTTTTTTCTTACATATGGATAGAATAGGCCTCACATACAACTAAAATAAGTGGCTTGGCTGGAAAGCAGAGAGTAAAAATGTAATGATACTGTGTAGAATGTGTTTTGGCTCCTCCCAAGGCAAAAGAAGAAGTAGGGACAGCTGTGATTTGCTCAGGTTATCGTGTTCAGACTCCAGTTACACAAACTTACCTATGGTGTGCTCTGCGTGCAACCAGGATAAATGGTTTGAGCTTTCTTGGACTGGATCCCAGAGCAGCAACATCAGATGGAGAACAGTAATACAGTGCTTTATTTTGCAGTTCTGTGCAAGGTGTTTGGATTTTTTTCGGGGCTGGGGGGGTTGCTATCAGAACACCAGCCTCTGCAGCTCAGCACCTCAGCACAATTTTTCTACATGTCAAGAGTTATTGACCAGGACAAAAGCTAAAAGATAAAGGTTATCTTTTTCACCCCATTATCCATCTTGCAGTTCTTACCAGATGCCAGTGTCATTTTTGGACTGTACAGCTCACAGTGAGGTTTGGTTGTTACACTTGGGTTTAAGATCAGTCTGAGAATAAACAAGTTGCTTTCTTACCTCAGCCAGACCTGCCAAATGCTGCTGTTTGATGTGGGTAAAGCTGATGTTTCTGGGCTCACAGGAGGCACCCCTCTTACCTCTGCCAGAATGATGATGATGATGATGTTATTTGAGCACAGGAGAGGGCAAGTGAAAATCTTTTTACATCTCTGATTGGGAAGTCTGGTTGTCAGCCTTGTGAGAGCAGAGAAAAATGCTTTAGTTTTGGCCAAAATCCTGCAGAATGAAGAATGCTCTGAGGAAAGGTTAGCTGATCCTGCGTGGTGTTATTAGTATTCTGGGCTTCAGTCAGGAGATTAATAATAGCCACAGACAGTGTCTCTTCATATTAAAGTGTCTTCACATGAGTAGTTTGGGTGAGTGCAAAAGGACTGCAAGGCACAAGCAAGCTGTCTTGTCTCGCCCCAACTGACAATGAGTCAACACTTTAATATAAAGAACAGACAGTTGGTAACAGTCATTAACATAACAAAGTGCCCTATAGATCACTCCAAATTCATCTGACTGTTTTTAAGCAAATGTTTTCCCCTGAGAAGTGGCAACGGAACAATTTGTTGAATGTTTTGCTGCCTGGGCCACCCTGTTCTGCTGGGAGTGGGAGAGGTGCTGCTTGTGGGAAGGCTGATCTAAAAACCCCTGAATAGGGGGTGGTATTTGCTTGCAGTGACTGAGTCGGTTTTTTTAACCTGATTTCCTACCAAATCTGGACTCATGGGGTTTTTTTTGTGGTTCCTCTCCCCACTTCCCTATCTCTTGGCTTCCTCCATTGGACAACTTAAAGAAGATCTGACTTCTGTTCATGCAGGTAAGAAGAAAAAGGAGTGAGACAAACAACTGTCCTCTGTGAAGGAGCAGTGCAGGCTCAGCAACCGTGCTCTGTGCTCGGCCCACCTGCAGGAGCAATGGTGGAGGCCTCAGGATCAAAGGTGGGAAGAGAGGAAGAAGGAATTGGGGCTGTAGCACTGCCAGCTGTGATGCACATCTGGCACTGAAGTGGGATGAGTGGAGTCTGAGTAGCCCCAAGGAGGGAGGAAATGCCATACACAAAAGCAGGTCTATTACCGGTTCTCACGGAGGAATTTGCATGACTTCCTTGCATCCCATTGTGCTGGGAGGATGCAGGGAATGCACTGCTGCTACACACCAGGAAGGCATCCTGCATCTGCCCAGAGCAGCTGCTGGTGCTGCAGCTGTAACTTCCACGTGCTCTTGGACCATGGTAGGGCTCCAGGTTTCTCCTGCCATTTCCAAGGACCATCTGCCACTGGGAAAAGGTCGGGCTTGGCTCCTGCTGCTGCCCACTGGGCTTTCTCCCCAGCTGCCTGCCTAAAGACAAACCACCTTTCCAGGGACTGCTGTCACCCAAAGGGTTGACTCTGGAGATGAAAATTCTGGGGGTCTGGGACGCTCTGTGTTGGCCGAGTGGCACCACAGGTGAATTTACTACAGCAACCCAGGCAGGGGCTGGTTTTGAGTGGCAGCACTTCCCTTCCATAGCTGCGTGCATGGCTTTGCTGAGTGCCTGGATAGGAGCATCCAGGGCAGCTGCAGGCACGCAGGATGGCTGGGCTTTTTGGGGATGGCTGGGCTTTTTGGGGATGGCTGGGCTTTTTGGGGATGGCTGGGCTTTTTGGGGATGGCTGGGCTTTTTGGGGATGGCTGGGCTTTTTGGGGATGGCTGGGCTTTTGGGGGATGGCTGGGCTTTTTGGGGATGGCTGGGCTTTTTGGGGAGGGCTGTGTGTGTGCTTTGGGACCTGCTGCTCACCTGCCTGAGAGACAAACCCCAGGTTGTCCCCAGCTGTCGTGGCAGAGGGGAAGCAGAGGGTCCTGCTCCAGCTCCGCCTCTGCCCCGTGGCAGGGCGGTCACTCTGGGGCTGGGTGCGGGTCCCTGGGTGCGGGTCCCTGGGTGCGGGTCCCTGGGTGCGGGGCAGTGCCGGCTCGGGGCTGCCAGAGGAGGGCTGGGGGATGTCCGTGTGGGATGTGGCCGGGCCAGGGGCCGTGGGGAAGGAGGAGGAAGGAGGAGCAGCTCCGCGGCCCCACGCTCATCGCTTTAATTGGGGCTGGAGGAACGCGGGACGGCCGCGATTCTCACGGCGCGGGGAGGCTCCCGGCCGGCCAAATCATTAACGTCAATTAAGTACAGAATGTGTAGATTACTGACATGTTATTGTTAGGGCTCTAAAGGAAATATAATTAATAAAACTTCCCCCCCACACCCCATCTAGAGGCAGCCCTTTGTGCTCCCTGCCGGCGACGTCTACCTCCTCCCGCAGCCCCGGACAGCGTTAACATTTGAATTAACATAAAATCGCTTTCTGAAATCTGTTAACATTTATAATGTTGCTGTACTTTGCCTGATCATTGCATATTTTTTTTTTTTCTGTCAGTTTGAGCTCGGTGAGGGGTTTCTTTTTTTTTTTTTTTTTTTTTTCCAAGTGATACCAAACATAGACCCATTATGCCGCAAAAAATCTCATATTTGTTTAATGATTTCCCATTGGTATCTTTGTTGCTATGAACCAAAGCATTAAATAGAAGCCAGCACGCTAATGCCGTGTTGTTCTACATAATAAATTTGACTATTCCCCAATGAATATTTTTAACAGGAATTTTCTGAATAAAATGCATATGTGCCAGGGTATTACTAATTACTTAAAATCAGTTTTTGACATTTAATGTTGACATCTAAAATATTTCCTTTAATTTTTGGTTGCCTCTGCAAACAGAAATGATGGCATTCGTCCTAAGGAAGGCTGGGTGGACAAATAATGCTTTTACTCACAATGAAATGAAAAGCAATAAAGAAAATGTGTTAAATGTCAACAGTAAAGCATATCTTCTCTCCACGTATTATGAGGAGAATATAACCCAAAATATGCATACACACAAAAAAAAATCCTTCAAGTGACTTAATATGCTTGAATATTAATGGTTTGAGTGTTAATCCATTGCAATGGCTCAGTTTTTTTCAAAATTGTCTATTTAAATACATTATTACCTCCATAAATTCTCTATGGTCACTGTGGTAGCCATAGCATGAAAAATAATCATCATAAATCTGAATTTACAAAATATCTCCAAAAATTGCACAGTTTTGCTGGGAGAAACAGAAGATGAAGTGTGTATTATTTAACTCGATATATTTTGTCCTTGCAGGAGTTGCTTGTCTGAAAAACCAGCAGATGGAGTCTGTTGGAGGACACGAGGGTCTGGCAGCAGCCTGAGAAACCAGGTTTTGTAAGCAAGGAAAGACTGACAGTGTTTGCTGTATGGGATGTGCTCTGGAAGCCTCTGCTTCCATTGGCTGGGAAACCTCTTAAGTCTCAGATTTTAAACTAGGTTTTTGTTAAAATAACCATGAGGACAGCCATGAAGTATTTCCACACTTCTGTGTCGCTCAGTGTCTCTTGTTACGTGTGTTTGTCCCTGGATGTCCTGGGGTTGTTGTTTGCAGTCAGCAGTTGCTGGGATGCCCCTTGCACAGAGCTGGCCATGCCACAGCAGTGTGGAAAAGCAGAGGGAGAGGAGAGGATGCTGTGGTTTCTCAATGCTCCCCTTGACACTTTGCCATGACAGAAGGAGGGTTGTGCTCAGGGTATTTGCAAAAAGTATTGTCCAGCAGAATCTGCAGGAGAATCATGCACATCACCTCTGACTTTCTGCATCGCCAAGACATCTATTCCTCATCATTTTCAGCTTGTGCCCAGAAGATTGCTCTCACCCACACATCAAGATCCTCATGCAGGTATCTGGGGATGTTACCTGCATTTGGATTTCTTTGGCTGTGCATTATTACTCAGCTAATAGTGCTCAACAAAAGTGGACCTCGGTGAACCGAAATTTGCAAAGGCTGGAGAAATACTGACCCATGTTAGTCAATGAGAAGTTTTGCTGTTGCTCTTGTCTTTCACTTGAGCTCTTACAACTGGAGCAATCTGTCCACACCATTTCAGACAGATGATATAGCCAGGTTGTTCAGCCACACGTGATACAAGGGCAAGGAAAGAAACCAAAGGTCTGTTGAGTCCTTCCCAAGCCCTGAGAAGGGGGACATTGCAGCAGCTTGTGAAGGAATGTGTCCAGGCAGCAAGAACAGCACAGACACCCCCTTTCACAGGGGGCAGAGTCCAGACAGACCTGTGTTTGCAGGGACTGATCCTTGCCTACCTTGGAGGCATCTCTATAGGTTTAGGAATACAGCAATGGGTTTAGCTTTGCTGCTAAACCCTCAAAAAGCTGAGCACCCTATGAATTACAGCCTCTCATATCTGCAGCTGAGTTTGACATATGTAGCTGCAGCTGGCCCTACCTCAACAGTTTTATTTGATAAGTCTGATTGATGAGATTTTTTTTAAATTCCTCTCAATCTATTTAAATTAAAGAAAAAAGGAGAGAGAGAAGCTGAAAAGTGCTGTAATTGTGAGGGAGCACAAGAGAAACCTACAGCCAGCAGGCATGCTTCAAAGGGAATGGGGCCAGCCAGAACCCTTTCAATTGCTGGCTAGCGAGGGCTTCAAATGTGCCCGCAAGGTAGCTGTGTTTTAATTTTGATCCACACCAGATGAGCTTAATTGGAAGATCCTGGGGGCTTGATGAATGTGGCCTCTTCAGTTTGATGAGCAGAGGCCCGGGGTGGTCCCTGGGTGGCTGTCCCGGGCACCAGGAGCTCGCTACCAGGCTGCTCCTGGCACAGCCCTGCCTCCTCTGCTGCCCTCGGAGCTCTGCCGTGGGTTTGCTCACTGAGGAGGAGAGCTTTGCTCCACAGGGGCTCGGTGCACAGAAAGCCCTACAAATGCTACAGAGCAGCCTGCCTGTGCCAGAGCCCCTGGATTCACCTCCCTCGGGTCCCAGGGTGCCTGATGTGCCCTGGGCAGCAGGAGCAGCACAGCTCCCCTGAGCACTCACACCTGAGCCACTGCTCTGTGCTCTGTGGCCACCCACCCAGCAATGTGGCCAGCTGCCTGCACACCCTCCTCCTGCATCAGCCCCATCCCATCCCATCCCATCCCATCCCATCCCATCCCATCCCATCCCATCCCATCCCATCCCATCCCATCCCATCCCATCCCATCCCTCCCATGGATCCCATCCCATCCCTCCCCTCTGTGCCCAAGGAATGGGCCATGGAAAGCAGCAGCCTCACCTGTGCCTTCCCCAGCACGTTCCCTGGTGTCACTGGCAAATTAAGCAAGTAATTTTCATTAGTGTCAATGCACCTTGCACCTAACTCTAAACTACCAATTAAAGTTATCGATTCTGATCAGCAAAGGTACTAAATTCCTGCTGGAACTGAAAAAGCAGGTACTAAATGTACAGAGACAATCTGTTTAATGCAGCCACGGATTAAAGCAACTCATTCATCATCTTAGTATCTGTGCAAACACTAATCCCGGGGATGTGTGTCTGGACACACTCCTGTGTGTTTGGAGCCCTCGTTTCATGTGACTGGGACAGGTTTGAGCTGTGAATCCCCAGCTGCTGCCCCTAACAGCTCCTCAGAAACAGGTTGCTATTTTTTGGTTCAGCTGATTCATTCTACAAGATGATTAATTATTGTGTAAAGATAATTTTGTGTTTATTGGTTTGGGACATGAGAATTTATCCCTCTATTTCCTGATCCTGCAAACACAGGCAGTAGCAAGGGGCTCCTCTGTTTCACTGACTTCTGGATTCCCATGTTGGGTTTCTCACTCTGCTCACTGAATTTGGTCCTTAGCTTGCATTCCACCAGGCATCAGTCCACATATCTGCACCCTGGAGAAGGCAGTCAATATTTTCATGTTCTAATTGCGTCTGATTGAAGGTTCTATCTGAAAAGTCATTGATTGTAATGGTAATTTGTCCTGGAATATACAAAAAACCCGTGCTTCATCCTCTGTTATTTGGTCTGAGCTGATTCTGGAGGCAGGACCATCAGCATTCCTGTGCAGCAGGAGTGACCTGTGTCTGCCCGATGCATAGCAGTAGTTTAAAAAGCTAATAGTGTGTTTGAGCTAAGAGTGAGGGAGAATATGAAAGAATATTATAATTGTGCATAACAGAAATTTCTATAATTAAAAATGGAATTCTCTAGCATTGGAGCAGAAATAGCAATTTTCTACCCAGTGAAGCTCCAAATTATTTTAAAGGGAATTAGATGTATTCTCCTGGACTGTGATCACTCTGAAAGATTTTTTGATGCTAAACTGTTTTTGAATATTGGAAAGAGAAAACTGTGTTGTCCTCACCTGCTGCTAGCTTGGAAGTGAAATCATCACAGCCAGAAGTGTCATGGCTTTGGAATTTGTTGCACAGTTCTGTTCTCTCTGAAGAACTGTCACATGATTATAGCATGGGAAGTACCTTCAATTGTGTATTTTCACACAGTTTTTTGCTGTGTTTGAGAAAAGATGAGTATTTGCTTTGTATGCAGTTGCATCCCAGGAAGATAATTTTATGAATTAGAAGTTAAAAGGTGCAGGAGGTTCCTTGCACAGACCAGGGAGCTCCAGGGAGCAGAGACCTGCAGAGCTGAGGTACTGCAATGTCCAGGAGCTTTGTGGCCCAGGGATGTTCACATGTGTCATCCCACAGTCCCTGCAGTGCACTGCAAAACTGAACAACCCCTTTATTGCTTTTGGGGGGTTTTTGCTTGGGTTTTCTTTTTTTTTCCCTTGGGTTTGGCTTTTCCCCCTCATGTATTCAGAATTGTTTCATGATCTAATCAATCACCTCAGCACAGCCCCCAGTACCATTCTGTGGGTTTTTTTGGCTCTCCCAAACCTGATTTTCTGCATACCAGAAAGCTGCCTAGATGGGCTCTGGAGATACTGGTGATGAAATATTTGGGATGTGTGTTTGAGCACTGTCACTAGGTTGCCCTCTAGTTTTATTTCCACTGCAGTTCACTCAAGGCTGTTGCCATCCAGCCCAGGTTTGTCCAAGCAATGTTTTTCCAGGCTGGGAGCCTCCTGTGGTCTCACATCAAGCACCAGCCCTAGGCTAAGCTGTGCTTGTGTGACTCATTTTACTGAATGCTTGTCAAGTGAGTGTTTCCTCACATGAGGAAATACCCTGCAGGCTGGCTCTAGCCCAGTCCCACTGGTTCGGGGTGCTGATTTTGGAAAGGGGGTGGAAGGATGGGCTCCTCTGGCTCAGCTTGGCTGTGCTGTGTTGGGTGTAAATCACAGGAAAGCGATGGGTGTTTGCCTCCATTAGCTCTGATATAAATATTGCTGCCCTGCCCTCGGTGCTGACAGCCAGTGTTTCCTGCCCAGCAGCTCAGTGCCAGGCTCTGACAGCCTGTCCCAGCTCAGGGAATGCCTGCCACAGCCTCTGACCCAGTGCTGTGGACAAGAGGGTTCAGTTTGTGCTTAATGAACTGGGTGGGCACCCAGGGGAGCCTCTGCAATTCCCAGTTCTGCCACTAACTTCTTCTGTGACCTAGGACAAATCAATTAATCTCTCTTCCTGCAGCAGCTCTCCCTTGGGGACAGAGGTAGGAGCAGCAACAACAGGCTCCTTTGTATTGTCTGCTTTAGTATTGTATTTTTAATAAAGTGTGGCACCAGATACCTACTTAAAGAGTTGCCATCTGAAAACATGTCTGTTTTTACTTGCCACTGAAGACTTAAACCAACACCTGATGAGGGCTTTTACCTCTGTCGGGGTACTAGGGCTTTGCTGTGATGCAGCAGGTGATAACACTCATTGCTGCTGGGTGCTGCCACCTCTCCCCTCGCTGGCTGTGCCCTTCTTCTCTCAAGGAAAGCCTCCAGCTGTCCCCTGATGTCTGTGTTAAAGCAAGAGCCAGCCAAATGCTGCCCTACCTAGCAGCATGGGGAGGTCAGGCGAGGGAACATATTTTACTTGCAGAGCTGACATAATTGTTTAAAGGAAACAGACAGCTCAACATTTTTGCTAACTTACAAAATCTGGCATCTCGGGAGAACGTGTTTGGACTCAGCAAGGCCATTTTCACAGGCAAAGCATTGTCATTAATCTGCATGTTTGGCATTGCTGCTGGAGAGCCTCCTTTTTGCTCTGAACGAGATGTATATTCATGGACTGAAAGTTGCCTGGTTTTGTTTCCATGCCGGCCGCGTGGGTTTGCTGGGCTGGGAAGTCCATGAGCAGGCACTCGGCTCTCCCAGCTGCACCAGCACAAAAGCTCTGGTCACTGCTGCTGGATTGTCTAGCAAAGTGTGAGCTGTGATTGTATTGAGGCCAATGCAATCATATCACCTGCCAGTCTGGGGAAAAATAGGGTCTAAATAAGATGACGAGTGAATGATGTGGTCAGAATTAAAAGGATAAACAGCATCTTTCCCTTAATGAGCTCTGTTTAACATGTGAGAAGCCCCACACATGCTTTATCTGTATTCTGACCAGCGAGGAGCCTTGCCCAGACTTCATACAGCAATTCATCACGGCCGATTTGTGCAAGGCATATTTGAGATGTAAGATGTGTGACTCAACCTCTTTTATTCCCTCATTAATTTTCTATTCTGCCTGAAATGGGTTCTTAGAGTGCTCATCACCAGGGTTTAAGCTGGTGAAAATGGGACGTTGGGATTTCTGCTCTTATTTTTGTCACCGTGGCTGGATAAAGGGGCAGATGTACAAACACCTGGGCTGGGCAGGCCGGGTGTCCTGTGCCACCAGCACCTGCTCCCACCTGCGACTGCTCCCGTGCCTGGGCAAGTCTGAGAACAAGGCCGATAATTGCTGTTATCCTTGGCAGTCTTTCCAAGAAAATTGGTGGCTGGACAAAAGGGGTTTGAAGTTTTTAGCTCATGTTGATATTTCTGAAGGTTTCACCTGAAAGTGCTCGAAGATCTGGGATTTTTGGTGAAGTTTCTGTGTATCTGTGCATCTCCTGCAGATTTGCTCTCCTGCTCCGGTTCTTGTCTCCCTTTCAGCACTCCTGCAGGTGCTTCTCCCCGTGTCTTTGTGCTGTATGTGTCTTGTTGCTGCGATGTGTATTATCTTCTCAGCCTCCCAAGGGCCTCAGAAGATGAATGGCTTTATCTATAGGATTGCAGTAATAATCCATTTGTGTATGAGATGTGCTCCCCGGTGTTGGTGCATGGCAGAGGGCTGGCAGTATCTGATAGCTGCAGAGGAGGCTGCGTGCAGCAAGTGAGATCTGAGCTGCACCTCGGGCTCTCCCGATAACTCCCGACAAGTCACTTAAATCCTCTCTGGTGCGCTGGACCCAGAGGCACACATGGCTCAGCTCCAGGAATACCTGGGGAGCAGCGTGGCTTCCTGAGCTAATTAACACCCGTGAAACACCTCAGCCTCCGGGAAAGGGCAGCTGGGGAGTGCTACACTCACAGCACTGAATTCAGGCACCTTCCCGGGAGATTTGTGCTGCTCTAATAGGGCTTGGTGAGACTAAGCGTGCTCTGTGGGGGTGTTAGAGAAGACCCAGCCTCCTGCAAATGCCCACCTCTGATGGAACTGGGCTTTTCCAGCCGTTTCAGGTAGTGCCTGTAGCAGCGTGACACTCCAGTGTGCAGGGGCATTGTCCACTGGCTTCTGATTTAATTTCCGTCTAGGCAAAAAAATGTCGCCTGTGCCAATCAAGAAGCACAAAGCACACAGTAAGCACAGCTCAAAAGCTGCATTACCCTTATCTATTAGTAATGATCAATTAGCATGAAGGTCAGTGGGCAGCCTGGAAATGAGTCAGATAAGAAGGGCAGAAGGAGGACTTGAATGGAGAGGAAATTTTTGATTCATATTTGGCGTTTAAAGTCATAACTCTGTAACAGTGGGGGCGGAGGGTAGCGTTAAGTAGTCCTGCTGTCACACTGACTCAACCAGAGTGTAAATCACGCTGGGAGAGTGCTGTGGCTTTTCCCTGGTGCTAAAGTATTGTATTGTACCACAGAAGGTACAATAACAGCTGCAAGAAGCCGTCCTTGCCCTCCAGCCCACCCTAAAAATCCTTAGACACTTTAACCCCCCTGGCATGGCACAGCACCATGGGGCTTAAAATTCTGCCCCTGGCTTGCACCAAAATGAGTGGAATGGACAGTGAAGGGTAGTGCAGGACAGAGGGGCCTCAGTGGTCACCTGGGCATCATCCAGTCAGGAGGCACCAGTCAGGGCATTGGTAATGGTTGTGGGGGAGAGGAAAGGATGGCTTGTAAGGCTGAGGTCAGGAGACATTTGGACAATACTCCTGGGCACATGGTGCAATGCTTGGGGATGGAGCAGGGCCAGGAGCTGCACTCGATGATCCTTGAGAGTCCCTTCCAACTCAGCTCATTCTGTGACTCTGGTGCCTCAGGAAGGGACCTGGCCCCACCCAATCCCCCCAGGCCAGGTAAAGGGCATTTTCCTCATAAGATACATCAAAGCTGTTCCCGAGTATAAGAGCTGATGTCTGAAGCAGCTTCTCTGCATTAAAACAGACAAGCGAACAGCGACGCTTGCCACAATTTTCAGACAGTATGATACAATCTTTCTTGTTTTCTCATGTTTACTTGTCCCAGGTTTTCTCTGTTGCTGTGGGGCAGGTTGGTGGATGGGTGAGAATCAATCTGTCACTTACTTTCCAGTGTGTGAAGTTTATTTCTACTTATTTCTCCCAGACATATGTACACATGCATGAGTGCCAAGGCTCAACAAAACATTGCACCTCCTTTCAGGCTGGGTGAGTGCAGGGGCACACGAGCACTGTGCCTCTGAAATACCATATGATATGATCTGGCCCACAAACTTAAAATATCCTGGTGAAGTGATGCTTTAAAGCAGGAGAGCTCTACACACAGGGTCTCCTCTGTTTTCTGGAGGCTAATTAACCCCCTTAAACAGAGAGAGGGTAGTGAAATAGGTACTCCTGATACCAAGCAACTGCACTGCCTGATGAAGATGATGAAACATAAGTACAAAAGAGAATAGGTAGGGGTAGGTTAAACCCAGTGTTCCTGCCTCTGACAGTTTACTTTGATGAATGCACTCATTCACTCAGCTTCACCATTTGGATCCTGCATAATCAGAGATAACAGGCGGATGGTTTGCATGAATAACTAAGTTTGTCATGTTTAATTTTCTTTAAAAAAAGAAACAGCAGTTGCTTTACCCTCATCCTTCAGGCCCAATACATATTTATAAATTGTCAGGAAATGAAAAGCCTTTTAACAGCACGCAACAAGCATGCAAAGCTACCAGGAGAAATAACTGGGAGAGCAGCGAGTGCAGGGAGCAGCACAGCCCACCTGCAGCTCGTGTGGGCTCACCTCGTGTCACCTGGGAAGGTGGTGTGGGCAGAGGATGCTGAGCAGACTGTCTGAATTGTTAGGAAGAGTGGCACTGATATTTGTTTTGTGTTCCTCAGGCAGTGTCTTCTGACAGCTTGACATTGTGCAACAAGAAGCGTTAAAACTGAAAAATGAGCCTGCGTTTGGCAGTTAGCTGGCAATTCAGCGACTGACTGTGCTGCTTAATATTTGATAGGGTGCTCGCTTTATAGTGCCTATCCCAACACTGACAATTCCTTAAAAACTACAAAAGGTCCAGCTGGAGTTTGCGTGGAGCAAAATGGTGGAGGAACATCTTGTGGAGAGCACTGCTCCCAGCAGTCACCCCCTCCCCTCCAAAGGCAGTCCTGGCTGCCCTGGGAGCTGTGCATGGTGGAAATGTGAAGGTGAAAGCACTGACTCACTGCTGTGATGGCTTTGGTCCAGGACCAGCCCTTCCCAGCCCCTGCCAGGCGTAGGTGTGGGCATCGTGGCTGCTCCTGAACACTGCTAATGTTACAATTAAAAAATATCCAGTCTCTTTATTAAGCAAATGATTTCTGCAGAGAATAGCGTGATATATTAAAATGTCTGTGTAGAAAGCTCCCGAGGGAGAAATTCAGGAGAAGAAAGATTGGATCACTAAAACTCAGAGAGAAACCAGGATCCGCTAATGTGACGCTGAAAGAAGATGGCCAAATCTAGTTAGAGGGTTTTCTAACCAGCATGGCTTTTTTCATAATCATCCTATCAAGATGATCTTTGCAATAGGCGACCTCTGGCTTCGGTACCAATATATATGTCACCAGACACAAATCCCTCAAGAGCTAACTCAATGATATTTCAAGTAAGAACTACTGGGCAGAAGCACAATCGGATTACCGGCGTGTTTGCAGCCTGGGAGGCACGGGAGATCTATGAACACACACAGAGGAGCACCAGGGCAGGAGCACACCAGGCCCCTTGCCATGGCCCTGCTGGCTGCCCCTCCCTGGCCCTCCACAAGTCCCACTGATGGCATGTGGCTTGTTACCACAGCTCCCCAAAGAAGTAAAACCTCCAGTTAATTAGGGATCCCCCTGCTGGATTATAATTTGACTTTAGCACCAATTAAAACAATCTCAGAGTTGCTTCAAGTTGTAATCTGTTTATCACACCCTGAAAAGCCCCAGATCACCACTGGCAGGGTGGGTGCCAGGGTTGCATGTTGTCCCCAGGGAGCCTGAGTCCCTAGTGTGGGCTACACAACTTCTGCTGAGCAGCGTGCTGCTGAAAGGCAGTGTTAGAGTTGGATCTAATGGTAAAACCGATAAATCTTACCAAAAATACCACCGAGGTGAAAAGCATGAAGTGTTTGCCACTAGTGGTTGTCTGGGGAATAGAGAATAATAAATTAGCAAATTCAAAACCACATGGGCCTGTAAAATGTTGTTTCCCTGCTGAAATTATATTACAGAAAAATCTTTAAAACATCAGTCCCCTTCACTTTTATAGACCCCACTTCACTAGGCGCTTCTGCCTGCTCTCAGTTTTCAGTGTGTGAACTGTTGTGCTGCTGCCATGGGAAGTGTGCAGGCTGAGAGCTCTGGCATGGGAATGTTTGGCTGGATCAGCCCGTGGCCAACATTCGTGGGAATCTGGCCAAGGGTGGGCGTGAGGAGCCTGATTCTCATTTACCTCGAGGTGGCTGCACCGGGCTCCCCGGGCGAGCAGGGCTCGTGCAGCGAGCCTAAGCGTGTGTGAACACTAAACCATGTTATTCATTTAAAACCCCCTGAAGTCAACCCAAAGCAGTCCCACGGAGACATCGTGGTGCTGGCAGACTGCAGGCATGTGCTGGCTGCAGCCCTGTCCTTGCCAGTGCAGGTGCTGTGCCCCACAGCCACCCTGGGGATGGTTTTGCTGTCGCTGCCCTCCCGCCCTGGCCACAGCGCCGTGCACCGCCCGAGGAGCCCCTTCCACTCCTCTGCCCTGAGCAGCTCATCTGCTGGCTAGGCTGGAGAGCCTGGTCTCAAACAGAGACACCAGTGTTTCTGTTAATAGGGATCTCTGTGTTGCTACATAGTCTGAATTGGCCTCTATTACTTATTAATGAAGATCCAAAAGTGCATGTACTTAAGACCTTGCTTAGCTAAGGGGAGTCTTCTAGGGCCAATTTGAGTCCTATTTAATGACTAATGGCTATTGAGACATAATGTCCACTAAGCAGACATCACATCCTATTTAGTATTTAATGTTTAAATATTTAATTAATTAAACACTGCCAAATATTTAATTAAACACCATCAGAGCCATCCTGACACTTCCACTATGCATAATGCAAAGAAAGTCAGGGCTTTCCTTACCGGCCCCACAAGTAATACAGACAGCCTCACTCAGAAATAGCTGGGGTCTACATAGCCAAAATACCTGCAAACACACACAACATAGAGGGTGGGTTATTAAAAACCTCCTTTTTTTCCCCCCCTCCAAACGAGCTGAACTAAATGCTTTGTTAGTAAATCAGGCTCTGAAGTGACATGTAGGCAGAGCGGTGGCACCGTGTGCTGCACTGCAACAAGAATGCTATGCTTGTATATTGACTTTTAATTATTTAAAAGTAAATGATTGCTACTTAGCATGGCATACCTGCCAGCAGTTTACACTAGTTTTGCTTAAATATTTACTCTGCTATTCAATAAAAAATGAGTCTACTGAAGCAAAAAATGAGAACATACCATATCACATGACCTCTCTCCTACCTGTGGCATGCCAACTTCACAGAGATTTATTCACAAAGAGATGCTGGATTTTGATAGTTTTCCTGGACTAACCCAAAATACATGTTTAAATTAAGCAGATAGATATCCAGGTACAACCAAGTCATAATTACCAGCTCTTGACTTTCAGTTTCATATTTACTTACGGAAACTTGGCACTTCAAAATATGCAGATCTTTAAACCTCAGTTTCAAAATCTGGACAGTGAGCATCATTTAGGGCTGAATTGCTTATTTGAATATTTTATTACCAAGCTCCATCCTCTGATGCGTGCTGAAGCTGCTAGGTCATGTTTCATCACTCCCAGACTGTGTGGGGTTGTCTCACTTTAATGTTCCCACATGGGATCTCTCGCTAACAAGGAATGTGGCTACCAGTTGGAAAAACCATTAAAGTCACATCATTTTTATGCTTGGATTCAAGCCATTTATTAATGAAATGAGGATACATATTTTGGACTTCCTTTAGAGGATCTTACACTATCTTATTGGCTGCTCCAGACAAATTATCTTTCACTGTAAGGAGCTGATGCTTCAGTTGCTCAAATTGGGTTTTACTTATACAAACAGGAAAAAAAAAATTGGACTCAATGCTGTAAAAAGCCTCTATTGTTAGGGGACCTTTATCTCTCAAGTTCAGTGATGCTTTGCTTTGTCCATTTGCATTTATTGAACAATCAGTTGCCTGAACAGCCAGGAGTTTGCCTACATCTATAGGCTGCTGGGATGTTTTGAATTTTCATGTTCTTCTGCCCACTCAACCAATAACCTCAAACTACATTAATTCCTTTCACTTCTTTGCTCCTTACAGTCTTTTAAACAAAGGTATATTGCCACCCAAAGTGTGGAGGGGGAGGTAAAATGCCATTGTGCTAATGCTTTGCCCAAAAATAAATGCTAAAACTGGGCAGGATGGAGGACTCATCCACCTCATTTAATGTAACAGGCGCTTGATGGTCTTGCTTGATGTAGGTCATATCTTTTAATTACCTTTCACTTTATTCTCAGGTGTATGCACACTATCTCCGCAGCTCATTTAAAGCAGGCAGCGGGCTGTGCCCCAGAGGTGCCAGGGTGGCAGGGACCCGGGCCCTGGGAGCAGAGAGGGGCCGGCTGGGGACAGCCACCGGCTGTGTGGGGAGACAAGGAGGATGGACAGGGCATGGAGAGGGCACTGGCCTGCTGAGAAATCCGCTCTTCTCCGAGGGAGCTTCCCTGGCTCAGCCGGGGCTGGAGCGCTCTGCCAGCGCTGTGTGCCCGCCGCACCCGCCGCATTTACCGGGGGACTCGGTCCCAGCTGCAGCCCAGGCCCTTCTGTGCTCGTTTATTATTCAGCACGCCTTGACTGCTCAATTGCGGAGATGTGCAGCAGTCTCTATCAGCGCGTGAGCTCTTTTGGGGGGAAATTCAGTGTGGACAGCAACTCCACGTCTGCATTCTCGCTTTATAAGGAAACTCCTTCGGCCATCTGCCATCACCCCGCAGGTCCCCAGATACGGCTGGCAGCCGCTGAGATTTTGCCGTGTGTGGGTTCGCCCCGCCGGTCGTGCCTTGCAGCCGTAGCCAAACCCCCCCACCGGGGGCCACTCGCCCGCCCAGCCCTGCCCAGCCCAGCCCGTCAGCGACACGGCTCCCGGTCCTAATTCTGCCCCAGCAGGCAGGTGAAGCAGAAAAAGAGGAAAGGAGGGACCTGTTTCTCCCTGCGGCACACGGGGTGCGCGAGGGGCCGTGTGAGCCCCAGCACCGCCGGGTCCTCAGCAGCCCCAGTGCCCCCAGAGCCTGGCAGGCTGCTCCTACCCGCCCCGAGGGGCTGTTCCCGGGAACCACAGGTATTCCAGGGACAATTCTCTCCTGTTATGACGTTTAAAAAGATCTCGACAACATTGAATTCCTCCTCGTTCCGGCAGTCCCGCAGCAGCCGTGCCGAGCGCGGCAGCGGGCAGGGGCGTCCCGGGGCGGGCGGCAGAGGGGGCTGGAGACCGGGCAGCGCTTCTTAGTTAGGGCTGAGCCCTCTGCACCTCGGGGCGAGCCCCTGGTACCGCCGGGGGATGCTCCGGTACGGCCTGGGGATGCTGTTCCTCCTTCCCAGGTACCGCCTGGGGATGCTCCCGCACCGCCCAGCCCTGCCAGAGGGCCCCGCCGGGGCGGGCCGGTGCCGCTGCTCCGTGAAACCCCGCTGGAGGCGGCTCGTCCCGGCGCGGCGGGGCCCGGCTGTCCCGGCAGAGCCCCCGCCCGCCGCCGGCCCCGCCGCAGCATTCCAAAGGGTCTGCTGCCACCTCGTGGGCCGCTCCGAGCCCCGCACGGCCCCGCACAGCCCCGCAGAACCTCCCCGGGGGACCGCATCCTCCCCGGGGCACCGCATCCTCCCCGGGGGACCGCATCCTCCTCCCGGTACCGCATCCTCCCCGGTACCGCATCCTCCTCCCGGTACCGCATCCTCCCCGCGGTACCGCATTCTCCCCCCAGGACTGCATCCTCCTCCCGGTACCGCATCCCTCCACGGCACCCGCAGGTTCCCGTCTGCCCCCCCGCCGCTCCATCCCTCCCAGCCCAAAAGAACAAGTTTCTCGTGCAAGAAATTCCTGGTGGAGCAGCCCGGCCCTGAGAGCCTCACGCAGGGCCGCCACACAGACACACGGGAACTCTTGGGCACTTAGAGGATTTTGTTCTCCACACGAATAAAGTTTGGTGTGGAAGGAATTCACGGAGGCACAACCACTGTGTCCTGTAGAACTGCCAGTGCTGGGGCGGATTAGTATTCTCCCCATTATAGTGACTAAACTAAACCAGCTCACTGTGTCCAGTGTCAAAACACAAAGATCAAAAGTGCTCTACTAATTTAGGGTTCATGTTTTTTTCCCCCCCTCCCAGGTATGTGAAACATTACTAGAAACACAATGATTTTGGCTGTATTTGTTTATGGTCAGCGATTTTGTGCTTACATAAGGACTTGAATCAATAAGAAGATGAAAAAGGCTGGGTTTTTTTTTCTCCACAGTTTTAAAATGTACATATTACAATTCATTGTCTCACATAAGATTTTATCAGGCATGTTGTTTCCACTGCACATCCTGACTTAATGCAATGTGGCCTTCAAAAATTAGTCATAATACAGCACATCAGCCAGGAAGAGACAAACATTTCCATAAACTGCATGTTCCATCAGCGTTTCATTGCAACCTATAGGCAGATGGCTTGTCCAAATCCAGTGGAATCACATGTTTTCCAGATGGCTCCATGTTCACAAATAATGTATTCCCATACAACTCTGACCGGGACACGGGTCAGACTCAGTCTCAAAGCAAAGGTATATTAGTAACAAATGTGCCACTCTTCCTCCCCTCCCCGTTTCTGGGTGAGCACACTACAAACCCTTGTTATCCTAAATACAGGCTCTGGGGTAGTTGGAGATCCAGCAGCTTTCACGTGGATTTGTTGGTTGCTGGCTCTGTGATTGCACACAGGGAGGATCATGCGCTGCGGTGGCCGTGGTCCCCCTGGGCTGCCACAGCCCCTCCAGCTCCAAGGACAGGAGCTCCTGGTGGGATCTCAGCCAATGTCCTGTCCCTGTGAAGCCCAGCTGGTCACAGGTTCCTCTCTGCTCTGGGGCAGTGCTTTCCATGCTCGGTGCTCGGCTCCTGGGAGGGGTCTGTGGGCACTCCGCACTCTCCGGCTTCATCCCCACATTTTTTACAGCACCCTGTGAGCACCCTGTGAGCTGCCATCACGCAGTGCTGCACCCCCTGCTTCCCACGGAAACTGGGCTGGTGCCCTGGCAGGGCCAGCAGGATGTCTGGGTGATGCTGAGAGGAGTTTGGGGGCGGCAGCTGTGGCCCCTGTGCCTGGACCCCCGTGTTGTGTTCTGTGGGCCAGCTCCGCTCCTCACCACGGAAATGATTGTCAGTTGATCCTTCACTACTTCAGCGATGCTGATCAGCTTTTGAACTGCTGCAAATGAGGCCAATCAGCATTACTTTCGTTTCATTACTTCAAGAGCTTACTCATAAATTTCCTCTTATCCTGCTTCCCCTTTGGTCTGGAATTAGCCACAGCACTTGCTACGAGCTGCTGTACCCAGTTCTCCTCCAGTGGAGCCGTTTGATCTTTCCTAGGTTTAGTAATCAACTGGCAAACACACCTTATCTTGTTTGACTTAAAGCATACTTAAATACATCTCCTTGCCCATTTTTCTCCACATGGCACGTGTGGTGCTGCTGGGGAAGTGGGGAAGCTGCAGCACCTAACTGACCTCACTGTAACACGGGAGAGAATGAATTGGCAATGAGTCCATAAAATAATTAACAACATTTTTCATTTAGCTGTGTGAATTTTATTGCTTGGATGTTAAAAAATGGGGAGGATGGATTTCACTGCAGATGAAAGGGTGGTTCCCCCCTGTTACTACCAAGCAGACCACAGCTCAGTGCACAGCAGAGATGGGTTTGACAGAAACACACTTCTGGGGTGAAGGTCAGCATGTTCCTGGACAGGTACAACTGGAATGTAAAATATTCCCATTTTCACACCATTTTGTTGGTGTTGGGGTAAGCTGAAATGAGGTGATGGATGGTTCCAACTACATTGCTGCCAAAAGTGTACCAAAGAGGACTTGGATGGTTGGTCCAGGGGGCTCCAAAAGCTCTCCAAGACTACAGCAATGATTAAAAATATGTGGGAAAAAGTGAGTTCTAACAAATTGGAAGGCCTTCATATGTGTTTCCCTGTCAGAAGAGAGCCAGAAAAGAATAATTTTCAGAGGTATTTTGCCCCAATTTTCCTGATATGTGAAGTAGCCCAGCCTGCCTTCCTCAAAGAGCGAACAACAACTCTCTTTTAAACAACTAATTTTTCATAAAATGCAAGCTAAAAAATTACTTTCTTCCATGATGTTAGGATATCTTCTAAAGGTTTATGAAAAAAGTGAGCACTGAAGCTGCTGAGACATGTAAAAGGCAGCAAGGTGGATTATCTGTGTAGCTGGGGCTGAGCCCGAGCCTCCCTGGCTGCCACAGGCAAGAGGGTGAGGGAGCCCTTGGGCAGCGCCACTCCCTCCAACCTCCACCCACCTGTGCTTTTGGGATGGAGCATTTCCTGATGAAACACAAATTTACCTGCCATAAATTACACTTTTCAGGGGATGCTGAAATTCACAGCACCTGAAGGAAACCAAAGCCAGGAAAGAGTCCTGCATGCCTGTGAGCCCTTCTGGGGCTTGAGCTCTTCCTCATTGCCTCTCTGGTTTGTATGCCTGGCCTTGGAGTAGACCCAAGGCAAATAATTATTGCTTCCTGTTGTGCTGATGGCTGGAGAGGCAAGGTGTGACCTCATCTTCCCACGGTGTGGATCTGCAGCGATCCTCTGGGGCAGGACAGCAGCAGGGAGGAGCCTGGTGCTCGGTGATGTGTGAGGGCTGGCTCTGCCTGTACCCTGTAATGGCTGGGAAGCTTCCCATCTTTCTGCTGTTGTAGTGTGATGCTCTTCACCAAAAGAGACCCTTTTCCATCAGTGGTGTGATGTGGTGTGTGGTGCTGGAGCACAGCTCACAGGCTCTGGCCATTCTGCTCTAAACACGTGCTCGAGGGAAGCGGAATTCTGGTGACTCCCGTTTATCATATATAAAGTGGGGATAATAATAACCTATGTCACAGGGGTGTTGCAAGACTTAATTAATTAGTATTTGCAAAGAGCTTTCAGATAATTGGATTAGAGGTGCTATATTAACACAAACTGTTATTGTTATTATTTATTTATTATGTACTTGTAGAGTTCATCTGTGCAGGATGTTTTTGCTGATGTAGCTTGCAGATGTAAACAGAAGAGATTGCATTGAGTTAAAGGGAGTAAAAAATACAAATTTCTATTCCAGTTCTTGCTTGTGACCTCCTGAAGGCTAACCCACACCCAGAGGCTGAGAAACAGTTACAGGGAAGTTTTGAGTGGTGCCTCTAGCACAGGGAGGATATCCACATTTCTGGAAAATGCCCCCAAAATGGGTGGGAACAAGTTCCACAGTCTGGGAGGCTGTTGTACAACATGCTTAGCTTTCCTTCCCAAGTGCCTTCAGCCCCTGTGGCAGGCAGGGGATGATGTGGAAGGAATATTCCTTGTAGGAATAAAAGACCTGCATCCCCATCCCTGTGAGATTTGCAGCCCAGCAGCAGCAGGGTGTGGAAATTGTGGCACTGCAACGTGTGCAGGTAACTGAGGTTGGGTACTCTGGATGAATTCTTTATTTTGGAATGTATTTTTAGGGCTCACCTAAAATGGAAAGCATGAGAAGAGCAGCCATGGTCAGAAGGGAACACTGTGGGGATCTGCTGCTATGGGAACGGTTCCTGCCACGTTGGGTCATGGCACAACATCCACCAAATCTGCACTGGTTTCCACAAAATGAAGTTATTGGTGAATATGTGAAGTAGGCTTCCTAAAGCTGAAAATGCTTTTCCATCCGACTCCAGCTTCTCTAGGTAATTCACCCCTGAGGTGAATACTTGGGTCAGAGTTAAATAGAGCTGCTTTGGGATTTTGTGGGTATGAAAACAGACTAATTTGGTGCATAAGTCATTTTTAGTGCACTAATTTCCTGTTTTACATGCAGAAATGGTCCATAAAAGGCACAAAAGTCTTCAGGAAACTAAGCCTAAAGCATCTTGTTCAGATAGACTGAATGCTGGAGTCTTCCTATTATATGAGAACTCTTGGTGTTTCGCTTCTTACTAAAGACCAGCAAATCTTTATCAGTTTATAGCTCTGCATAGGTTATTAGATGTCTCAGGCCTGCATAGCTCTGTTTTTCTTCATTAATATTAGGCTTTTAGCCTTTGAATTTTTTCTTTTTGAAGAGCTCCAAGTCCATCGCTGAAGATCTGAAGTCTTTCTTCATTAAAAAGAGCAACAACAATAACAGTGTGCAGAGGAGATGTTCAGGGTGACAGAGCAGAAGCTGCTCTGTCTGGATCAGGTGGCTCCTCTGCAGGTCCCCAGGTGCTGCAGCATCTCCCCCCAGGCCCCAAAGCTGTGTGTCCCCAGCAAGGCAAGACGCTGCCCTGCAGTGCACCAAAGCTCCAGGCCCTGGGTGGAAATGCACCAGTCTATGTTCAAATCTGCTAAATGGCCTTAAAACAGGGGCTCAGTCTTGTGGCTCAGGATTCCCGTTAACTGTGGACACTTCTTGGCTTGAATCAAAGCCCAGGAGGAAGAGGCTGTCCTGATGGAAGGCGCTGAAGTCTGGAAAACTTGCAAAAATTCTAAAGCACAACCAAGCCTGTATGAAAAACTTTGGGGTAAGATTTGTTTCTAGTTGCTGGTGAGTTAGCAGCATGGACAAGCCCTGGGTAAGGATTTCATGAGGTGAGAGAAGCACCTTGGAGAGGTTCTGGCTCAGTTTTTGGGTTGCAGCCTGCCATGCTCTGGTGGTGCATCACTCTGTGCTTTCCCCAGCCCAAGGCTGAGCCTCCGGCCACGTTTCCCAGCAATACTGATGGATCCTGAGGACAGCAGCACCAGCAAGATGCAGGTGTAGAGAGCTCAGGGGCTGGCTCGAGTGCCAGGCGGGTGGAGTGGCAGTGAGGCCACAGCAGGCTCGGCGTGCCCAATTTATGGCCATTTACATGTGAAATTGCGCTGATCTAATTTGCATATGCAGTCATAGTAATCGCGGGCCAATTAAACTTGTAGTTCACAAAATCTGGGCCTGAAACCTTTACAATTCTTACAAACATACTAATCTGAGTGTATATATCACTTCATCAAATTCATGAAACCATAAATTGTGCCTGTCTGGCACCACCAGCTGCACGCGGGAGTCGCTGGGGCTGGGCTGAAGGAGCCATCGGCCCCATGCAGCGGCTGGGGAAGATATTTTTAATGAGCTCTTCCCTATTCAAGGATTGAATCAGAGCTGTTAGGATGTCAGGGTAAGATTCATTGCAATATCTATGGGAGATTTATCTTTATTCTTCCATTTTTAAAAAAATGTAGTTGTCCTGGAGGAGTTGTTACAATGTCAATAAATGTATCGTCTACATTTGTTAGTGGAAATGCAGTTATAAAATGTCAGAGATCTGTCTCAAGTTTTCTATTTCTACCTTAACACTGAGGAACAGAAATGGCTTCCAAATGGGCTGGTTGGCTGGGTGGGGAGCAAGCCTCTGGCCACCCCAGCCCTGGAGATCCTGCTTCCCTGATGGGGAATTGGGTGGTTTGGGTCCCCAGCCTCAGGATGGGGACAGGGAGAGTGTGGAGGTGGTTTCTTTGGGCAAGTGGAGCTGGGTTCTGCATTGTCACCCTCCCTGGCATGGCACCACCCTGCTGGCTGCTCCCAGCAGCTGCCTCCTGTGACATCTGTGAACACCCAGACAGCAACTGACCCCTGTGAGAGCAGATTTAAAAAACTGAGTCTGTCTGCTCAGCTTCAACCATCCTCTTCCTGCCCCAGTGAGGCACATGCTCAGCACCTTCTCCAGCCTTCCCAGAGGACACCTACTGCGTCTCCACTTACCCCTTTGTGCAGTTCAGCTTCTCAGGCGCATCCTGCTAATTTAGCAGAGCATCTCTGAATAGTTGGTGTTGGAGCAGGGCTTTATCATAGCCAGATGCTGTTGATGGCTTGAGGTTTGGCTTTTGTTCAGTGAGAAGAGCTCTAGCTATTGAAGCACTAAGTCTGGGGCTGGCTATTGCGGAGCCAGATGGTTTCGTTCCAAATGTTTAAATTCTATAAATCTTTAATCTATAAATTCTGTTGTCACTATGGAAAGGATAGGTTAAATTTTGCAATCCTTTTAGATAGTTACCCTCTGAGTAGATATCATCAAAGATTAAAAAGTCATTATTTCTTGGCTTTTTATATATTTTTCCTTCTTTGTCATTTTTGTATAAGTTCCTACAGAGGAAAAAATTATTCCAAGTTCTGGGTTGAAGAACATCAGAAATCAGCTTCTCTGAACTGAATTTGAAAGAATTTTTTCCAACACATTGCTCCTCTTTGGTCTAGATGCAATGTTGAAGGCCTCGGTGTATTTGTGAATTTTTTTACTATTCATATTCCAGCCAACTGCAGATTTTAGTCTCTGGATGATATTTCACACATTTTGCAGAAAAGCCGTTACTCATTTCATTTTTACCCTTGTATTTTTGGTTTTAGGCCTGTAAGCAGCACTATTTTTCTTCCCCTTAAATCTTGGTAGGCTCTGGTGGTGCCTGTGTCTGACTGCTGAGGTTGAGGGGCACCACGCTGTGCCAGTCTGTCAGCAGCACCACTTTTGCACAACAGCGTGGCTTGAGGACCTTGGAGAGATGCTGTCTGCTGAGCCTCTCCGTGCTGAGGGGTGGGGGATGGCTGCTCTGGGGTGGAGGGCTGGGCTGTGTGCCCTGCTGAAGGGCTGAGCTGCACAGTGCCAGCCTTGGGATGTGCACTGTGGGTATGGGGGCTTGCCTGCTTGTTTTTACCTGGGCCATGGCAGGAAGCGCCTTGCACGGCATGGGACAGTCCCAATATGTAGCAGGTTGTGCCACAGGCTGAGGGGATGCTGCTCTGGCTGGACACAGAGGAGAGCCAGAAAACCTGATGCTTTTTAAAGCAAAATTTGTCTTGTGACAAATTTTATACCCGATCAGCTGTGGATTTGGGAGATGAAACACACCTTCTTGGAAAGAGAGAGAGCTGCTGGTGGAGCTAGGTGAATTCACAGATTTGACCTAGAGGCTCCCCACTAGAGGGAGGAAAGATTTTTTAGTCTGCTCTAGCCTCAATGTCCCAATGTCAAACCACATTTCTGTGTGTCCCTGAACTATGTCCTGCTCAGTGACTGCTGCAGGTGGTGTGAGCCTGATCAGCCCTCAGGGACCTAACACCGGGCTCCAAAATGTGGGAGTGAAACAGAGCAGACTACTCAGAGCCTGAGAACTTACCTGCGGCCACAAAACCGGTCTGGGCTCAGCACACGCTGCCTTGCTGTGAGCAGGGACGTGCCCATCCCTCCCGATGCTGCCAGGGCAGAGCCCAGCCCTGCTCCGTGCCCACGCTGCCTGCCCAGGTGGCACCGAGCAGGGACAGGGACAGGAGAACCTGCCCACTCGAACCACCCCCAAGGCAGCAGCTTGCAATGAGCTCTCGGTGCTGGTGTTTTGCTCCAGCATAACTTTAAAGTTGTTAGGGACAAAGCTTTCAATGTATTTGCCTGAGTTTATGCAAATGTATTAAAATGAATGCAAATTGCAATCTATTGATTTTTTTAAAATGATATTGGCAGGCATGAATGAGGCAGAAACACACCGCACTGATTTTTCACTATCTTGCATCTTTTCAAGCACTTTACTCTCGTGCACAGTGAACAGAAGTGTCTGAAACTCTGTTTTATGCTCGCTTTGTAGAGGCCAGAAAGCTGAACACACAGTGGAGAGGAGCTGAGCCCAAAACCATTAACCATTTTGAAACTAAAGAGGATTACTGTCACCAGATCCGTGTTTCGATGAACAGAAAACACATGCGGAGGGGAGCAATTTGTGCTCGATGTGTAGAGAGAACCAGAAGGGCTGTAACTTGTGTGTGCTGGGGAAAGATCCCAGGAAGGAAAAGGCTGGGGTGCATGCAAACTGCACTGGGCAGCCCTGGAGGGGGGCAGAGGTGGGGAGGGCTGGCTTGGGAACCCCAGGAGCATGCTGCAAGGGAGTGAGTGGTGGTGACAGCCCTGCTGTGGAGAAGAGGCACTGAGTGAAGCTCAGGACAGGGCACAGAGCTGCAGCTGAGCTGCCCAGAACCAGGGCTGGGCACCTGAACCACACAGACAGTGGTAGGGGAGCTCTGGGATGCAGGGTCTGTGCCCCCCAAAGCTCTGCTGCTCCTCAGCTCATGCAGTGGGAGAGATGTGGCCCTGGCCCCCAGCTGCAGCTTGTACCGAGTGACTTAGTGGTTTATTTTTGAATTCCTTTTTAGTTTATAATAACTGGCCTGAACCTTTGGGCTCTGCATCTCCTATCCATGTTGTCTTTTTGAAGTCTTTCTTGTAGACTAATAGTGTCTATCAATACCACATGGCTTTTATTTGTGTGAGTTTGTTAAAGGATACACAAAAAAAGGTGACTCTTGATCTAGTGTACAGGACAGGCAGGTTGGGAAGGTGCTGGTGGGGGAATGATTGCTGCCATGACTTAGTGTGTGCTGAAGAACACCAGCCCTGTGCTCTGCTGGTGGGACAGTACACAGGAACACGCTTAAAGATTTATATAATTTAATTTCAGTTTCTTTGTTTGTTTGAAAAATGGTCTCCTGTGTTTTCTTTATAAGGTGAAGGGAGTTTTCCTTGCAGATGGTTTGAAGATGAGGGCTGGAAGGCTTGGGGAGGTACAGATCAATCCAGCCTCTTGTCAGAATTTTCTTGGCAGCTGCAGTAGAGAGGCCGGGAAAATCTGGGGGGTGCCTGGCAGAGGCTGTACAGCAAAACACAACAGAAGTGACTTTGAGGCTAATGCTGTGCTCAGAGACAGAGCTTGATATTGGAGAGACTCAGCTCTTTGTGACCTTCCTGTTGTTATGTGGTGCCCCTCACCTTGACACTGCTGTCCAGCTTCCACCAGGTGTGGCTGGGTCAGATGCCAGGTGATGGCTGCATGGTGACCTGTGCAAGTGTTGCAATTTCAATGCATTCCTGGAAATGTGGACAAACATCTCCAATCACAACTTGAATTTTGTTGTGGTGGATGATTTTTTTTGTTTGTTTGGTTGGCTTTTTGTTTGTTTGTTTGTTTTTCTTTTTGGAAGTCCTCATCACAACCCTGCAGGGGGAATGGGCACAGAAGTCAAACCTCTTTCATCTGAATAATTTCCTTTCAACATCAGGGCACGACAGGAAGGGTTTCATCCTGCACAGGCTACTGTCCAAGAGTTTTTATCATTACTAAACTTTTGTGACAAGCTGAACTTAAACATTGGTGAGGGGAAAAAAGCATAGGAGATGTGTTTGGTGTCCTTGGCATTGTAAATAATTGCTGGACAAGATGGAAGTAATGTGATGAAGAAGAATTGATGACCTCTATCAGAAACACTAATGAAACATTTCTGTTAGAAGGGAATTACATGGTCATGTTTGTATGACTTTTCATAGGAAAATATTTCATATTAATTGGCTACAGTGCAAACCTTAGGATAGAAAATGGCTCCTTTTGTCTGGTTCTATATAGAAATCAACGAGGTAGAGCAAATTCGTTGCTAACCTGCAGCTTATATAATATTGCATTTATTGGGGAGTCTTAAATCCTAAACCTGCTGTTATATACCCATTTATGGAGCAAACACTTAATGCTCTTCTATTGGTTTAATGTACTATTTGCTTAATGGACCATTGACATAATAATTTGATATAGATTCCAATCATACTATGTTACCAAGCCATGATATATTAATATAGCCCCATATTAATGGTGGAGGGCAAGCATGTTATATTATTATCCATGACCAATTAGTTTCTGGCTATCTTAGGGACACACTTCTCTAGGTGTAAGTCTTTATGGACCTGATTTTAAGAAGTCTGAGCACTGCTAGCTTCCCCTGAAGTGAACTGTATTTCCTGATGGATCCATATTTCCAGGTTACTCAAAGCCTCCTAATACAACCTGTGAGCACTGTAACTCAAAATGTTCTGTGAGCACTGTAGCTGTACATTTCCACTTGCAGCTGGAGATTTTTAAGTTCCTTTACTGTTAATGGTTTTCTTCCATTTTTACTCAACTGATAATCAAATAATGCTTTTCTTTCCCTTTTATCTTTCTTCTTGATCAATCAAAATATGTCTGTAAGGTGGGTCAGAAGGGACTGTTTATATCAGGAAAGCGTGTGCTGCTCCAGGCTGAGGGCAAAGTGGCTCAAAGCTTCCTGTGGAAAAAGACCTTGGGGTGCTGGTTGGCAGCAGCTGAACATGAGCCAGGTGTGCCCAGGTGGGCACACAGGCCAGTGGTGCCAGCAGAACAGGGCAGCAGGACAGGGCAGAGATTGTCCCCCTGAGAACAAGCATTATGAGGAGCAGCTGCAGGGGGCTCAGCCTGGAGAAAAGGAACCTTGGGGGGACCTTATTGCTCTCCTGACAGGAGGGTGCAGCCAGGTGGGGGCTGGACTCTGCTCCCTGGGGACAAGTGAAACAACAAGAGAAAATGGCCTCAGGTTGTGCCAGGACAGCTTTAGGTTGGATATTGGGAAAGATTTCTTCGCTGAAAGGGTGGTCAGGCACTGGACCGGGCTGCCCAGGGCAGTGGTGCAGTTCCCACACCTGGGTGGGTTTGAAAGATGTGTAGATGTGGCACTAAGGGACATGGTTTAGTGGTCGGCTTGTTAGTGCTGGGTTAACGGCTGGACTCGGTATTAAAGGTCCTTCCTAACCTCAATAATTGTATGACTCGGTGATTAATATAGATACATTTAGTTGCTCACAAATAGGATTATTGTGCTACAGTTCTGATAGCTAGTGTAGAGCTAGCTGTACAGCAGCAAATATGATCTCTTCTGTCTTTCACCCCCCTCATGCTCAGATTATTAATAACAATATGAAAATACGAGGGACCAGCATGCAGATTCTGCTCTTTGTGGGGTGCCTGCAAAATTAAGTGATCATTATAAATAGGAGGCAAAATTGGCATTTTATCTGTCTCATACGCTGTAATTAAGTAGCTGATTTCTTCCTGATGTGGCAGCAATAGTGGCTATGGAGAGAAAGAGAAAGGGTAATAGTTTTTCAAGTCATTTCTGTGAGGCTGCCTTATACAGGAAAATAAAGATAAAAAGCACAGGTGACAAGGGAACAGAAGAGTTAGTGATGAAAGGACTAAAATAAGAGGTTTGATTTGCACAGATTGAAAAGGATGTAGAAATGTTTGAGTGGACGAAAACAGGGTGGAACAGTGGGTTCCTGGAGCACTGGAGGCAGTGTGTATGAGCCAGAGGGAGGACAGTGCTGGAGGGGAGAAACAACGAACTTGGATGAATGAGGAGTCCATCCAACTGTTTAGGAGTAGGTAGTTTAAATATTCTGGATTGGTTTCAACATTAAAATCCAACTGCAAAAGATAATAAAAAGGAACAGACTTCTTGAAGGAAAGCAGGCAAATTTTCTCTGTTGTTGTTTAACAGTTACCAGAGGAACCACCTCCTGCCCCACCATCTCACCTGCACAGTGGTGATGCTTACAGGGAGCACAGAGTTTGCTCTGCATTAGTCCCACCCTAAGGGTGATGAGAGGCACCTCCTGTGAGTGTTCCGTGCAGTGTGCAGCCTGTGCTATGTTCCCTGCTAAAATCTATATAAATATAAATATAAATATAAATATAAATATAAATATAAATATAAATATAAATATAAATATAAATATAAATATAAATATAAATATAAATATAAATATAAATATAAATATAAATATAAATATAAATATAAATATAAATAAATAAATATAGCCTGTTTTCCTCAGGGTATCATGGGCACTTGTAGAAACATCTTCAGGAGAGACTCTGCTAAGCATTTTCAGTTGTGTACTTGGGTAATGTCATGTGTATATGTACATATTTCACACTTGTTAATTCAGAGTGCCATTCATGCTGTGCACTGGATAATGTAAAATCATGTAGAAAGTGTAATATGGGAGAATATAATTAAAACTATATGATGTGGCTGCACCAAATAACTTAATTGAGGTCTTGAAGGAAACCAGTTTTCTGGTTTCCCAGTTTTTAGCTTTTCATACTTGTTTCTTTTTGTAGCACTGCCATTTTCTTAATGTTGGTGTTTGTAAATAACAAATCTCCTTAGATGGAGGAAGCTTCCCCTCCCTTCCTTTCCAGGTTGTTCTGTGTACATAACTATGGAGGAAAACATGTCAAGCAGGATCTGAGGGCCTGAGAGAGGTGAAGCAGCTGCAGCTTCATGCTTGCTCATGTCCAACCAGCAGCAAGGCTGAAGATATATTTACAGTAGGCAAATGCAGGTACCACAAAGAGATATCTAGCTAGCTAGCTAGATGTGTGTGTGTGTATATACACACACAGCTGGGGATAGTGAGCAGACAGGTACAGAGTGCTCACACAAATGCACACACCAACTGAGAGTTCCATCCTGCTCTCCTCTCTGGCTGTAGAATATTCTATGTGTTGTACATAATAAAATAAGACATAGGTAGACACATGGTGCAACCCTACAGCAGCAGTGCTCAGACACCCAGCCTGGCTGCAGCCCTGCCTGCCATCCTCCTCCTGTGCCCCTCTGGGCTCCTGATGGGCTGCTGGGTTTGTGATGGGCTGATGCCCTGGCTGCTGCTGCAGAGGGAGGCCTGCTGCCCTTGCTGACTAACAGGAGTCCCAGAGCTGTGGTGCTCCCCTCTCGGGCTGCCTGGGGCTCTGGTGCTCCCCTCTCGGGACTGCCTGTCCCCTGGACTTCTCCCTTTTAGTCCTCAGCATGGCTGGAATCTCCTCTCCTGGAATCTCCTCACACTGACCCCTTGGTGGGTCTTACCTGGACTCCTCACTCTCTGCTGGACCTGCTGTGGGATGCAGCAAAGACAATCCAAGGCTCTCTCCAAAAGTCCCTGCAGAGTTTGGGGGAGGAATAAGGATGTACAGGAATTATCCCACTCGAACTTGGACAACTGGCAGCCATATGTGTAAGCAAACAAAGTTTTACTGCTTCTCTAAAAGAGATGGTTTTAAAAAGCTTTATTTTCTTGCCAGTTGGCTAAGAAGCGAGCAAGGAACAATAGATTCAAGCTGAAATAATTTGCATTTATGATGAAGACAAGGAATATCTACCTTGCATTTTCCTAAAAAAGAAAAATTAAACCCCATTTTTAATTAACTGATAAACTATTAATCAAATTTTTGCAATGTTAGGTGACACATTATTCATTTAGATAGAATGACTGTGAACTTAAACTAATCAAATCTGATTTGCCCACATATGCTTGATTGAAATACATTTTAACTAGCATATACAAAGAGAAAATCTTGGATTTCTTACCTAATCTTCAGAGTATACTGCTGAGTTAATAAGGGCAGTTTTTTTTAAATGAGACCACCATTTCTTAATCTGCATATCAAAATCAAGAGCAACTTAATTGCAAAACACATATTCCTGAAATCTAATCATTATACTGCTTTAGGGTATTTTATTGAAGCATGTTAAATTATGGACAGAATATTAATGATGAAGCTAATCAAACCCAATTAGTCACTTCTAACAATAGTCACATAAATATACAAGTCAGGTACTAAAGTACTGTAGGTATGGTTTTAAGTTTTTTTTTTTTTAATATAAAATTTATGTGGTATATATGAATTATATACTCGTTATTTTTAATCTAAAAATCTAGGACAAGTCATTTCAAAGAAGATGTGATATGCCAGAAGACAATGGGACTTGTCCCTTAGCATTAGAAGTGACAGTGCTGATTTCTGAACATCTAGACGTTGCTGTGGCACGAGGCTGATGGGCACACGTTAATAGGGCAGAAGGGTGGGTCCGTGGGCTCCCAAATGTGGCGAGTCGGACGTGCATGTGCAGGTTTCTCTCTGCTCGTGTTGCGATTACCACGGCTGCACAAACTCGGCTCTGTGCTCAGCCTGGTCTCAGGCTGCACCGTGCAACATTTGCATATGCTGCTGCAATAATTGTAGTATATAATAATTACAGATGTATTGTGTCTGCGTTAAAAATCAGCGCCTTCCTTTAAGCCCAGTGCAGCATCTCGTTGAGATTTAAGCATAGTGCTTATCTTCATGCTGATTCGTTTGTGTGTACTTTGATATTGGTATTTTGGGTGGCTTTCAGTTTGTTTCAGCCTCCTACTTGCTAATTATGAGAGGGCAGCTGTCATCTTACTTTAGGTCTATCTATTCCATCAGAAAATTCACACAATGCAGGGGTCACAGATGACCTTCTACTGATGTATCTTTTGAAAGATGATGTGTTTTGAAAATCCTTTTAAATTGCAACTCTTACAGTTTCCATAATTATTCAGGTCACAGAAAAGAATGACTTAGCATATTTATAACCCCTCTTTGCACTTTCAGATTTAAGGACATGTATTTTCTAATTTGTAATCATCTAATTTTAAAAAGGGGTATCCATAAATAATAGGTATGGTTTTAGTGCCAGACAGGGAAGCCCTGACAGGATTTGCGATGCTGTCGGTGCCAGCGGCTGTGCTGTGTCAGGGAACCGAGCAGCTTTTTCCTCCTGCAAGCCACGATTGCCAGCAGCTTGGGCACGTCTCTGCTGCATAGTCCTGTGCAGGGCTGGCCAGGGCACCGGGGAAAAGGGCACTGGGGAATTTCCCCTGCCAGATTTCATGGAAATGGGTCTCCAGTGACGAGCAGAGAGCTGCTGCCACAGGCAGCGGGGCGGAAAGGGGACAGCAAGGCTTTCACCAGGAGCTGCTGGGTATAGCTCCAGGGGCTGGGCCACCATTGGGCACCAGCAAGGGCAGGGATGGATTTGTGTAACCATCACAGGAGCAGGTTGCTGTGGAGGGGCCACCTGGCACACACCTGGCTGTGAGCAGGTCTGTGCAGCTGTGCCACCCTGACGGCTGGGACACAGCTCTTGGGGGATGCTACATGGGCACCCGAGGTGAAACTCACTTTCCCACACTGACTTCTTCTTTAATAATGAGATCATACACAGGTGCTCATGCTAGAAACCAACCAAAGCATGCTGGTTCTTGTGTTCAGAAAACAGCTCTGTGTCAGAGGTCTGGGCAGGCCCTCCAGAAGGTGCTGGCAGGGGAGCAGCCCCTGTCCCTCGACGACCAGCAATCAATGGCCAGCCCCTGCAAACAGTCTGTAATGACACTGGGATCTGCAAAGGGTTTTCTCAAATCAGCGTAAAATTAATTTAAATCTACTTCTATGGAAAGAAAATACTTCAATGAAATAAAAGCTGCTGTTAAAAGTAGCACTGGAACTTTGGCTTTAGACAAGATTTACATTTTTACCTGCCATGCAAGTCCAAATTGGTTTGTCATAAATAGTGCTCACATCCACAAAAACAGGCTGAGGGACCAAGGGCTATCTGAGCTGATACATGCTTATGTGCTTTTAATGAGAATATACAGCTTTTTCCAAAAGGAATCAAAAGCTTCTGGCAAGTTTGAAAAGGGAGATGACTGATACTGTATTGTAAATAGGGAAATTAAGACTTCCTCTACTCCTTCATAAACTCTTCTGGAAAGCTGCCTATGCTCCAAAGGCCGCAGGCTGTTTTATTCTATCTTTCATTATAAAAAGAAGATTGAGAAGTGACTCAATTATAATGTATAAGCACCTTCATGGGAAGAAAATACAGGGTACCAGGGAGCTTTTTCAGCTAGCAGGGAAACGTGTCAGAAGAACCAATGTCTGTAAACTGAAGTGAAAACTGGAAATAAAGCTACTGTTTCAAAGCAGGAACTCTGCTGGGTTTCATGATGGGTTCTGCCTGTCTTGGTGGTCTTCAGACTATCACAAGGTGTCTCTGAACATTTAGTATTTAGTTATGTAGAAACTGTTAATCAAAGTCTAAAGTATTAAACTTAATGCAAAGCTGTTTTGGTGGTCTAAGAGCTTTTGCTGTGCAGGTTGGGGTAACTGCTCTAGTAATCTTGTCTTGCCTTGACATAACCAGACCTAGCTATTATTCTTCCTTGTCCATCATAACTGAACTTCAACAAATATTTGGTGCTGTCTTGTGAGTGCAAGAGGAAATTACTGGTTCCTTGTTTTTTCTCACATTTCAGTTGCACAACAAACCATTATCTGAACCAAAAGAACACTCACAAGTAAAGAATCCAGTATTTGTTTCCTCTCATTCACATCTGGTTGCTCCTATTATTGCTCCATTAAGAGTTAGTTCTCTGCAAAGTCTGAGTTTGTGCAATACTCCAAATGCAGCTGTGTGTGCTTGGCCATGGCTGCCTTCAGGCTGGCCCGTGCCCAGGGGACAGTGACTGTCTGTGCAACCCCTGGGACAAGGGCACGCCTGTCTCACACACAGCTGAGTGGCTGGAGGTACTGGACATGTGGCAGGGAGAAAATCAGTTCACAGTGTTTGGAATCAGGGGGAAGACCCACTCCAACCATAGCTTGCTGCAGTGTTTTATAAGAATAAATGGGAAACTGCAAATTAGTTAAATCTTATCAGCTGGCTGGTTATTACATCATGCCTCTAGTGAAAAAACAAAAATCCTCTGCTCCAGCTAAACTACTTCAGCATGGTTTGAGTACAGCTTCACTCCCAATGTGTGACTCTTTGGACCCAGCAAGCTGCATATAGTGGTATTTGAATTCATCAGTGTTTCAAAAGAACATTAAAATTTAACAAGTACATTTAACTAAAAAATCTATATCTAAATAGCATGGAGGTAGTGATAAAAAGGAGGTAATTCAGGCCAAGATATTGCATTAACTTCCCTGTGAAAGGACCTTTCAGACAGCATGGAGCCAGGTTGAAGTCACTGAACTAATGCCAGTTTCTTTACTCAGAGCTCAAGGAGCCTGTGACTCGGTTTAGAGGGGTGTCAGAGCCTCCTCTTTAACATGTGGGAGTTTTTGGGTTTTTTGAGAGGAGTTTAAAAGTACCCAAACAAAAAAAACAAAAAACCTGCCAAAAAAAATAACAAAACCAGACTTGCAAAGAAAAAAACCCCAACTTTTAGAGGGTTTTCTTTGCTAGTACTACAAAGCTATTTTGCTTATCAGAATCATCTTTCTGGAAAGCTTTCCTCCCCAACAGATTCACTGAAACAGTGCAAGAGCACAGCCAACCCCTGTATTGCTCCAACCTTACCAGTGACTTTATTAAAGTTAGTTTCTGTCTCTGTAATAACTGAATTTTCTTTCTCTCAGGTGACGTGAAAGTTCTGATATAGCAGAAGAAATGTTAACTCCATATGACTTTGCATGATTCCTGAAACTGTCTACTGCAACAACATGGACAAAGTCTGTCCTTTGCTATTTTCTTCCCACCTCATGCTGAAACACCTCCAAAGTGCTAAAGGAACAAAGCCCAGATCCCTTGAATTAATTCAATCATGGATGAAATTAAAGCGCTTACAAAATATTGTACTCTGCAAATACTGAGTCACCACAGTGAGTTGTCAGTTCTCCTATAAAAATTACTGAAAATCATTATTGTGTGATTTATTTCCCTGGCAGTTTATCTAAAAATAAAAATCGGACCCAGATTTCCTCAAAGCCTCTAAGTCTCAGATGTTTCAAAACTGAAAGTTAATAGTGAAAGCTGCTGCCTGACAGTTTTAAGTCCCTTTTCCTATGTGAGCTGGGGGTATGAGGCATTAGGAGCTCCCAGGGTTGCAGGAGGGGTGAACATGTGCACAGAGCACTCCTCCACAGCAGTTCTACACTGTGAGCTTCCCCTCTCATGTCAGGAAAGCATGGCAGAACTGCAGGCTGAGGTGTTGTGGAGCAAGTCTTCTTCTGTGAGTCTCCTGCTTGGCCTCTGCATGACAGGAGGTTAATTGGGAGGCTTGGCTGTAAAGAGAGGCTGGGGAAGGTTTGCTGCTGCTCGGCGTGCTGCTGTTTATTACAGATGTGTGATGAATGACACTTCCTCTTTCTGAGAGCTGGGAGCTGCCAGATGTCTGCACCCATGTTTCCAGGCTCTGTAGGTCAGAGCAGAGCTGGCCGGGCTGTAAAGGTTTGTGTGTGCTCTCCTTTGGGGACATATGGGTTAAAGCAGAGTCTCAGAATAAAAGCCTGATTCTATTGAAATGAGTGGCAAAACTCCCATTCACTCTGGATTGTCAAAATGATCTGTAGATCCCCCTAAGATTTGTGCTCTGTTAATAATTATTACTTGTACATAAAAGTAAACTTCTATATTTAAAACTTATAACTTGGCAACCATGGAATGCACATGTCTATAATGAATAACCATGTGAGCCTATTACTTCAGCTCTCTTCCATTCTCATAATTTTCTATATTTTACCTGCTATTCATCTGTCCAAATTTCAGACTGTAAGGTCTTCTGGGCAGAGATCATTTTTTCTTCTCTGGTGAAGTGGCTCTGTGTCAAACAAGGCAAGTATTTTAAATCTGGGGAAACAAATGTTCCTGCATTTGACAGTTTCTGAACATGAATGCAAGCGATCAGGCATGCGTGTCTAGAGATGTGCTTTCTACATACACATATTGTTTCCTTTTAAAGACATCTGCATCTACTGAATTCAGTCCAAAATTTGGCCTAGAAGTTTACCATTATTATGCCTCAATTCAGCAAAGCGTGACTGTAGGGAGACTTAAAATTAAGTATACATGTAAGTGCTTTGTTGGATGGAGGCCTCTAAGATTTTGTGCATTTATGCTCTTGTAATTTTAAAATGAAACATATTATTCAAAGTCTTCAGTTCTTTATGCTGTCACTTCCTCACTTATTTTGATTTATTATATATGTATACGTGTCTCCTTAATTCTAGATGCTTTTGAAAACAAATAAATTCAAAATATATTGAAATCGAATATAAAAGTAGTATCTGCTCTTAACTGAGCTACAATATTGTCCTTGGTTCATCAGCATCACTTTTGTGCCTTACCAGCAACTTCCCTATCAAGGCTGTCTCTTGGCAAAAACTTGTTTTTTAGCCAAGAACAAACACGTTTCACCCAAAGTGCAGGGCTTTTTATGGACAAGCAGCCCTAACATCTTTTCTCCCAAGAATGGCAAATATTGCTGCATCTTCACTGAGCTGCCACCTTCTTTTTGAAGGGGTGCTCAGAAGTGCTGCCCTTCCAGTCCTGCCACCATGAGTGATGATGTTTTGGACTTGCTTTTGGGCCAGCTATAATTTTCCATGCAAATTTTAAACCTCAGGGATGCCCCTCAATGATGCCTGCCAGCTGTGCTGTGGCAGAATGGACCAGGTTTGCATGGAGGTGAAAACAGAAATGAGGTGAGATGGGCAAGGCAGGACCTTCTTTGCAATGGAACCCAGTGAGTGCGAGTGAACAGACATCAGTTAAGGTTCTTTGTGTAAATTGATATGAAGGTTATTAAAACACTTTGAATGTCTCCCAAAGTGTTAGTCAATGAGGTCCATTACATTTGATATGCCAAAGGATATATAAAAACTACTTGTCCTTAGCATAAGAGACTAGTAAATCCTAATCTGTTGTGTTTTATAAAATTGGTATTATTTGTACATGTGTCCTTAAAACACAGACTGCATCTTCTGGAAGCATTCCCCTCTTTGGGGTTTGTTGTTTGCCTTAAGTGTTAGGGTCATCTTATTGATGTTTGTTTAAATATTTGTACTTTGCAGAAAATACACAGAAAATATGTACTTCAAGCCTTTAATTCTTTTTTCTTTCCCTAAATAATGATCATAAACATCTCGTGGAAATCTTCAGGGGTCAGAAAATATGAAGACAACGGACTTTATTGCATTTCCTTTGCTAAAAAGGCTCTGTGAGTTCAACAAGAAGTGGAGTTACAGCACTGAGCCTGCAGACCTCCATTTGAAGTGCCACCTGCAGGGGTAGTTTATGAGATGAGGTTTGCTCTCCTACAAGTTATAATGAGACCACCCAGCCCTGACTGCATATGCCATGGATTAGAATTCAGATGGTAATAATTTCTCACTATTACCAAGGCCAGATTTGATCTGGTTATGCAAAAGAGAGTTCCAATCATGCTCTGACTCTCCTCAGTCTACAGCTTCCAGAGAAACTCTTTCTTGGGCAAGTCAATGAATTTTTCTGTCTTGAGGAGAGTCTGGGATCATGAAGTTACTTTCCCTGAAGCCATGAGGACTGTGTCCATAATTGGGATTACGTGCTTAAGAAAGGACTTGCAGGAATGAGCTGTAGGAATGAATTGTAATATGCTTTTGGTTTGTAGCAGCAGAAGTAGAGGACCATGGTTTCTGGCTTCCTTCAGTTTGTCATATTCCCATACCGGTTGTTTTGTTAAAAATCAATGTATTGCTCAATATCATTTGTGATTTTGCTGAGAGGAATTAAACAATATTGGAAGGATATCTGAAAACCAAAGGTGCCTTTAGCCACAAAACTCAGTGTTTTAAAGTAGAAAAAATGCCAAAAAACAAAACAAAAGGTGAAATGAAAGGGAAGTTAATGATAGGGAAACAGGTTTAAGCTTGTCAGGGAAATGCCCTGTTTTAATATGAGTAGATTTGTTAAAGTGTATAAATAAATATATGTAAATATATGTAAATAGTTCCCTCAAGTGAATAAGAAATTACAATTAAAAGGATAGACAAAGTTATTAATTGAAAGTAATGATAAACCCAACCTTTGTAGTTACAAGCTTTACTTCAGCCACAGAAACTCAGGTAAGAAAAATTTAAGAAGTTGTTTAGGGCTTCTGTGCTGGCTTGCTGCATTGTAGAGACAAGAATCCAATTATTTGGAGAAATGCCCCTTGATCACTTGGAAAGAAGGCAGGGGGAATGCCCACTTAGCAGGTACCCTTCCTACAAACTAGAAACCAGAGGAAGAGTTTTCTGAGACATTAACAGCATCAAACTGGCTGCTGTGCTACAGCAAAAAATAATGGTGTATAACCTGCCCTTGATCAATAATGGGTAGAAAAACATACCCAGTAAAGAGTATTTAACAAGGCTGTTTCTGATTGAGAATTCTCTCTGGCTCTGGCCCAGCTGGCTCATGCTGGACCTGATGCAAGGCCTGTATTAAACACACTGTTGTGGGTCAAGGTTTCAGCTTGCAAAAGTGAAGTGCAGGCAGGCTTTGCTTTCATACAAACTTTGTGCTACTAGCTTTGGTTTGTGTGTGCTTGTTTGACAATTGCTACATTGAAGAGAGTTAGTGATCCAAGCAGCAGAAAAGAAGTTGTGCATTTGTGGTGTGGGAGACCTCTAAACGTGCCCCTTGAGTCTGTACAAGGGCTGCTCTCTCGCTGCCACCCTCATCACCACCTAAGCACAAGGGAGTAAACAGTTTGGGAGAAAGACACATCCTTAATGTCACAATTGTCTTGTTAATGGAAATGTGCATTTGCTACTGCCTGTTTAACAAGCTAAAGGAATAAATTCCATACTATCCCTCATACAAACCTCAGAACTTGATTTTCCTTTCACTAGTGCAGGTATAAATCATCACTGAAGTCAACAGAGTTATTTCAGCTTTAATTCTGGGACATATGAGAGGAGATTGAGGCCCTTAAGGTATTTGGTATCTAGGCTATCTTTGCTGATACACTGCCATGATCAGAAAGCTCTCCTCCTTTACAGGGAAAAGATGAGGGGAAAAAGCAAAGTGACACTAATCTTTTCCGAGTCAGGCTTTCCTCTTGGGTGTGACTACATGCAGAAAAGCAGGGATTTCCAGGTGATACTAATCAAAGATGGCAGAAGCAACTACAAAGCATACAAATAAAGCATCCAAGTTTCATGTACCAAACCAACCATGACAGGACTCACAGAATAACAGCTAGACTACAGTCAGCTGTGTCGCTGCGAGGGGCCCAGAACTTTGCTGCCTGATAGTAACACAAAAACAAGCTATGTTGTTATTATTAGCAAACACATAATAAGGTTAAGCATAATGCACACTTATTGAGTTGGTTATCCTGCCTTATAGATACATATTTCATATAGATGCCTTTTTAATCAGGAAAAATGAAATTTTTACAGATGGTCTCACCAGACAGCTTACAGTCTGTCCCAGCTTTTTTTTTAACTAGCTGCTCCTAGATGTGTATGGTAATGTGTATGTGTGTCTGCATAGGTATGGGCAGTTTCTGACAATTTTCTGTATCCTGACTGAATGCAATACACAGATCCAGACCCCTCTTCATCACTACCAATGTGGAAACAAAACACATTATATTGATTGACTTTAAGGTCCTATAGGACCTTAAATCAGGCCCCTTGCTCTCCCTGCAGAGACAAATGAACATCAACCTACTTAATACTTAATCCTGTCCAAAAACTGAACCTGAGGGAACATCATTTTGATGGCTCTCAGATATCAGAATGTTAAACATGGGATAGTTGTGTGGATGGATGGCAAGGGTGATGCTAGGTTGGTGACACAGACCACATAAATATTTAAGAATGTAACCAAAAAAAGAGTAGCGTGTTGGTGTCATCCCCGAAGCCTCTCACCTTTCTCCAATGGGAAAAGACAAGAGAGAGGAACATGTTAATGTCAGTACCATGATGTTTCAGAACAACAATCATATAAAAACCTTACTTGTTCTATGTCTGGACACTGAAAGGTGCCTAGTAGTTTGACGCCATTGTCATTATTGAACAAAAAACACTGGCTGTTTCAGGCTGATTGAACCGAGGGAGGTGCAGGCTTTGACCACGGTTCTGCAAACATTGCAGAGCTTCACTCCTCTAAGTAGCTTCAGTGGAACTAGGTTGCATTCCAGATTTACCAAAGGAAGGGGACTAATGGCCATATTTTTTTTTTTTCCAACAGGAAGGCCCAAAAGGACTTATCTGCAACATAAATAACATTTATTAAAAAAGTTAATAGTGGTTTTGTTCAGAATAAAACTTTTGGAGAGAAAAAATACTCAATTATTGCTGGCAGAGTGGAGACAGTTATTCTTAAATACTTGCTGGGGCACTTATCCTCCTGGCAAATCACAGCAACAAGGAAAGGCTTTTAATCTTTCACAGGAATTTAAGAATCACAAAAAGTTCATAATAAGCATGCAAGGTGGGTGTTGCAGCCAGAATTATATATACAATCCTAAGACTTGGTCTTATGACATTTTGATTAGGAGTTAGCTTTAACAAAAGGATACTAGGTTTGGGGGTTTTTCCAACAGTTCTAGCATGTGGTTTTCATGACAGAAAGACTGAGTGTGAAATTTCCCTAGAGCAGATCAGGGACCCTGCTCGTGGCCTGGTTAAGTTCATTCACTGCTCCTGTTCTCAGACTGTCTCCATGTGCTGACAACAGACGTGGTCACATCTCTGACCACACGGGTCACATCTTGCTTTCCAAAGACGCATTCCTCTCATGGGAGCTCTGTCTCAGTATAACTTTTTCTCCCACTTGAGCAGCTCCTTCTTGTTGCTTTTCCCTTGTACCCAGTTTCCAGCCAATCCCTACATAACTGTTGTTCTCAGCACAGCTCTGCATGTATTTGCACATATGTGTGACCTCCAAGATTCTTAACCCTCTTGACTTTATCCACAACCTTTTGTTGCAATTCATATTTTTAGATCTAAGCCTCTGGTTTTGCAAAACAGAGGGGTCATGGATTTAGCTTTGTTTCTCTCTGTGGAAAGACTGGCTGGGGCATTTTCTCCCATGTGTCCTCTTTTTGTCCTCTCCTTGTTTTCCTCTTCCCTTGTGACTTCTGTCCTTGCAGGGTGGAAGTGAATGACTGAATGAGTATGGGAGAAGGCACAGACTTCTTTGCCAAAGGAGAATGTCTTTGAGCCAGAGCCCTGGTGTGAGGTGTGAGGTTTTCCGCTGGAAAACTTAACTTGACATCTTCAAGACTTTGCTTCTAATCCACTGTTCTCACAGGTACAGCTGACCTGTTCATATCAAAATTGAAAACATGACTCTGATTTCTCATTCCAAAAGTTCATCCAATCTGACCAGCTTGTGGTTTGGAAGAAGGTCTGCCAGCAGTCCTGTCTTCAGCTCCAGTATGGGCATGTCTGCTGAGTGCTAAGCCAGCCATTTGGAAGAGAACATGTAAGCTTTGCTTATTTGCCTTTCCCTCACTTAATTACAGAGAGAGTCCTCCACAGTTTTCTCCAGGGTTTTATGAAAATCATCTGGTAGGGCATCTAAAGATTTAATGTCGTAAACAAGTAAACAAAAATCTGCAGCTTAGAAGGCCAGATTTCAATTTGATTTATTTTATAATCCATAGAGTTTCACTGGTGACAGTGGTTTTGTACAGGTTATAAGTGCACAAGAATGTGAGAAAGGCTTCATGCTCATCTTTGGCAAATGTTGTATCCCATCTGTTTGTCACTATTAGAACATTTCTTCATTGGCAGATGAAAAACAAAATGTACAAAAGGATGCCATAAACTATTTCAGACTATCATCAGCACAACCAAACGCAAGCAGTCATTACTCTGATAATGATGTAGCCTCTCACTCTGGAACTGTCAGAGGCCTTCAACCCAGCACACTCAGTGACTAAATGCTCTAAGGCACAGGAAATGGTGAAGTCTTTGGAAGAGGAATCAAGAGAAATGATTGCATGTCTTTACATTCTGTTTAGAAAATAATGTCTTTGGATACAGAATTCCTACTTTATGGCTCTTCTTGTTACTTAAGGGTTTTTTATGTCAGGCAAAAAATTAAAATCTCAAATAAGATACTGTATCTTTATATCATACATCTGTTTTATCTTCCAATCTAGTTGAGATGAAATGGAATCAACCAGAACATTTAAAAATAATCTGTATTTGGAGTACCTTCTCTGTAAGCCCTAAAGTGAAGTTCCAAAGAGGTTCTGTTTAGGCTTAAAGGGAATTATTTAAAATGGGCATTTAGAAGGACTGCAAGATTTGTATAACCTGCTTAAACTTGACATATCCTTTCCCTGGTGAGCTGTTTTCTGATGACAATATATAGATGTCTCTTGTCTGTTTAAAGGATCCAGAATTCCTCCCTCAGTGACAAATATGTGCCAGAGATTTTAACTAACTTTCAATTATTCTTGAAGACTATGGATGTAGTTGTTTCAAAAACCAAACTACCCAGCTGCAATTGCAAATTTTTATTTGCAATATTGGAAGCTGTATTAAAGTCAGGCTAAAAGCTAACTTCCAGCTTGAGTAACCATGCTTTGAAAATTGTTTCTAAATTCCTCATCTGTAGAGCTTTAACAAGCTTTTCAAGGGGGATGGGAACGTGGATTTGCAAAAGTGCACACCAAAGACCGTGTCATGTGTACAACACAAACAGTTGTTTTGTGGTGTGTACAGAGTTAGTTCTGCTCATGGAAAGGAAGTGTTGATTCTTTGGCAGGAGAAGGAAACCCTTGATCTAAATGTAGGCATGATGGCCCTTTGTACCTCCATCTTTTGACATACTTACTAATCCATGTGGGGGAGACAACATGAACCCCTCAATTCTACTGGCAAACACAAAACAACACAAAACCTCATTCACTCAAGGGAAAGGTACAACACTAAATGCAAGGTCTGTGACTGAACAAGCTTCTGGGGTGTTTGGAATGTACAGACTGAAATACAGCTGCTAGGGTGGCATCAAGCACCACGAGAAGCTGCACAGACCTTCAGCAGCGCTGCCACCCAGCATGCTGTTAAAGCCTGGCTCCCCTCCAGCACCAACATGTTATGCTGGAGGTGTCTAATGGCATTCACAGAACTGGCTACTGAATTTACTGCACATTAAGTACCCTGTGGTATTCCAAGGGTGGTGTACACCGCTCGCTTCCTACGCAGTGAGTTTTCCACGTAGGCAAGACCGAGCACTGCTCTAAGTGATTTTAAAGCTTTGCAAGCTGCCAAGTCATGGCAGCCCACTGTAGGAAAAGGACAAGGAGTAATGGGTAAAAATTGAAAGAGGGGAAATTTAAGTTAGATATTAGGAAGAAACTCTTTCATGTGAGGCACAGACTGCCCATAGAGACTGTGGGTGCCCCACAAGTGTTCAAGGCCAGGTTGGACAGGGCTTGGAGCCACCTGGTCTAGCAGGTGTCCTTGCTCATGGCAGGGGAGAAGTGGGGATTTGGATTAGAGATGTAAAAGAGTTTTTTCCACTGTTTGGGTGGTCAGGCACGGAATGGCCTGCCTAGGGATGCGATGGAGTCACCATCCCTGGAGGTGTTTAAGAGGTGTCTGACACAAGTGCTGGGCAGTTTGGTTTAGGAGTTACAGGGGTAGTGCCGAGCAGATGGTTGGACTGGATGATGTTGAAGGTCTCTTCTAATCGCTTTAAGGTCCTTTCTACGATTCTACGATTGTTCACCGCCAGCGCCCTGCCAGTGCACGCACACTCTCCAGAGCCGGCATCCCGAGAGCGGTGCCTGTGACAGCACCTCGCAGCTACAAAAGACACACCGCTGTGTCTGCGTGGATCCGGGATTAGTGCAGGCCCATCTGAGCGCTTTACAGCCGCTGCTTCGCTTTCTGCCGCCGAGGCCTCGGCGCCCGGGGCCTGCGCTCCCGAGGGCCGGGCCGCGGGGGCACCGGGGCGGCCCAGGCTGCCGGGCAGCCCCGGGGGTGCCGGACCTCGGCGCGGGGGCCGGGCCGGGCCGGGCAGGGGGTGTGGAGCGCCCGCCTCTCGCGGCTCGCAGCCGGGTGCCTCCCGCGGGCCGCGTACCCAGAGTGCAGCAGGCGGGCGGGCGGCGGCGCGGCCGGAGCCACCGCCGGCACCCACGGCCGGCCCTCCCCGGCGCGGCGGGAGCCGGGCCCAGGCGGCGGCGGCGCGGCCCAGAATGCGACACTGAGATGCTTCTTCCCCCGGCAGCGGCGGCGCCCCGGGCCCAGGCGGCGGCGGCCCCCGCGTGGATGCGGCTCTGGAGCCGGCGCTTCGCCCTGCACAAACATTTCTATAGGACTCATTCGCCCTGCTGAGGAGATCGGCCCTGACCGGCCGCTTTCCCTCCCCTGCTTTTCCCCGCTCCCCCGGAGACCGCCGGCGCGGCCCGGCCCGCATGGAGGCCCCCGGCGGCGGCGCCTCGCCGCTGAGCGCCGCGCTGGTGGGGCGGCTTCGCCGGGAGCACGAGAAGGTAAAGAGGGCACCGGGGCCGGGCCGGGCAGGGCCGGGGGGCGCGGGGGGCGCGGGCCGGGCCCCGGGGGCCCGGGGCGGGGGAGGGCACGTGGCCGCGTGACGTCATGGGCGGCGGGCGAGGCGGGCCGGGCACACGGAGACCCCCGGGACACGGCCCCGGGACTGGGGCCCCCGGGACACGGCCCTGGGACACAGCACCTGGGGACTGGGCCCCTCGGGACACGGGACCCGGGACACGGCACCCCGGGCACGGCCCCCCGGGACACGGCCCCCCGGGACACGGCCCCCCGGACCACGGCCCCCCGGGACACGGCCCTGGGAGTGGGCCCTGGGACACGGCCCCTCGGGACACGGGACCCGGGACACGGCCCTGGGACTGGGCCCTGGGACACGGCCCCTCGGGACACGGCACGAGGGACAGCCCCCCCGGTCACACCGCTCCGGGACACAGTGTCGGGGGGGCGGCAGGAGGGAAGGCCCTGCCTCATCCCCCGCCCCGCTGCTGCCCCAGCCTGCCGTGGGCACCAGCGCGCCCATAAACGCGTGTTTTTGTCCTTTTCACGCCTCCCCGTGATTTTTCCGGCCTCCGGGACAGTCAGAACTGCCCGCGCAGGGCCCGGCCGTGTCTGTGACCTGCGTCACCCCGGGACCAGCGTGTGCTCCTGGGCCAGCTTGAAGAGATCGTGTATCAAAACTTAGGTGTTCATGACTTGCCTTAAGAATCATTGGTAAAATTTAAAATGGGTTTCAAAGAACCAGATTTTTTTTCATTAGAAGTTATTCCCGAGAGTTCAGAGGCTGGTTCCACCTGAGACCATAGGTCAGAGCTCAGGATTCTCCTTCCTTTAGATTACACTCATGATGTAATTCAATTGAAAACTTAAGGAGTGTGATTTGGGGCTTGTAGATTCCAGCCTTGCAGTGAGCTCTCTGTGTGGGTGCAGGAGTCACTGTGGAAATAACTTGTGGTCATGTGTAGGGTGTTTTTGACACAAATACATTTGCCCAGTCTGCAGGCTTTTCACTTTTTCTGCTCATGTGATTAAATTTTTTTCAAGCAGATTGTAAGATGCATGTTAGAGTTCATCAGTTAAAATGGAAGATTTTATCTCTAGCCTGTGTTTTGTCACATGCTGGTTTAGTTGAGAAAAAGTGAGTAACACCTTTGTGGTATAAAAATGTGCCTTGTCTGGAATATTGTGTGCACAAATGCATCTACTTTTGAATACCCATTAGATCACTGCTAAAAGAGCTGTGTAGCCAACTGACCACTAAAGTGGAAGAAGAGTAAGAGGGTCTGCTGGAATCCTCTGCATCATCTGTTCTGCACGGGTTGGAACCCATTATGCCAATAATCGGTGATGGGAACTCGCCTGCTCAGGCTCCAGTTAGTTTTCAAGGTGGTGGAATCTGGTGGAGAATAATTTCCCTGGTACATTAGTGTCAGGCCTAATGTGTAAGCACACATCTGCCATAGCCACAGAGAATTATTCCCAGTTCATGGTAAGACCTCTCTGTAAGCAAGTTTAAGACTCTTCTTAAACAGATCTGCTCCAGTGGAAAAGAGGCCCAGGAGACCATTAATTAAGCCTCTGTTAGGCTGAGGTACCAAAGTTATATTTTATCATAGGGAAACTTTACATAATTTCTGCAAATTGGCTGAAAAAAATGGAACACTTCAGCTTCAATATGAAATTATACTAAAGAACTACATATCTTGGTTACAATGGAGTGTTGTGATGAAGATATAGTAAGACTTTCCCTCTATGCAATGAATATATATAATTGGATTACAACAGTACGTTCAGTTACAAAAATATTGTATTTTAAGATGGAGGAGGTCTTTTCATTTCAGCTACCTCTTAGAGATCTGTGTTTTTCCCACAAAATCACTGAAGTTGAAGGCTCCTGTTTTGTCTCAGCACAAAGATGAAGGAGAATTAGTTACCCAGTATTTTGGTAAACTAGTAATTGTATTGTAAGGATCACAGAAAATAGTAAAGTTACTTAGCCAGAACAATATCTCTATATACTGGCAGGCAAATACATTTCTTTTAATTACTGGGATGTTGTGGTGTCCCAGTGGTGCTTGATTAAGTGTAGGGAAACCTATTTATTCCCATTAATCTGAGGGCAGCCTTTAGTGAAATTGTGGAATACAGCAGTACCTATCTGCAGCATTAAAGATAATATTTGAATTGTGGTTGGTTAACATCCAGGCCATTGTACAACCCTGGTACAGCTATGGGTTTGAGCTTTAAAGTGCTAAGAGCTGCCCTAGAGAACTTGTGAATTGAGGCTTCCTTCCTGCTTAAAAATACTGAAAGAAGAGGATATTCACAACTTTCTGTCTTTAATCAGGTGGAGGCTGCAACTTGCAGGTTCAGGACCCCTGGTGAAAAGTAATTTTAATTCTTGTTTAGGACTGCTTGCCTGTTGGACAGATTTCATCTTGTTAATTTGTGGTGATAGTAAGCCCAAACTGTTAAAAGCAATTTTCAGTGCTCCTACTAAAGGCACTTTGTATAAAAACATGACTTAGAATGTGTATCTTGGGGATAAATTATAGAAGAATATCTAGTAATTTTCATGATAAAGACCATCATTGGAAGCACAATGCCTGCGTAAAGTTTTGAATATTTCTGTAAGAAGAATATAATATATGTATCATGGATTACTTGTAAAAGCAATATATGATAGCTGGAAATACTGCAGTAAATCTATTGCAAGTTAATATAGGAATTATAAAATGAATATTTAAATAGGAGGTTTCTCATGTTGTAGGGCCTGCGTTTTAACGTAATATTTGATATACATTTATTCCTGCAATCTAGTGGGTTAGGATTACTAACTGATGGGAAGTTGACAAGTCAGATGTGTATGATTTGGAAAGACTTGTGTAGACAGTGAATTTACAGTGGGATGATATGTTCTATAGTTTCTGAGCAATGCAATGACGATATGTGTAATGGGGGACATTACAGAACCAATTAGACCCAAGAGACATTTGCAGAGTGCAGACACAGGCATGGAGAATCGAAAGGATTCCAGTATTAGATGGCAATATTTTTTGGTTTTTTTTGTATTGCACCGAGAAACACTTTTTTTTATTTTCCTTTCAGAAAAATTAGGACAAGGAAGTGACTCTCCTGTCACTCATCATGACAGCAAAGCACAATTAGATTGAGTGCAGCTCTCACTGTAACTCATTGGTCATTGTGCATTATGACATATTCTTAATTTTTGTGAATTTGAATGGTAGAACTGTATGATCTTTAATTTCCAAATGATTTTCAAGATCTTGGGTGCTTCAAGTTTTTTGACAGTTAAACAACCTGTAGGTGGGTTATGGAGAAACAAATGACAAAATCCTAAGCTTACGCTCTTTTAAATTGTTTTCTCTTCTTACATAATTTACTTCTGGGGCTGACTGCTTCTGTCTTTCCCAAGTAATATCTGTGCTATGAAATCAGCAACTTGGCAGTTTTAGAGCTGTTCCTGCAGTCTGAAAGGGAGCAGTGAAGCAGAGTAGGGTCTTGTACACTTAATGCTGCTGCAGGAGCCACTGGAAATCTGGAAGTGCTTGCCTATGGACTCACAGATGAGCCTCAGATGTGCTTTCCAATGCAGTGTCTCCTATGATCTGCACTTTTTCCAGCCTCTGTCCAAGTTCACAGAAGCCAGAGGAAGCCTGGGTATGAGCCACCAGTGCAGCAGGACTTCATTTTGCACAATAACTGTTTGAGTAAAGGGAACAGAGTGTCTGAAACTTGATTTGATGCGCTTCTTTTAAAAAGAACCTGAGTGAAGCTTTATTTGCTCTATTCCTTTTTAAAAGGTACCTGGACAATTACTTTTTTGGAAACTTGTGATGACATACATTCCACCCTGGCCAGTGGTTCCAGTAATGTTTTTTCATGTGCTGCATTCAAGTAAAAGGGCTAATTCATTCATTATCTGGAAGCTTTTTATGGAATACTTATTGTTCCTCCAGTGTTAATTGATCATCACTTTTACTTTTTCAGTCAATATTTGTCCATGTTCTTATTAGTATGAGTTAAATGCCCACTAGTTTATATAGCATCAAGAGTTGTGAAATAAATTAACAAATCTTCAGTAGGTTTTTTTAATGGTAATTGAAGGAGACTATTCACAGAAGAGTTTAAAGAGTATCATCTTTATTCTGGAAAGGGCAAGCTTGTGTGTGTCTAACCTCATAGGTAACCAAAATGGGTAGATGAGATTACATGTACAAAATTTAAATGTTACTGAATTGTGCTGCTCTTACAGCTGTCTGCAGATGCTGTGAGTAGATGCAGTGACCAGGGTAGTCTTTGGGAATTATCTTCACTATCTTTGCAGATCTCCGTTCTGTAAGTTAAGCTTGTAACCTGTCTTCTCAGGTCCTTTTGGATGCTCCTTGACTCAAGTACTTCTTTCATCCTTTGAGGTTGCAAAATTGTATTTTGTTTTAGTCTGAGCCTCCAGTGTTGCAGGATCTGCTGGCTCAGAGCTTGCCTTGGGGCTCTCAGAGCAGCAGGTATACTGAGGCTTTGTGTTTGTGTGGTGAGGGCACTGGGACACTGCCGTACTGTGCAGGTGCTGCTTTTGTAGTTCCTCGTCTCTTAGCATAGGCTGCAGCACAGGAGCAACAGTCTCAGACACTTGCTCAAAATTTTCATTAATGATCCTGTGAGTTGTCCAGATGACTTAAATTTGAACAACTTACTAATCTTTTTGTGTCTACTTTTTTCAGTCCTTTAGCAGTTTTAGGGTGGCACATTTGTGACAGTGCTCAGTGAACTGGGCTGGGATCCAGCTTAAAACCAAACTTGACCTTTTTGCCTTTTTTTTTTTTTTTGTTCCCTCCTTCCTGGACTATTTTTCATTCAATGTGGATCCCTAATGTAGTTACAAATGTCTGTCAGCAGATTATATTGGGGTTGGGAGGATGAGGCAGTGGAACTGAGTAGCAGGAGCCAGAGAGGGATGATGCTGGGTTTACTCAGGACTGTGGCTGAAAGCTGAACCACAGCCTGCAGCTACGTCTGTGAGGCAGGTGTCACAGCTCATGGCAATTTTAAGCTGGTTAAGCTTAGGTTTTGCTTGCAGCATAGTTGTTGCACCATCAACTGCATCAGAGCTTGCAAAACCTGCTTGAGGTGTTGGGCTGCTTAGATCATGGGAGCTCTGTGCCTGTGCTGGTCTGCTGTAGCTACACAAATATGTTTACCTGACCTCAGCTCAAATACTGAGTTTTGAGTTCTTTGTCTCAAGATGAAGTTACAGGACGTGGACACTGGCTTGCTGCCAGTGAAGGATGAGCCCTCACTCTGTGCTCCTTGCTTGCCCCACTTTGGTTGGTTTGGAGTTAATGGAACTCAGCAGTAGACATCCTGCTGCCCGTGGGATTTTTGCTCTGTAGAATTTTTGAGCTCCCCAAAATAATTTTGGTCAGAGCTTAGTATTTATTTGTTGATAAATAATAGTTATGTACTACTTTTTCTGCAAAAATGCAGACCCACAGGTGTATACACACTTAATATAAAAATTGTAGATCTTCACTTGTTTTCTTGTAAAGAAAGGTAAAAATCATGGTTATATTTCTAAGTAAGATTTTTCAAGAAATATTTGCCATGATTCAGATTTCTTTCTCTTTTCCTTCAGTATTCTTCCCAAATACATTTCTTCAAAAGACAAAAGTTTCCACCTAAAGGGGGTTTTATGTTAATAATTTGTTGAAATGTAGTGTTTTTCAGTAATATGATTTAATAAATGAATATGAGAGCTCAAAAATGCTTTCTTCCTTTTGCATTAGATCATACAGTGTGCCAACAGACTGAAGAATTTTTAATAGTTTTATTTCATTTTTTGATTGAAAATGTGGCTCTAGGAAAAACAATTGTACAAATGTTAATTCTGTCTTTCTCCATCAGTGATTGCTGTGTTCTAGGCAAGTACTGTGTGTTTTCCTAGAGGAAAAAATGAAAATTAATTTTAAAAGTTTATTTTTTCTGTGGCTTGTTACATCCTTGTTACCAAGAGATGATTAAACATTTGACCACCCATTAGTGTTGTTCTGTAATGTAAAGTGGTATTGTGAACTGGTAATTTCATGGGTAAAATTTTAGTGTTTGGGGGTACAAGAGGGAACAAATCTCATGCATGAATTGCATGGCAGAGAGAGTTTTGATACTGCAAACATTTCCAGATGGCAGCAGCTCATGTGTGTGTATGAACCGCAGTAAATAGCTGAATATGGAATATTTAAGATTCAGAACCATTGGAGTCACGTGAAGGAAGTCAGTAGTGGAAATGATGTTGGATTTATCACGTGCCTTGCAAACATGGATCTGCATTTCAGGAAACCAGCGTACACTGGTGGAAGGTTCTGAGCAACAGGACCTAGGCTGAAATGGAGATATTTTTACAATCCCAAATGGCAGGGACAGTCTCCTGAAGGCAAGTCATTGGTTTTAGACTTTATTAGACCCTTACTTTAATTACCACCTCATTACTTGCTTTGCTTCTACAGAAAGTATTCCATACTGTCATTTTCCCTAAGTAACTGGAAATGTGATTGAAAGGGATGTTTAAAGTGAGACTAATTCAAGATTAAATAGTCACAAATTATATTATTGCTACATGTAAACAAATTACTTGCATATCTGATTTTATTCAGATTACTTTTCAAGTGGTAAATAATGCTTTATCACTTATATAGTGCTCTTACATCTTTAGAGTGCTTTTCTCACATTAATTAATCATCATTAAACACTCTGAGGTGGGTAGGTTAATACTATTATCCCCATTTTGCAGATGAAGAAATGTAGACTGAGAGGTTGTGATTTGCTCAAGGCCATATAGAAGAAACAGAATCAGAGCTGGGATTAGATCTGTGTCCCTACCTTCTAATTTCAGAAGACCAGCCAGATTGTGAGCCACAGTTTTGAAGCAAAATGCTCTAGTGTGCCTGTAGAACCAGCAGACATTTGTTTGGCCTCTTAGGTGCCTAACTTGCAACATATGTTTATGAACATATATTTATATGGAAACTTAGCGTTTGTGTCATGCTTTGCATTTCCACCTTCATACTTGCAAGTGTGGAAATGAGCTCTCATTCATTTAGGACCTGTACCTAATCTGGTGTGACATTTTTATTTTCATGATTTTCATTGAATTTAACTTCCGTCTTAAAAACATAAAAATTTCTGCTTCTCTGGACTTGAATGTAACTGCACAACTCACACAGACATTGGTACCCCAAACTGCCTGCAGATGATACCAGGCCCAGCTCTGTTACTTAAAATTTTTCACAAGCTGAGACATAAATAAGGTTCTGATTTGGCAGCTTGTCTTGCTGCTGTTCAGAAGAGATGAGAGAGAATTGCCCTCTGTGTGCTAAACCCAGCAGCTTTGTAGGCAGTGCCCAGCTGCTCAGTAGGGAGAAGCATTCACTTCCATGCCCTCTCCATACCTTGGAGAAGTACCTGAATAAAACAACTTAGTCTGGGAATGGAGAGAAAAGAACTCTTTGTGCCACCACTTCATTAATCAGAAGCACCACAGAGAATTGTATTCAGCTGTTAGTAATGGGAGCACATGCAGAAGTAACAGATAAGGGAAAAATAAGGTGCAGGAAAGAAGTGCCCTTGTACAGGAGGGTGAAGACCTGCTGGGGTGATGTGGAATAGGTTAGAGACCCATGGCACGTACAGGTAAGGATCTGCTTTGTGCTACAGCATCCTTCTCACCTGTCCTCATTGCCAAGGAAATGTTGGATTGTGGAGCCTGGCTGCTGAGTTAGGAGCTCTGACTTCCCTTCCCAGCTCTGAGCAGAGCCAGTGGTTGTAACTCAGCCTGCAGAATCAGTGCAGTGTTTTTTCAAAGTGCTGCTCACTTGAATTCATGGAGGAGATTTTGAACTCTTTGGATACAGGATCATGGAGAAGGTAGTGTATAAATAGACTGGGAAGGGAAAATGTGTTGCAGGCAGAAGGAATTCTGTGTCTTTGGTCAGATAATGAAGACCTTGGCTGGATGATGGGAGTTGCCTGGGGGTGATCTGGAGTCATTAGCCTGTAATCTGCCTTGGGGTCATGCTGGTAAAGTGGAGCTGGGGACGCCTGGGATGTGATCACAGGTCTAAAGCTGATCCTCGTGCTCTGCTTGTGACACCTACAAATGAGGGATTCCCTAAAAGCAGCAACACAGACATCCCTAGAAATAGCTCAGGCACGTAGCAGTGACAGCAGAACAAGCACATAATCTCCTGCTGGAAAGGTTTGGGATACAGGTGTGCAGGGATGGCCTCTCCCCTGTCCCCAGGGCTGCTTGTGGAGCTCCCAGGTGTGGATCTGGTAGGTCAGGAGCTTGAGGAGCTCTGATTTTAACAACTTGCTGTTGGTGGAAAGGAAGGAAACAAGATATTTGTATTTTTTGCTTTCTTTTAAGCCTGGAATATGTTTTCTGACACTGGATCCTGTTTTAATAACCAGACCCATGATTAGGTAATGTTAAGTCTGCACAAGAGTAGTTTAATAAATATTTTAGTATGCAGATAAGCCACTGATAACCATGTGCATTCACAAACTCATACATTTTTATGCCTAAAAGGGGAGAATTCAGAATTTGTTGATACCACTTCACTATGATGTCTTAAAAGTAAGGCATACTTGGTGGCACTAGCTGTCCAGGTAAATGGATCTCAAGTGAGCACACAAGCAGGTCATTTATTTTATTTACCTAAAAAGGGTTTTTCATTCTTTAATTGTAGCTCTGGATATAAATTAAGTGTGGAAGATAGACTAATGATTTTCCTGTGTTTGATTAAAGGCAAAGAATCAAAGATTTGTTTATATATTTATCTGTTTCTTTGCTGTGATAAGAACCAGTTGTTATCCAAACAGTGGGACTGACCTAATAAAGGTCATATGCATAATTGATCTCCCATCTGTTTTTCAATATTTATTCTCTCTATTCTTTTAATAGACTTCAGTTCCAGAAGTGCAGCCTGCAACATTTTTAAGGTGGTATATTTTAGCACTTCTGTAAAAGGACTCATTTTATGCTGGCCACTGAAATGAAAAGGTGTGTTGTTGGTTCCACCCTTTGGTATCCCTTCAAGAGAGATTATATCAAAGAAGAAGAATTAAATTAAAATTGATTGGTGTTATTGATTTTTCTGTCTTTTTTTTTTTTGATTTTTTTTTTTTTTTGAGGGGATAAAGGGTGGTGGAAACAGCATATGCTCCTATGCTGTTTTACTGATGGGCTGTTTCTTAAAAACATAAAAAGCATATGTGCCCAATTTACATATTTACTAATTAAAAAAGCTTCCTGGAAACATTAAGTAGACTATCTTCTGTAACCTTTAACATTGTGGCTAATGGATATAGCCTAGAAATTTTCATAGAAGGTCCTCTAAATAATGTAAATGATTATGAATATGTAACTAGTTAATATGCAGCTACGAAAGGATTATCATGTAGAGGTTAATGAACATGCTGCTCTTATGGTTTGTAGGGCTTTTCTTTTTGTGCTTTCAGCTCACTTCATGCATGGAAAGTCATGTATTGGGAATGGAAAGCTTCCTGTCTTTTCCATCCTCATCCATAATGGGGCAATTAAATTGAAACTTTCTTAAAGGATTTCATAAACATTTTTGTATGCTAAATTATGTTGTGTACTTCACAATCACTGCCAAATGTGAAAGGATGAAGGATGTGGATAGAATAGGCTTGGACTCCTTAACTTGTTAGTGATGGGCTCCAGTATTCCTCAGCTTTGTTACCAGACAATTTATGTCTTCTGCAGAGACTTTAGTCTTAAAATAAGCTTTATATTAATAGTATGAATTAGATTTCTGGCTTGATGTCTTGTACAAGTCTGTGTATTTACTCTCAAGCTTAAAAATAGTTGGCTTGCACATTAAGGAAGATATTTTGCTAGGCATTTGATTTGTAGGAGTTTAAAGCAAATGATAAATTTAAACTTGGCTTATGTGGGATGAGCTACCTGGCTGACTTTCCTGATGGATTATGAAATAACGTAACCACAAATGTAAAGCTGATCCTTTTCATTTAAGAACTTTGCTCTGTTTAAAGAATTATTAGCTCACAAAGTACTCCCATTTTTTTTACTCCTGCATGAGTAGGAAGTGCAGGGTTTGAGATCTGTTGTGCAAAAGCTGCACATATGCTAACTGAAAAAAAATTGTCTTTCATTCTGTTGTTTGGGGAAAAAAAAAGAATTATCTGCTCCAGTGATTTCAGTGGTACTTGAATGTATGTTATTGTTTTCTCTGCAAATTTTCTCATTAATTGCTTTCAAATGTTAGCATTATTTTGGCTATAGGAAAAACAAAATTTGTAAAAAAAAATCTAGAAAATGCTTATATTGAGAAGCTGTCTAGACATATTTAACTGCCTCATGGCTTCATTGCATTTCATATAATTGAATGAAATGGTTTGTGTTGTATTTTTGGTAACTATTATTCAGAGATCAGAATATGTTTTGAAAGACAAAATCTCCATGTAATTGTGGCAGAGAAGGTCACAGGTTTCAGCATCCTGCCTGTTTTCTATATGTAGTCTAAAAAATTGCAGTTAAGAAAGATAAAAGTATTTAATTTTAACAGTGTACTTTATTTTTTAAATTCTTTTGTATCTCTTGGGAAAGCCTGTGGCATAAGGAAGTAAGTGAAATATTTATATTAAAACTTAATTTCTTGACACCCAGAAAGAAGAGAAACCAGCAGCCCATCATGTTGTCAAATATCCATGTATTTACACAGCACAAAGTTAATTTGTGCTTTTTCAAGTTAAAGTGGCCAGTGGAAACATTTGTTGATGTACTGATAGAGGAAAAATGTTTTTGGTGCTGTGAGATTCATTTGTTTTGCTTTTTAATGACTGAGTATGGGAGTTACATTGATGTCTTGTTATAATTTATGTTGTTTTCTTATTCTGCAAACATGTAACACTGAAAATAGATCAGCAGATTGCACAAACTGCTACTTATCTCAGATCCTGTGTCACGTAATAGTTATGGAGCAGGTATTGTACCAAAATAAGAAGTGGAAAGCTGTAATTTTTTTCTGTGGTTATCACTCTGCATTAGCCTGTGATAAAGTGTGCTGCTTAAGAACGACCATTCACACGCCTTTGCCCTGACAAATAAAAATGTGGCTAGAGACAGCACCAAATCTGTAAAGCTCCTGTTCTAGTTTCTGATGCATTGACATTGCAGCTGTGTGCTTAGCCTTGTTTTTTTCATGAGTAGTTATCTGTTTTAATGACAGGTGGTCACTGGCTGCCAAGAAAAAATCCAGCACTGGTAAGTAAAAAAAGTCTACATGTCTAAAATACTGATGAGTAACCTAGTTATGTTTTAGTTAAGTATTGCTGTTAATTCTGATGGGAGTCAAATCCTGCAATTGTGTTTTGGGGATTATAGTTAGTGATAGTTCAGAATTGTTGCAATGTACTTTCCTTAAAATATATTTGTTTCTCACTGGTATGATTAAATCACAAGTACAGTGAGCCTCAGTGTTTATACTTCTGCCTTAAAAGCCTATTTCATCTGCCAGTTTTGCCCAAGTAACCTTGTTGGATAAATGCTTAATCTGCCTGAATGGTGAAAAGGTGCTCCCAGGGTAGAATTATTGTTGTTTTCTAACTAGGGAGCAAGTAGGGAAATTCCACTTGCCCCCCTCCATGTGCTGAAACAGTGTGGAAAGTAATGTTTCACTGTTCCCCCCCCCAAGTAAAGAACATGCTAAATCTTAGTTTTCAATACTTAAAATAAATGGTTTGTTATATAAAAAAATTATCTCTGGGCATTTTTTTCTCTGTTGACAATCTATGGTTAATAGAAAACATACCTAGTAAATAATAGTTTTGTATGGCATCTGAGGAAAATGTACATTTAATGGTGAATGAAATCTTATATTATGAGTTACTGTGAGATATAACAGTTGATCTTACAGATATCAAATTACAATATATCCATGCTGTGTTTACCATGATTTTACTGAGAGAACAACAGGAGCTGTCTTGATTATTGTCTGCAGGGTTATTGCAGAATCACAGCAACTGCCCCTTTAGTGGTGAGATTAAACCTTTGGTTATACACCATCAAGCATATAATATTTTAAATTTATTTTAAGAGGCTTTTTCTTCATGCCTGAAAGATCTCCAAGCAAATAATTTATATTTAGTGTGTATCAAATGTTTTTAGTTTAAATGCACATAGGCTGCAAGCGCTGGATAAGAGGAAAAAAATCAAGGCAATCTATACACATCATCATATTAAATTCTGACTATTGGCTCGCAAAAATAATCTAAAACTAATATGTTTCATTTATGTTTAAAATTCAGAGGCTGCATTAATTTTCAATAAGGGAAATATTGAAGTGCCTACTGGTGCTGCTGTGGTGAAGGCAGGCAGAATATCTCCAGCTCATGCACTTTCTCAGGAGCTTTGCAGTGTCTGTGCCTGCTGGCTCCCATGTGAAATTCTGCATGTGCATTCTTCCACTCAGAGACAGTGTTTTTCAGAAATAAACTATTAGGCAGAAAGCTGTAAAATTTGAACTGATTTTTAAAAGTTTGGAAAAATTGTGACAATTATTTTCCTTTTTGCAGTGGCTGAGGTTTGTGGAGTGGCCTGGGAGTGTTGGCTCTGTGGAAGGAGGAGTTGCTCCTGTGTTTGCTTTTATGCAAACTCTGGCAATGACCCCATGAACTTGGGAGTTTTGGGCACAGGACCTCTAGTGAAAAAAATAACTTACTGATTTCTTTTATATAGAAAAGCAGTTTGTATAGCATCCATACAATCTTTACTTCATAAAAAAAATAAATTAAAATTTAGTACTCTTATTTAGGTCTTGATTGTGCAAGAGCTGAGTGCTCTTGTTTCAACTGAATAATTTGTTCACATAAGACCTTTTAAGTAGTCAGTGACACAGAAGAATGTTAAATAGAATTGGGTGAATAACAATAGGGTTTTAAAATGCTCAGCTTCAATATATTTCCATTAAATTATTTTCTTTTCCATTTTTCAGTGCACTTTTTGAAGTATATTTCTAAAGCCATGAATCCAATAATGGGTTTGCTATGGGATTAATAGCTAGCCATGCATTTCCCCTTCTAGGGACATGTTCATAGCTGGAGTCCCAACGTTCTTTCTCCCTGTTCCCTTTGGCTCTTCATTGCCTGTTGTGGCAGGCTGTAGCACTGGCACACCCCAGAGCTTGTGAAACCATCAGCTGTACATGAAGAGGGAGCTTCCTTTCTTAAGTAATGCTGTTTCAGGCCAATTATTTAAAAGGATCAATTTAAATTCTCTTTATCTGCATGGCCCAGTTCAGGATGTGACCCCAGTTTCAGAGATTGCCATGGTGGGGGTTTGCTCAGCAAAGGGCAGCAGTCCCAGTACAAAAAGCAGGATGCTTTACTTGTGAAGTAGCACAGCTTCTTTGGCAGGTGATTTCTCCTGGACTCTGATCGGATTGTTCAGTAACAGGCAGCAGTCAGACCTTAAAGACAGTGTCTTCTTTTCAGGTTAATGAAGAAATGTTGAGTGACTTTCAGCCATGAAACGATGGGAATGTTTAATCCTGCTCTGAGTGGGGGATTTTCATGCCAAGCTCTTCCCATGGAGTCTTCTCCTGCATTTGAGACATGTGCCAGGCCTTTTTTTTAGTGACTGCTTGGAGTCCATTTCTCAAATCCAGACCTCTCCAAGGCAGTGGCTGGGTTCTGTAAATAGCATTAAGTAATTGATTGTTATTGTTGACACCAAGTTTTCATTCTATTCCTTCCTCCCCCAAAACACCTCAGAGCATTTTGCTAAGATTCATGAGTTTATCCTTCCTTTTTGAAGGAAGTGAATTATGTTTTCACTCTGATGTGGGCAACGGACAGAAAGACTTGCCTAAAATGTCTGAGAGAAATCTACTGTCAGAGCAAAGCAGCAGCAAGCATCTTTTGTAAATCAGTTAGGTGGAATGTGGTTTTAAGGTCCAAGTGGCATAAAAACCCAAATTCTTTTCTTCCATATGAGTTCAATAACTTAAGACGTAAAAAGTAGGGTGCTTACACCAGAGTTCAGCTGTGAAGCAAATGAGTCAAAACATAAGAGTATCAGATAATTTTTCATAATGAATGCTGAAAAAGATTTCACCTCTGCTTATGAATCCAAGAAAATCAATGGTAATATTTTGAGAGTTGTGTTATCAACTATGACATTCATTTTTCAGCACATTTATAGATTGCTTTCCTGAATCATCCTCAGAAAACCTGTAATTTGCATCTTGGGTCAGCATTGTTAAGTGTGCTGCTCTGTGCTTTCAGTTGCCTTCTATTTCAGAATTTACTACCATATGTATGTTTATTGTTTTGAAGTACAAGTAAACAATATCATCAAACCTGACATTTGTATGCCAGCTACTTTATGCAGGAGCTGATTTCTGACCATCTTTAGAATGTCAGGGGTCCATTAAAAGATCTTTTCCAGACAAATTTAAAAATTTAAGAATGCCTTTACAAAAGGCTTTTTTAGAGGAAGTATAGTTCTTCTGCACACAGAGTAAAATCACTGCAGCCACTGAAATGCTGTTTCTTGCCAAGTCCTGTGAAAAACCAGGTGTCTGCCATGGGAATGAATACTTTGTCCCAGTTCACCAAACCATTTCTCTCCTGGGTAGCAACATGTAGCATGAGCCTTATTTGCAATTTAGTTACAGAAGTGATGCTTGTTCTTGTCTGGGCTGGAAGATGTGACAGGAACCTGGTGATTGAGCAATCTTTCAGGAGTGTTGACTCTTGATAGGAACACAAAGTTCATGGGAAAATAAGAATTAAAATTTTCCTCAAACTGAGGTCAATATATGAGCTCTATATTACAAATGATAGTTTGAAGAATTTGCCTCTTACAAAGCATAAGATGGATTTTCAGTTTTTCCTCTAAATATTGGTGGTGTTATAACTTGGACTTGAACATGTAGTGAGATACTCCAGATTGTAGTGAAAAAACTGCTTCTTTGCACCATGAAAAATTCTAATTCTGAACAAGACATATACAATCTAAAATAATCATGTACCTATCTTAATACACATTATTAGAAAATAATCTAGCTATTATGTTTGTCATCCCATGTCTTCTATAAATGAGTTATTAATCTATCAGCTATATGTGTTAGAGTAAAACAGTTAATTTTTCTGTATTTTTGGTGTGGTTTTGATTTACTAGCAGAAAGCCTTACTTCACTCTTTAGCTGTGAAATTGAATCAACTTGAATTTATCAACAGGAAGAAGGTGGAGAGTGATTATGAGGCTCTTCAGGAACGACTCCAGACATTGCCTGACAAGTTGTCCTATGATATCATGGTATGTACATGGCAGAGGTCACACAAGAAAATGGGCTAAAACTGTTAAAACCTGGGCTGCCTGCACTGGGGATGAGGTGTTAGTCAGGTTGCCAGTACTTACTAATGTTACGTTTATTATGATAATAGTTAAACCTTTGCTTTTGTTTCTTTCTCTTTTCTTTGAAATCCATTGTAAATTACAGTGTTACTGACAACTGAAAGCTGATGACATAAATGCTTAACACAAAACCTGACATGTTTGATATGTAAATCTATTGTATAGAAAACTATAATTATGACTGAATTATGGTACTTAGTCATTTCCTGAGAAGAAAGTGGCTGTAGTATTTCCTGATTCATGGAAATAAACCCTAGAACATTGATTTTTACATAAAAAGGTGCTGCTAATTTTTGTTCCACCAATCTTCCCATTGACACAGCGATCTTTTCTGGTGCTCTGAATCTTCCCTAACAACTGCACAGCTCCCTGTGTAAAATTTGCCCTGTTGGCTTATGCTCACCAAAATTTTAAACAAACTGGCTTTTCTTTCTCTTCTTTTCCTCTTTGCTTCTCAGGTTCAACTCAAAATCCATCCTTGAAGGCAGGGAAGTTGTACTGCACATAACTGAGTGGCTGATTTCTGCACTCGGTGCCTGACTGCTGCCTTCCTCAGCAGCCTGGCTCAGATACAGAGTTGGGTTTTTAGTAAGACAGTGTTGGAGTACACCTGACCATGTGGGAAAAGGGAGGGTTTCCCTTTGCTGTGCTGGTGATACAGCTCTGGATTTTATGTGTGTAATCCATTTATCATGTGTGTATGTGTGGCCATATGATGTAAAGCATAAAGATTGTGTTGTTTCAAAGCACAGAAACTCCCCTATTTTTGAAAGAAAGCCTGGTAGAGCTTATTCTCAGTTGAAACAGCAATGTTAACTCACATATGTTACTTTAAATGTATAGAAACAGTTCCTATCCTGTTAGGCAAATATTTTCATATGCTTTTAATTTTGCTTTCATGATTTTGGGGGAAGAGTGAACAGACAACTCATGCAGTCTGCTACTTTAAAACCAAGTCAGGGAGGACACACGTGTAGAAAAGGCACATTCTGCATAGTCTTAATGTCAGGGTCCTGCCTGCTAGAGAACTAGTTCCAGCACTAGGACCCTCCTGGATATGGAAGAGAGGGAGGATTGCTTTCCAAGGAGACAGATCCATTAGGCCAAGTGCTCTGCTTCAGCACAGACAAAATGGGAAAGCAAGTGTCTGTGCTGAGGAACTGAGGAAGAAGGCGGAAGAATAAGGTAGAGGGAGCTGATACAAACCATCTGAGATAGATGTCTTTTTACCCTAAAAAGAGAGAGACTTGATGTGGATGTGGTTCTTATCTTTATGCCACCTCCATTTTAGATCTGATTTGACTTTGGTCTCCTAATTTCTTCACAATTGAAGCCCACAGGCAGCCAGGCAGGTGGCAGTGGGCCTGGGGGTCAGAAGGCCAGAGCTGCTGCAGGGGACAGGGGTAGTGGTGGCCAAGGCTCCTCCACACCCAGAGGACTTGCCCAAGCACTGCCAGTAAAATTTGGGCAGTAGAAGATGTCTTAAATCATAAAACGGTGTCCTGGATGTTGCAATGCGTGTGAAAATGGGAGATTCACATTTTAGGAAGCAGATGTAAAGTTCTAAAATATGTTTGTCACCTGTGTACACCTGCCTGAAGTGTTCTGCTTTTATCTGTTGTCCTTGTGCCTGGAGAGGAGTTAGAGGGGGAGAGTTGCTTGTGGAGCATCCCTGGGCAGTTGAGGTTTGCAGCCTGGTGAAAGACCCAGCAAAGTGAGATTAAACACTGTCTGTGCTCCTGCTGGGAGCCCCAGTGTCTTACACTGGAGTTTCTGGGTACTTACTGTTACCAAAGCAGAGTCTAAGAAGAGCAACTCATCTTTGAGTTGATCAAACCTATTTAAGTATTTCAAAAAAATTTAGCGAAGCTGATCTGGCTTTTATTAGGAAATGAATGTAGTTGGCAATATAACTCAGTTTTTATTATCAAGGTTTATATGTTCAGATGAAGTGAGCATTCAGCTGTACTGTAGTTCTGTGTAACAAAACAAGTTGGTGAAATTCAAGTTTTCAGATTTTGTAAGTACAATTCTAAATTCAAATGGATCTGGTCATTTGAATGTTTATGATGGGTTAATCACTAAATATCTGCTGTAGAATTTTTATTTTTTTAAAATCTGTGTTTTACTTTTTTAAATACTTAAGACGTGTATGACTGCCCAAGTTTTATTTTCATTAGTGATGTCTGTGTCTTTGACAGGTACCTCTTGGTCCTCTTGCCTTCATGCCAGGAAAGCTTGTCCACACCAATGAGATCACTGTTCTGCTGGGGGACAGCTGGTTTTCAAAATGCTCAGCAAAGCAGGCTGTGGAGCTGGTTGAGCACAGAAAAAAACGTATGTATGTTTCTGAACATGATTTAATAAGTATTAAATTAATTAAATTTAATAATTGAATAGTTAAAATTATATACCTTTGTATTAATGCATAAAACTAGTGATATCTACGCTGTTCTCTTTTTTGTCTTTTTGTGAGCTCACAAACAGAAGTCCCAGTCAGGTGTAATACTAATTTAGGACCTTATCTTCAATCCTTGCTTGGGACTTGATTGGGTATGTCTAACTAGAAAAAGAAACCAAACTAAAAACCCCCTTTTACTTTCTTTTAATGTAACAAATGCGGTGTTCTCTTCCAGAAAGTGGACAAGTGGACACTGCCTTGTGCTTTTGCTCTTCATTACCTTATTGCCTATATTTTGTTCCCTTGTCTTGTTTCTTATTTCTTTGCTGCCTTGTCCTGTGTTCTGTTTTTTTTTTTTAATTGGGGTGGTTTTTGTTTCGTTGTTTTGTTTGTTTGTTTTGGCCGTGTAGTTTTCCTTTATTATTTCCTCTTTCTACACATACTTTACTCCTGCTTGTTGGGTTTTATACTTGCTGCTCATCTGCATTTCTGCTTCCTGCCCTTGACATTCCTCTGGTGTGATCTCCTGGATCTCCCCAGATCCGGTGCAGCTGATCACCACAAATCCATCTTGCATAGAAAAACATCCCAGGGGCAATTCCTGGGTTGGTTTCCAGATGTTTGTAGCTGGTGGTGAGATCTTGGCTTTGAGGAGCCATGACCAGCCACAAGAGCTGTACATGGTGCACTTAGGAACTTCTTTATGTTAGAAAGAATGAGAACCTAAAATATTTGATGTAAATGTCAAGGAAGAAAAAAACACAACAAAAATGGAAAATAAACTGGTGCCTATTAGCCTTTGTTTTTTGCTTCAGACAGGCATTTGAGTTGATTTTTTTCATACCTGTAACCTGTCCCATTCCTGAATGGGTGCTCACTGCAGCTTTGCCCTGTGTATATTACAACTACCACAATTATTTACACTGGATTTTTATTTGACTGCAGCTATCCATGTGGCTGCCTACAGAAGAATACCCTAGAGGTTCCCCATCTGAATAAGCTTTTTTTCCACTTCTGTGCAGGCAGTATTTATGTAAAAAGATTTGAGAATTTTTTTTATAAAATTTAATTTGCTGTATTACTTTAAAATACTCCTTTATGAAGAGCATTGCCAGAAGTATGTAATTTGTATTTTACCTATTATCTTTCTTAATCTGGTTCTGCTGACACAACTTGGCAATTTTCTTTCTTACTGAACTGAATCTACATTATTTATTGTGACTCTTGTGAGATCTCAGGTCCAGATCTTTTTCCTTGATCATCTGATATTTTTTTCAGTGCTGCAGAATACTTTTGTCACTGTTACATTCAGTGAAATCATTTGACCTTTGCATAGAAGATGTTTGAACATTAAGTGGTCTGCTGGGAGACACACAATAAATGCTGAATTCTTTCCTTTATGGTGTTTTAAATTGCATTTAAAATACGAACTCAGAAATACTAATTTCTTTCAGAGCAAAATAGTCATTGATGCTGGATATAAACCCTCCATTCAGCTGATAGTTCACTTCAGCTGTGTGATGGCTGCCAGTGGGAGGCTCCAAAACACTGGTATTAACTAAAAACTTTTTTTAAGGACTGTTCTCAGTTTTATATGGTAAAAAACATGTTAGTACATATGACTCTGAAAAAAGGTTAATTCTTTCCTAGATACACTTTTCTCTCTTAAAAAAAGTACAATTAACTTAAATTCTTTAAACAATTTTCATGCTAAATGAAGGCAACTTAAAGAAGAATATTGGAGATTTTATTAGTTTGTTCTAAGGAAAGAAGTTATGTATGTGAAACACCTCTGGGCCATTGTTATGTACTATGAATTGGCTGCTTGTGGCAAAAATTTGCAGGACTGATGTTTAGCAAGTATTAGTTTAAAGTCTTTTTTGTTTGTTTATTGCTCTGTAGTTACTTTCCTAGGTGTGACTTCTGCTTTCAGTGGTGTTTTGGGACAGTAGTTTACAGGAGGGCGTGTATTGGGCATTGTCATCACACTGACACAACGTGATTTGATCTTTTTGTACATAATCTTTTTGTTTTGGACATAAATTCCAAGAGTAGGTCACACACACTGGAAAAGAGGGCAGGCTCACTGCAGGGGATTACACTGCCAGCAGTCCCCAGCGTCCTGCGTGCCAGGCAGAAGGTCCTAATGGGGCAAAGCTTTTTTAAGCATGTGTTTAAGGCCAGTGTGTACTTAAAGGCTTTGATATATAAAATTGGGGTCTGAACAGAGCAAAGAGAAAATTCTGAAATAAACCTGGCTGTATTTGTTGATGGTTTGTTTCTTCCATGACCTACATTTTTTTTATCAAATATTACTCTGTATAATTTAGATGGGCTTTTTTTTTTCATAACTAGCTGGTCAGATCTGTTCAAATAACTGAAACAAACTTAATTAGTACAGCCCTACTAATTCAGTGCTTTTACAGGAGTTAGGACTACAAGGAAATAAATACAAGACATTTTCACTGGATGTCATCTCTCGCGTCTCACTCTGCTGAATGGTGAGGAGTGGGAGAGCATCTGTTCAGGGTTCAGTTTTTCTAGGGGGACTGTCTGTCAGGTAGAACAGGGTAAGAGATTCCTAGAACAGTTTTGAATGTTCTTCCTTGCTCACTCTGGGGAGTTTTCCTTCTTGCCTTTGGCTCGTGTGGGTCTGTGTGTTGGAGACCTCTGGTCACCAAGGCTGTCCTTGCTGAGCACCCCATTGCCTAACAGGTAATTCAGTCAAAGCTCACAGGACATTTTCTCTACATTTTGACTCCTTCTGTGTATGTTGGGTGCATACAGGAATGGAGGATGTGAATTTGCATGCTTAAGCAAATAGCAGTAGTGCCAGATAAATCAAACAGTATCGGTGAGTATAAAGCCTTGGAAGTTAGGGGTAGCAATACGAGTGTACCATACATGAAAGCTTTAAATATTACTTAGTACTAATTAGGTCATCCTTTTTGTCTTAGTGGTTTTGTTAAATTTGCTTTTTAAAGGAGAATGAGTGAAAAAATGTTTGCTTCTGTGGAATAGAGAAATGCCCAGCCACAGTAGATTAATTTCTTGGTTAAAATTTATTTAATTGAAAGGAATAATTGAAGGGTGACTGTACTGAATTTTAAATGCATTTAGCTGACATAGCTGTAGAAAGCCCTATTTTGGGGATACATTTCTGTTTGCTTAGCTTTTGATTTAGATGCAAATTGTTCAGCACTGTGATTGGTTGAAATGTATTTGGTAAAATTTGGGACAGTCACTCATGTCAAATGTTACTTTTTCATCAAATATTGATTGTGTCTTCTTGAATAATATTTGAGTTGCAGTAGGTCTTTAATTTGCTGTGAATTTTTGTGACATTCTAGATATTTAGTTAGTTCCAAAATAGTTAATAAATAGAGTGAAGTTTATAGAATTGCCAAGTATATTTTTAATTGTTTTAAATTCATTGCAGTTCATTAAACCAGGTAATACAGATAATGGGAAACACTTCACACATGTGTTTGTGTGTAAAAACGTGAAGAAATAGTGAAGTAGATTAAAGGATATGCACACCAAATTCCATTAAAATAAAAGAAATTAGCTTTTTAAGTATGTCACAGTTTAGCACAACAATAATGCAATTGTACTTTTTTTCTCCTACAATTATCTTGCTTAAGGTACTTCATAATATTTCTGTTCTCCTCAAGGCAAGACTGTATTGTCTCAGAATTCAAAGAGGGAATAAAGATTCTTTTTGTGAATATGGGATTATATCTTTTACGTGTTTGTGATGATATAAATTACATTTCTTCTCTATATCAGTAATCGCATTAATTCTTTAAGATGGGAAATTTTTCATTACAATAGTCCCTGTGGTAGTTACTATAGAAAGAAATTAAATAGATTTTTCTTGTAAATATTTGTGGATTAATTCTGTATGCTAGGTATTCCAAGTGTCTAAACATTTTAAAAGGTGGGAAATTAAAACATGCACACAGAACTAGGAGTGGTTTTATTGTGTTAAAAATTTATCAGATAAAAAAAATTCCACTTAAAGGAGAATTGTTGAACTACTCTAGTAATTGTGTCTTCAGTATATGTAAGAATACCCTTGCAGTGTCATGCTGCAAATGAATTCATGAAATGAAAATACTGATTACATTAACATACAGTATTGTGATAGTCCCCAATTGTAAATTGCAGTGTGTAACCCCTAATACAAATATTTGTGTCAATCAAAATTGACCGATAGCTCAGGATACAGGGTTTAAAAGATACCATTGTTTTAATGAGATGATCCGCGTGGATGAGGACCAGTTTGAATTTGTTCCTTATCAGTATTTCCAGAAAAAAAGGTTTTGTCTCCAAAATGCATGATAGGAAGGCTTTCCATTTCCCATCTGTGAATGAGTGAGGCCTTTAGAGGTTTTAATGTTTTATCCAAGGGTAAAAATATCTTCCCTGATATTCTAAATAATGTAACACTAACTTGTCTACTCACAGTTTTTAGGCTTAAGAACAGACAGTGCAGGCAATGCTACAAAAAGATTCAGCTTTTTCTTTTTTATATTAAAATATATATTTTTTTCTGCTCTTTTTTTGTACAGCAGAGAATTCTGTTCCACTGTGCTTTTAAAGTTTTTTTTACCATTTTTTGTGATTATCACTTCTTAGTATGATAACCTCCCTCAGTTCCTTCCTTACCCTTGTTGAGTTAGGAGCTGATTCGATGCAGTGCTAAGTGCTCTAAATTTGCTCTGCGGTTCCCAGGAGGTGTTTGGCTTCTCACAGGACCACAGTCTGGGTATTTTAACCAGAGCACACTGGAACAAAGTAAGGAGAATAGACTCCTTTCTGTAAGTTACATACTGTGATTCAAATAAGCCCTTACCTTTTTTATGATTCTTACTGGGCAACAGAGGAGTTGTCTGAATGCCACCCTCCTTCTTTTAGGAGGAATTTAAATGTATTCAGATAATTCTAGCAATTACATAGGTGTGTGAACCTAAAAGAAATGCATTGCATTTACTTAGTGTTCCTAAAGCCAAATTGCCTGTACAAATTTTTACAGAAGAAAATCCAAATGACTTTGGTTTTGGTACCAAGGGAACATGGAAAACAGAATGAAGATTGTCTTCAAAGGGTGAAAAGCTACTGCACAAAGGGTTGCATTGCATTTTAAAGAACTGGTGCAATTGCTTTTATAAGGAATGAATTTACATGTCTTGTTGCAAGCAAAAAGAGAGCTTAAATCCATATATACAAGAAGTCATCAGGATTCTCTTTTCACTCTTAAATCCATTTCTAGAAAAATGAACAGAAAAGAATAGAAGAACAGAAAAGGGTGTTTTGAAAAGCTTCTAGTAGATACTGCTTTATTTTTTCTTACTTGTTTCAAGTAACCTGCGATAGTTTGTTGGAAGAGTATTGGCTAGAAAAAATTCTGTTGCTGATTAAATATATATTTATTGAAAATACATTCAAAAATCCTCAGGTGATTGGCTTACTTATGCAGACCCTAAAAAGTAAGAAAATAAGTAATGCACTTAAAATATGTATAATTTCCATGGTGAGAGTGTGAACTACTGAGGTTTTGCCTCCAGGTTGTACCACCTGGTTCTTGCTCTGGAGGAACTGAGCCACTGTCAGTTACTGAGGTAGGTGGTTGTTCCTGGCCTTTATCAACACTCTGTGTATAAATAACTGTGTTTAGGACTGGTTATCTTCTGCATGAGAAACTGTGTTAAGCAGCAAGATTATCTTTACTTTGAATCTTGGTTGCATAAAGAATTCTTTGTTACACTTAATCTAAAATTTCTGTCCTGTCACCTATCCTCAAAGGAGATTATTTCCTATGTTATAGCCATGAGAGTCCCCTGAAGACCAGGTACATTAGGCTTCAGCTTTGTTTCAGTTTGTCCTGTTTCACAAAGTCTGATTTTTCAAAATAGATCAACCTGTTCTCACTATTCTTATCTGTTCTTACTATTTAAATCCCAGAGTAACACACAGTTTCCAGAAGTAACTAAAATAATGTCTATGATTCCCCAAATCCTTATAGACAACACTCCAAGGACATTAATGTCAAACTCAGATAATTAAAATTTGTATCCAGCCAAGCTAATTAACCCATTAAAGCCAAAACGCATAGATGAGAATTTGTGTCAGTTTGGCATTAGTACGTTGTCATGTCGTGTAAAATCTGGCTTCGCTGGACTTCATTTCAACAATATGAAATGTGTTCCCCAATTATTTTTTTCCTCTACCAGTGTATTTGTAGCAAGCAGAGGGCTGCTTCTTAAAAAATGACTAATCACGGTATGAGGAAATCCAGTCAAGTCCTTTCAGACTAATAAAGGAGCTGGGAAAGAATGATCTAAATGTAAAGAAATCTTGCTGCCTGTAAATATGAAAGGCTGCTGTGCAGAGGAAATCTACTTAGCACGATTCCTGGTTCGAATACCTTTTCTTTTGGTAGTCCAAGAGAACAGTCCTAGAGGCTCTGGGGGGCTGTGGCACTGAACTATCTTTCCAAGTGGTTTAGCTGAGACATGTAAATAGGAACTACACGGGTTCACCTGAAAGCCATGTCAGACTTTGCTCAGATTATTGGATGTGACAAAGTTGGACAACAGCCTCTGCTTCAATCCGTCTTAAAAGACTCTAAGAAGCTTAAACCACGGGGTAGTAAGAGGAGGAGACTGTGAAGTCTCTCTTATTCTACCAGTATTTTTATGGGGGTCTCAATTAATAAAAACCCCCTGTAGTTTGAAGTGACTTGTTCCTCGCTAGTTCCTGTATGTTTCAAAAATTCAGTGAATTCTGTTGGAGGCTTTTAGAGTGTGCAGTGGCGAGTTCAGAACACGAGCCCCTGAGCTTGCCCGGTGGTTAGGTGCATGAGCCTTTTTCCAGGAGACCCCTTCTTTGCTGAGGGGCCTGACCAAGGGAAGGAATCTGCTTAAGCCAGGCAGGAGCCCTGGTTTTCCTCTGTCAGGGGAGGTGTGAGCAGCCCAACAGGCTGGCTGGGGACGGGGCCGGGCTGTTGCAGTAATCCCAACTGTCCGCTGCCGTTGTGTGGCCCGGGGCAAATCACTTAAAGTGTCTGTTTCTTCATCTGTGAAATAGGAGAGAGTTATACTCACCTCCCTGGCAGGCCATTGGGCAGATTAGTTAATTCTTGTACAGTATTTTAAAATAAAATGCTGTGTAACTGCTCGATGTCCTCGCTTAACAGAGCAAGGCAGCGTGCACCCGTCCGGGAGGCGCATCACAGCCTGGTGCTCCAGCAGCAGCGTAACCTAGATGGCTGCTGAACAGTATTTAGATATGCAGGCAAGGAGTGAGACGCTCGTGGTGGTGAAGAAACAGCTGAGCATCACATTTAGTATGAATGTAAAATAAAAGCCAGAGGAAAATTGGTCCTAACTATGTATATGCTTATGTATACTGAGAACACGTTGAAGAGCTGAAGGCACGCGTGGGAGCATTTTGTAGAAAATCTATCACTGCCTCTCTTTCACATGGACTTTGGAAGGTGTGTTAGACACCAGAAAAGCTGTGGATGATGTTGATGTGAATTAACTGATAATAAGAGCTACTTTCTCTGATGGAGAATGAAGGAGTCATGTAAGGGGAGCAGGCCCCTGACTGCATGTGGAAGGAGCTGTGTCCTCTGCTGGGTCTGTGTAGGCACTGCTGGAGACACCACATGTTTTTTGGAAGTGGTATTTCATCCAGGAGGCAGTGCAAAAACAGGCTTTTTTTCTGAGAAGAATCTTAAGCTATTTCTTAGAAACAGCCTGAAGAATGGACAGTGGCTACACATTTGACACATAGCTTGCTGTGTGGTTTAAAGGCTAATGCTTTTGAAATACCCTAAAAGTCTGAGCTTTGTCTTTGTGCTTCTTGTGGGAAAGGATGGACTTTGCTTGAGTAGTCTTTTCCAAAATGCATAAATTTATTTCTAAACTATTTACTGCAAGTAATACATTTTTTAAGCAATTGTATTTGAGACAGTGTGAAATATCAACAGGGAAAAAAGCATACAATACTGAATATTATAAAACTGTGAGAGTAATCTCTCACTCTTGGTGGTAGTTGTGTTTTGCCTTGACTGTTTTATGCATAATTCCCTCTCTTGTGTGTGTGGAGGGGAGGAGGGATAAGAACCTGTTGGTAGAAGTGAGTCAATAAGTAGGTTTAACTTTTAAGTACAAGTACAAACTCATTTTGTCTGCTTAGATGCATTTTGTAATAATTTTGTGGTTATTATATTCTCACACATCCTTATCTGAAAGGCCTATCATTATAAGAAAGGCAATCTCTGAAACATGTACAACTGTATACATTGCCAGAAAACAGTATGGGGAGTAGCTGTGTATGTACTTAAAACTTTGTAGGATTAGCCCCAAGACCAGCAAGATACTTAATTAAATACTAAAATCAACAGGCAAAAAGAGAGTTAAGAGTAAAAATATGTAGAAATAGTCTGGAAATAATTTTTTTAAGCTGGAATATTTTGTGGTTGTCCTCCCTCTGTGGAATTGGAAGAGCAAGGGTGCTCTGCTGTACTTGTATACTGTGAAAATAAATAATTAGGTTGTATGAGGTATTTCATGTGCTGCAGTGCTGGTGTTCACGTGAGTATCATTAATGGAGAGAAGCTGTGCTGAGGCAGGAGCTAGCTTAAAAAAGTTTCTTGGAGTGTGACTTTGATGACCCTGTGTTAGAGATGATCTCTTTGCCTCCTTCATAGTATTGTATGAGACTTCTTCTGTATTGCTTTAATGATTCCAGAAAGGAATTTTAAAATAGAAAATCAGCTTACTTCTTCACAAAGGCTTTT